>NC_052621.1:4781112-5434617 GCF_016545825.1 Eucalyptus grandis | reverse complement strand
CGGGTTTCCTTTATTTCTCGATTGTTTTCTCTTTTTATATTATTTAGAATTGCATGATTAGGTTTACTGTTTTATCTTGATTATTTACTTCATGTCTTGCAATTTAATTTTCATTTTCATTGTTTGATTTCCTTTCATTTATCAGAAATAGAATAGAATGAAAATGATTAACCACGCATGATCACTTAGTCTAAGAATTGATGATCCTGAAAAATGTAAAAAGAAACGCATGGACATGTTAGGAAAAACACAACATACTGTTTAGGTATCGAAAGGGCGCTAATAGCAATATTAGCGTAACCCAAGTCCCCGAACCTAGATATCTCGGTTGCGTAGGAATCGAGGGAACACTCCCGACCCTCGATTGGGTTTCTAGCCGACCCCCAAAGTTGAGGCTAGTGGCGACTCCGTATATTCTTAGGTTGTTAAATACCTAGATCGTATAAATAAATCCGCTGTCGCGCGGGGTATGAGCTTGGGAGAGCTCGTGATCTTGTGAAGAAACTCTCGTGATCAAAGTACCCCTTGCTCCAACTTTTCCCCACCTTGGATCTCTTTTCGAGGGGGCGGCGAGATCGGGTCGCGACAAGTGGTAGGTACTTAAAGACAATGGGATACTTGGATAGTCGCGAATATACAAACTCAGAAGACAACTCGAACAGGTCGAGTGTCGATAAGAGGAGTACCTAAATAGTATTGGGTACTCGAAGACAACAGAATACTTGGATAGGCGCAAGTATCCAAACTCTGACGACAACTTGAACAAGTCAAGTGTTGATAAGAGGGAGTACCTAAATAGTGTCAGGCACTCGAAGACAATGGGATACTTGGGCATGCAAAAGCATCCAAACTCTTAGGACAACTCGAATAGGTCGAGTGTTGATAAGAGAGTACCTAGACAATAGTAGGTACTTAGAGGCAACACCATGCCATATCACTGTCATCATGTCAGTAAGGGTCCGAGTATTCTCGCACGACTTTACCAATCTGAGAGGTCTTTGTTGGGACTATAATGTAGGCTTAATTAACGGCTTATCAAAGGGGACCATCAAGGTCAAGGCTTATGAAAGGAATGCAGCACAATCATCTTGCTCGTACTTCCTTGATGCTTATAAGCATATGAAATCCTACGTTAATTGAAGTGCCATAATCTAAAGAGACTATTACAAAGGGACACAATGTAGCTTGGCTCATGTGTATAAGGGTGAGAGTTGGTAATTGCCTTGGCATTATCACTAGTCTTTCTTCTCACTATTAGATGGAGGCACCATTAATTGAACCGCAACAGCATCTTTATTTGGGAATACAAATGGTTGTATTTTTTGTTTGAGGGCATCGGCTTTGCTTTTACCAGGCACATTGCTTTTTCAAGCCCTTAGTTCTTTTAATTCCAATTTTCTCATCTATAGGCATTGACCTTACTTTTACCAGGCACACTACTTTTTCATACCCCTAGTTTTTGTTGTATGAGGAACTAGCCTAGGCATGTTCAAGCAAAACACTGCTATTAAACTCTTGGGGTCTTCATCTTTAGTCAGTGCTTTGAATCATGCCGTTTGTATGGCAGTAATTCTTGCTTTGCCTCAATGTGAGGGTGAAATTACAAACTCAATTGGGCTGTACAACGGATACAAGGGCATTGGGTAGAGAAAGAATCTTTCTTTGTCATTCTAGGACACTTAAATTATTGTGAGCGTTCAATATGTAATAAAGACACCCGGAGATTGATGCAAGTGTGAGCAAGAAAATTTCTATCATCTTTCTCACCTTGTGATGTCGCCTCACCTCCAATCTACCCTAGTGTGGGGTGGTTCTTGACAAGGGTATAAAGGAAACTTCACAAGTGTATGGGGCTCGAAGGGAGTAAGCAATGGATTACCCGTAGTGTTTAGAGTAGAGAAATGAAATGCCCTTCACTACTTTGGTTATTGTACCATTCGTGAGAGAACCTTTTACCTTGCAGACATGGAATTTTCTGCACTCATCTCACAAATGTATAAATGAGGGACCGTGTGTAGGATATGACTTGCCTTTCATCATCCTGATGCGCCTCATTAGCATGCTCGATCAACCTTATATCTTTCATTCAGCTGTCTATTTTGATAATCCTCAATAGAGTTAGTGATCTAGACAGAAAAAATCATTTTGCAAAATCTGTTTGGAAAATGCATGGAGTATTTTAAACATTGGGGATTTTGTGCTCTTTATACAAATAATACTTTATTAACAAATTTTGAGGTATTTATTTAACAAATATGTTAAATTTTGAGCATCAAATGAGTTATTCACAAATGGTTGTCCACGGGCTGTCCTTATTCAATAGGGATATGACACATGAATAATTAGCTAAGGGTTGGGAATCTGATCATTGATTTGATGGGCATCTCTATTTTTTTCCCTGCAGAAAAGAAGATGCAAAAATAGATCAATCAGTAGGGCCAAAATCAAATGTGAGTTGAGGCCTAAAGGATTTCTGTCATTTGCTTTGGTGATACTTGGGACGCCATTTTGCTTAGGAGAGCTTATAAGAGTTTGACATGCCTCTCATTGATTTGTTATCCGTATCTTTGATGGTCAGGTGATCCTACAATGGATAAAAAGGAACATGTTAGTCACGGCTCTCTGAGGAGTTGAACAACTGGGAGCGATACAACATTACCCTTTATTGGTTTGCAAATGATTGAATGGATTTGAGGTTTTAAAGCATGAGAAGGATATGAAGTCTTGCATTTTTTGTTTCGTTAGGTCATATGCTCTCTAGCTATTGCATATGCAAAAGAAGCAAAACAATTTTTTTTTTATTTATTAGTTTTTACATATGGCAACTAGTTGCTGCTTTTGAGGATCGAACCTCAATCGTGTCCAGACCACTTCATTCCCCATACCACTAGGCCAAGGTGCCGATGGTGTTCATAGGGCACTTTTTTTTTTCATTTAACCGAACCGGTTCTTGGATGATACGTCCTTTCCCACTGAGTTAGGTGAGTTCGATATAGGTCACTTCCATGTACTTGCTTGGCCAATATCGATTTGCTCAAATTAACTTATTGAGTTTTTGCTTGAATCCCAATGATTCCTATCAATAGGGAAATATGTCAAAAGCAAATTTAGAGAGGGGGAGTATTGGAAACAATAACAAATTACCCTTCCCCTGATGACAGCTTTTTTATCTTGACACAGTTCAACATCTCTTTTGATTGGCCCTTCTCATTTGGGGCCATGTATGCAAAATTGGTGGTTGTTGCTTCATCCTCAACACCTTCCTTATGTGGAATTTTTTTTCTACCTTTGATCATATAAACATCAACAGCATTGGGCAAAGTCAGGTACCTCAAGCTTCCATAGATAATGAGATGGATAATCAAAATCTCCAATTTTATAAAGGAAATCATTTCTTGAGGGAGTATGCGTCTTGGAATAAGAAGTAAGGTTTCCAGATTCTAAAGTCATCATTTGAAATAAGGGGCTAGAGATTGCCTCAACTGTTTGGATTTTCTCCCTGTTGATAGTAGTCAATTCAAAAGAAGAGAATAAATTCCTTCCTTGTGTTTCTTGGCTTGTCGACGCTGAAAATCTTATTAATGAAACCACAACATCTAGTTGTTTAGGCACGTTGTGCGAAGAAGTCATTGCTCAAACTTGAGACAGAGTTGTGCAGGTGCAAGATGGAGTGTGCAAAGCTCTAGGGATGGCTCACAAAATGGGAAGGCTGAGAGTAGTATGGAGGAGGTTATCCTGCCTTAAGCTTCCATGGTATGCATGCTTCAAGTTCAATCGTATGCTTGTGCCTATTACGTCCTATCTCTCGTCTCCTATAAATAGAAGAGAAATGACATCATTTCCAAAATTATGTTTAAGGAATAAAACATACCCTTTTTGAAATGGGATAACACTTTCTGTTTGCCCTACTTTCTTGAAAAAGTGTTTTAGAATATGACAAGTTCGCATGACATGCCAATTTCAAATGCCCCTTATCACGATGATATATTCGAGACACGGAGTGAATAAGTCAAAAAAATAAACAGGATAAAATTTAACATCTTGTTTTGACAAAAGCTTTTAGTAATGAAATATTTTTGTTTTTAAAAAGTATATTTGGGGGGAGCATGAGGAAGCCCAACATTCGGTATTCTTTTTGGATGATATTTTATTTTCATAGTTGGATAGCATCACTAGGCTAATTTGGAATACCACATCATGCTCTCAAAACAAAATATTAGAATTGTATTCTTAGTGAAATTAAATTACTAGAATGGAAAATGCAATAGTAACACACTAAACTAGATAGAAAACACAAGATTATAACAAGCAAAACCCATGAAAAATCTTATGAAAAGGAGCACTTTGATAGTGTTGGTCTTGAAATCAAGCGTCTTTGACTTCGTTGCCCCAGTATACTCGAAGTATTCGCATGAGATGACCATGGAAATGCAATCCTTGCAACCAAAAGCAATGCTTGCAGGGTAGGGCTTTTATGAATAACTTTATCATTTCCTCCTCAACCAGTTGAGAGTTGGTTTATATCACGAAAGCTTCCCACCTTTCTACATATGCTCGGAAATCCTCCACTAGTCTTCTTCTGATATGAACCAAATTCTCGCAAGGCAGTTTAGTTCCAATCTAGCTTTGTTATTGATGTAGGAATGCGGAAGATAACTCATTCAAATCCCTTATGAGGTAAATCCTTGCCATGAAGAACCATTGCAGTGCAGGCCCTGTGAGACTTTCTTGGAAGGCCTGAGTTATGAATGGCGTCGGGTTGCAATGCCAACTCAATTCAGTGTAGAAATATTACAAATGGATCATGGGACAAGTCGTGCTATTATACTTACAAAAATTAGGTGCCCTCATTTCTCTGGGAGTCATAATCCTATGGAGGCAAGATAGACCCACTGAGATCAATTCTTGGTTAGGCAATTGGTTTTTCCATTGCATATTTATTGCGGTGATAAATTCTGCTGTTTAAAAAAAGATGGACTCTACCGAGATCATTTCATTGCTTTCTTCTAGGTCAAAATTTCCAACCGAGGATGAGGCGTTTACGTCATCCTCATGGTTGAGCAATAAATTTAGTAGCTCACTAGGAGATAAGTCATGAAGGACGAATGTTCTCTATTCTAATAGGCTTTGGATTATGTGCGTGTGTGGAAGGCAGTCATTCGGTGAATGGATGACTTCATCCGTATAATACCGATAGCTCTCGAGATTGTATCTAATGGGCTACTCAAAGTCTTGGTGTCGCGGCTCATTGGCTGTAAAGATTTCGCCTACATTCAGTGATAGGTGTTGGCTCAAATTGCTTAGGCTTTCTTTTCTTGACTCCTGGTCCTAACCCTTTGAGTAAAGCTCTTTATTTTGCCAACTTGAGTTTGTCAAGGGGACTAAGAGATGGTAGAGTTTCGCTTCCTAGATTAATGGGGGTCGGCATTCTTTGGACCCTAGCTCTTGCGGTAAGCCTAGGAAGCTGCATTGTCATGCCTCGGTTCTGAATAGGTTTATGGTGTTAACCTTGTCTATGGGCTCTTTGCCTTTCTTAGTGAGAAGCTTCTCAGTAATGGGATACTGCTCAATCATCCATTCATCATGGAAGGCTACATCGATATTTTCTTTAACCGATCCCTTTTCTGTGGGCTGCAAGTCAGACTAGGTGGTCGGGTTCCTTCCTGACATGGCATGTGTCCTTAAAAACCTATTATCCTTTGCCTCTGCAACTATCGACTCTTCGTGAGGCAGGGCGATGTCGATGTCGGTGTCAACATTATATTCTTGGCAGAAAGCATCAGTCAGCTCCCCCCAAGTCTTAAGGAGACTAATCCTCCTTACAATGTACCACCGCAAGGCGAGACCAATCAAATTTGATTGATACAATTAAATCATCCTTCGCATTCAGGCACTTTGAGTTATTCTGGGATCTTAACACTAGTGTAATTAAACAGATCAATAGGATCTTGCCCATGCAGCTGGCTTAGCTTCTTTATGATCCTTGTAAACTGTCTGTCCTATTGGTTATCCTCTAGCAAATTTGCCAGTGTAATGAGTGTGTGTAAAGCAGCTATGGGGTTGGGCTTAGCCTGAGTGGACTCCATTTGGCTCGAGAGTTGTCGAAGGACAATCAACATCTATCCTACGCCGTCTTCAATATTAGCGAGGCAATTTTGTACATCACTCTGATTGGGTACTATTGCTTGAGGCCATTCGCGGGTGACCGGTGGTTGGCGATTCATAATTACCTGACGTCGCAAAAACAATGAATAAGCTCTAGAGTAAATAAGATTGACCAATGGCAACGGTCCAGCTATTTTTATTTATCAAAAGAGGACTTCATAGACAACATACTTCTGACATCTAAACTTGAAATTAAAATGATAGAACGAAATACTATATATTAAATAGAAGTCCCTAAACAATGGGACTAAAACTTTTAAAATATTAACACTAAGGGGCACATGATTGCTATTTTATATGCAGCGGGGAGCCTCGTTCTTGCCAAGATGTTTGCTTTCTTGGACTAGCTCTGAGATGCGTACCCAACTTATTCCCAAATCCCTTTGTATAGCTTTGCTTGCTTGTGTTGACTGATTTTGTTGGTCGGGTCAGGGACCAATGGCTACAATTTTGTCGGGATACGATGGTTATGGATGTAGGTCTCAAAGGTGCAATGAGCCTTTTCCTGCTTCTCAAGCCCTTAAGGTAACACAATCCTTTTATGATGGCACCTGCTCCATGTTTCCTCAATAATGGAAATCTCGAATGTGTAGTCGCGGCTTTGATGGGTGAAAAAGAGTGGAGAGATCTTCGTCTTGAAAGGCAATGGGATCTCCTAATGGGGTCTGTATTGTTGTGCCACCCATATGGGTAATAGGGAGTGGTGCCAATGAAGCTGAGCAACGGGATTGGATTGCAACATTTGTAAGTAAAGCAAGCTCTCTTTTCATGAAACCAACCAGCACACCATAGGAATGCCTCAAGAGAGGGGTCCCTTAGGAAATTTATCCAATTAAAACGGTTTTGGTTGGGAATGTATGGTCCTAGAACTACAAATTTATGTAATGGATTTTGAAATCATTTATTTCAAACAATTGCATGAGGCATCAAAATTCGCTTAGGTGAGAAAAGAACTAGATCTATAAAATTTCCGAGGTGGCCCACATGATTTCTTTCATGTTTTATTTAAAACGATTAAGGGACAAAAATGTTTCGGCTAAAATCATATTGACATAATTTTGCCCCTTTAAGACCTGATCGACCACTCATGCCATCGAGAGACTTATGGCATCTTTTTGATGGTGGAAAATGATGAACCCGAAAAAGGCTAAGAGAAAAATCTTACTTTTTTAGGTCATGGGCTGATTTTCAAAATAAGTAGTCAAAAACGCTAATGGGCAGGTATTATGGTTGGTTTCAAGAATTTGCCTTATAACATGAACTTCGGCAAAATACATCTTCAAATGCCATAACTTGGCACAAAAGGACACTTAAGTGCCATAACTTACGAAAAGTACACTTAAGTGCCACATTTTAAGAAAAGTGGGACACCTGGGTGCCACCTCCGGCAAAGCCGGTCGAAAATCATATGTGACAATTAAATATTAATATTTCTCATCAAGGTGGAACATCGGAGAGTTGAGTTAGCTCTAATTCACTCGAAACGACGTCGTTTCAGGTGTTGGTCAAAATAGAGTCCTTAAATCGACGACATCGTTTTGGCATAATTTGAATTTTAATATAATATAAAAATAAATTAAATTAAATTTAAAATAAAATAATAATATAATTTATATTTATTTTTAAAAAAAAACGGAGGAGGAGAAGGAGGAAGGCAGCCGACGGCCGAGAGTTGAGCCCTCGCCGCCGCCGCCGTCTCCCGCCGTCACCGGAAGGTGGGGAGGGTCGGCCCGAGGCCGCCGAGCCTTGGGGGGCCGACGGCCCTAGCCCTCGCCGCCGGCTGCCCCTCTCCTCCTCCTCCTTCCCCCCTCCCTTTTTTCTTCCTCCTCCTCGTCGTCGGTTACTTCCCCTCCTCCTCCTTCCCCCCCCAGCGAACGAGGGCTCGCAGCCCTCATCGATCCTCCCCCTCCGTCGCGGCCCTTGCCGCCTCGCCCGCTACTTTTTTTTTTTTAAATGTTTTAAATAAATTGAAATTTAAATTGAATTTAATTATTTTTTTACTATGTCAGCACCAAAATGACGTCATTTTGCACATGCTTCACCGGAAAATTGACACATCAACATTTTGGCCGAATTGGCATTCAAGTGATCCATTTTGCTCCGATTTTGGCACTTAAGTGTACCTTTCGTAAGTTATGGCACTTAAGTGTCCCTTTCTACCAAGTTATGGCACTCCAGGGGTCCGCGACTCCATGAACTTCAATTCTTAAAAGTCAAGCTAACCCGTGCAGCGGGTCAATACTTGTTGGTGGCCTAACAAGTTTACTCTCAAGAGGCATTATGATGATGATGTTGTATTCTTCCAGAGTTTGGATTAGCTCAAACCCACCAAACATAAAAGTGGAAGTCCTAGGGTGCCAAAAATGTGCTATTGCCTGTAGGACTTCGGGATGAACAGGAATCTGGAACAATGATAGAAGATGATCGACTTTAGCTTTCACGCGCCCCTAGGCAAATTGGTCCAATTGACCCCACCATCTAAAGAGCTCTACTTTGGGGGCAGGAATAAACTGGATATCATCTCCTCCTATCACATATAAACCGGAACCCGAAAAACCAACCTAAATTGCCATGGGCCAATAAAAAAGACCGAGTAAAAAAGGTAAATAAATCACTTTGCTTTTAAAAAAAAATGACAAGCACATAAACATGCGCATGATATGTGCGGCTCGATGTCGAGCTGAGAAGGTTTAGAGAAATTAAGAGGGTGTCTGCCCATCGTAGTCTCACGTTGGCATCATACCCTCCTAACCTCGGCTCTACCTAAAGAAATTCAGGGAAAAGAAAAGCAACCTCAACATTGCAATCTCGTGTGTGCCATGTGTAATGCTTAAAACATTAAAACATACATAACAGTTTTTAATCACAAAACAGTTTATTTCAAAATCGAAAATAATCTCTAAGATACTTTAGTGAAGTGTTTAAATAAGATAAAGAAAAACGGGCTAAGTCCACAAAAATTTCCCTAGTGGAATTGCCAAGCTGTCACGACCTCTTTTTTGGTGCCCCGATATGCGCGGGCGCCTGCGGAGGCTGATAGCTCGACTAGGTCTATTAGGCTTAGCCTAGGCTCTCCCAAGCCCATCAATTTATGACTTATGGTTCAAGTTGTTAACTTGAAAGTTAATTTTAAATAGGAGTCGCCACTAATTAATTCGAGGTGGGTGATTAGAAACCCAAGTGAAATACTGGGAGAAATATTTCACTCCTGCGCAATCAAAGAAACTAGGATCGGGGTTTTAATTACACTAGTTAATTACTAATGCCTTTCTGGTACATAATCTTGTTTAACCCTAAGAATTTTTGGATTTTTAAGGACTTTTCCATGCATTTGTGGAGAAAAACATTTTTGGTCTTTTTCTTTTTTTTTTTTTAACATAAAAAGCATTTTTCGGAGTTTTGATCTTTTTTGAAAATATAAATCATTTTTGGCTAATTTTTAGGAAAAATATAATATTTTTTCATTTTTTTTTTTCTAATTTTTTATTAAAAAAAATATAATATTATATAAAAACGAGGGTTGAGACCGGCCTAGTTCGTTAAAACCGGCAGCCGGGTCAAATTCCCGAATTGGGTTCAACCTAGATCGTTCACCAGAGGCTCAGATGGGCTTGCAGCATGGGCTGAGCCCGGAACTTTTTTCGTTTTTCTTTTTAAACAATCCAAGCTCTAACAAATCAAGCCCACTCTATATTAAAAGAAATGTCCGGCCTAAGAATCAGCCGGTCCATGCATGCTAGCCTAGATTGGCTCGAACCCTACCCAACTGGGATACCCACATTTGACCTGACTTTGACTTGACATGAGGTCACTTCCCTCTCCGTCTCTTCGTAGCGCTTGACAATTGCGATGAGCAATGGCAATCAGCTCAGTGTAAGGACGACGAGAGGAGCTTGGAAGCCCCAACAGCGAGCTCAACACGACTGGGCTCATGGCGGGTTGTCGAGGACGGTGCAGGCAATGCTGATGCAGGTGGTGCCGAGTGGCGACGACGAGGTGTTGATGCAGACAGTGTCAGGGGACGGGGGAATGGCCTGAGGGACCAACGGCCCGACGCAGGGACGGTGTCGATGGTTGAGCAGCAGCGACAAGGTGAGCACCAGTGACTCAGCACGGTAGGGGTCACATCTGGTTGTTGAGTACAGCATTGGGATGGACAGTAGCTCGTTGTCGTTAAGGGATCAACAAACTCGACGGCGGGGCAGAGATCGGTAGCAAGTCGGCAACATGGTGTTCGATCACCCAGATCTGATCAAACACCGTTAAATTTGGCCTTTACCGATCCTCGCTCTCCAAAACCTCCTCACCTAGCCCCTCTCTTCCGACTTCTCTCTCAAATCTCGGCCTGCTCACTCTCGAGCCTCCCCTGAAGTCTCTTGGGGGAAGCTTTCGGAGCTCACTGCCTTTGATCTCTCTTGACGTCGTGGTCTTTAGCCTTCCGTCGAAAGCCCTATTAATAGGCAGAGGGGTGCCGGTCGATGGAGCTTCAGCTAGCAGTTCTTGGCACGCCGACCAGCCTTGGTGCGGCAGGATCGACGTCGCCTCAACCGTCCACCTGCACGCTCTGCTTTGCATTGAAGGCGTGTCCCCATCTACTGCGTTGTGCATCGCCGTCTCCTCCTCCACCCAACCTCACGTGTGTCCGGCTTCCTTGCACGTGTGTTGCAAAGACAGAGATGGAAGAAGACAAGGAAGAGGGGGGCCAGGCTAAGGGAAAAAGGGAGTGGGCCTAGGGGCCGCGCTAGGAAGAAAAAAAAGAAGGGGATGGGCTTTCACGCCCAACCCCATAAGAACCTTTTTCTCTTCTTTTTTTAAAAAAAAAAAAATTAATTTATTTATCCAAAAATAGGGTAAAAAATGGAAATAAAAAAAGAAAAAAAACTTAAGGGATGCGAATAAAAACTAAGACCTAATTGATGCAAAAAATATTTTTGTTAGGGTCAAATTGATCCCTAATTTTCTATGCAAATTAATCCTAAGTATTTAGTTAAAATTTAAGTATCAACAAATTCATGCACCAATTCTGGTGTTACTATTATTTCCCAATTATGTATCCTCTATATTATAAATTAGATAAAGAAAAATAATGACAACCGGGTCAAAATAATGTCTTCTTTTTCAAAGAAAAAAAGTAGGTATGTATGTTTTGAATATTATCTCTCCCGCATTTTCAATTGATCAAAATAATTGTCAAGCGTATTCTATTTGGACGTAAATTTGACGACTCCTTGTATGCTTTCCCTTTTTTCCTCCCGGCAGTGCCCGTAATTATCGGATTGCCTTTTTCTTCTCCTAAAAATTATTGAATTACATGGTACCATGAATGCAACACAACTGACAAAAACACTTTTGAGGGTTTTTTTTTTTTTTTTAATGTCTTACATTTTCTATTTTTATTGGCCCAAACCCCACTCGACACTGACCATAGGCGTAGTGGATACTTTTATCGATTCATGCACCAATCCAAATATTACAACTGTTTCCCAATTATGCATCCTTTAAATTTTAAATTAGAGAAAGAAGAATATTGACAACTGGGTCAAGACAATGTCTTCTTTCTCATAGAAAAAAAAGTAGGCTATGTTTCCAATGTTATGTCTCCCGCATTTTAAATTGATTAATATAATTGTCAAGCATATTTTATCTGGACGTAAATTTGACGACTTCTTGTGTCCTTTCCTTCTTTTTTTTCCTTCTAGCTGGTGTCCGTAATTATCGGATTATGTTTTTCTCCCCTAGGAATTATTGAATTTCGTGGGAGCATGAAGGTAACACAGTTGACAAAAACATTTTTGAGGTTTTTTTTGGTTGTCTTACCTTTTCTATTTTATCGGCCCAAGACTTACTTCCCTCCAACCATAGGCGAAGTGGATATTCTTATCAATTCATGCACCAATCCACGTGTTACTCTTAATTCCCAATTATGTGTCCTCTATATTCTAAATTAGATAAAAGAAAATACTGACAACCGAATCAAGATAATGACTTCTTATTCAAAAAAAAAAAAAAGTAGGTATTTTTCAAATGTTATGTCTCCTGTGTTTTCAATTGATTAAAATAATCTTCTAAGCATATATTTTATCTGAAGGCAGAATTATCAAAAAATTATAAATTCATTATAATTGTGTCAATTCAGTCATAAATATTTTTTGGCAATTGAGTCCCAAACCTTTTGTATTTGTGGTAATTTAGTCCATTCGGCTAATTTTGGATCTTGACGCGGAAAATGTTTAATAATTTTAAATTTTTGTTTATTTATTTATATTCTTTTTCCTTTTTTATATTTTCTTTCTTTCTCCTTTGGTTTTTCCTCTTCTTCCCTTCCTTCTTCCTCATCCAGCCAAACGCCGAACCTCGGCTGATCAGCCAAAGACTAGGGCCGACAACACCTCACCTCGCCTAGCCATGGCAAGGTTAGGGCGAGGCCAGCCCTCACCGTTGGGCGAGGCTTGACCTCACCATGGCCGGTTGAGACCAAGCTTCACTAGCCTTGCCCAGTGATGATGAGGGCTTGCCCCACCTGATCAGCTAAAAATACCTTTTATCATACTTCATTTGGTCAAATTCCGGATCGTTTTCTTTTTCTTGTGGAGATGTATGGATTGAGAAACTAATTTACATCCCGTGTAGGCTTGCCAAGTGGGATGGATGACATTGACTTGCCATTATATGATTTTGCTACTGTTTCTGTTGCTACCAACCATTTCTCTCAAACAAAAATTGATTTTGCTAAATGCTAACAACTTCATTAGTTTTTAATGGGGTTGAGTGTGTGCAGATCATGAGTGGAGCTCCTCTTTAGCATGGAAAAGGTGATTTGACATTGTTTTAAGAATCACCTGAGGACTTCTCTATCTTCACCGGGATTCGAAACTTCAAGTGATCCGTAGAGATCTTAAAACAAGTAATATTTTGTTAGATGCTGACATGTATACAAAAATTTCATATTTCAGCCTAGCAAGGATCTTCCGAGGAGATGACATGGAGTCCGACGTTTTTATCTTTGGTGTGCTTTGGTTAGAGATATTAAGTAGCGAAAGGAATACAGGATTCCAGCATCTTGATCATCATCACACCCTTCTTGGGCACGTAAGTAGAAGAGAACTATTAAGACCTGTCATTTCCTTTTTCGCTAAACAGGATCAGATACTCCTTTTCTCTTGAAACCTCATCCCGTTCTTTCATGTTCCCCTAGACGCGTTTTCTTTTTCGATGCACGGACAGTTCTTGATCATAAGTAGTATAAAAATTTTAGGCATGGCTGCTATGGAGTGAAGGGGGGCCATGGAATTCATTGATGAATCTGTATGCAACTCCTTCATTGAGTCTCAAGTAGAGAGATGCATAGGCTGACGATGTCTAGTGTTGTCTTCATGTTGGCAATTGAAGGAGCAACCTTGCCACTGCCAAAAGAGGATGGTTTCTTAACCGAAAGAAGTTCAGGTAGCTCAGATGCATATCTATTTAAGGAAGAATCCAACACACTCAATGTTGTTACGTTCACATTGCTTGAAGGTCGATGGAAATGCCATTGTGGATGTCTCCACAGAATGTAGACTGGCTTTCTCAAGTACAAACGATAGAAGAAGCATACGATGTGGTAAAGTTGAATAACAAATTTTTGCCATGGCTTTTTCCTAGACTCTAGGAGAAGTGGGAATGATGGTTTAGAGCCACAAATGGAAGACTGCAGCAATACGTAAATAAAATCTCTAGTGATCATTTGTTCTGGCCAGTGCTAATCGAGAGGAAACCGAGGAATGGAAAACCTAACTACAAATTGGAAGAGAGCAGCAACATTAGTTATTGTAAAACCAAAAACTCTTTGCTAAAATGTTTTGGAGATCTATTACATGGTTAATTAAAGTTACATGACTTGGAATTTAACCTAAATCATGGAAGGAGTGAGAGAGAGGAAATATGAAAAGCAAGATTGGGCATAGCAAGCAATTAAGCCCTACTTCCTTCTTGTTCTCAAGAAATTCGTAATAATTGTCCAAAAAGTGCTAAATCTTATGAACGACACCCAACTCTGTCATAAACATTGTAATTGTACCAATTCAGTTATAATTTTTTTGATTTTGTCAATTTATTCCTAAATCTTTTGATGATTTGTCAATCTCTCTCTCTCTCTCTCTCTCTCTCTCTCTCTCTCTCTCTCTCTCTCTCTCTCTCTCTCTCTCTCTCTCTCTCTCCAACTTCCTTCAACATGACCGATAATTCCATACCTTTGAACCTACTCCAGCTATATGACTATCTCTCCAACTTCCTTCAACATGACCGATAATTCCATACCTCTGAACCTACTCCAGCTATATGACATCTCGAATTTTCGTATCTCTTGAACTTCCTTCAACATGACCGATAATTCCATACCTCTTATCGCCAGTTACTCTCTACCACCCCATCGAGAGGAACCTACTCCAGCTATATGACATCTCAAATTTTCGTATTAATTATTATGTGACATTCATAAATTTTTATATTAAAAAATAATACTTAGATTATAAAGTTAAGTATTAATTGTTGGATGCAAATTGCGTAACCCCAAGATCTCCATAACTAGAACAAGAACATGCATGATTGAGTAGAAAGATTAACGCACCTGTTTTGGGATCCATTGTTCTTGAAGCGGAAGCGGAAACACAATGTTCCTCGCGCAAGTCCTTCTCCTCTATTGCCCTCCGTATCACTAGCTCAATGAGGCGGCCCCCTCACGTGTAGCGTTAGGTAAATGCCCCTTAGGTGAGGATAATGTAAGAATTAGGGTTAGAGGAGAGACTTGAGCACTATTTATAGAGTTTCCAGCCAGTCCCTCTCATTACGGGCCAGGCTCAACTCGGCCCATACTAGCCAGCCCATATTAGACTAATTAAGAAACCTTCTATCTCACCTTAGACCAAACCCCGTAAAACGGTAAATTACAATATCAATTAATATAGTCCACAATTAGAAAAACTCTTACATTCTCCCACTTGGACCATATTAATTGAAATTGTACTGTATGTGCGCACATTGGTCCAGAGATAATTCTTAATAGTCAATCCTATTCCATAAAGTTTTAAACACTGAATCATGGCGGTAACTGCATGTATACACACAGAGCCTTCCATGGTCACGAGTGCTCTCAACTTTATTGATATGGATTCAATATGGTAGTGTGTCAAATGGATAACATCTCTCAAAGAGAGATCCCATTTGTCAGTCACCATTCTCTTACCTTAGGTGTCACAAAAACTTGTGCCACTAGAGAATGCTTTATGGTTTTAATGAACCCACATATGTCTTGTCCTTATGGTTAACCTTTCTTTATGTATCACAAGACATATGCACAAGGCTAATAACCGGATGCCCCTAGCCTCCACTCAAGGTTTAAGTAATACCTTGAGACTTTTAACAATATATATATTCAACATAATAACAATCCATTCAAAAAATATTTTATTGAATTCAAAAGTTGACATATATATATATATATATATATATCAAAGTGTTACTAAGTTGTAACAAAACAGATGTAAACTTTATTCAAGGAAAAATGAAACACCGCTCCCACTAAATAACAACATCCCAAGATGCTCCTAGGCTCATACTAATGACATGTCGATCAAAAACACACGGGCGTAGGCCTTTAGTTAGTGGATCTGCAATCATATCATCCGTAGGAATATAATCTCTTGCAACGTCACCATTCCGCACTTTGATTCCTTTATGGTCAAAAACTTGACCTCCATGTGTTTAGACCCTTTGAGACTTCTGTTGTTATTAATAAACAACACTACAGAGTTATTGTCACAATGCAGCTATATGGGCCTATCCACAAAATCATAAACGGATAACTCCCTAATGAGGTTTCGGAGCCAAATACTTTGAGTAGCAGTTGAAAAACATGCTACAAACTCCGCTTGCATGGTTGAAGAAGATATGGATTTCTGTTTCTCGCTCTTCCATGATACTGCACCTCCTGCCAACATAAATACGTATCCTGTCGTTGATTTCTTATTATCTTGACAACCAGCAAAATCTGCATCTGAATAGCCTGCTAGTTGCAAGTCTGGAACATGTCTATACATCAGCATATAATCTTTTGTTCTCTTTAAGTACCTTAAAACCTTCTTGGCAGCAACCCAGTGATTGTGTCCTGGATTTGACTGATATCTGCCTAGAAGCCCTGTTGCAAAAGCAATATCTGGCCTAGTGCAAACTTGAGCATACATGATGCTTCCAAGCACACTAGCATAAGGTACATCCTTCATTTGAGCTTTCTCAAAATCTGAATTAGGGCATTGTGAAAGACTCAATTTATCACCCTTAACAACAGGAGCAATTGGGTTCGTGTTCTAGTCTTAATTAATCCGAATATATAATTTTATTTAATTTTTATTGAATGAAAAGTCTCAAAAATCGCAAATTAGGGCAAGATCCACACTAATTAGGGTTAATCCGTACAAATTAGGGCAAAATCAATTGGGTTCGTGTTCTAGGGTTATGGAGGCTCTAATACCACATGTTAGACGCAAATTGCGTAACCCCAAGATCTCCATAACTAGAACAAGAACACGCATGATTGAGTAAAAAGATTAACGCACCTGTTTTGGGATCCATTGTTCTTGAAGCAGAAGCGGAAACACAATGTTCCTCGCGCAAGTCCTTCTCCTCTATTGCCCTCCGTATCACTAGTTCAATGAGGTGACCCCCCTCACGTGTAGAGTTAGGTAAATGCCCCTTAGGTGAGGATAATGTGAGAATTAGGGTTAGAGGAGAGACTTGAGTACTATTTATAGAGTTTCAGCCCGAGTCCCTCTCATTACGGGCCAGGCTCAACTCGGCCCACACTAAAGCCAGCCCATATTAGACTAATTAAGAAACCTTCTATCTCACCTTAGACCAAACCCCGTAAAACGGTAAACGTTAAACGGTAAATTACAATATCAATTAATATAGTCCACAATTAGAAAAACTCTTACATTAATTACCTTAAAATTCGGATGGATATGTAGAAATTTTATTTGAATCGTGAATTTCGTAAGATCAAGTGGATAATTTTCCATAAATGTAATCATCCTGAGTCCGACGTGTTGAGTTGAATTGATAAATGTCGATGTGTGCATTAATAGTAGAATAAATTAATTGATTACTATCGACTTAGTTGTTAATGGTTAGTATTATCTATTTAAAATCTACTTAATTAGTATTTATGGATAATTAACATCACTATTGGCGCAAAGGAAAGAAGGATTTTGTCCTTTTCCTAATTGCCCACAAGCTTCTCATGTTACGCCATATACTTGCCACTCGTCCTTGCATTATCTCATGCATGGCCAAGTGTTCTCTCAAGAGGAGATCTCATGGCTAAGCTTGACGCCTTAGATTTAAGTCATGATTACTTCAAATAGAGTCATCTTTTAAGTTTTTTCCACCTAGACATGTATTAAGCAAAGCTTTGAGAAAATACCACCTAAAATTTGTAAAACACATGTACCCCTCCACCCAGCATTGAAGACATCATCTTAGCCGAGTAAGTTTTTAATAACACTTCTTCTACTTTGGCCATAAGAACCGTTTTCAATTTGCAAAAAACCTCAAAAGAAATTTTCATGTGTTATTCTTACCTTTCAATCCTAGAATTACAGAAATAAACTTTCTTTCGTAAGAACAACAAGGTCATAATGACAATCAGTGGTTTGCATTTTTTCGATGTAAGTGAAGTTTCTAGGCATTAAATTGGTTCAATCTACATAACACTTTAACTTGGTTGGTTGATTGAGAAGTGAAACTTTAATATGCATGTTATGGGTATAGTGGTTGTTATATAGCCTTAACGACCTTTTGCATATTCGTTTTGCTTTGTTCTATTAAAATTTACCTAGTCAAAATGTTTGTGCTACAAGAATTCATTTAGTCAGAATATATTTATTTTGCTTATACTGCTAGAATTCAACTAGTCAGAATATGTTCATTCGGCTTCATTCTGCTAGAGTTTAATTAGTCAGAATCTATTTGTTCTGATATATTTGCCTTTGTGATCTCTTACATGTGCGTTTTGCTTCATTCTATCAAAATTAAGAGTCGAAATCAGTTCGTCTGCTTGATCTGCCAAAATTTATCTAGTTAGAATATGTCTGTTCTACTAGAGTTTAGCTAGCCAGAATCTATTTATTCTGTCATATTTGTCTTGATGACCTCTTGCATGTTTGTTCTACTTCGTTCTGCTAGAATTTACTTAATCAAAATATGTTTGTTCTATTTCGATCTGCCAGAATTTACCTAGTCAGAATCTATTCGTTATGCTTGTTCTGTAAGAATTTAACTAGTCAGAATCTATTCGTTCTGTCGTATTTTCCTTGATGATCTCTTATGTGTTCATTCTACTTCGTTTTAGCATAATTTAGAGTCAGAATCTATTTGTTCTAACAGAATTTGGAGTCAGAATTTGTTCGTTCATTCTATTAGAATTTCAATTCAAATCTACTATTTCGTTCCACCATATTTTACTAAGTCAAAATCTACTTATTTTTTGAACTTGTTCTTTTGTTTTATTAGCTTTAACAAAGTTTGAACGTACCTACTTAATTGTCCAGACTTTAATGAGCAGAATATACCTATTGTTCAAACTCAAAATGTATCCATCAACTATTCATATTCTAACGATCATAATGTGGCTAAAGATTATTACTTAATTACTTAATTGATGCATTAAATTGAGTTGAGAAATATGTTTATTCTTATACACATATATCATAGCTTAAATGAAATTAATGTGCTTACGTCACCAATATAGTGGTGTGTAACGATGCCCCGTGTGTTGGGATACCTCAAGAGTAGAGATGTCCCATAAGTAAGAATGCCCCATGGACGAATGCTGCGGGATGTCTTGGAATCGAGATGCCTCATGGGTTGAGATGCGCATGACCATGTGAAGAATCAAACATTGTTTAAATTGACTATTTGTGTTGAAAAAATGTTGTGTCATATGCATGTGTCACAAGTCGGTCGATTTCGAATGATCACACACCCATGCGGCCTTAGGATTACGATCCCAAGTTAGTCTTGCACGCTCTCAGCTCACAAGAATGAAGTATGGAGTGAAGCACAACTGTATTGCTCATGAACAAGAGAGTACATCTGAAGGGGGAGGGTCCCCTATTTATACATGAGCGGGTTTGATCTCAGCCGTTGATCCCCTCTCGATCCAACAGTCATGTTCAAATACGTACAATCATTACAATACTACATGCAGCTCAAGAGGTCCTAAGGTGTGGG
Organism: Eucalyptus grandis; assembly: GCF_016545825.1. NCBI lineage: Eukaryota > Viridiplantae > Streptophyta > Magnoliopsida > Myrtales > Myrtaceae > Eucalyptus > Eucalyptus grandis. The sequence goes on along the minus strand of NC_052621.1, from coordinate 5,415,189 downwards.
GAAGCCCAAGGAACGTTTGCCATGGTTCAGCAGGGTCAACTCATGGGGAACCCAAACGGTCGCCTGACACAATGCCTAACACACTAAACTGAATGGCCGGCGAGCTTGTCTTGTATTGCGCATGGGCAAGCTCATATTACTCATGGGTCGACTCGTGCATTGATCATGAGTCGTTCATGGGCAGCTCATGGGCTGGCCCTTGTGTAGGGCACAGCCCTATCATCTTGGATGGTCTTGGATCATGCTCATCCTTGGGCCGTGTCAATTTCCCCCACCTATTCAAGCGACGCCCTCGTCGCACTTATGGCATGGAATGTGACAATGTGTTTCTTGAACTACCATAGAGCCTCGGAGAGTTCCCAACTCGTATCATTCTCCGAGAAATCCCTTCCATTGAACCAAGTATTCCCTTCTACACTGGGAATCAAAATTAAAGCTGTAGCCTCTCTCTTGTTCATAGTGGAATCCGGCCAATAGGTACATCGGTGAAGAAAGTGGACGTAGGCTTGATATGCCGAACCTATAAACCGCGTGTTCAATTTTCTCTTCTCTCGGTCTTACCTTGATTATCGTTTCTCCAACGTCTGTATTGTGCAATTGTGTGGACTCTCCAGGATTGGAATCACATAAAGACTTCGATAAGAGAGACGCAAAGAATTATGCCACTATCAAGAGACGTCGACGAGCTAATTGGAACTCTTCAAAAGAAGTTTGGACAGATTGCATATCACCTATTTTATGAAGTGGAAACGGATCAATGAAGATGAAGATCCAAAAGGCAAGAAATCCATTGCATTAAAATCAAATGATGATTCCCGATGATAAAACAGATTCGAAGAAGATATGGACGATGAGGAGCTTGCTCTCATGATAAGAAGATTCGAAAACTGAATAGAAAAGGAAGAAGGTTCAACTCAAAGAAACAAAGCTTTCAAAGACAGCAGACCAAGTCTGTTGATGATGAGGAACCAAACAAAGACATAGTCTGTTTTGAATGTAAGAAAAAGGGACACATCAGACCCAACTGTCCTCTTCTGAAGAAGAAGAAAGGAAAAGCTGAAAGATTTCGAAAAGCTCTCAAAGCCGAAACCTGGAGTGACACAGAGTGTGAAGAAAGTGATAATGAATATGCCAATCTATGTCGATGGCACAATCGACTCGCACTGGATCGACTGACAGTGAATTTGAGGCAAGTAATTTTAAAATTCCTGTCAAAGTTTCTAAATACATTGATGAACTGTGTTTCAGTCTTAAGACTTCTCTCAAAAGAATTTCCGAACTGAAAAAGGAAAACTCAGCTCTAAAGCAAAAGGAAAATGTTTTAGTAGAAAGAGTTAAAAAGTCTAGACTTGATCAAGTTTCCACTCTTAAAGAAAATGAAGATAATCTTTTAAAAGAAAATGCTCTTTTAAAAACAGACTTATCAAATATCTCAAAGAAATTTTCAATAGGGTCTGAAAACTTGAGAAAATTCTTTCAGCTCAAAGACCTTACTTCAATAAGTCCGATCTAGGTATGACAACAGAAACAATTCCCTTGATTGATTTTCCTAAAGTAAAAGAAAGAATTAAGAAAAGACTCGAGAGAGGTTTACAAAAATCACTTCAAGAAAGTTTTTGTAAAATCTGTAGGTAGAAATACTCTCGATGTTCAAAATGCAACAGTCCGGATCACTTTGAAAAAGAGTGTCCTATGGTTTGGAAACCCGTTAAGAAATTATGGGCTAATACCGCTTATGTTACTAACACCAAAGGACCCAAGAAAGTTTGGGTACAAAGAAAGCTTGAGACTTTTTTTAAATGTAGGTCACCGTCAAGAAAAAGGTAAAGTGGTATCTTGACAGTGGATGCTCAAGACACATGACAGAGACTCAAATTGTTTTATAAAGATTGCTCAAGTAAATGGTGGAAAAGTTTCATTTGGAGGAAACAGCAAAGGGAGTATTGTGGGATTTGGAACTGTGAAAATTGGAAATCTCACAATAAGTAATGTTTCCTTAGTGGAAGGACTCAATTACAATCTTCTCAAGATTAGTCAATTGTGCGATACATCGGTTTCAAGATCTTCTTTCAAGAAGGAATATGTTCGAATCAAAGACTCTACTCAGTCCTTCATGGGTCGTAGACATGGAAACATTTATCTTATGGATGTGAAACCAAATGAATCGCAATGTTTTATCTCAATTCAAGATGAAGCAAGCTTATGGCACAGAAAGCTTGGTCATGTCAACATGAAGCAATTAGCCAAAATCTCATCAAAACAGCTTGTTCGAGGACTACCCAAATTACCTTATCAAAAGACTCGATCCATGCACTCCATGTATTATGGGAAAGCAGGTAAGAAATTCATTTAAGCCAATAAATCATGTCTCTACTAATCATGTACTACAGCTTGCTGCATATGGATCTCTTCGGACCAAACTGAATCACGTAGTATTGGAGGTAAGAAATATTGCCTAGTAATTGTGGACGATTACTCCCGTTTACTTGGGTATACTTCCTTGCAAGTAAGTCTGAAACCTTCGTATTTTGAAAAGTTTGCTAAAAGGTTCAAAATGAAAAAGGATGTGTCATCTCAAGTATAAGAACAGATCATGGAGGTGAATTTGAAAATCAAGATTTTACAAAATTTTGTGATGAATCGCTTTAATCATGTGTTCTCCTCTCCATATACTCCTCAAAGAAATGGAGTTGTGGAAAGAAAGAACAGATCTCTTCAGAAATGGCTAGAACTCTTTAATTGAAAGCAAGATTTCTTCACGATTTTGGGCTGAAGTCTGTTTCAACAGCATGTTATATCATCAATAGAGTCTTCTTAAGACCTATTCTAGAGAAAACCCCTTACGAATTGTTCAAAGATAAGAAGCCTATTGTTTCATACTTTCATGTATTCGGTTGCAAATGTTTTATATTGAAAATGCAAAAGATCGAGTTGGTAAGTTTGAAGAAAGATCGATGAAGGTATCTTCCTTGGATATTCTACATCAAGCAAAGCCTTCGTGAGTCTATAACAAGAAGAGCACTCGTGGAGGAGTCAATGAATGTCAAATTTCAAGACTCAACGCAAGATGAATCAAGTCGACTCATCAAGAAGAGTCTAAACCTCGCTCCGCACCTTCCAAAGCTTACAACTCAAGAAGCATCTCACTGAAAACCAGCTTTCAGGATGTTCATGAAGATCCAAACAAAGAAAGAGATCATCAACTGCATGATCAACGAGTAACCGGAAGCATAAGTCCACCATCCCAAAGATCTTATAATCGGCGAAATGAATGAAGGAATTCGCACTAGATCCAAAAGGCAAGAAGAGTCTAGTGCTGTGGCTCTTGTTTCTAAAATTGAACCAAAAAGCATAGAAGAAGCTTTATCTGATGAAAGTTGGATTGAGGCTATGCAAGAAGAGCTCAGACAGTTCAGTATTAATGATGTCTGGGAATTGACATCCAAACCAAAAGGTAAAACTATTATTGGAGCTAAATGGGTGTTCAGAAACAAGATGAATGAGAAAGGAAAAGTCATACGAAACAAAGCAAGACTCGTGGCCAAGGGATATACGCAAGAAGAAGGAATAGACTATGATGAGACTTACGCTCCAGTAGCAAGGTTAGAAGCTATTCGACCGTTACTTGCGTTTGCTTGTTATAAGAATTTCAGGTTATTCCAAATGGACGTAAAAGCGCCTTCCTAAATGGATTTATCCAAGAGGAAGTTTATGCGGAACAACCACCAGTGGTTTGAAGACCCAAAGAAACTGCACTCGTCTTTAGACTGAAAAAGGCTTTGTATGATTTAAAGCAAGCACCTCGAGCTTGGTACGACAGATTAAGTAAGTTTTTAATACAAAATGGTTTTGCCAAAGGTAAAGTAGATACGACTTTATTTATTAAAAAGGAGAATAAAATTTTCTTACTTGTTCAAATATATGTGGATGACATTATTTTCGGATCTTCTAATGAAAATGTGCAAGAAATTTTCTAAGTCTATGCAGGATGAATTTGAAATGAGTATGATGGGAGAGTTAACATTCTTTCTTGGTCTTCAAGTAAAACAATTGAAGGAAGGAACTTTTATTTATCAAGAAAAATATGTTAATGATCTTGTCAAAAGATTTGGACTGGAAAAGTGCAAAAAGACCGACATACCGATGTCAAGTTCTTTGAAGATAGAGAAAGATGAAGAATGGAAGAAAGTTGATCAAAAGCTGTATAGGAGCATCATTGGTTCACTTCTTTATCTTACTGCTTCTAGACCTGACATTTTGTTGAGTGTTTGCATCTGTGCAAGGTTTCAATCAGATCCTAGAGAATCCCATCTCAGTGCTGCGAAACGCATCATTAAATATGTTGCTTCATCATCAAGCATCGGTCTTTGGTATCCTAAGAAGGAGACTTTAATCTTCCGGGGATATTCACGCAGATTTGGCCGGTTGCGAGTTGATAGAAAGAGCACTGGGAACCCGCCGTTGCTTGGAAGGGGATGTGTCTTGGTTTTCAAGGAAACAAAGCACCGTGTCTCTTTCAACAATGTGCGAGTATGTAGCCCTCGGGAAGCTGCTGTTCGCAAATTCTATGGATAAAACAACAGCTAAGAGACTTTGAAATTGAAGACTCATGCACGGAGATTAATTGCGACAACACCAGCGCTATCAATCTTACCAAAATCCAATTCTCCACTCAAGAGCAAAGCATATAGAGATTCGACATCACTTTATTAGAGACCATGTTCAAAATGGAGATGTTTCAATTCAATTTGTTGACTCAAAGAATCAATGGCGGATATATTCACAAAGCCTTTGGAGAAAAATCAATTTGAGTCTATACGCTCCGGACTCAACATTTTGAGGTATGAGGATATCAAAGTCTAAAGACTTTCGGACTCGAGACTTACAAGACTTTATCCGAAAGACAGTCTTGGTACGTCCGTCGACCGTAAGTCTTTCTCTCTTGAATCTCATCTTGAAAAGGTACGATTGTCGATTGTGTTTAAATTGTTGCTATATTTAATTGACGTAAATATTGCATCGTTTCGTTTTCAAAAGGGAAGTTATTTTTGAAATGGCTATTTTTACGGAAAAAGACAAGTTATTTTGAAAAGGCATATTTTTATTTCCTTTATGCCGGTTCGTTTATCCCTCTTTTTAACCGATCGTGAACTGTCGATTCCTCTTCACTTTTCTCAAACCCTAGAAAGCATCGATCCTCCATTCCCGTTTCTCTCCTTCGTTTAATCCTCAAAAAGTTGTCATCTTTCCGGGAAAGTCAAGCAAGAAATCTTCCAAAACGAGAAAGATGTCATCTTCAAGAAAGTCTTCGAGAATTGCAAGCAGGGGACCACGGCGGATGAGTGAGGGGCCTACGCACTTCGATCTTATCAAGATGAAGTGACTCCCGAACAACAAGCGAGCCCACAACATTCTCAACAGCGTCATTCTCCTCCATCTAGTCCTCAAGGCATTGATCATCAACAATGAAGAAATCATCGAGGATGCAGACCTATGTGTTAGAAGTCGAAAGAGGAAGATATCAACCAATCAAAGTTTCCATTGCTCGGGCCACTCTTGAACCGGTGAAAGACAGAGAAGAGATGAAAAGATCACCTACTTAAGGATGGGTGCATTCAACATCTTGCTTCACAAGATTGTGATTAATTGCCTCCGACCGAAATCAACTTCCAAGACCGATGTTTCAAGTTCGGAGGCCAAGCCGATGTATGCCATTCTCTTTGGAAAAAGGTTTTCTCTCCCTCACACCGTGATGTTTCACATGTATAGAGCAATGATGAAGGACAGAGGTCAACTCCCTTACCCAAGCCTTGTTACGAAGTTATTCGACATCTCGAATATTCAGCCTCCACAAATCTTTTGTGTTCGACCATGCGATCATATGGTGGTAGGTCTGAAAATGGTGACCAAAATGCTTCGAAGGAACCGAGCAAGGAGTTGGAGAAATTCAAGGAGAAGACTCCCGCAAAATCTCATCAAATATCTTCAGCCTAAAAGAAAAGGGAAGGAGCCCATGGTTGCTCAATCCAAGAGAAGAAGAGCTCTCCTTGTTGAGGATGAAGATGATGAGGAAGACATCACCATCTCTGCATTGGCTTTGAAGAATTTAAGTCGTCCTGTTCCACAAAAAGAATCGGAGCAAATGACGAAAGAAGCAGAGGAGAAGGAAGAAGAAGAAATAGAAGCTGAAAAAGAAACAGAGGAGGAAAGACTCGAAGAAGAAAGAAGAGAAGAAGGAGAACCTCGAAGAACACTCTTCTCCACCGTAGGCATGGAAAAGGGGGAGATCAGAGAAAGGTGTTAAGTCTTCATGTCCCGATGCAAGTGAAGGAGTCGCCGCTCACCAGCCACCTGAGAGGATGTTTATGCATCTCAATTTCCAGAAGAAGGTCATGAAGTTTCATCGCCAAACCTGCAAGACTATGCTGATCTACCATCGTCCGCATTTACTCCATCGATCGAGCGAAGCAAGTACTCAAACCGATAATGGAGCAGATTTTCGCAAAATCATGGATATTCTTTTGGAGATGCGAGGTCAGATTTATGCCTTGGGATGCGAAGTTCAAAACTTGAAGAATGAAGGTCAAGCTTCTTCCTATTCATTGAATGATAAAATGCAAGCCCTCTCTGTTCGTAATCAGGCCAATGCCAAGAGTGAGGAGATTGTACAGCTAAAGGAAGACTTTAAAAGGCCGGAAGGCATCGTTCGGCCTATGGAAGATTTCCAGCTTGTCCGCGTTCCCAAGCAATCTTAACTTCATCTCATCCTTTTTAATGATGACAAAAAGGGGGAGAGATGCAAGATTTGATCAAAAACCTTTCATTCTATAAACTTTTAATTGTTTGTTGGATTGTTTTTGGTTTGAATCTGTTTGACTTTGGTTTGTGTCTCGGATGAGATCCGAACTAGACTTGGACTTGATCGCTTCTATTAACCAATATTGATATCTTATAAATGGCTTCATCATATACTGACTAACCTATTTTCTGTGGTTGCAGATTCTAGTGTTATTTTGTTAGCCATCTATCTCTATAAGATATGCATATGTGTTTGAGAAATGTTTTGCGGTCAAAGATATCCAAATCTAGGAAAGTTTTGTCACCATCAAAAAGGGGAGATTGTTGGAGAAATCTTCTTGAAGTGTTTTGAAGTTGACAAATCGTTCTATCGTCTAGTCGAAGGCTTGCGGACTCGCTATTTAAAGTCCGAAGACCTTGGGACAGCTAGACTTAAGACTCAAAGTCTATCCTCATTGACAAAGTCACTAATCCGTTGAAGAAAGGTTATCCGAACCGGATGTTTCGTTAAGGATTTAACCTTATCAACTGGAGAAGATCTCATGGCTAGAGAAGACATAATCGGAGTCCTTTGATTGATCGAAGATTGATTCGATAATTGAAGATCCGGTGATTGCCTAGATATTATTGGAAGGTTATGCTTATGGAAATCGAGATCCTGATTGTATGGGCGAACAGGATTTATGGGCTATCAACACGTTCCTTTAATAACTTGAACAATCTTCCTAATTGATTCCGTTCAACGGGTAGATTGGAGGAATTCCTTTGGTAAGTGCCAACGAGTATGATGGCATAAAGGAGTATATAAGGAAGACTGTCTTAGTTGTTCAAGGTGTGCGCGATAGAAGAATTCCAAAGTCTGAAGCTCCTTTTTGTTTAGACAAATCCTTTGAGCGAATACTTGTATACGAAAGAGAGAGTCTATATTTGTGAGAAATCTTGAGGAGGTGTGGTAGAACATCTACACTTTGTGGAATCAAGGCAAAGCTGTGCTGTAACCTCTCTCTTGTTCATAGTGGAATCCAGCCAATAGGCCGTCGGTGAAGAAGAGTGGACGTAGGCTTGATATAAGCCGAACCACTATAAACCGCGTGTTCAATTTTCTCTTCTCTCGCCTTACCTTGATTATCGTTTCCTCCAACTGTCTAGTATTGTGCAATTGCTTGAGAAAAATTCTTTATATACCTATTCACCCCCCTCTAGGTACTCATACTAGCAATATCACAACCTTCTCAATCTGGAGCACTCGGAAGGGACCTTTGTAGTGATGGATCAACCCTTTGTGCACGCCTCAATATCGAAGGACCAAGTGTAGCTTGGCCAACACTAAGTCTCCAACCTGGAACTCTACATGCCGTCACTTCTTGTCAACTCACTGTTTCACGTGTTTAGTGGCCCTATGTAGGCACGCCCACGCCAAGTTCACGTGTTCATCCCATTCTTTTGCAAACTTGTATGCGGAGGGACTACTTTCTCGATACCCCCGAGGTAATCATCCTTGGTGTGAGCGGTTGTTGCCTAGTCATGATCTCAAATGGGCTTTGGTTCATGGACTCTTTCCACTGCAAGTTGTATTAGAATTGGGCCACATCGATCAGTTGTGCCCAGTTCACTTGTGTGTTACTCATGTAGTATCGAAGGTAGATTTTTAGGAGCACATTCCCCCTCTCCACTAACCATCGATTTGGGGATGCAAGCTCGTGGAGAAGTTCAGATTGGACCCTAGCAACTTGAATAGCTCGGTCCCTAACCGCCTGATGAATCAAGGATCACGATAACTCGTGATCGTGAGTGGTATGCCCCAATACTTGACGACGTGCTTGAGGAATAGCTTGACTGCTTCCTTGGCTAGGCAATCTTTTATGGCTGGCATGAACGTCGCGTACTTGGAGAAACGATCCATGATGACCATGAGAGTCCAACATCCTTCGAACTTTGGTAAATTTATGATGAAGTCCATGGAGACACTCTCCCATGGACGTTTTGGGATAGGCAATGGCTCAAGGAGCCCTACCAACAACTGTCGCTCTATCTTGTCTTGTTAGCACACAAGATATGTTAGCATGTAGTATTCAATGTCATCTTGTATGTGTGGCCAATAGTATTGATCTTCAATGAGTGCCATGGTACAATGGATTCCCAAATGACCCGCCTATTTGGAATCATGGCACTTATGCATCACTTCCTTACTGAGTTTCCCGTGGAGCAACACATAGAATTGTTGTCCCTTGGTGTAAAGGAGGTCGTCCTCACACCAGAATCGCCTCGTTTTACCCTCTCATGCGTATCAAAGGATAGCTTAGGCCATTCGCTTGTGCTTGAGCCCTTCCTTGATATGATCAATCCACATGCAGTTGGGTCGACTTGTCATGCTGGCTAGCTCCAACTTTCAACTCAAGGCATCAACCACGGAGGTGGACTTCCCGGGCTTATATTCCAGCACATAATCGAACTCGGTCAGGAAATCTTGCTACTGAGCTTGCTTTGGGTTGAACTTCTTTTGTGTTTGAAAATAGCTCGTGGCCACATTATCGGTCTTTACAACGAATCGAGATCCTAAGAGGTAGTGCCTCCATGTACAAAGGTAATGCACCACCGCAGTCATCTCTTTCTCTTGGACCGTGTATCGTCATTCCATATCGTTCAACTTCCAAGACTCAAAGGCAACCGAGTGTCCACCCCGCATAAGGACACCATCGATAGCAAAATCAAAGGCATCGGTTTCTACCTCATATGGCTTGGCATGGTTAGGCAGCACGAGCACAAGCTCTTCGGTCTTGACACCAATTCATTTACTCACATGGTCTTTTTTTCTTCAACATGTCCATGAGTGGCACGGTGAGGCTCAAATATCCCCAGATGAAGCGTTGATTATAATTCGTGAGACCAAGGAAGGATCTCAGTTCCGTCACTTTGGTCGGCGGCTCCCATTTAACAATGGTACGGATCTTGGCCGCATCCATCCACACTCGTCCACCCTCGACAATGTGCCCAAGGAAAGGGACTTCATTTTGCATGAAAGTGCATTTCTCACACTTCACATACAGATCATTTTCCCACAGGACCTGGAAAACTTGCCTCAAGTGCTTGACGTGTTCCTTGAGTGTCCGGCTATACACAACAATGTCATCAAGGTAAACCACAACAAACTAATCAAGGAATGGATGGAGTACCTTGTTAATGAGGGTAGAAAACGTGGTCGGCGCATTTGTCAAGTCAAAAGGCATGACGAGGTACTTGTACAAGTCGTAACGAGTCACGTGCACAATTTTCAGCTCATCCCCTTTGGCGATCCAAACTTGGTAGTATCTCAATTGAAAATCAAGCTTGGAGAACCATCGGGCTTCCCCGAGCTAATCGAACAAGTCCACAATCGGGGGGATCGGGTACTTATTCTTGATGGTGAGCTTGTTTAGGGGTCGATAATCTATGCACATACGAAGGGATCTGTCATACTTCTTTTGGAACAATACCGAGGCACTGAACGAAGCCTTGGACGGCTAAATATATCCCGTGTCAAGCAACTTTTTGAGTTGTTTTTGCAGTTCCTCCAACTCATGCGACGCTATGCAATAGGGTGACATGGCCAAAGATCAAGCATCGAGCATAAGCTTAATCCGATGATCTACTCCCTTTGAAGGTGCAGCTTCTTGGGCAACTTGAACAGCATCACATCTTGGAATGCGTCAAGACTCGGGTCATCTCCTTCGGTGTATCCCTTTCTTCCATGTCCTCCTCCTTCAATGCTACCAAAAAGGTCTCCTCACCCTTCTTTACTCCCTTCGACAGCTGCATGGCTGATAGCATTTTTCTCTCGCGTCCCAACTCACATTAGATCGAGACCATGCATTAGCACCACTTGTCTAGGATGCATATACAATCCGCAAAGGGCATCACGCTCGCATTGATCCTGTCAAGGAATCCAAAACCTAGCATGAAATCATAGTCGTCAAGGGGGATAACCTCAATGTTTTCCTTACTGGACCACTAATCAAGGTGGAGCTCTACGTCCCTAGCCACGCTGCTAGTCGGGACTTCCTTGGAGTTCACCATTTTGAGCCAACCAGCTCTCCTCTTCTCGACCAGAAGATTCAGCTTCTTCGTGGCCTCTTGGGATAAAGAGGTTGGACACTCCGGTATCCATGAGCGCCCTCCTCGTAGTACCTCCAATCTTCACATCCACAAACAGCATTCCTTTGGGTTCCTTCACCTTCTTGATCTTGATTGAACCAAGAATGCGCAACGAACCTAGCCGTGCCTCCTCTCACAATTCATCCTCTTTACATAGGGCTACTAGTTTACCTCTTTTGGGACAATCATGAGCCATATGAGGGCCATCACAGAAGAAACATTTGTACATGCATACATTTCTTTGTCACCATCCACTCGATTCTGATTGGGTCCTAGGGGTAGCCACCGGTTGTTTGCCTTCATTCAATCGATTAAATCTTCCTCGTTCTCCTCCACCATTGGCCTTGTCCTTTGGACGAGAGTCGGATTTCGTCGTGAATGACAATTTGTACTCCATAAGGAACTCGGCCATAGATGTCGCCATCACAAGATCCATCGCATGGCATCTCTTTAACTCTTACTTGACCCATGGCTCGAGTCCATTCATGAATTGGTAGTATGCCCTCCGTCTCACTCATGGAAGGAATTTGGAGCAACAGCTCTGAGAATCGTTTCACATAGTCGAAGACTCCACCCTTTTGCTCTAAGCGCTTGAGTTCATCACGAGCTTCCTCCTCTGGGTATGCAGGATAATAGTTTCATTGAAATTCCTCAATGAACTGAGCCCATGTCGTGATAAGGTCACCACACCTATCATCCGACTGACAACACCACCACAACAAAGCGTTATCAACTAAATATATTGATGTGGTGTTTACTTGAGATAAGTCATTGTTGATTCCCATGGCCTGTAAGTATCGTTCAATGTACCACAGGAAGTTGTCCATATCCTTGGCCACCCGCAAGCTCTTGAACTCTCTTGGCTTGGTGCTTTGGTTTGTGGATTTGCATGCACGGTGACCTCCTCGTTCACGCGTGTAGCCTCAATCTCGGCGAGTTTGCCTTTTAGCTTGACTATTTCCGCATGCATGGCTGCCATCGCGGCCTCCTAGGTCTCATCCCGCTACTGTAGCTCATGCGTGAGGGACCCCAACACCTCCGACATGGAGCTCTCCCATGCCGGCCTTGACTTCTTACACTTCAGTCAATAACACCTCCCTACCAGCTTCCGCTCCTTCGACGGTTTGGTTTAGGTCATCCACCATCACTTGGACATCCATGCCAATGTCCTCTAAGACCCTCATTCAATTCTCCAAATTACCCTTTGGATCCCTCAAGTTCGAGACAGCACGGTTTTTCTTCGACCAGGTGGTCTTCTCAACCAATCGTCCACGATCCTTTTGGTTAATGCCTTGAATGACCGGGACATCAACATGAGGATTGATCATTACACTTGGAATGAACACTCTGATACCACTTGTCACAGGTCGGTCGATTCCGAACGATCACACACATTTACGACCTTAGGATTACGATCCCAAGTTAGCCTTGCACGCTCTCAGCTCATAAGAACAAAGTATGGAGTGAAGCACAATTGTATTGCTTGTAAACAAGAGAGTACATCTAAAGGGGGAGGGTCCCCTTATTTATACATGAACGGGTTTGATCTCAACCATTGATTCCCTCCCAATCCAACGGTCGTGTTTAAATATGTACAATCATTACAAGGCTACATGTAGCTCTAAAGGCCCTAAGGCGTGGGAGGCCCTAAAGCCCAAGGGACATCTTCCATGGTTCAGCGGGATCAACTCATAGGGAACCCAAAGGGTCGATTGACATAATGCCTGACACATGGAACTTAATGACCAACGAACTTGTCCTGTATTGTGCATGGGCTGGCTCGTATTACTCATGGGTCAACTCATGCATTGATCATGGGTCATTCATGGGCAGCTCGTGGGCTGGCCCTTGTGTGGGACACGGGCCTATCATTTTGGACTGTCTTGGATCATGCTCGTCCTTAGGCCGTGTCACATGAGTCTAGATGGAAATATTGTTGAATGACAATTACTGTGGTATATGAAATTGGGAAAAGATTAAATCTACTCATGTTTTTATCACATTTACTGAATTCTTATGCATTCTCTTTACTTGTACCAAGAGAAGTGGTAAGGGGATTTTTCTAACTTAAATCTAGAGATTTCATTTACTAGGCCTTAGCTCATTCCTTTATTTTTCAAACGTGTAGGATGGACACCCCTCAATCTTTGCACTATAGAGTTCTTATGCACTACAAAGGGCTTTATGAAAGTGTATTTGAACTTGAGTCTTGAATAATAGTTCTACTGTATAGGTTGATATAAGAGGTTTCATGGAGTGGATTCCATATATATTCGTCGTTTGGTACCAGGACCTGGATAGTGAGTTTGTTGAGGCACTTCGACCTTGATGATGGTGGTGACACGGCAGAGGGAAATGTTACCGATCCATGACATCGGTTTGAACATTTGTTTTGGCAGATTTTTGAAGTATAATATGGAGATAGGTCCCCCCAACCCCTATCCATACATTTATATTTTGCTCGTAATATAGTTAAGTTGTGAACCTAAAGTGTGGTATAAATAAAAGAAGTATAAGTACGTTAATTATACTTGTACGACTTTCTTTGTAAAAGGAATTTTTGAAAATTTGTAAAAGGAATTTTTGAAAATATTTTATTACACTTCCGCATGCTAAAAAGAGAATATTATTATAAAAAACACATATCATGCATGACGTTTTGGGAGTCACAAGCTATCCTCTATTGCAGGGTACAACACTGCCTACCCTTACTTCCTCAATACATTGCTTACCAGTACTACAGCCCTCGGGAGAAGCACACCACCTTCCTCCGCTGCTTCCTGGTGGCGATGATCGCCCTCTTCATCATCATCGACACCGTGCTTCACCATATGGCTCGTCCTCCAGTTCCCACTCCCCGTGTTCCGAGTCTAACTTGGCAACGCTCACCAACTTGTCCGGTAACTGGGTGGTCCGGTTTCAGGTTGCAAACCCTAACGAGAAGATGAAGACATCCTACAGTGACATTTTTTTTTCCTACGGTGACATTGAGTCGTACGTCTACTACAAGTCCGAGTCCTTGAGCGCGACCTGACTGCCACCATTTGATCTGCCAGTTGTCCAGGCAAATTTCGCAAGTCGCAACCTTACCTTCTTGAACAGGTATCCGATGTGTTTACGATTATTGGTTGGACGATTTTCATTCTATGAAAAGATTGACATCTTTGTAAAGATGCCGTGAAAAGCACACTCTCTTTCTTTCTTGTATACTTTTTTGAAGCTATGTTCCTTTATTCTTACTAGCTTGTACGTTAGCAGAAATTAAGGTAGCAATGTCTAGTGTAGTAAGAGGGCAATCGACAGTGACATGGAAAAAGTTTGCACGTCGTGAACGCGAAGTTGGGGGGTGGGACATGCAGTTTGCATCCTTGGCTCTTTCCTCTTCAAGTCAGTTGATTAAGAAATTTAAAGAAAGTACAACGGTATCTTCTTGCCCAAATCACACGGAAACAACCTAATCCGATGACTTAGATAGATTTGAGATCCCATCATGTACGATGAAGATCCGCCTTCTTTTTCTATTTTATTTTATTTTATTTCTTGACTTGAAGAAAATCGGCTTTACTTAATGGCGTGACTATCGATTATTAGGTGATACTTTAGCAGCCAAATGAGAGGTAAAAAAAAATCATTTTCCTCGTGTAGAAATCACTATCGATACATGCAGCATGAATTTAATAATCGATTGTTGCAACACAATAAATAAATCGATAAGATGTGTGTGATAATTCTAACTCGATCATCGCCTTAATTAGATTGACTTTTTGAGACTTTTACTCCGATAAAATTTCACTTTATTTCGTAGATACAACTCTTTTACTGGTGGTGTTGATGATGGAGAATTGAAAAAAAGTGTAGTTAGTGTTTACTCAGACAAAATGTTCATTGTCCAATATTCCAATAAGAATTTGACGCCTGGTACAATTATGTCAACATTGTTGCTCAGACTTAGCATCCTTTCGTAGTTCTTGGGTAAACTACATAACGAACCATACTGGAGGGTGAGGCACCCACTCAAAATTTCAACTTTCGATAGCATTCACTTTCTATTTCTTAATTCGAAAAGTATAACCCATAGCATTCACTTTCTATCCCTTTTTTCCCAATTTCTTCTCTTTTTATGCCGCAACTCCGTATTTTTCGGAAGACTAAAGCCAATTAAATTTGAATTGGACAAAAATTTGGCGTAAGAGACGGGTAGTAAAAAACAAGAGTGACTTGATTTTGACTTCTTGGGTCCATCTTTCTTTTTCTCCTGGGCGGTGTAAACATTGCTGTCAAAAAAAAAAAAAAAAAGTTTTTTTCTTGTCTTCTGTTTTACTTTTTGAGTTTGCTCTTCATGTCTCACCTTTTCTCATTTTTCCCCTTTCTAATGGATTAAAGCACCAATCCAAATATTACTATTTTTTTTCGCAATTCTATGTTAAAGATATAATAATATTGACATGTGAGTTGAGATAATATTTCCTTATCTAGGAAAAAAAAAAGTAGGTATGTGTCTAGGCATTTTCAGTTTGTTAAAATAATCACTACATACATTAAGATTGTGTTCATTTCACAGAAAATAACTTTTGGAAAAATATTTTCTAAATTTTCTAGCGTTCGTTTCACAGAAAATCAATTACTTTGGGAAAACATTTTTCCTGAAAGGAAAATGTCTTCTAAACTAGAGGAAAATGTTTTTTACTTTTGAAAAATGAAAAACATTTTTCTCACTTGATCTCCCTCATCTCACACCCCTATAAGCCCTCACTCTCTCCTCCTCCTTTCTTTAATTCAAATTATTTTATATTTTCCTTATTTTCCCTCTTCTTCTTTATTTTTATGTTTTCTTTTTCTTTTTTTCTTTTTTTTTAAATTGAGCTTTTAATTTTTTTTTTTTTCTTTTTCTTCCCTTTTCTTTTCTTCTTCCTTGGCCAATCGTGGGCCATGGCAGCAACCAGCAACCAGCCACAGGCCAACTCCGGCCTCACCCAAGGCCAAACTCCGTGAAGGTGAGGCTCGAGCTTGCCAAATCTAGCAAGCCATGAGCTCACTAGCCTCGGTGGAGCCTTGGGCTCACTTGGATCGGGCCAGCGAGCTCATGGCTCACCCCATCCAAGCAAGCCAAATCCTTTGGCCGACGAGGTTGCGGCTCGCTTGGATCGGCCAAGCCTCGAGCTCGCTTGATCTCGGTGATTGCATCTTGATTGAATGTTGGGTCACTAGCCACATCGAGGCACACGGCAGCAGAGGAAGGAGGAGGAATGAGGAATAAGGAAGGGAGGAAAAAAAGAAAAATAAAGAAAAAAAAAAAAAAAAATTCAATTTTAAAAAAATAATTAAAAATTCAATTGTAAAAAATATATAAAAATTAAAATTAATTTTTTTGGTCAATTAAAAATATTAAAATTCAATTTTTTTTTTTTGGGTAAATTTTCCCAAAAAATCAAATTAGCTAACGAATGATAAAAAAACATTTTCCACTCAAATTTTAAGTTTTAGTCGAACACTAGAAAAATAGTCATTTTCTTGGAAAACGACTTCCTAAAAAATATTTTCTAAAACGTGATATTTTCCGTGAAATGAATGGACTATAAATTTGGATGTGTTTCCTAAAACAATGATTGCACATGAGATGATAATAAAAAATATGAAAAAAAAATTAAAATTATATGCTTTTGGGATGCGCATTGTATCCAAATAATAAGGCAGTTAATATATATAGAATTTATATATAAAAAAAAAATCCAGTCATTTGGATTTGGTACGTGAAGGCTACGGGAAGGTTGGAGACCAATTTCCGACATTTGCGTAATCGGTCTTCTTGTTTGACCCACCTCAATCCAATCAGGAACTCCTAGGACTCGCACTTCACCAAACAAAGGTGTCTGTCATCTATATCTCTTCCTGTTATGCTACTTTAAGGAAAGCTCGAATCTTTTATCTAGTTATTTACTTCATCTCGTAGATCAAACAGAAGGGTTTGCAATGGCAGATCCTCCTATCTTCAGCTTTTTCTGCACTTCCATCATTGTTCTATCATTGCTGCCCCTATCCAATACAGCCGACACCCTGAGTTCAGTTCAATCTATTAGAGAGGGAGAGACATTGGTTTCCCCGGGCCGAAAGTTCGAGCTCGGTTTCTTCTCTGCCGGAAGCTCAAAGAATAGTTACCTGGGGATATGGTTCGTGGTCAGTCCTGAAAAGGTGGTTTGGGTTGCTAACAGGAACAATCCACTCACCGATTCAAATGGTACTCTGAAAATAAGCAATGAAGGTGAACTTGTTATTCTGAACCGATCAAATAGCATCATTTGGTCGACGAATTCAACCAAGGCTCTCAGAAACCCAGTTGCACAGCTCCTTGATTCTGGTAACCTTGTTCTTAAAGAACCCAACAGTTTAGATTCCGCTGACTACTCATGGCAGAGCTTTGATTACCCATCAGACACGTTTTTGCTCGGTATGACATTGGGATGGAACTTTAGAACTGGCTTGGAACATCATCTGACTTCCTGGAGAACCACGGATGATCCTTCCCCTGGAGACTATACACTTAAATACAAAATTGAAGGTTTACCTCAACTTGAAATAGTCAGCAATGGTTCCGTCAAAGTTCATCGGTCTGGACCATGGAATGGAGTTGAACTCGGCGGTATGTCCAAGGTGTCGACTCCCATTGGCAAACCCATCTTTGTTCACAATGAAACGGCAGCCTATTTTGCGATTGAAATTTATAAGGACGATATCACTGCCAAATCCACATTAAGCCCCGATGGAATTGTACAGACTCTTCTACTGAAGAGTGGAAGCACGAAGTGGGATCTAACGTTCTCGCTCCCTGACAACCCTTGTGACAACTATGGACATTGTGGCACCAATGGCGTGTGCCGAGTTAACCGAAGCCTAAGATGTCTCTGCTTGCATGGTTTTATGCCCAAGTCACAAGAAGAGTGGGACATGCTCAATTCGACAGGAGGGTGCATAAGAAAAGTTCAACTGAATTCTTCTCGTGGCGAGGGTTTTATGAAACTTTCGCATGTGAAATTACCTGACCTTATAGATTTCCAACTATTCCAGAATATGAGCCTTAAAGAATGCAAGGTTGAGTGTCTAAAGAATTGTTCTTGCATAGCTTATGCTAATTCGGATGTTCGAGGAGAAGGCTGCTTGATGTGGTTTGGTGATCTCATTGATATTAAGGAAATTGACATTGTTGGTTATGGCCAATATCTCTTCGTACGGCTACCTGCTTCAGAATTAGGTAAATATTCTGCATTGACTAGTTAGTTTAGCCATCTTTTTTTTTGTCTTAATCTTTCATTACATCGATGTGTCCTTCGTCAATGTCAGACTGAGCTATCGTTCTGTCCCTTGCAATTTATTTCTAATCTAAAAGTTTCTCTAATGGAGATTGATTCATCAGCTTACAGATGAACTCTTTCTGAAATTAGTTACTTCTTCCTGTATGCCAGATTCAATCCGCAGTCTATCCAAGAAACTGGTGACTATCACTGTGGTTTCATCCATTTCAGGATTGCTTATTGTAGGCACAGCATTAAGCATAATCTGGAAAAGAAGAATGAAAAGCCGAGGTAAGCTAAATACCTTTTCCTTACTTCATTTGGTCAAATTCCGGATTTTTTTTTTTCTTGTGGAGTTTATGGTATGCCTTGAGAAACTAACTTACATCCCTTGTAGGCTTGCCAAGTGGAATGGATGACATTGACTTGCCATTATATGATTTCGCTACCGTTGCTGCTGCAACCAACCATTTCTCTCAAACAAACAAGCTAGGAGCAGGCGGCTTCGGTTCGGTTTACAAGGTAACGAGTTATAAATTAGCCAGTTCAAATAACTACGGAGGTCACACTAAGTAAAATTCATGCAGGGAATTCTTTCCACGGGTCAAGAAGTAGCAGTAAAAAGGCTGTCAAAATATTCGGGACAAGGTCCTGATGAGTTTATGAATGAAGCCCTTTTGATTGCGAAACTTCAGCACCGGAATCTTGTTGGACTTGTTGGCTGCTGCATTGAGGGAGAAGAAAGAATGTTAATTTATGAGTATATGCCAAACAAAAGCTTGAATTATTTCATTTTTGGTCAGAACCACTTGATCTTTCTTAGTTGCATTTCACTCGAATCCTTTATGCTTTTGTTTATTTCCATTGATACCTTCGCCATAAAATATAGCTAAATGCTAAAAGCATAATTAATTTTTGACGGGGTAGCTAAATGCTAACAACTTAATTAGTTTTTGATGGGGTTGAGCGTATGCAGAGCATGACAGAAGCTCTTCTTTGGCATGGAAAATGCGATTTGACATTATTTTAGGAATCGCCCGAGGACTTCTCTATCTTCACCGGGATTCGAAACTACAAGTGATCCACAGAGACCTGAAAACAAGTAACATTTTGTTAGATGCTGACATGAATCCAAAGATTTCAGATTTCAGCCTGGCAAGGATCTTTCAAGGAGATGATACAGAGGCAGAGACGAGAAGAATAGTTGGTACATAGTAAGTCTCTCATCTTAATTGATTTGAACAGTGCACTATCCATCAGTATTTCAAGAGACTAAAGCCTAATTTGCTTGATGCAGCGGTTACATGTCTCCAGAGTATGTCATTGATGGAAAATTCTCTGTGAAGTCTGATGTTTTTAGCTTTGGCGTGCTTTTGTTAGAGATAGTAAGTAGCAAAAGGAATAGAGGATTCCAGCATCCTGATCATTATCACACCCTTCTTGGGCATGTAAGTGGTAAAGAATTGTTAAGACCTACCATTTCCTTTCTCGCTAAATAGGATCAGATATTTCGTTTCTCTTAAAACCTCATCTCACTCTTTCTATGTTCCCCTAGACGCGTTTTCTTTTTCAATGCACTGATAGTGGTTGATCGTGAGTAGCTTAAATTTTTTAGGCATGGCTTCTATGGAGTGAAGGGAGGGCTATGGAACTTATTGATGAATTTGAACGTGCCTCTTTCGTTGTGTCTCAAGCAGAGAGATGCATTCAAGTGGGCTTGTTATGTGTCCAAAAGTTTCCTGAAGATAGGCCGACAATGTCTAGTGTCGTCTTCATGTTGGCAAATGAAGGAGCAACCTTGCCACTACCGAAAGAGCCCGGTTTCTTCATCGAGAGAAGTTCAGATACCTCGTATGCATATTTCGTTATGGAAGAATCCAAGACATGCAATGTTGTCACGGTCACATTGCCCGAAGGTCGATAGGAATGCCATGATGGATGTCCCTGCAAAATGTAGACCAGCTTTCTCGAGGGCAAAGGACAGAAGAAGCATTCGATGTGGTGAAGTTGAATAACGAATTTTGCTTTAGCTTTCTCCTAGGCTCTTTGAGAAGAGAGAAGAATAATCTTCCAGCTTCCTTTGGCATTGCCGAAAAACATTGACATAGGTCTAGTCAGCAGCAACCATCCTACAAGGAATGATTGGCGTTAACATGGATAATTTTTACAATTTTATAATTTTTTTTCTCTTTCTTCCTTTGCCGGTCGTTGGGAACTCATTTGAGGCTGAAGAAGGTCGACCTCGCGGCATTGAGTGTGACATCCCAGTCCGCCACATACTAACGTGGGTTATTAATCTTTTTACTTATAACACAAGCAGAAGCCAAAAGTATAAAATCAAATAGAAAATACAATAATGGATGGACGCCAAAGAAGAACAAACTATCATACTTTCATTTCTTATCTTTAAAAATTGTACATGGGTGATTTTCATCGGGCTACAACTGGGAGGTCAAAAGGATATACTACTCCCATCAACTATCATCACTGCCACCATAACTGCACCCCCACAACTATCGACATTATCAATCACCTATCTACAAAGGTCCTATCCCAAAAGGTGCCAAGACCGTGCCCAAAAATATCCTATCTTCCAGCTCCCTGAACTACTCCCTACCTCTGCCATTCTCGTCGCTGCTACTGTCCTCTGGATACGGCAAAGGACCTATTAGAAGTCCTCCAATCTTCACGTATATCGCAATAAAGTGATAGGCAAAGCGACCTGCAGGCGAGCCTATATCTATCCATAACATTGACGTATACCTCACGAATATCATGGAAGGAAGCGCGGGTTGGTAAACTCATACAACTGTCCCTCAAAACTCTACAGGGGCTCGGTAAAGGGATATGGGGCTAGTAGGATAGGCAACCATATCTAAAGATATGAAAAATTTAAATATCAACAAAGATGAGCTAATGCCTAGCAAATGAAATATCCAAAACTCTATACTATACGATCCACCCATCACACATACAAATAATCTATCTAAGACATGCGACTCACTCAACAACTATGGTATAAACAGTACTATATGAGACCAACTAAGATCAAGTAGACTATAACAACAGGATAGCTACCTCAAGTATTCTAGACTCACAGACATAAGGACCTAATGACTCAACAAGCAACTCGACCACACATGCACATACGATTCCCACGTTTTAGTTCTCACTTTTCCAATCAATGTTTTCATTCCAAGACACATAGAAGTCGGTTCGTTGTCCAGTCCGTGCAAGGAATTCCTATCTAGAGGCCAGTTTGCTGTCCGACCCTCGTGGGCTTCTAGGGTTCGCTGTCCCTAGGCATCTCTCCCCGAGACATCTAGGGTTCGTTGTCCAAACCCAATAGGCATTATCGGGGCATCATCAATTCGCTATCTCTAAGCATCTCTCCCCGAGGCATCTAGGGTTCACTGTCCTTAATATTCCAAGATTCGCTATCCCCAGGCATCTAGACTCCTATGGGGTGTCTTCGGTTCGTTGTCCAATGGTATTCATTATGGGTTTTCTTAATCACACAAATCATGTACATTTATCTAGTCTTTAAGCATGCGACTAGGGCTACGCATGATTCCACGATAAAACCTGAAACTTGAGAACCGAACCGATGGAAACCTACATGTTTCAGGTTTTGAAAAATGAGCTAACTCTTCCCACAGGACAAGTGGTAGCAGTAAAAAGGCTGTCAAAATATTCGGGACAAGGTCCCGATGAGTTTATGAATGAAGTCTTTCTAGTCGCCCAATTTTAGCACAGTAATCTTGTTGGACTTGTTGGCTGCTGCATTGAGGGAGAAGAAAGAAGGTTAATTTATGAGTATATGCTAAACAAAAGCGTGGTTTACTTCATCTTTGGCTAGAACCACTTGATCTTTGCGAGTTCCTTTTCACTCGATTCGTTGTGCTTTTGTTTCTGTCCATTGATTCCTTTGCCAGAATATACAGCTCAACGCTAACAACTTCATTAATTTTTAATGGGGTTGAGCGCATGCAGATCATGACAGAAGCTCCTCTTTGGAACGGAAAAGGTGATTTGACATTGTTTTAGGAATCGCCCAAGGACTTCTCCATCCCCACCAGGATTCAAAACTACAAGTGATCCATTGAAACCCAAAAACAAGTACCATTTTGTTATATGCTAACATGAATCCAAAGATTTAACATTTTGGCCTGGCAAGGATCTTTCGAGGAGATGATGCAGAGGCAGAGACGAGAAGAATATTTGGTACATAGTAAGTTTAACATCATAATTCATTGGAACAGTGCACTATCCATCAGTATTTGAAGAAACTGAAGTCTGATTTGCTTGATGCAACAGTTATATGTCCCCGGAGTATGCCTTTGATGGAAAGTTCTATATGAAGTCCGACATTTTCAGCTTTGATGAGCTTTTGTTAGAGGTACTAAGCAGCAAAAGGAACAGAGAATTCCAGCATCCTGATCATCATCACACCCTTCTCAGGCACGCAAGTGGTAGAGAATTATTAAGACTCGACGCTTCCTCTTTCGCTAAACAGGACCAGCTATTCCCTTTCTCTTAAAACCTCATCCCGTTCTTTCTATGTTCCCCTAGACGCGTTTTCTTTTTTGATGCATGGACGGTGGTTGATCATGAGTAGTTCAATTTTTTTAGGCACGGCTGCTATGGAGTGTGAAGGGAGGGGCATGGAACTCATTGATGAATCTATATGGGCCTCTTTGGTTGAGTCTCAAGCAGAGAGATGCATTCAGGTGGGTTTGTTACACGTCCAAAAGTTTCCTGAAGATAGGCCAACAATGTCTAGTGTTGTCTTCATGTTGGCAAATGAAGGA
Organism: Eucalyptus grandis; assembly: GCF_016545825.1. Lineage (NCBI taxonomy): Eukaryota > Viridiplantae > Streptophyta > Magnoliopsida > Myrtales > Myrtaceae > Eucalyptus > Eucalyptus grandis. Next base: position 5,392,163 of record NC_052621.1, on the reverse strand, counting down.
GCAACCTTGCCACTGCCAAAAGAGCCTGGTTTCTTCACCGAAAGAAGTTCAGGTAGCTTAGATGCATATCTAGTTAACGAAGAATCCAACACACTCAATGTTGTCACGGTCACATTGCCTGAAGGTCGATAGAAATGCCATCGTGGATGTCTCAGAATGTAGACCTGCTTTCTCGAGTACAAAGGACAGAAGAAGCATCCGATATTGTAAAGTTGAATAATGATTTTTTGCCATGGCTTTTTCATAGACTCTTGGAGAAGAACGAATGATGGTTTAGAGCCACAGATGGAAGAGAGCAGCAATATTAGTTATTGTAAAATTGAAAACTCTTTGCTAAAATATTTTGAAGCTCTATTATATGGTTAATTAAAATTACATGACCTGCAATTTAACCTAAATCATAAAAGGAATGGGAGAAAAAATCTGAAAAGCAAGAATGGGCATAGCAAGCAATTAAGCACCGCTTCCTTCTTCTCAAGAAACTCCTGATCCCTCTCTCTCTCTCTCTCTCTCTCTCTCTCTCTCTCTCACACACACACACACACACACACACACACACAAAGTTTCCATTTTTCTCTCATCATCATAAAAGGGCAAAACTCGAGAGGAGGATTCCGGCTGCCTTTGACGTGGCCGATAATTGCAGACCTTCGGTCTCCGACTACCCCGTACCACCGCTGGGAACCACTCTATCCTCCAGTGGTGTGTCCAACACTGCCTACACTTATGCGGCGCCACCGCCCCAGTACCTCGCTTACCAGTATTACATGAGAGTGCTAGTATGAACACCTAGAGGGGGGTGAATAGGTGTTTAAAATAAATCTTGGCAAATATATGCGGAATAAAATAAACTTCAAACAAATGAGTTAAGGAAGAGAATAAGAACACAAAAATTATAGTGGTTCGGCTTAATCCAAGCCTACGTCCACTCTCCCACGCTAACAGCCTTCTTGGCTGGATTCCACTATGCAATCAACAAGAGATTACAACTTTGAGTGCAAACACTTAGTAGTAGATCACACTATCTCACTAAGTCACTCTTTTGGTATTTCTTTCACGATCACAAACGTTTAAGCTCACAAGAGACAAGTGTATGATCGAAGGTCGCTCAAACTTTGGAATTATAAATTCTACGCTCCGTCTCTTACTTGCTCATCGGTCATTCATCTCCTTAAATACTTCTCCACTTCCAAACTAGCCGTTGGACAGTATCCCAGAGAATCGTCTTTCAATATACCCATTGGACAGCTCTGTATCTAGAAGATTTGGTAGCCGTTGAGTGACAAAGGTAGAATCCCAAATTGATTCCGATCGCCCATACAAACGAAATCTTGGTTTCCATAAGTAAAGCTTCTTCGTATAGAAAGATCTTGTCTTCAAGATCCAATTGTCAATCAATTAGATTGAGTCAATCAAATCAATATTGATGTGGAATCCAAACCAAATCACTAGCCGTTATATGATTGGGCTTGAGTTACGTTCTGTCGAATCTGGATGTAAAGTCTGAGAGCAATAGACTTTACAATCTGAGTCTGAGTGCGATAGACTTTACAATTTGAGTCTGAAACATATTATGCTTCTGAATAGATTTAGCTTTAAGGTCTGTACCCAGTTCAGTTTCAGCATATAGTCTGTATTCTGGTTCATTCACGTTCAGTTTGGAATTTGTCAGAGTGAGCAGACTTCTGATGTAGAACAGACTTTGACACTAAAGTCTGACAGTCTTCAGACTTTGACACAGAAGTCTAGAAATCTTCAAAATATACTTTGGACATGTGTTCCGTTTAGTCTTCTGGCAATCTTCTGACTTTGACAATATCATTTACATGTTCTATCATCTGCATAGTCTTTTCCTTAACCATTAAACATGTTAGTAGCCTTTGATTTATTTTGTCATCTTCAAAACATCATAAGGGATTTCCCTAACAATCTCCCCATTTTTGATGATGACAAAACAATCTCTGAATATGCAGATTGTAAACATACTTTTAAAGATATTAATTTAAATCAAAGGATATCAGAAGATAGCAAATAGATTGAGCATAACAATATATAGAAAAATAATCACAGCTCAATATTATGCCATAGATAATATCAACCAATCAACACATATGCATATTCATATCTTCTCTCACTTTTTGTCATAATCAAAAAGCGATAACAATAGATTCACGTAGAGAATATAAAATGATAACAAATGTGTCTTGCGTGAATCACAATTTCCAAAAATCAGCTTTTATAAAGTAAATCGAATATTGAAGATATGCAATATAGCTCACTTCAATCATATATATATCAACAAACATTCAATAAAAATCACGGATGCATCATAAAATTCATTTATCATTTTCGTCATGATAAAATGATAATATCAATAAGAGATTTGTTAATGACAAAAGGTAATAAAAGATGCACTAACCGGATTTTTTAGAATAAATTCCGACACATTTACCTTTCCTTCCATCCATAATAAGATTACGATCAATCCAAAAAGATTTTTCCATAATTGATCAAAGCTCCCCCTCAATTTGTTGCCTTTTTGAGATGATCACGATTCTTTTCCTTTCTTTTAGATTCACGTTCTCCCCCTGTGATCATGACAATATTTGCAATAGAAACAATTGTTGCTTGTTGAACAGAATTTTTTTTTTTTTTTCAGTATTTCCTTTGTAGCAACAACATCTGCAACAATCATTTGCATTTTGAAATTCGAGGTAAAAATTTATTTTCTTCAATTAAGCCTTTCTCGAATTCAACCTGCATCAACTTAACAAACTTTTTCCACAAATAAGTTGTAATAATATTCATGTGATATATAATACCATTTTCTTCAAATAGATAAATTGAATAGCATATATAAAATTATCAAATATTAAAATTCAGAACTATTCAACCTTTTGTACGATGCATAAGGGATTTCCTCAATAAGCAAAAAATTTGCACAAGGAATGGAATATTTGAACCTCCAGAAGATAGTATAGAATCTCCATGATTTTCTGATTGAGTTTTCCAAAATCCATATGGAAGATTCTTTTGTGACCTGCAAATTCTTATATAATAGATAATCATCTTTGCAAAAATGTCACGTAATATTTTCCTTTGATTTGCGGATCAAACTTGCTAGATATAATATATCTTTTAAGAATATAGCAAGAATATCCATAAATATGCAATAATATCTTTCAAGATCAAAGAGATTTCCTTGAGCATAAATTTCAGATATGCATTTTGCAAAAGGAAAATAGATATTTTTGTCACGTGCCAAAAATGCAATACCTTATAATTATAACAAAATATATTCACAATATAATAAACAATCATCCAAAATCATGATAAATGCACGTAGAGATTTGCAAGGCGGGATGAAAAATTTCTCTTACCCGAGGTATATATTTGCAATATACCATTGAAAAAAATCATTACCAATTGTCGCAGGAAATATTTTCTGATTGCACCAAAATTTGCGTAGATTCGCAATCATCCTTTCCTTAAAGAATTTCCTACAATCAACTCATTTCCCTTTTTGGTATCCATCAATTTGGATCCTTCCATGACGTTAGAGTAAAATATGAAATCTCAATAATCAAATATTCTTTCTTAATTCATCGTAACAAAGTATTCAAAGAAAGAATATTATGCACAATAATATCTTGAAAAAGAAATTCTCACTTAGTCATAATATGATAAAATCAGAGAGAATAAAATCAAACCAAATAAATTCATTTGTCTTTAAGCATGATATCAAAAATGATCACACGTATCAAATTAAATCTCAAATCACAAAAACAAATCATGCGATTCTTTCTTCAATAAAACAAATCAAGGAATATGATCATTATAAAATCTCAATCAACCAAGGATATATCGAATATCAAGTATAATGAGAATTATTGCCCAAATCAAATTGAGAATAAAAATATATACATTCCTTACCAAACTCTCATTCTTCTTTCTTCTTCTTTTTTTGTAACCCAGGGAACCCCCGCACGCCGCTTTGCGGCAGAGTAAACCCTGGGGTGAACTGGGCCCCCACCGCTGGCCCAGCCACATGTGAATCGCGCAGCTGTACATTGAAATACCCAGCGCACGCTGGGTTTCGAACTCCTCCCCATGACCTGGGGTCTCCTGGCAGGTACTAAGCTCTTATCCAGCGCGGCCACCACGGGCGGTGGTATTCTTCTTCTTTCTTCTTTCTTCTTTATATCCTGCAAAAATAACTCATCTTTTCTTTGGTACCCATTTTTTCTTGGGTCCATGAGAGTTAGTAGAATATGCTGCTTTCATCCAATCTTTCTTAATAGGTCTCCGGACTTTAGGACAATCTTTTTCAAATTGTTTTGAATCTCCACAATTTGAACATTTGAGAGCATTTCAACCAACCGGTTTTACAAACACTTTTTGAAAATGATTTTTGTAAAATGCCTTTGGAGGTCTTTGTCTAAGTCTTTCCTTGACTTTAGGAAACTCAATTAGAGAATCATTTTCCTTATTGAAACCAAGTCCTAACTTATTATAATAAGGAACTTGTATGGAAATGATATGTTCTAATGTTTTTGATCCATTTGAAAATCTTGTCGAAATATTTGACAATTCTTTCTTTAAAGAATCATTTTATTTGACAAGTAAATCTCGACTTTCTTTTGTTTGTAGAAAATCTTTTGCAAAATTTCAAACTTTTCTTTTTGAGAAAGATCATGTCACCTAAGCCGAAAATTTTCCTTTTTAAGTTCGGAGATCATTTTAAGAGGGGATTTGAGATTTGAGCAAAACTCATTTATATACTTTGAAACTTTGAGAGGAATTTTTAATGGCTTACCTCAATTTCTTCATCGGATTCTGAGTCTGTCTCTAAGTCGGACTCTGATTTTGAGTATGTGTCTGAATTAGACTCAAATTCTGAATGTGCCATCAAGCATAAATTTACTTACTCATCATCTTCTTTCATTGTTCTTTTCTGGCCATTCTGCTTGTATTTTCTTCTTCCACTAAATTTGCTTCCTTTTCTACTCAGTTTCTTGAATTTCTTGACCATAAAAGCAAGTTCTTTGTCATCCATGTCATTTTCTGAGTCTGTTTCATCAAAAACAGCATTAGATATTAAAGCGATGGACTTCTTACCTTCGGGATCTTCATCGTTGAGTTGTTCCACTTCATAGGATTGAAGAGTGCCGATCAATTCATCAACGGAGAGTGGCATAATCCTCTGAGTTTCCCGGATTGAGGTCTTGACATGGTTCCAATCTTTTGAGAGACCTCGCAAGAGTTTGTTGACCTTCATTGGGGAAGAAATTGGATGACCTTGATATGCCAAACCGTTTACAATTTCTGTAAAACGATCGAACATATCTCCAATCGACTCTCCTTGCTTCATCTTGAAGGATTCATATTTACCGAGCAGGAAGTTTACTTTTGTCTCTTTTACACGATCGGTCCATTCATATGTAACATGAAGTTTATCCCAAACTTCTTTTGTTGTTTCACATGAAGAGATTCTGTTATATTCAGCAGGAGACAAAGCGCAATATAAAGAATAAATTACTTTCGCATCAAGAGCTTCTCTTTTGGACATCTCCGTCCGAGACATAGGAGCGGGGAGTTTGGTTTCTTTGTCTTTGCCATTCTTATTTGATGTAGACGCAGCAATGGGGTTGATTCCTCTTTCCACAACATCCCATTGCAAGGGATCTCTAGATCTTAGGAATGCTTTCATTTTGTTCTTCCACACGTCATATTCATTTCCATCAAAATATGGTGGCCTTGTGTTGCTTTTCCCTTCCATAAGTCCTGGTGCCAAGATACTAGCTATAAAGAATCTTTAACTCAAAAGTAAAAACACTTTTATAAACCGAGCACTTGGCTCTGATACCAATTGAGAGTGCTAGTATGAACACCTAGAGGGGGTGAATAGGTGTTTAAAATAAATCTTGGCAAATATATGCGGAATAAAATAAACTTCAAACAAAGGAGTTAAGGAAGAGAATAAGAACACAAAAATTATAGTGGTTCGGCTTAATCCAAGCCTACGTCCACTCTCCCACGCTAACAGCCTTCTTGGCTGGATTCCACTATGCAATCAACAAGAGATTACAACTTTGAGTGCAAACACTTAGTAGTAGATCACACTATCTCACTAAGTCACTCTTTTGGTATTTCTCTCACGATCACAAACGTTTAAGCTCACAAGAGACAAGTGTATGATCGAAGGTCGCTCAGACTTTGGAATTATAAATTCTACGCTCCGTCTCTTACTTGCTCATTAGTCATTCATCTCCTTAAATACTTCTCCACTTCCAAACTAGCCGTTGGACAGTATCCCAAAGAATCGTCTTCCAATATACCCATTGGACAGCTCTGTATCTAGAAGATTTGATAGCCGTTGAGTAACAAAGGTAGAATCCCAAATTGATTCCGATCGCCCATACAAACGAAATCTTGATTTCCATAAGTAAAGCTTCTTCGTATAGAAAGATCTTGTCTTCAAGATCCAATTGTCAATCAATTAGATTGAGTCAATCAAATCAATCTTGATGTGGAATCCAAATCAGATCACTAGCTGTTATATGATTGGGCTTGAGTTACGTTCTGTCGAATCTGAATATAAAGTCTGAGAGCAATAGACTTTACAATCTGAGTCTGAGTGCGATAGACTTTATAATTTGAGTCTAAAACATATTATGCTTCTGAACAGATTTAGCTTTAAGGTCTGTACCCAGTTCAGCTTCAGCATAGAGTCTGTCTTCCGGTTCATCATTCACGTTCGTTTGGAATTTGTCGAGTGAGCAGACTTCGATGTAGACAGACTTTGACACTAAAGTCTAGCAGTCTTCGAGACTTTGACACGAAGTCTGGAAATCTTCATAATATACTTTGGACATGTGTTACGTTCAGTCTTCTGGCAATCTTCTGACTTTGACAATATCCTTTACATGTTCTATCATCTGCATAGTCTTTTCTTTAACCATTAAACATGTTAGTAGCCTTTGATTTATTTTGTCATCTTCAAAACATCATAAGGGATTTATTTAACACTACAACCCTCAGGATCGGCGCACCACCTTCCTCTGCTACTTCCTGGTGGCGATGATCGCCCTCTTCATCATCATCGGCACCATGCTTGATCATCCGGCTCATTCTCCGGCCCCAACTCCCGAGTTTCAAGTCTAACTTGATGACGCTCACCAATTTCTCCAGCAATTGGGTGGTCTAGTTCCAGGTAATATACCCTAACAAAAATATGAAGATATCCTACGCTGACATTGAGTCAAACATCTACAAGTTCGAGCCCTTGAGCGCGATGCAACTACCGCCATTTGATCATATGGTTGTCCAAGCGAGTTTTGCAACCGCGGACTCATATGTAAATTGTTGGGCTACGAGCAACATAAATGCAGAGCGAGCAAGTGGAGCTGCGAACTTCCAAGTGAGGCTCGCGTTAATTCACTGTAGGAGGTGGCGCTGGCCCCTCTCTCGAGCCACGCCAACGCACTATTGTCAGAGTCCGTGGCGGCAGCATATTACATCAGCAAGATGGGCTGCCAAGTCCTCATATTCAAGGTGAAAGTAGGCCTAAGGTCCTGTTCAAATAGTTCGTTATTATGAGAAGAAGTGACGTTTGGTGATGAAAATATAATCTTGATTATGAAAAGAGATTACCAATAGCTAGAAAAAAAAAGTGATTGTTGACATGAAAAGTGGTGATCGTTCATCATGAAAAGTGGTGATGGTGGGGATAATGTACATATTCCCAAAAAAATGTGTTAATTGGTCGTCTATAAATAGCACGGATCATAAATTGTTCATAACAACTATTCTAAACAACTTCTTCTCTGTAACTCTCTTCTTCTCTTTTCATACATATAACTTTAATAACACATTCAAGGTGAAATTCCAAGAGAGAAATTGAGTAATTGCTTAACTCATTTTTTTGCAGCTTCGATGTATATTCTTGAAGTATATTTATTGTAAACTTAGCAGCAATAATAGTGAGGGCAAATAATATCTAAAAGATAGTGATCATCATCACGCATCAAAGATCTATATCTACTACTCTATCTTCATTCACAATTAAATTTCTCCAACAATCTTAAGGTATTATTCTCATGAAAATAGAGAAGATGGCTACATCAAGTGCTTGCAATCTTGATAGATAAACATTATTGAAACTTTTGTTCTTGCTTATGTGCTTGAGTCATCTTTCTTGCAACATCATAGATTATCTTGCCTTGGCTATAGTACTTTGAATTTTTTTAATAAAAGTGAAATCAGTATCATGTGATAATCTTAATAAGAAATGATGATGAAAGGAGGTGCCCCAGTTGGATTCTCAGTGCTCTGTTCAATCATCTATACGAAACTTTTCCGTCCTACACAAATTTCAAAGACATTTGGAATATATTGGAGACCTAATAAAATAATGACAAATAAGGTACCGATAGATTTACCACTTTGAGATATTTTGAAATTGTCATGATTAATGAAAAATCCATCTCTAAGCAAGTGGAAGAACTTCAAATATATGTTGCCAAACTCGAAAACCTTTTGATTGAAGTTTCTAAGCCTCTTCAAGTTGTTGCAATTATTTCACAATTACCCTCAACTTGTAATGATATGAAAAATACTTCTCTACATGATTGAGAACCTAATTGTGGATAATTTGATAAAACACCTTTGAGTTGAGGAAGGTCCTTGGGACTATGGGGCTAATTACATGAAAGAAGTTACAAACAATGTGCAATTTATTTAAGAAGTAGAGACAAAGAAAATAAGAGGTAAACAAATCATGATATGGTTTGAAGAAAATATCGAAACATTGGCATAAAAATTTGATTCGATGGTGTTATCATGTGGATTTAAGCATAATAATGATAATAAGTGTATTTATCGAAACTTACCAAACATTTTGGAGTTATAATCAGCTTCTATGTAGATGATATGCTGATTGTTGGTACAAATATGCATGGCACAAATTAAAATAAAAAATATTATCTTCTGAGTTTAAAATGAAAGATTTAAGAGATGTCAATATAATTTAAGGTATGAAAATGATCAAACATAGTGGGGGTTATACTTTAAGTCAAGGCCACTATGTGGAGAAAGTCCTTATCATAATTCGGGAATTAAAAAGTCAAATATACCATATGATGTATCAATTAAATTTGTGGAAAATACTGAGCAACTTTCATCACAATCAGAATATATTAGTGCCATTGGAAGTCCGATGTACGCTATGTGTTATACTAGACCAGATATAACCTTTTTTGTGTAAATTGTCTAGACTTACTAATAATCCTAGTACTTTGCATTGAAAGGCCATATGTAGAATTCTTTATTACAAGCTCCGTTTGTTTTACAAAAAATGTAACATTTTTAGAAAATATTTTTCTATAAGTTATTTTACAAGAGAATGACAATATTTTTCAGTTTTCGGTTTATACCTAAAATGACTAGATATTTTTTGTTGTTTGGTAAAGAAATCTAATTTTAGTTTTCTAAATAGACATACATTATTCAATTGTGAGTTATGCATAGGAAGTTAGGAGACTGGGTATAGGCACCGGGGTATCGCATTCAGCCTCAATGGACCTCGACCTCATCTTGTGGACCCAAGCTAGCCTTGATGGACCAAAGCATGAAGGATCGGGGCACGAGCTTCGGGGTCCCAATCCCAATCTCAATAGACCTAGGCATGGATGTCTAAGACCTGGGCATGATTGTTGAGGTCTTAAGGTTGGCCTTGATTAACTCGAGCATGTGCCAGCATCGCGAACCCAACCTCAATAGACTTGAGACCCAAGCTTAGGCGCTAGGGACTTGGGCGGGGACACTATCCCAAGCCCCATTACCAGGGTCTCAAGCCCGATTTTGATGTACATGGGTGTAAGCACCAAAGACACTACCCTGGCCATGATAGACCCAGGCTTGGGTGCCAAGTTCCTAAGTGAGGCCACGATGAACAATAGTTTGCGCGGCATCCATAGACTAGATCCCAATAATAGGTTCTTAGGCTTGAGTGTTGTAGACCTAGCCCAATCTCAATGGACTCAAGTCTAGGTGTTAGAAATCTGGGCACAAGCACTAGGATCAAGATTGGGCCTCTATGGACTTGACCCTAGGCGTCAAGGAGTCAAGCAAAAATACCAGAGTCTTAGGCTCGACCACCAGTGTTGGTGTCTCGAGGCCAACCTCTGTGGACCCAATCCCAAGCACTAGGTTTCAAGGCTAGCCTCTTTGGACCTAAGTTTAGCTTCCGTGGACCCCGCAAACTTCGACCCTAGCCCAAGGTCATTGTCGAGAGCCCGAGGACAAGTGTTGGAGTTCCTGAGGCCTAGATTTTATTTTATTTTTTGGGATATGTTCAGCAGAAGTCCTAAAACTTGTCTAGAAAGTGCAATTGAGTCCTAAAACTTACAAAAAGTTCAATCAAGTCCTAAAACTTGTCAAGTTAGTTCAATTGAGTCATAAAGTTAACACCGTTAGCATTTTCCGTTAAAAATGCTGACGTGTCATTTTAAATTATTTTTTATTTTCCACGTGTATTTTTTAATGATTTTTATTCATTTAAAATTAAAAACTAAAAAATTAGATTTATTCACTTTATCTTATTTTCACCAAAAATTAAAAATAAAAGTTATAAAAGTTATTTTTAAAATTGTTTTAAAAAAATCAGCCCTCTTCTCCCCCACCCCGCCGCCGGCCATCGCCGGAGGCCGAGCGACGGTCGTCGCCCACAGGCGGGGGTGGCCGCCTCGCCGGCCCCAAGCGAGGGCCGACGAGGCTCGCCCAGGCGGGCGGCCGGTCGCCAGCCCCCGTGAGGGTCGGCGAGGCCTCGCCCGGGCGAGGGCCGGCCACCCCGCCCAGGGCCGGCGACCGTCGCCGGCCCCTCCGGCGATGGGTGGCGGTGGGGCGGCGGAAGTCCACTGGTGCCCTTTTTTTTTTTTTTGAACAGTTTTATTTTTTAAATAAATTTAAATTTTCCTTTTTAAATGAATTTAGATTTTCCTTTTCAGTTTTTAATCTAATTTTTAAAGATTTTGAATAAAAAATAATTTTAAAAAGCCATTTGAAAAATAAAAAAATCATTTAAAATGTGACGTCAGCGCCACGTCAGCAATTTCCGTTAACTTTCTTGACGGTGTTAACTTTAGGACTCAATTGAACCAACTTGACAAGTTTTAGGACTTGATTGAACTTTTTGTAAGTTTTAGGACTCAATTGCACTTTCTGGATAAGTTTTAAGACTTCGCTGAACTTATCCCTTATTTTTTTGTATCTAAGGGTGTGTTTGTTTCACGGAAAACATAACGTTTTTGGAAAATATTTTCCAAGAAACCCTTTTCCAGGAAAACGGTTAGTTTTTCTTTGTTTGGTGATACGTGACTGAAAGTATTTTCTAGTGTTTGGATTGCATTTGAAAAATGATCTAACAATTGACAATAGTGTTCCTCTTACTTCTAAATTAATTTGTTGAGTTCATGTTACTTTATAAACGAATTTTTTTCGATCAATTTCGTAAATTTAGAATTTGAACCTGCAAAATGAAAAGGAAACTTGAATTTATACACGTATTTTTTTTCCTGAAAATGAACATGATTTCCGGTTACAGGAGCAAGTCAAAACGATCTCATTAATCGCTTCAATACATTTGGCTCTCTTCATATGGATGCGCCTCTCGTGCGGCTCTTTGCAAGTTATCCTGAATTGCGCATGGACACCACGAAGGACCATACCCAGAATTTATGTCCTGTAGATAAGGAAATTGATCAATTCTCCATGGACAAACATAGCTATTGCACCGCAACATCCCCACGGAGGGTCCTCATGAGTTTTTCTATTCTCCCACAGGATACTTTGATATCAGAGCTTGAAGCAGAGAGTTCAATGACGAGCTTAAGCTTATGGTAAGAGAAGCTCAACTCTAAAGAGCTGAGAGTTGTGCAGCGCCAAGCCATAACTTGCAACAGTAGTAAGAAGCACTGATATTGTCAAACATGAAGTTCAAAATGCACTAGACGATCTTTCTTGTGTCACCCTCAACTTGAAAGGACCTGGAACTTCAAATATTCCATACTCTTTGAAGACAACCTGTTTGAATGATAAAGATGTCCCATGCAGTACATGAGCTAAACATTTCATAGTTTAGTACTAATGTCTCTATCTTCCCATGACACGTTAGGATAAATTGTGCCACAAAAAGCTACTTGGATAGCTACTACAACAAGTAATCAAATAACATTGTGCCACAAAAAGCGACTTGGATATCTACTACAAGTTACCAAAGGTCCAATATTCAGACAATATCAAGAACAAACATTCAAAGTCTGATGTTTAGCTACTTGAATAGCTACTACAAGTAACCAAAGAACAAGTCTAATGTTCAGAAAGTATCAAGAACAAACATTCAAAGTCAGATGCTTGTCAATATCCACTTTCTCTTCTATTTAAGAAATCTTCGAGCCATAACTTCTTCAGCTTAACACTCTTGACAATGAATGCTTTTACAGAAACCTATTCGTTTGTAGCTGATTGCTGAAATTCGTTTGTAGCTGATTGCTGAAACTATTTGATTGATGAGTGAGTATGTACGTGTAACCCTCTAGAGTTGGACAACTTTCTCAGCCAAAATGCTTGAACTCATTTGGAAAACCAAACATTCTCTTGTTCTTGTACCTAATAGACTTGCTAAAAGATCATATTGGAAAAAGGAGACAAATGTTTCTAATAGTAGTTGACAACAAAGAAAAAAAAACTCATGCTTTCGAGCACTCTTATTCCATGGAAGGTTACAATAGAACCAACAGATGTCTAACAGACTCTAGAATAGCTCAACTTCGATAGCTAACTTATTTATTGATTATACACTGCAAGTGTCAGCAGTCTCGTCTATGAATCCAACATAAGAACATGGAAGATAACCATCAATTGACGGGCAAATTATCAGAAACTTGAGGGATGATCAGATCAGTCATTCTCAATCTTGAAACATTGATAGATACATTCAAGGAGAACAACAAGAGCAAGTATCATCCAACACACAGGCCCATCCACTACAGATGCAGTATTCTCATGCTCACGGGAAAAAATGGCTTGCTCCTCCATTGAGGGTACAAATAACATAGCTGAACTAATATGCTTGGGCATTTCACCAAACACTTTACGTGCATTCGATTAAACGGCACAAGGAAACAACAAGATAGTGAGAACCGCAGCCCAATCAATACGAGATCATCAAGACTAAATCGAAAGCTACTAATATAATCTCGGGCGTGACCGATGTTCATGCTAACAACAACAAAGCTCTCGGTTTATCTTCCATATGCGTAATGGAAGAATGTACTGAACTTACACGCTCAATGAAAACCGAAAGCTCCAACGCTCCAAGTTGTCGAAGGTTTGATGGAGCACACGGATTCGAAGCTCAAGCGCGCGAGAACATCGTGATCCGAAGAGCACTGGATGTGGCAAGGTGAGCAGCGGATTCTGGCGCCGATCAGCAGAGCAGAAGCTTCTGGAATACGCAGAGGATTGAGAGAGAGGCTTTGAGGGGCGTTTTACTTCAATTGCTTGAAGAAGATGAAAGGAAACGTGAATCAAACAACTGAAACACAGAGAATCAACATCAACTCAACGATGTAAAGCATCGATCAAAAAAATTCTGAGATTATTCTCAAATCAGAGAGGAGAGAGAACCTAGAACCGTGTTGAGCGTCGTTGAAGAAGAGCCAGACCTTCAATGATGAAGAAGAAGATTTGGACCTTCAATGGCGAAGAAGACGCACGTCGTTGAAGAAGAGCTGAAGAAGAAAGACGAGCGAAGGGAGAGAGCAGCGTACGGAGAGGAAAAGTGAAAGGTCAGAGGGAAAAAATGAAAAGGGAAAGTGTTTTCACCTTTTGAGAGAGAGGAATTCATTTTCCTAAAATAAAACATAACATTTGTGTTGACTAGAAAGTGCTTTCCGTTGACCAAATCTTTTTTAACGAACCAAACGGCTGAAAATCCGGAAAACACTTTCCGGTAAAATAGTTTCACTGAAACAAACACACCCTACGTGTCTATATCTAATCATATTTTGGAAAGTAATCAATTTTTTAAAGAGGGAATCATTTCCTTAAATTTAAGCATAGATTTTTCGTTAACTCATAAAACATTTTCCATTGACTCATTTTCTTAACTGTTCCAAACACCAAAAAATTAAAGAAAAATATTTTTTACAAAACAAAAAGAGCCTTAAAGAAAACAATGCATTGTAGTCTATTTTATGAAAGACAACCAACAATATTAGATGGATATTTGGATACTAGTTGAATAACTAGCACAATTTATAACAAGATGATATTGGATGGGTTTTTGAAGCTAATAAATGGTGCAGTTTCATGGGTATCAAAGAAGCAAACATATCAACTCATTCAACGAGAAATATGAATTGATAGCATTATTAAGAGCTAGTAAAATGGCTGAATAGTTGCAAAATTTGCTATTAGATGAAGAATCATGGCCACAACCAATGGCAGCCATACTTTTACATTACAATAGTGAGGCAAAAATGTGTGGGGCACATAGTAAAATATGCAATAGAAAATTTAGATATTAGTTTGCAACATGAGCATGCTTGATAATTAATTGTTAGATGGAATTATTCCGCTAATCTATGCTCGGACAAATAATAACTTGGCTAATCCATTCACTAAGGGACTCTCGAGAGATTTAGCTAGTAGCTATTGCCACCTAATCCCTTAGGAGAGAGAGTTAGGTTTAGGGATATTGTCAACTTCACGCCAATGGCCTTCCAACGATTTGGGCTCTACCAAGCTCATACCTCGTGCAACATCAAGTGTTCAAATTTTAAATCAATTAAGCCTACGCAAATGTTGACCAAGGTATCACCACTGGCCTTTTCGGCAGCAAGAAAGCAAGTAAGATATGGAAGGATATCTTATCATTTATGCAACTGGAGATTCTAGACTTAGGGACTTTGTTACATTAGTCCTAAGATAATGCCCTTTGGGTACCTAACTTGATTAAATGCTAACTAACGCCAAAGCAACCAAATGATCATCAAACGATATAGGCCATATGCCATTGAAAAACTTGAAATCTTGCCTAAAACTTTGATGAAGAATGTGTTATCAAATCTTGAATGTATGATTTTATAAGAATTTAGAAATGCACAGAGGTCTGACTACGAACCAAAATTCCAGAACAGTACCGTAACTTTAGGAGGATGGCCAAAAATAGTAAACGAACTTTTTAATTTCTGAAAAAAATTTGCCAATACAGATATGAATGTGATGAACATTTTTCATGGGGAAGAATCATAAGATTCTAAACACAGAATTTTGTAAAAATTAGAGAGTACGTGAACGTCAAACTGGAAAATAAGATTCCAGAAACCAGCACGTCTCTTTGAATGGTGTTCATACCTACTAAATCATCTCGACTTTTTATGAAAATCTTCTATGACCTAGACCTAGATGTGATGAACAAATTCCATGAAGACATCAACACCTAAATCGCATAATAAAAATTCATAAAAATTCGACGAAACAGCCAAGTCAGACAGAACAGAACACATTCAGAGTTCGGATTTTAAACCTAAGATCATTTGATGACTTATGATATATCAAAATGAAGATAATGAAGATTAATAGCATTCTCTAGTTGATCACGTCATGAAAATCAACCATATACATCATCATATTGTCAACATCGCGCAATCAGTCCAGAAATCGAATTTACACTATCAACATCCACTAATCATGCCTTAACAGCCATTGATTAACATCATAACCAAACATATCCATCTCAAACTACCATTGAGCATCTAGAATGATGATCCTAGCCCCGGCCTCGCTTCATCAGATCAAAGGCTTAAAGAGTATTGCCTTGGTTTTCTTGTTCGTCAAGCTCAAACGAGCCAGCCAACCACCTCTAAACTTCTTCAAGGAATGGCCAAGCGTAGCTCCTCAAGAAATGCTTCGGAGAACCGGATAAAAAATTGTATCTATCTTATATATCCAGCCATTTCTCGTTAGCAAGCACCACCAACATCCACCAGAACATGAAACGCAGATAAACATAGGACAAAAGACACACCACAAGAAGGCATCTGCAAATTCATCTTCTGAAATAATGAAACATGATTGAAATTGAACACGAATAATCAATAATCAATAAATACCAGTTCTTCTATATCAACATGTCTGCGAATAACAATTTCAGATTTCTACTCTGCGAGGCATTTCATCGTATACGTGATGTGCAATCGACGGATGAATGGATTGTAACTATTGAACTAGCAGATATACTTCAACACGGGAAGAGCACAACACGTGTGGCAGACCTATTTCACCAATGTCTCAGCTTCAAACACAAGTCAATTATGTCCGACAATCAACAAAACTAAACATGCACACAAGACCGGCTTAGACGATTCCAGTGTAAATCGAAAATTTCGTCGAGATAGTGAAGGAAGCTTCAGACGATGACCGGCTTAGACGATGAACGCTTCAGACGAGCTTCGCACGGGAACCAGTAGGACATTTCATCGGACAGTGCTTCCAAAGCGGAGAAGTGAATCGAGGGAGCCACTAGTCGAGCATGAAGAGCGCGTACACCGAAGGAGCAGGCCGGTCGTCATTGTCAGCGAATGCGGAGGGGGTCGCCGGACACCGGAACAAACCGCCGAGCTCGCCGGATCAACTACCGTCGTGGAGATCGGGTTGCACACCGGGACGAAGATCGGCTGGCATCGTGGTTCGCTTCCGTGAGTCTTTACGTTTAGAGCAGACGTCGAAGGATTAGTGGGAATCCTCTTCGTCCTCTGCTCGATGTTCGCTCCAAATACATGAAAAGATGAGCTCGTGAGATTCCTCCAGAGAGAATCGGCGGGAATATCCGAGATGGAGAGAATCGGTGGGAAGAGAATGATGGAGAGAGAAGGAGAGGCGGCTGGAGAATCCAAAAATTGAGAGCCTATCCGTGTTCTCTGCCGAATTGAAGTTCTCGGCCTAGCTTGGAGGACGAGAGATAAAGAGAGTCTTTTGGAGATAGTGGAGTTCGGTCAATGAAAAAGATGAGAGAGAATCAGTGGAGATTGCTTGCTTTTCGCTCCTCTCTCCTTTTGGTTCGAGTTCGCTCCCTTTTTGTCTTCGACCGGCGAGCCCCTCAGCCAAAAACCTCTTTCTTTCCTTCAGCGGACCATGGCCCCCCAAAACACCTTCGATCCTCCTCTCTCTTCTGTTTTTTCTTCAGCCAAACCTTGGCCGAACCAACCAAGGCCGCCAATGCCCGCTCCTCTCTTCTCCGCGAGCGTTCCCCCCCGTCCGGGATCGAACGTCCTCCTCCGTGTCGAGCATGCTCCCCTAGCTTCAGCCGAATCGAATCTTTTCCGTTAGCCCTCTCCCCAGCTCTGCAGCCTTCTCGAACAGCAAGGGCTCGATCTCGTCGCTCGGGGTTGCTCTTCTCGCGTCACAGGCACTCGCACGGCCACCGCGCGCTTCTGTTCATTTTGGTTCCATCACAGACGTTTTTCTCTCCTCTCATAGGCGCACGTGGTTGCCAAGGAAGGGAAAAAGGGTCAGCAAAAGGGGCTGGGCCTTTTTTTATGGGCTTTGAAATCATAAAATAGATCGGCTAGAAAAGAGAACAAAGAGATGGGCCAAGGTAATTGATGATGGGCTGGACTAATAGATGGAGAGGCTTAGAGGGCCGAGAATTTTGCCAAGTGGGGCGGACAAGCGAGCCCACATGATTTTGTTATCATTCATTCATTTTCATTTCATTCACTTTTTTATTCATATTTTTTTCTTTTTTTCTTTTTATCTATATATATTTTAAATAAACATATACCAAAAATGTCGACAAAAATTTGGATATCAACAGTAGTATTGCTAAAGGAATGGTTCATAGACCAATTGATATTAGTCAGGTATTGTAGAAGCCTAATTTTGTAATTTCTAACGAAATTAGTAAAGTTCAATGGGTAACAACAAGCTATTGTATATTGACAATAATCGAGTACTAGGGCATAAGGTTAATATTCATGGAACGTTAGGAGGATGAGTGTAAGAAAACACTCTCACTGAAATTCAAGGATTTAGCAAGGCAATGCTAAGCTAATAAATAAGGAACTTCACCTATACAAACATAAGAAGTGGTGCCACTTCGAACAAAAGTTGGATGGACTTTTATAAATGTTCGTGAATGTAGGAGGAAGAAAAAGGCCATAAAAGTGCTACGGCATAGAAAATTTCTAACCAAATGTGTATAAATTCATTTGTTCAATAATTTGACTAACAAATGGAATTATGGTTCAAAGTATTAAGTACCATCGATTTCATTAATGGAATTGTTTATGATACTTGAAGGTTCAAATCTTAACGGATACCATCTTGGATGTATGAATTTATATAAATTAATATAGATAACAAACTCAGCAGGGGATTGTTGAACTAGTTTGTAATCTATTGTTGAACTAGTTTGTAATCATGAAAGGAGGTAATCTTGGTCATGAAAAGAGATTACCGGAGGTTATGAAAAGAAGTAACTGTTGACATGAAAATTAGTGATAGTTTATCATGAAAGGTGATGAAGGTGGGGATAAGGTACTTCCTCATAAAAGATATGTTGATTGTTTATTTATATATAGCACCAAATTATATATTGTTCATAACGACTTGTAAAAACAATAATCGTCATCACACATCAAAGTATCCAAGATATATTTCTATTGTTCTATCTTTGTCAACAATCAAATACCCCCCAACGGGCCGGGCTGTGGAACGAGGAAGAAGAAGGCGTTTCAATGCACTGCACATGAGGATATGAGGAAAGGGCCAGTGGTGATGTAGGTGGGAATGAAGGTTAGCGTCAAGTTCATGCATAAGCATTGGCCAAGTAAGCGAGCGTTGGTGGAGGTAGCATGAGAGGATTTGAACATCAGTCTTTCGCGGTGGAGACACGTCAAGAAGTCAAAAGATGGAGAGAAGGATTGCTCGATTCACTCCACTTAATCCGCAGAAACTAAGGGGAGAGATTAAATTTTTCTTCATTAGTCTTGAGTTTTCCAATTTTTCATCATTTGTTGCATAATCAATCTTTTCGTAATCATCGGTTCTGTGTCTTTGAATATCGTTAGAAAGAATCCACGCCATGGATCATGGACTTACTTCTTTACTAGTCTTAAATTGCATGGAGTTTTTCTTCGTGTAATGATCGTTGCTTCTGTAATTAGTAATCATCATGTACCTTTTAGGAATTAATTAATTAAATGAAGTAACCTTCACTTCCTAAACATGCTTCAGCTGTGGTTAGAGGGTGACCGACAGTGACAGTGACAGTGACATGCAAATAGTCAAGTAAGTATTGAACCCTTTTCCTTTGCTTCCTCGTTGTGAATGCGAAGCTCGAGTGCGGGACATGCCCTGTGCCTTCTTTGCTCATTCCTCTTCAAGTCAATTGATTATGTAACAACCTCCTCTCTTGTCCCACATCGCCTAAGGAGAGAGGTCTTGGTTAGCTTATAAGGTTTGAGTCCCTCTAACCCGTGTAACGCGTTTTAAAGCCGTGAGGGAAAAGACCGTGGCTGGGATGGTAGTTCGTCCGCGCCAGGGCGGGTGACCCAAAGTAGACAATATTACACTGTAGAGGCCTGGGATGTTACAAGTGGTATAGCCGACTCCCGACCGCGTGTGGGACCACAGCTTGAATGCTGTTCTGATGCCCGTGGGGGCCTGGGATGTTACAAGTGGTATAGCCGACTCCCGACCGCGTGTGGGACCACAGCTTGAATGCTATTCTGATGCCCGTGGGGCCATAGCGAGGACACTATTCTGTTAAGAGGTGGAGAGTGTAACAACCTCATCTCTTGTCCCACATCGCCTAGGGAGAGAGGTCTTGGTTAGTTTATAAGGTTTACATGTCCCACATCGCCTAGGGAGAGAGGTCTTGGTTAGTTTATAAGGTTTACATCGCCTAGGGAGAGAGGTCTTGGTTAGCTTATAAGGTTTACATCGCCTAGGGAGAGAGGTCTTGGTTAGCTGATAAGGTTTGAGTCCCTCTAACCTGTGTAACGCGTTTTAAAGCCTTGAGGGAAAAGACCATGGCTGGGATGGTGGTTCGTCCGCGCCAGGGCGGGTGTGACCCAAAGTAGACAATATTACACAGTGGGGGCCTGGGATCTTACAGATTAAGACAAAGAATGTACGAGTATCTTCTTGCCCAAATCACACGTAAACAACATAATCCGATGACTTAGATAAACTTAAGACTCCATCATGTACGATGAAAATCGGCCTTCTCTTTCAATTTTATTCTTATTTTATTTCTTGGCTCCAAAAAAAATCGGCTTTACTTAATTGCATAACTATCGACTAATAGTCGATACTTTAGCAGCCAAATGAGAGAGGAAAAAAATCGTTTTACCCATGTAGAAATCACTATTGATACACGTGGCATGATTTAATAATCAATTGTTACACAATGGACAAAGTTGATATGATGTGCGTGACAAACTTAACTCAATTATCTCCCTTACTATATTGGCTTTTGTGACTTTTACTCTGATAAAATTGCACTTGTTATTTTGTTGGATACAGCTCTTTTACTGTTTATGTTGACGATGAAGAATGGAATTTTTTTCCCATAAAAGTGTAATTCCATTAGTATTTACGTAGATACAATATTTACTATCCAATATTCTGATGAAAGGTTTGACGGGTTGCTTAATTGTTTTAATATTGTAAATCAAACATAGCATACCTTTCATAATTCTTGGGTAAAATATATAATCAAGCAAATTGATGGCTGAGGCACCCACTCAAAATTTCAATTTTCGATAGCATTCACTTTCTATCCCTTAATTCCAATTTCTTCTCTTTTATTCCGTAACTTCATATATTTCGGAAGAATAAAGTCGATTAAATTTAAATTGAAAGAAACTTTGGCCTGAGAGAAGGGTAGTGAACAAGAGTCGTTGATTTTGACCACTTCTTGCGTCCATCTTTCTTTTTCTCCTGGGCAGTGTCCATGATTATGGGAATATGAAACCCAGCTGTCAAACGCATTTTTGAGTTCTTTTACTTTTTGCCGTCCGTTTGACTTTATAAGCTTGTTATTATTCATGTCTTACCTTTCCGCTTTTTAAGGTCGGAGACCAACCCAGGAACATTTGCGTGACTGGTCTGCGATAGCTGATCCTTCTATCTTCACCTTCTTCTACGCTTTTATCGCCTTTCTGTGTCTGTTGTGCTTGTCAAGTGCAGCCGATACCCTGAATTCAGCTCAATACATTAAAGAGGGAGGCAAACTAGTTTCCTTCGGCCAAAAGTTTGAGCTCGGATTATTCCCTACCGGAAGCTCAAAGAATAGTTTTCTGGGGATATGGACCGTGTTGAGTCCTAAAGCGGTGGTTCGGGTTGCTAATAGGAACATTCCACTCACCGATTCAAATAGTACCCTGGAAATAAGCAAGGAAGGTGAATTTGTTCTTCTCAACCGATCAAAGAGCATCATATGGTCGACAAATTCAACCAAGGTTCTCAGAAACCCAGTTTCATAGCTCCTAGATTCTAGTAACCTTGTTCTTAGGGAATGCAACAGTTTAGAGTCCGCTGACTACTCATGGCAGACCTTTGATTACCCATTAAACACGATTTTGGTCGGTATGACACTGGGATGGAACTTTAGAACCGGTTTGGAACATCATCTGACTTCCTGAAGAAGCACGGATGATCCTTCCCCTAGAGACTATACATCCAGATACAAAATTGACGGTTTACCTCAACTCGAAATAACCAACAATGCTTCCATCAAAGTTTATTGAAATGGGCCATGGAATGAGTTGAATTCGATGCTGTTTCCAAGGAGTTGTGTACTTGTTGGTATTTGCAAAAACGTGTGTTTGATGTGTGGGTAAGGGAGTATTTTGTGTGTGAACTATCAAGAGAGCAAAAGAACTAAGAACAATATGGGCAAAAAATGGTTGGGCAAGGTAATAATAAGAATGTGTATAAGAGAGTGGTGGCAAAAGAGCACAAGGGAACAAAAAGAAAACTTTTTTATTATTTATTGTAGTACAAAGGGAAGGGAAGAGCTTACCTTTCTGGTGTGGCCCTCATCCATAAGGCATTTTATAGGCCTACATCACTGACTTTACCCAAGGAAAATCTTCCGCTCTTGTCAGAGATTTGTCACTTTCCCTCTTCTCCTAGACACTTCTACACTTGTGCTTTCTACACTTTTCATTGCTGCCCATGCTAGATTTTCTTTTTTTTTTTTTCTTTTTTTGATTTTTCTTGACTTCTCTAGCCAAAGTCTATCTTGAAGTTTCTAGATATTGGATCAACAATTCAACACTCCTCATTGATCCAATTTCGTGTTACATCAAGCTTCTTCCGCAATGTCTCAAACTTGGCTAGCGGTAGTACTTTAGCAAAGATGTCCACTACTTGATCTTCAGTCTTGCAATATTTCAACTCAATCTCTCCATTATTTTGCACATCTCGTATGAAGTGATATTTAATGTCGATATGTTTGGTTCTTCAACGAAATACTGGATTCTTTGATATAGCGATTGCAGACTTATTGTTGCAAAGTAACAGAGTCAGTTCTATCTATGCTTCTCCAATGTCTTTTAGAATTCTTCGAAGCCATACTGCTTGACTAGTAATCATAGCAGCTGCAATGTATTCAACTTCTGCAGTTGAGTCCTTTTTTGGATGCCCATGAGAATATTCTAGAACCCAGTGTGAATGCATAGCCAGTAGTACTTCTCCTATCATCGGCTGACCTTGCCTAGTCGCTGTCAGTGTAGCCAATGAGCTTGGCATCTATACTTGGGCGATACCACATGTCATAATCTATAGTTCCTCGTAAATATCTGAAAATTCTCTTGGCCACTCCAAAGTGAATTTGACTTGGACTTTGCATGAATCATAATAGTAGACTTGTCGCATACATAATATCCGGTCATGTAACAGTGAGATATAGCAGACTGCCAATCAGACTTCTATAGTGGGAGGCATCAGCTTTTTTCGCTCCATCTTCCTTCAATAGTTTCTCATTTGTTATGAGCGGAGTTGAAACTGCTTTGCAATAGTTCATCTTGAATTTCTTCAGGAGGTTTTCAATATTTGCGAGATAAAAACTCCTTCATTTTGTTGATCTCGACGTCGAGGAAATAATGCATCAAACCCAAGTCTGTCATCTCGAATGTCTTCGTCATTTCTTTTTTGAATTCTTGGATCATTGTTTCGTTGTTTCCTGTATATATGAGATCATCTACATATAGAGAGACAATGAGAGTGTCGGACTTACCTTGGGTCTTGATGTAGAGTGTTGGCTCACTTATACTTCTCCTGAATCCTTGCTTGATGAAGTACTCATCGATTCTATTATACCACGCTCATGGTGCTTACTTTAACCCATACAAGGCTTTCTTGAGTTTGAGAACTTTTTCTTCTTAGCCTTTGAGGATAAAACCTTGTGGATGTTCTATGTATATTTTTTCTTGAAGATATCCATTTAAGAATGCTGACTTTACATCTAATTGATGGATCTTTCATTCTTTTTGTACTGTTAGGGCTATGAGTGCTCGAATAGTATCGAGACAAGTAATAGGAGCGAAAGTTTCCGTATAGTCGATACATGGTTGTTGCAAGTAGCCTTTTGCCACAAGTCTTGCTTTTTACTTCTGGATTGATCCATCTGCGTTGAGCTTTGTCTTGTAGACCCACTTGACACCAATGATCTCTTTGTCTTTGGGTTGATCGATAAGCTCCTAAGTTTCATTTTTCTCGATCATCTTGATCTCTTCCTCCATGGCTTTTATCCAAACTTCTTCTTTGGATGCCTATTCATAGTTTTTCGGTTTTAAAGTAGCAAAGTTGCATGTGTCGTAAGTTCTTCTAAGGGTTTTTTTTTACCCTTAGTATTGGAGACTCTGGAGTAGATTCTTATTGCGTCACTCTTGGAGAGGTTGGTGGAGTTATGTCGTGAGTGGTGGAATCCGACACTTCTCCTTCTTCTTGTGACGTTGACTACTTTTGAGCAGGTGGTATGTCTAGTAAGATGACGTACTTCTTCTCGATCTTCTGGTCCTCCTAATTCCAAGTAGCATTCTCATCAAACTCAACGTCTTGACTAATCATGAGCTTCTTAGTTCTTAAGTTGTAGACCCGATAGCCTTTTGATTGGTCACTATAGCCAAGGAATATTCTATCTTTGTCTTTTCATCAAGCTTACTCCTTTTCTGAGTAGGGATGTGAATGTAGCATATGCAGCCAAACACCTTGAAGTATTTTGCTGAAGGCTCCTGTCCACTCCATGCTTCAACTGGAGTTTTATTTTGGATTGCTTTAGTTGGAGACCTATTTAAGATGTATACAGCCGTGTAGACTACTTCTGCCCAAAACAAGTTAGGAAGTCCTTTTTCCTTTAGCATAGACCTTGCTATCTCCATGACGGTTCTATTCTTTTGTTTTTTCGACTACTCCATTTTGCTCTGGGGCGTAGGCAACAGTTAGTTGATGATGAACTCCTTCATCTTCACAAAATTTATTAAACTCCTTTGAATTGTATTTTGTGCCTTTGTCACTCCTTAGATCTTTGATTGTTCGGCCACTTTGATTCTCGACGTGGCTCTTGAATTTTTTGAAGATAGAGAAAACCTTTGATCTTTCTCGAAGAAAGTATCCCAACGTCATTCTTGTGTAATCGTTAATGAATAGGATAAAATATTTATTTTGATTGAGTGGGGGTTCTCATTGGACCACACATGTCCGTATGAACTAGCTCAAATGGCTTCTTAGCTCTCCATGCACTTCCAGATGGGAAGGACTGTCTTTGTTGTTTTCCAAGGAGGCAACCTTCATAAATATCTGAAATTTCTGAAATAGCTAGAAAGTCTCTCATCATATTTTTTTGATGGAGAGTTTGTAGCCCAACAAAGTTGAAGTGGCCAAATCTTTGATGCCATAGCCATGAATCATCAAGTTGAGCTTTCATGGCTATATCTTTGACATATTTCCATCGAATAGGAAAATTCTTATTCTTCATCTTAACAGAGGCAATGATATTTTTATATTTATCATAGATAATGCAGTCATCTCCTCTAAAGTATAAAGAATACCCACTTTGTATCATTTGGCCCACACTGAAGAGATTTTGTGCAAGACGAGGGACTAAATATACATTATGTATATATTTTGAGCCTTTATTCGTTTCCACGGTGATGGTGCCTTTTCCTTTGACATCTACTAATGCACCATTGCCCAACTTTATTTGGGATTTCACCGACTTATCAATATCAGTGAATATAGATTCGTCCCCCGTCATATGATTGCTATATCCACTATCAATGTACCATGTTTCATTTTTATTATCATTTGCCGCTTGACCTATGTAGAATATATTCTCCTCACTTTCCTTTTTTTTTTCCACATAGTTTGCTTGAAGGTAGATAATTTTCCTTTTGTGTAATTTCTGTTGGTATTTGCAGAAACGTATGTTTGATGTGTGTGCAAGAGAGTGTTTTGTGTGTGAACTATCGAGAGAGCAAAAGAACTAAGAACAATGTGGGCAAGAAATGGTTGGGCAAGGTAATAATAAGAATGTGTAAAAGAGAGTGGCAGCAAAACAGCACAAGGGAACAAAATGAAAACTTTTTTTATTATTTATTGTAGTACAAAGGGAAGGGGAGGAGCTTACCTTTTGGTCTGCCCCTCAAAATGGACGACCACAAGGCTTTTTATAGGCCTACATCACTGACTTTACCTAAGGAAAATCTTCTGCTCTTGTCAAGGATTTTTTACTTTCCCTCTTCTTCTAGACACTTCTACACTTGTGCTTTCTAAACTTTTCATTGCTGCCCATGCTAGATTTTCTTTTTCTTTCTTTGGATTTTTCTTGACTTCTCTAGCTAAAGTCTATCTTGAAGCTTCTAGAAATTGGATCAACAATTCAACGGGACCTTAATTAAACATTTTTCTGTTTACAACGGAACGGATGCCTCTTTTGCGGTTGAAACCTTTTCTGTTTACAACGGAACGGATGCCTATTTTGCGATTGAAACCTAGGGATGGGGTTGCACAGTTTCTTCTACCAAAAAGTGGAAGCTCGAAGTGGAATCTGACTTTATCAGTCCCTGACAACCTTTGTGACAGCTACGGACATTGTGGCATTAATGGCGTGTGCCAAGTGAACCGAAGCCCAAGATGCTCTGCTTGCAAGGTTTTATGCCCAAGTTACAGGAAGAGTGGGACATGCTCAATTCGACGAAGGGGTGCAGAAGGAAAGTTCGGTTGAATTGTTCTTGTGGCGAGGGTTTTATGAAAATTTCACAAGTGAAATTGCCTAATCTGGTAGATTTCCAGCTATTCAAGAATATGAGCCTTAAGGAGTGCAAAATTGAGTGTCTATTGTTCTTGCATGGCCTATGCTGATTCGGATTTTAGAGGACTAGGCTGCTTAATGTGGTTTGGCGATCTCATTGATATAAAGGAAATTGACATTGTTGGTTATGGCCAATATCTCTTCCTATGGCTACCTGCTTCAAAATTAGGTAAATATTCTGAATTGACTAGTTGGTTTAGCCATTGTTTTTTTTTTCCTTTTTTGTCTCAATCTTTCATTAGATCGATTCGTCCTTCGTCAATGTCAGACTGAACCATTGTTCTGTCCCTTGCAATTTATTTCTAATCTCAAAGTTTCTCTAATGGAAATTGATTCATCAGCTAACATATGAGCTCTTTTTGTGAAATTAGTTACCTAACTAGTTCCTGTATGCTAGATTCAATCCGCAGTCTTGACTATCGTTTTGGCTTCAACCATTTCGGGATTGCTTATCGTGGGCAGGGCATTGAGCATAATCTGGGAAAGAAGAATGAAAAACCGAGGTAAGCTAAATATTCAGGATTTCTTTTTTTCTTGTGGAGTTTATGGTATGGTTTGAGAAATCCCTTGTAGGCTTGCCAAGTGGGATGGATGACATTGACTTGCCGTTATATGACTTCGCTATCGTTGCTGCTGCTACCAACCATTTCTCTCAAACAAACAAAGCTAGAAGCAGGCGGCTTCGGTTCGGTCTACAAGATAACGAGTTATAGATCAGTTAGTTCAAATAACTACCAAGGCCCACACCAAGTAAAATACATGCAGGGGATTTTTTTCCGCAGGTCAAGAAGTGGCAGTAAAAAGGCTGTCAAAATATTCGGACAAGGGTCTGATGAGTTTATGAACGAAGTCCTTCTAATCGCTAGACTTCAGCACTGGAATCTTGTTGGACTTGTTGGCTGCCGCGTTGAGCAAGAAGAAAGAATGTTAATTTATGAGTACATGCCAAACAAAAGCTTGGATTATTTCCTCTTTGGTCAGAACCACTTGATCTTTCTGAGTTCCTTTTCACTCGATTCGTTGCCTTTATTTCTATTTATTGAAACCTTCACCAGAAAATTCAGCTAAACGCTAACAACTTAATTAATTTTTTGATGGGGTTGAGTGCATGCAGATCATGACAGAAGCTCCTCTTTGGCATGGAAAAGGCAATTTGACATTGTTTTAGGAATCGCCTGAGGACTTCTCTATCTCCATGGGGATTCAAAACTACAAGTGATCCATAGAGACCTGAAAACAAGTAACATTTTGTTAGATGCTGACATGATTGCAAAGATTTCAAATTTCGGCCTAGCAAGAATCTTTCGAGGAGATGACATAGAGGCAGAGACAAGAAGAAGAGTTGGTATATAGCAAGTTTCTCATCTTGATTCATTTGAACCGTGCACTATCCTTCGGTATTTGGAGGGACTGAAGCCTGATTTGCTTGATATAGCAGTTAAATGTCACTGGAGTATGCTTTTGACAGAAAATTCTCTATGAAATCTAATGTTTTTAGCTTTGGGGTGCTTCTGTTAGAGATAGTAAGTAGCAAAAGAAATAGAGGATGCCAACATCCCGACCATCATCATACCCTTCTTGGGCACGTAAGTGGTAGATAATTATTAGGACCTGCCATTTCCTTTTTCGCTAAACAGTATCAGATTTTCTGTTTCTCTTAAAACCTCATCCCATTCTTTTTTGCCATTTCCTTTATATTTTTCAATGCACGGATAGTGGTTGATCATGAGTAGTTCAAATTTTTAGGCATGGCTGCTATGGAGTGAAGGGAGGGCCATGGCACTCATCGATGAATCTGTATGTGCCTCTTTTATGGAGTCTCAAGCAGAGATATGCATTCAGGTGGGCTTGCTATGCATCCAAAAGTTTCCTGAAGATAGGCTCACAATGTCTAGTGTCGCCATCATGTTGGCAAATGAAGGAGCAACCTTGCCACTGCCAAAAGAGCCTGGTTTCTTTGTCGAGAGAAGTTCAGGTAGCTCAGATGCATACTTAGTCAGGGAAAAACCCAACACATCCGACGTTGTTATAGTCACATTGCCTAAAGGTTGATAGAAATGCCATAAAAGATGTCTTCGCAGAATGAAGATCGTCTTTTTCGAGTACTAAGGATGGAAAATGTTAGGGAAATCATTTATGATGTTTTAAAGATGACAAAATAAATCAAAAGCTATTAACGTGTTTAATGGTTGAGTAACAAACTATGCAGATGATAGAATATGTAAAGGATATTATCCAAAGTCTATTATGAAGATTTCTAGATTTCTGTGTCAAAATTTGAAGATTGCCAGACTTTAGTGTCAAAGTCTATTCTACATCAGAAGTCTACCAGCTCTGACAAATTCCAGACTGAACGAGAATGAAGAACCAGAAGACAGATTTTATGCTGAAGCTAAACTTATTCAGACTGTATTCAGACCTTAAAGCTAAATATTTTCAGAAGCATAATATGTTCAGACTTACGTCTAGATTATTAAGTCTATTGCACTCAGACTCAGATTATAAAGTCTATTGCACTCAGACTCGAGATTGTAAAGTTTATTGCTCTCAAACTTTACATCCAGAATGAGACAAAACGTAACATAGGCCCTAAATGTATAACGGCTAGTGATCTGGTTTGGATTCTACATCAAGATTGATTTGATTAACTCAATCTAATTGATTGACAATTAGATCTTGAAGACAAGTACTTTTTATACAAAGAATTTCTACTTATGGAAACCAAGATTCTATTTGTATGGGCGATCAGAATCAATTTGAGATTCTACTTCTATCACTCAACGGCTACCAAATCTTCTAGATACAAATCTGTCCAATGAGTAGATTGGAAGATGATCCTCAAGATACTGTCCAACGGCTAGTTTGGAAGTGGATGAGTATTTAAGGAGATCAAGGACCGATAAGCAAGTAAGAGATAGAGCGTAGAATTTATAATTTCAAAGTCTGAGCGATCTTCGATCATACACTTGTCTCTTATGAGCTTTTAAACGTTTATGATCATGAGAGACGTACCAAAAGAGTAACTTAGTGAGATAATGTGATCTACTACTAAGTGTTTGCACTCAAAGTTGTAATCTCTTATTGATTGCATAATGAAATCCAGCCAGAGGCTGTTAGCGTGGAGAGTGGACGTAGGCTTGATCTAAGCCAAACTACTATAAATTCTGTGTTTTTATTCTCTTCCTGAACTCCTTTATTTTGTTCGTAATTCTTTGTAACTGCTAAAGTCTGAGCTCGCTCCAAGTCTGTTGTACTTTAGACTCAGTTTCAAAAGTCTATTGTTCTTCAGATTCAGTTTCAAAAGAAAAATATTTCTACTATTCTTTGCGAAAAATTGTCTTCACACCTATTCACCCCCCTCTAGGTATTCATATTAGCACTTTCAATTGGTATCAGAGCTCGTGTGCTTAATTATTGAAGTGTTTTTACTTCTAAGCTAAAGATCCTTTATGGCTAGTATCTTGGCACCAGGACTTATGGAAGGGCAAAGCAACATTAGGCCACCATATTTTGATGCAAAGGAATACGACATTTGGAAAAATAAAATGAAAGCATTCCTAAGATCCAGAAATCCCTTGCAATAGGATGTTGTGGAAAAAAGAATCAATCCCACTACTGCGTCTACATCAAATAAGAATTGCAAAGACAAAGAAACAAAACCCCTGTTCCTATATCTCGGACGGAGATGTCTAAAAGAGAAGCTCTTGATGCAAAATCTATTTATTCTTTATATTGTGCCTTGTCTCCTGCTGAATATAACAAAATCTCTTTATGTGAAATAATAAAAGAAGTTTGGGATAGACTTCATGTTACATATGAAGGGACTGATAATGTAAAAGAAACAAAAGTAAACTTTATGCTTGGCCAATATGAATTCTTCAAGATAAAGTAAGGAGAGTCGATTGGAGATATGTTCAACCGTTTTACAGAAGTTGCAAATGGTTTAGCATATCAAGGTTAGCAAATTTCTTCCTCAATGAAGGTCAACAAACTTTTGCAAGGTCTCTCAAAAGATTGGAACCATGTTAAGATCTCTGTTGACACCTAAATTTTGGCGATCCGGTCATTTATTTATTGCATAAAAAATTAGGAGTTAATTTTATCTCTGAAAAAATGATTAATTGCATAGCATATAGTTTTAGGTGCATTTATTTTTAATTTGCATTTACATTGAGCCGGTGACAGATTGGTTCGAATTGATGGTTCAGAAACTTTAATTTGATAAGTCGGGCTAAGCCCACAAAGAGAGTAAATCGGTCCAAGCCCGTATCCTTGGGGAGATTTTACAGATTTATCTTTGTGAGATTTCAATTCAAAAGCAAATATTGCGTTTCGAAAAAAAATCTTCATGGATATGGATTTGGAAAATTAAAAACCCTAATTCGTGGCCTATAAATATGTTAAAATGCGTAGGGTTTTGGGGTGGCCACACATTGAATATACGGCCGCACGATGAGGGGGTTTTATTTTTTATCTCTTGGTTTCTAGGTTAAATTCAAAGCAAGAGAGAAACCGAGCTTCCTTCATTTCTAGGGTTTTTCATCACATCAAAGGAGCTATTTTGTTTTGGGTTTTTCTTTGGTTGTTGGGGGGTGAAAAGTAAAAAGAAAGGGAAAGCAGAATAGAGAGGGGACATGAGAAGACGAGAGAAGAGGGAAAAAGAAAAAAAGCAATTAACAAGACCCCTGATGTTCATCTTCTCCAAGGGGGTTCTTTTGCTACGTATTCGCACTGCCAATCCCTTGCATCGCCAGTCTCCAGGCTGCGCTGCCGGCCTCCGAGCAGCAATGCCACCCCCGCCTTCGCCGGTGATTTGCCTCAGCCAGCCCAGCACCTGAGTTCCCCTGCTACCGAGCCACCGCTGCCCGAGCGACACCCCTAATATGATCGCAATCTGCCGAGCCCTCCATGATGCCAGAAGCCATTCTTGTCGCACTTGCTACCAAAAGCCTTTGTCACCAGCCCAACGCCCAGCGTCGCCCTTGCCCCTATGAAGCTACCGCTGCCTAACGCCATTGCTCATCGCCCTCCAATCGATCGCGCCTACGCTTCTGCTCCTCCTACAACGAGTTGTTGTTCCTGATTCGAGCCTCCCCAAGCGACTCTCTAGCTGCCTGAGCCTCTTGCCGACCCCGTGCTTGCAGCCCTCTAACCTAACGTCCCTGCCATCGACGTGGATTTATCTATGCTGTCTCTGTTTCGGGTTCCCATTGTTTGCTAGTCTATTTTGCTGCTGCACTCGCCAAATCTCACCAGAGCTCCAACCACCAGGACTTCCGACTGACGGTGGCCAGCGACACCATAGCCGCTGTCCTTGCACCGTTCATAGCCATGCCACGCTTCCTTTGTAGTTCAATTTACCATTGGATTTTTAGGAAAAAATCCAAATTTAGGTAGAAATTTGTTTTATCTTATTTGATAGGTTTATTTTTAGGTAGATTTAATTTATTTAGGTAAATTTACTTTATCTTATTTTAGTTTTGATATATTATTTCTTTGTTTGAAATATTTCGATGCATGGTTGAAATCCCTGATGTAGCATCCGATTCGCAACTTCACGAATTTTTATTCCATCTATAAGGCTTTAGATGGAATAATTAATCACGCGGGAGTAAAATTGATATCTTAATCTTTAAGGCTTAAGATCAATTTATTGATTTTATTAGCGAAATAATCAAGTTTGAATTTCAATTCGAATGGTGGATGGAATTTTTGATGACCATGGGATGATTTATGTTTATCTTTTAATTTTTTTGCTTATCCCAAAAATAAAAAAAAAAAAATGCATTTTGCATTCCATGTAGATTAGAATTGATTGCATAATAGGTTAGCTTTTTTTTTTTTTTTAAATGCATGTTTAGAAGGCATTTAGAATAGATAATATTTCACTTTAGTTTTCACTTTAGTTAGATTTTTAGTTTTTAGTTATTTTAATTACGAATTTTCAAAAAAAAAAAAAAAAAAAATCATGCACGTGTCATATAGGTTTAGGTTCATGAAATGCACGTCATCTAGTGATTGTTGCTAGGTCCATTTAATTAGAAATTTACCGTCATTAGAATTAGGTCATTTGGTTAATTTAGATTGCACATTTAGATTGCAATTCTTTAATTTCGAATTTCATGGAAAATCCAAAAAGATTGTTTTAGAATAAATCAATTCCATTTTTAGTACAGACTGCATTTTATTTATATCATATAGTTTAGACTACACTGCCATGTCATATCATTTGATGTTAGATTAGTAGCATGCATTGCATGATTCTCATTGAATAAGTGAAAACAAAAGAAAAATTACATATTAATTAAAAATCATATTTATGACTGTTGATATGAATTATGATTTAACATTGCAGATGCTTTCGTTGTTATGAGGTAAGTCTTGCAATTTATTCATTGCTTTATCTAGGTGTTAAATTGATGGTTTGTGCATCTGCATAATCACCTCACATGTTAAGGAAATAGATTTAAAATTAATTCAAACTGCCTACAAAAATATTTTTCAAAATAATAGAGAAAGGTACTGAAAAAATGTTAGAGAAATCTAGTACAACCAAGTCCCCAAACTCACAATTTCTAGTTCGTAAGAGTAAAGTAAATCTCCCACTAATTTACTTGGGTTTCTAATCGACCAACCAAAAAATAGATTAGTGGCGGCTCCTAATTGAAAAATTATTTGCATGTTATAAACTTAAATTTAAGTCGCAAATTGGTATGAGCTTAGGAGAGCCCGAGCTAAGTTTAGACTTAGTAATCCATTAGCCCAATTTTAGGTGGTGCACTCGAAATTTAGGTCGCGACAACCTTAATCCGAGAAACTCAAAGGATTATGCCACTCTCCATTGATAAATTGATTGGCACTCTTCAATCCTATGAAGTGAAACAAATCAATGACGAAGATCCCAAATGTAAGAAGTCAATTACTTTAATATCTAATACTGATTCTGATGATATAGACTCAGAAAATGACACGGACGACAAAGAACTTGCTTTTATGATCAAGAAATTTGAAAAGCTGAGTAGAATATGAAGGAAATTCAATGAAAGAAGACAATACAAGCAGAATGGCCAAAAAAGAACAATAAAAGAAGATGATGAGCAAGGAAATATATGCTCGATGGCACATTCAGAATTTGAGTCTGACTCAGACACAAACTCAGAATCCAATGAGAAAATAAAGGTAAGTTATTTAGTAATTCCTATCAAAGTTCTTAAGTATATAAATGAGCTTTGCTCAAATCTCAAATCTTCTCTTAATAGAATCTCCGAATTTAAAAAGGAAAATTCTTGGCTTAGCCAACAGGATCTTTCTAGAAAAGAAAAGTTTGAAATTTTACAAAAATATTTTCTACAAACAAAAGAAAGTCAAGATTTACTTGTTAAAGAAAATGATTCTTTAAAAAATGAATTTTCAAATATTTTGACAAAATTTTTAAATAGTTCAAAAACATTAGAGCATATCATTTCTATACAAGTACCTTACTATAATAAGTCGGGACTTAATTTCAAAAAGGAAAGTGGTTCTCTAATAGATTTTCCTAAAGTCAAGGAGAGACTTAGACATAGACCTCCTAGACTTGCGTACAAGAAACATTTTCAAAGGATTTTTATAAAACCTGTTGGTTGAAATGCCCTCAAATGTTCAAATTGTGGAGACTCAGAACACTTTGAGAAAGAATATCCTAAAGTTTGGAGACTTATTAAGAAAGATTGGGTAAAAACAGCATACTTTACTAACTCTCATGGACCCAAGAAAATATGGGTACCAAAGAAAGGATGAGTTGTTCTTGCAGGAAATAAAGAAAAAGAAGAAATTGGTAAGAAATGTATTTTTTTTATTTGGGCACATAATTCTCATTATGCTTGATATTCGATATATCCTTGGTTGATTGAGATTTTATAATGATCATATTTTGTTTTATTGAAGAAAGAATTGTATGATTTGTTTTTGTGATTCATGAGTTGCAATTTGATCTAATATGTGTGATTGAATTGATATCTTTTTTAGAGATAATGCAAATTATTTTGTCTAATTTTATGCTTTCTAATTTTGTCATATTTTGCAAAGTGAAAATCTGTTTTATGGATATTAATTTATTGTGCAAAGATTTTTTTTCCTTAAATACTTTGTTATGATGAATTAAGAAAGAATATATGTTTATCTATGGAGATTCTCTATTCTACTCTAATGAAATGGAAAGATCCGAATTGATGGATACCAAAAAGGAAATGAGTTGATTGCAGGAAATTCTATAAAGAAAGAACGATCGTGAATCTATGCAGATTTTGGTACAATCTGACAAATATCTCCTGCGAAGATTGGTAATGATTTTTTTTAATGGTATATTGCAAACATATACCTTGGGTAAGAGAATACTTTTTTTTTATCAACCCACATTGCAAATTTTTACTCAATTTTATGAAGATTATATATGATTTATATTGCAAATGTCTTTTGTTATAAATATAAGGCATTGCAAGTTTTTACTTAATTTGGCACATGATAGAAATATCATCTTTCTTTTTGCGAAATGCATCAATAGTATATATGAGATTTATGCTCAAGGAAATCCCTTTGATTTCAAAAGATATTATTGCATATTCATGGATATTCTTACTATATTCTTATATCTAGCAAGTTTTGATTCATAAATTGGAGGAAGGTATTACGTGATATTTTTGCAAGGATTGTTATCCATTATACAAGAATTTGCAAGTAACAAAAGAATCTTCAATATGGATTTTGAAAAGCTCGATTTGAAAATCGTGAAGATTCTATACTATATTCTAAAGGTTCAAAAATTCCCTTTCTTGTGCAAAGTTTTTGCAAATTGTTGAGAAAATCCCTTATGTGTCGTACGAAAGGTTGAGTAGTTCAGAATTTTAATAATTAATAATTTTATATATGTTATTCAATTTATTTATTTGAAGAAAGGGCATTATATATTATGTGGATATTATTAGAGCTTATTTGTGCAAAAAGTTCGTTAAGTATATATAGGTTGAATTTGAGAAGAGCTTGATTAAAGAAAATAAAATTTTGCCTCGAATTTTAAAAGGCAAATGATCATTGTGGATATTGTTGCTACGAAGGAGATATTGGAAAAATATTCAGCTCAATGTGTACAAGCCAAAATTAGTGCTATTGCAAATATTGTCATGATGACATGGGGAGAAAGTGAATCCAAAAAAAAAGGAAAAGAATTGTGATCATCTCAAAAAGGCAACAAATTGATGGGAAGTTTTAATCAATTATGGAAAAAACTTTTCGAATCGATCGTGATCTTGATTATTATGGAAGGAAGGAAAAGGTAAATGTGACAGAATTTGTCAAGATCCGGTTAGTGCATCTTTTATTATTTTTTGTCATTAACAAATCTCTTGTTAATATTATCAATTATGACAAAATGGGTCAAGTGAATTTTATAATGCATCTATGATTTTTATTGGATATTTGCTGATATATATTATCGAAATGAGCTATAATACATATCTTTGATATTCGACTTACTTTGTAAAAGTTTTTTTTTTTTTTGGAAATTGTATTTCATGCAAGATATATTTATCATTTTATATTCTCTATGTGATATCATTTCCATTATTATCACTTTTTGATTATGACAAAAATGAGGAGAGAACTTTACCAAAAAAAAGGGGGGGAGAATATAAATATGCATATGTGTTAATTGGTTGATATTATTTATTGCATAATATTGAGCTGCGATTATTTTTCTATATATTGTTATACTCAATCTATTTGCTGTCTTTTGATTCAAATCACATTTTTTGAAAATCTAAAATTTGATGATTGATTTATCAATATTTTAGAAAGTGTGATTACACATTTGCATATTCAGAGATTGTTTTGTCATCATCAAAAAGGGGAAGAATGTTAGGGAAATCATTTATGATGTTTTGAAGATGACAAAATAAATCAAAGGCTATTAACATGTTTAATGGTTAAGTAACAGACTATGCAGATGATAGAATATGTAAAGGATATTGTCCAAAGTCTATTTTGAAGATTTTCAGACTTC
Organism: Eucalyptus grandis; assembly: GCF_016545825.1. Classification (NCBI taxonomy): domain Eukaryota; kingdom Viridiplantae; phylum Streptophyta; class Magnoliopsida; order Myrtales; family Myrtaceae; genus Eucalyptus; species Eucalyptus grandis. The sequence goes on along the minus strand of NC_052621.1, from coordinate 5,355,741 downwards.
TGTGTCAAAGTTTGAAAATTGCTAGACTTTAGTATCAAAATCTATTTTACATCAGAAGTCTACCAACTCTGACAAATTCCAGACTGAACGTGAATGAAGAACCAGAAGATAGATTCTATGCTAAAGCTAAACTTATTCAGACTATGTCCAAACCTTAAAGCTAAATATGTTCAGAAGTAGAATATGTTCAGACTTATGTCCAGATTGTTAAGTCTATTGCACTCAGACTCAAATTGTAAAGTCTATTGCTCTCAAACTTTATATCCAGAATGAGACAGAACGTAACACAAACCCTAAATGTATAACAGCTAGTGATCTGGTTTGGATTTTACATCAAGATTGATTTGATTGACTCAATCTAATTGATTGACAATTAGATCTTGAAGACAAGAACTTTCTATACGAAAAATCTCTACTTATGGAAACCAAGATTCTGTTTGTAAGAGCGATCAGAATCAATTTGGGATTCTACTTATATCACTCAACGGCTACCAAATCTTCTAGATATAGAATTGTCCAATGGGTAGAATGGAAGATGATCCTCAAGATACTGTCCAACGGCTAGCTTGGAAGTGAATGAGTATTTAAGGAGATCAAGGACCAATGAGCAAGTAAGAAACAAAGTGTAGAATTTATAATTCCAAAGTCTAAGCGACCTTCGATCATACACTTGTCTTTTGTGAGCTTAAATGTTTGTGATCGTGAGAGACATACCAAAAGAGTGACTTAGTGAGATAGTGTGATCTACTACTAAGTATTTGCACTCAAAGTTGTAATCTCTTGTTGATTGCATGGTGGAATCTAGCCAGGAGGCTGTTAGCGTGGGAGAGTAGACGTAGGCTTGATCTAAGCCAAACCACTATAAAATCTATATTCTTATTTCTTCCATGAACTCATTTATTTTGTTCATAATTCTATTTAACTGCTAAAGTCTAAACTCGCTCCAAGTCTTTTGTACTTCAGACTCAGTTTCAAAAGTTTGTTGTTTCTTCAGACTCAGTTTCAAAAGAAAAATATTTTTACTGTTCTTTGCGAAAAATTGTCTTCACACCTATTCACCCCTCTAGGTGTTCATACTAGCACTTTTAGAAGAAGCATACGATATTGTAAAGTTGAATAACGAATTTTCTCCATGGCTTTTTGTAACATCCTGATTTTCAGGTTCTATTTTCAATTAAATAAGTTGGGTTTCCCATCGACGCGCCTATACGTCGTTAAGGGATTTAAAAGTAATAGGCTTGAGAATTCGACCAAAAATTGACTGCTCGACCGTGTTAATTTGCAAGGGTCAATACGGCACTGTCAAAATCGATCAGAGATCTGAGATAGGTCGATTCGATTGAGGTATATGATTACAGTGTGAGTGATTCCACCTAATTGCAAAATTCTCGTCGAACGGCACTAAAATAATTTTTTTGTCATTTCTGTACCTTGTGCTCGTATTTGAGATTTTGAGATTTTCACGATAACCGAGAGTCGATAATGTGTCGAAGATATGTGGCTCGAAAATAATCGAACACAAGTCAAATGCACTAAAAATTTCTAAAAGCTATTTGGTAAGTTAGGTTTGCTAAAATTGCGTCAGATTGAAATTAACCGCGAATTTGAATCCGATTTCAAAATTGAAAGTTATGTCATGTCGCGATTCATTTTAGAAACGTCGACTCATGCTCCGAAGATTTTTTTGCAAACCCGAGATTTTTGGCAAAAATTCAAAATATGACCGTTTTAAACCGAGAAAATTAGGGGGCTGTTTTTGGTTGAATTTTCGAGATTCAAGTTGGTTCAATTGATGAGGAAAAATCATGAGATGGACGATGGCACCTTAGCTCAATTTTTGGAGGTCAAATTGAGCTCAATTGGAGGAGAATTGAATTAGATTTGGATGGCAAATGTCCAAATTCGTAGGTCCTTGGGGTGTGCAACATTTCAACCCTCTCTTGGCTTGCTAAGGAAGCTTGGATGAAGGAAAATGGCTGAGGATGACAGCCATGTATGGTGGGGCATTGGTGATGAGTGAGATAGCTAGTATAAGCACCTAGAGGGGGTGAATAGGTGCACAAACAAATTTTCGAGATACGGAAGCCAATCTAGAATACGATCAAAGTAAAGTAAAGGTTAGGGTAGAGAGAAATGAATATAAGATTTATAGTGGTTCGGCTTATTCCAAGCATACGTCCACTCTTCCGCACCGATGCCCCACCGGCTGGATTTCACTATGAACAAAAGAGAAGTTAAAGACAAGCTTTTCCTTGATTCCACAAAGTGTAGATGTTCTCCACACTTCCTCAAGGTTTCTCACGAATATAGACTCTCTTTTGTTTACACGATTTTGCTCAACAAATGAATTGACTAAGAACAAGAGTCTTCACACTTTGGAATTCTTCTATCGTGCACACTCGAACAACCGGAACGTCTTCCTTATATACTCCTTCATGCCATCATACCCGTTGGCACTTACCAAAGGAATTCCTCCAATCTACCCGTTGGACGGAATCAATTAGGAAGATCATTCGAGCTATTAAAGGAACATGTCGATAGCCCATCAATCATGTTCGTCCATACAATCAGGATCTCGGTTTCCATAAGTAGAACATTCTAAGTATACTTTGCCAATCAACGGATCCTTAATCTTCGAATCAATTATGATCAAATAAAGGATCATGTCATGTCATATCCAGCCAAGAGATCTTCTCCAGTCGATAAGGCCACATCCTTAATAAAACATCCAGTTCTTGATAGCCTTTCTTCAATGGATTAGAAACGTCAATGAGGATAGATTTTGAGTCTTGAGTCCGGCTGTCCGAGGTCTTCGACTTTAAATAGCAGAGTCCGCAAGCCTTCGTACTAGACCGATGGAAACATTTTGTCAACTTCAAAACACTTCACGAGGATTTCTCCAACAATCTCCCCCTTTTTGATGGTGACAAAACTTTCTTGCAGATTTTGAAAACTTTGACCTGCAAAACATTTCTCAACCACATATGCATATCTTATAGAGATAAATGGCTAAATAAATAACACTAGAATCTGCAACCACATAAAATAGGTTAGTCTAGTATGCAGTAGAGCCATCCATAAGATATCAATAATAGTTAATAATAAGCAGTCAAATCCAAATCCAAATTTAGTCCACATCCGCACACACATGACTCAAAAGTCAAGTCAAAACAAACCACAAACCAAACAAGCCAATAATTCGACATATTTAAGTTCAAAGTTTTTCAAGTCTCACAACTCTCCCCCTTTTTGTCAGCATAAAAAATTGAGATGAAAATGAAGTCAAAGATTCTTGGGAACACGAACAAGCTGGAAATCTCCCATCGACCGAACGATGCCTTCTAGCCTTTTAAGTCTTCCTTCGTTGTGCAACATCCTCACCCTTAGCATTAGCCTGAATCAAGAGAAAGGGCTTGGATTTGATCATTTAAAGAACCCAAAGAGACTTGTCCTGTATTCTCCGCAAGTTCCGAACTTCACATCCCAATGCATATATCTGACCTTGCATCTCCAAGAGAATATCCATCACTCTGTGAAAGTCTGCTGAATTGTCGGTCTGCGTACTGGCATTAGCATGATCTAATGGAGTAAATGCAGACGATGGTAGATCAGCATAATCACCCAGATTTGGCGAAGAAACCTCATAACCTTCCTCAAGAAACTAAGAGGCAAAAACCTCCTCTGAATCTACTGGGGATCGACTGACTCCCTCACTGGTTGTAGGATTTGAGGACATTCCTCTTTCAAAATGATCTGCACTATTGCACTTTGAGCATCGAGAGCATTGCGACTAACCGGTTTTACAAAGATCCTTTTAAAATGATTTTTGTAAGCATCTCTTGTGGGTCTTTGTTTGATTCTTTCCTTCACTTTAGGAAAATCTATTAAAGGAATGGTTTCAGCAGTCATTCCCAAACCAGATTTATTGAAATAAGGTCTTTGAATAGAAAGAATATTTTTTAGTTTCTCAGATCCTATAGAAAATCTTTTGGAAATATTTGAGATATCACTTTTCAAGAATGCATTTTCTTTTAACAAATTATCTTCACTTTCTTTAAGAGAAGAAACATTCTTGTCTAAACTTATCACTTTTTCTTTCAAAATATTTTCCTGTTGTTTTAGAGCAGAATTTTCTTTCTTGAGTTCGGAAATTTTTTAAGAGAAGTCTTAAGACTAAAACACAATTCATCAATATACTTTGAAACCTTAATAGGGATTTTGAAGTTACTTACCTCAAATTCACTTTCTGAATCTGTCTCGGAATTTGAATATGAATCCGATTGAGCCATCGACATATATTGGCATATTCATCATCACTTTCTTCACACTCGTATCACTCTGGGTTTCAGCTTTAAAAACTTTTCGATACTTTTCAGTTTTCCTTTCTTCTTCCTCGAAGAGGACAGTTGGGTCCGATGTGTCCCTTTTTCTTGCATTCAAAGCGTGATTACATCTTTGTTTGATTCATCATCCTCAACCGACTTAGTCTGTTGCTTTTGAAAACTTTGTTTCTTTGGATTGAATCTTCTTCCTTTTCGTTCAACTTTTGAATCTTCTTATCATGAGAGCAAGTTCCTCATCATCCATATCGTCTTGAGTAACATCAAAATCATCATTAGATTTTAATGCAATGGATTTCTTACCTTTAGGGTCTTCGTCTTCATTGATTCGTTCCACTTCATAAGATCAAGAGTTCCAACCAACTCATCAACAGATAGTGGCATGATTCTTTGGGTCTCTCTGATTGAGGTCTTTATGTGATTCCAATCCTTGGAGAGTCCACGCAGTAGCTTGTTTACTTTCATGGGATCAGAAATTGGTTGACCTTGGTTTTCAAGACCATTCACGATTTCTATAAAGCAACTGAACATATCCGTTATAGATTCTCCCGGTTTCATTTTGAAGGCTTCATATTGACCGAGGAGAATGTTGATTCTAGTCTCTTTCACTCGATCGGTTCCTTCATAGGTAATATGTAATCTATCCCAAACTTCTTTAGTTTGTAACACAAGAAGATATTCTGTTATATTCAAGAGGGGATAGAGCACAATATAAAGAATAAATTGCTTTTGCATCAAGAGCTTGTCTCTTGATTTTCTCTTCCTGAGTCATTTCGCTAGACTCAACAACATTTTTTCCTCTTTCTGAGACGGATGCAGCTTTAGGAATGATTCATTTTTCTACAACGTCCCATTCTAGAGGATCCTTTGATCTTAGGAATGCTTTCATTTTGTTTTTCCATATGTTGTAATCCTTTCCATCAAAGTAAGGTGGTCTGGTATTGCTTTGCCCTTCTACCAGTCATGGAGCCAACATACTAACCATGGATCTTTAACTCTGAAGTAAAACACTTCAACAAAAGTGAGTACACAGGCTCTGATACCAAATGAGATAGCTAGTATAAGCACCTAGAGGGGGTGAATAGGTGCACAAACAAATTTTCCAGATACGGAAGCCAATCTAGAATACGATCAAAGTAAAGTAAAGGTTAGGGAAGAGAGAAATGAACACAAGATTTATAGTGGTTCGGCTTATTCCAAGCCTACGTCCACTCTTTCCGCACCGACAGCCCACCGGCTGGATTTCACTATGAACAAAAGAGAAGTTACAAAGACAGCTTTTCCTTGATTCCACAAAGTGTAGATGTTCTCCTACACTTCCTCAAGGTTTCTCACGAATATAGACTCTCTTTTGTTTACACGATTTTGCTCAACAAATGAATTGACTAAGAACAAGAGTCTTCACACTTTGGAATTCTTCTATCGTGCACACTCTCGAACAACTGGAACGTCTTCCTTATATACTCCTTCATGCCATCATACCGTTGGCACTTACCAAAGGAATTCCTCCAATCTACCCGTTGGACGGAATCAATTAGGAAGATCATTCGAGCTATTAAAGGAACATGTCGATAGCCCATCAATCATGTTCGCCCATACAATCGTGATCTCGGTTTCCATAAATAGAACCTTCTAAGTATACTTTGCCAATCAACGGATCCTTAATCTTCGAATCAATTATGATCAAATAAAGGATTCCGTCATGTCATATCCAGCCAAGAGATCTTCTCCAGTCGATAAGGCCACATCCTTAATGAAACATCCAATTCTGGATAGCCTTTCTTCAACGGATTAGAAACTATCAATGAAGATAGACTTTGAGTCTTGAGTCTGGCTGTCCGGAGGTCTTCAAACTTTAAATAGCAGAGTCTGCAAGCCTTGAAACTAGACTGATGGAAACATTTTGTTAACTTCAAAACACTTCACGAGGATTTCTCCAACATACTGTGCCGTAATGGCCTCTAAAGATGAGCACGGTCGAGAAGTCGATTCCTGGTCAAATTCTCAAGTTTATTGCCTTAAAATTCCTTAATGGCTTTCCTGGATAGTCTAGTTATCTCGAGAGTGATCAGCTCTGAGAATAGCCCTATAGACGTGTCAATGAAATGCCATATTTATTCAATAGAAAACATAAGTGAAAATCTGAGATGTCACATAAAAGTGTCTATAGAGGGCAATCGACAATGACGCAAAAAGGTCAACTAATTATTAAAGCGGTTTTTTTCCTTATTAACGTCAATGTGAAGTTCAAGAGTAACTATCAACTATTGGGCGATGCTTCAGCAGCCAAATAGGAAAAAATCACCATGTTACAAGATCCAATTGCATCCATCTTAGTCATCCCCACATAGACATTGGGGAAATAGTCCAAAATTTCCTAATCTATTGTACGGTGGCATGTTCAGTCCTAACTTTGTAATTGTGTCAATTTAGTCCTAAGTCTTTTGATAATATAGCAACTTAATCCTAAACTTTTCCATTGTCCTAATTTAATCATAAAAATTTTGATAATTTATCAATTTAGCTTTTTCAAACACTTTTTGCTAAAAATCGTTGACATAGCGATCGTAACGATCTAATTAACAATGATTAGTCCTATGTCAAATGGCTAGCGTTGTGGATAATTGTTTGCATTTTTTTCTTTTTTTTTTTTTTTATCTCTTTCTTCCTCCGTAAATTGTTAGGACCTCGCTTGAGGTTGACAAGGGTTGACCTTGCCAATGTTGGGTGAGGCTCGACTTGATCGGGATCCAGCAAGGGCATTTAGGCCCTCACTAGCAACTAGTGACCTATGCTAGCCATTGATGAGGATTGGCGGAGGGAAAAAGGGAAAAAGAAAAAAGAAAAGAAAAGGAATAAAAAGAAACAAGGCAAAAAGGAAGAAAAAAATTCAGAAAATTACCAAAATTGTTTATGTCGGTATTCAGTCATATCACGTAGACCGGTTGTTGCTTACTAAACTGCCACATTAGCAATATTCGGCCAAAATTGGCCAAAATGACTAAATTGACAAATCATCCAAAGGTTTAAAACTAAATTGTCAAATCTCAAAATGTTTAAAACTAAATATGGCACAATTGAAAAGTTTAAAACTAATTTGGCAAGTCTTCAAAAGCTTTAGCCCTAAATTGGCACAATTGAAAGGTATAGAAGTGAATTGGCTATCTTATAATTTTTTAGGACTTTATGGATGTCATGGACCCAGGTTTGGCCTCAATGGACTTAGGCGCCAGGACCGAGGCACTGGCTCCATGGTCTTGATCTTAGCCACAACCAACTTGGCTACTAGTGTCAAAGACCCGAGCTTGACCTTGATAAACTTGGGCAATTGTTAACGTCTTAAGCCTAGCCTTGATTGACTCGAGCAGGAGTCAGCGTCCTAGACCCAACCTCAATAAACTCGAGACCTAGGCCCAGGCACCAGGGACTGGAGCAAGGACATTATCTCAGGCCCCGATGCCAAGGTCTCGAGCCTAGTCTCGATGGACATGGGCATGAACACCATGGATCCAACCTCAACCACAATAGACCCTAGCCTGGGCATCAAAATCCTGAGCCCGACCTCAATGGACATTGGTTTGGGCACCGTTAAGTGGGGGATTGTTCAACTAGTTTATTATCATGAAAAGAGATGAATCTTGGTCATGAAAAGATGTTAGGTAGTTATGAAAAGAAGCGATTGTACATGAAAAGTGATGAAGGTGGAGATAAGATGCATATTTCTCATAGTTGTATTGATTGGTTGTCTATAAATAACATCAAATCATACATTGTTCATAACAACCATTCTAAACAACAATTTCTTCTTCGTAACTCACTTCTTTTCTTTTCATACACATAATTTTAATAGCATATTCAAGGTGAAATTTAAGAGAAAATTAAGTAATTGCTAAAATCATTTCTCTATAGTTTTGATATATATCCTAAATGTGTATTTATTGTAAACCTGGTAACAACAATAGTGAAAGCAAATAATACCTTAAGGACAGTGATCATTATCATACATCAAAGTATCAAAGATATATATTTATTGTTCTATCTTCATCAATAATCAAATTTCCTCAACAAGCCGGGCCATGAAAACAAGGAGGAGGAGGGCGTTTCAGTGCACCTTGGATGAAGATGTGAGGAAAGGGTTAGTGAGGATGAAGGTTAGCGTCAAGTTCATGCATAAGCGTTGGCCAAGCAAGCGGGCATTGGTGGAGGTGGCATGACAAGACTTGAGCGTCAGTCTTTCATGGTGAAGACGCATCGGGAAATTAAAAGATGGAGAGAAGGATTGCTCGGTGTGCTCCGTCTAATTCGCAGAAACTAACGAGAAAGCTTAAATTTTTCTTTAATTAGTCTTGACTTTTCCAATTTCTTCATCACTTATCGCATAATCAATTTTTTCGTAGTCATCTATTCCGTGTCTTTGAAAAATGTTAGAAAGAACGCATGCCGTGGATTATGGAGTTGCTTCGTTCCTTTTAGTCTTAAAGTGCATGGAGTTTCTCCTCGAGTGATGACTGTTGCTTCTGTAGTCAATAATCATCGTGACTTTTAGGAATTAATTAATTAAATGAAGTAACCTTAACTTCCTGAACATGCTTCAGCTGTGTTTAGCCGTAAAACACGCTCTCTCTCTCTCTCTAGCTTTTTGGTGCCCGTTCAGAGAGAAAGAAAGTCATCGGTACATTAGCATAAATTAAGGCAGAAAGTCGAGCGCAGAAGGAGGGCGATCGACAGTGACAATGACATGCAAAAAGTCAAGTAACTATTGAACACTTTTCCTTTTCTCCCTCGCCGCGAATGCGGAGTTCGAGTGCGGGCCATGCCCCGTGCCTTCTTGGCTCCTTCCTCTTCAAGTCGATTGATTAAGACAGAATATACAACAGTATCTTCTTGCCCAAATCACACGGAAACAGTATAATCCGATGACTTAGATAAACTTAAGACCCCGTCATGTAGGATGAAAATCGGCCTTCTTTTTCAATTTTATTCTTATTTTATTCCTTGGCTCCAAGAAAATCGGCTTTACTTAATCGTATAACTATCGGTTATTAGCCTATACTTTAGCAGCCAAATGAGGGAGGAAAAGATATCATTTTCCCCATGTAAAAATCACTATTGATACATGTGGCATGAATTTAATAATCAAATGTTGCAAATTGCACAAAATGGATAAAGTTGACGTGATGCGCGTGACAACCTTAACTTGATTATCGTCCTTACTACCCGACATTTCCATTTTTGCTAAACAATATCAGATATGCCTTTTCTCTCAAAACCGCATCCCATTTGTTCTATGTTCCCCTAGACACATTTTCTTTTTTGATGCACAGATAGCGGCTAAAAATGGTTAGTTAAAAATTTTTAGGCATGGCTGCTGTGGAGTGAATGGAAGGCCATGGAACTCATTGATGAATCTGTATGCGCCGCTTTCATGGAGTCTCAAGCAAAGAGATGCATTCAGCTGGGCTTATTATGCGTCCAAAAGTTTCTTGCAAATAGGCCAACAATGTCTAGTGTTGTCTTCATGTTGGCAAACGAAGGAGCAGCCTTGCCGCTGACAAAAGAGCCAAATTTCTTCGTCGAGAGAACTTCAGTAGCTCAGTTGCATACTTAGTTAAGGAAGAATCCAACAAACACAATGTTGTTACAGTCACATTGCCTGAAGGTCGATAGAAATGTCCCCGAGGATGTCTCTGCGGAATGTAGACCTGCTTTCTCAAGTACAAAGGACAGAGAAGCATCCGATGTTGTGGAGTAGAATAACAAAACTCTTGACATGGCTTTTCCTAGACTCTTGGAGAAGAGGGATGAAAAACCCTCCGGCTTCCTCCGACATGGCCGATAATTCCAAACCTCTGGTCACTAGCTACCCCGCGCCGCCGCCAGGAACCTACTCCTATGGCTATCCTTTGGCGGCACATCCAACACCGCCTACTCTTATGCAGCTGTTTCAAATAACTGGTCAGGTACCTTTTAGGAGTCAATCAACCAAATAACTTGAAATTACGTATAAAATTTGTCATATAAGTAACCTCAACATCGTGCTCATGCTTTAGCTGTTCACGATTATTGGTCGGACGATTTTCCTTTCCTTTTTTGAGCTTTGCAGTGCGCATTGAGAGAGAGGGAGAGAGAATGATATGTACGTTAGCAGAAATTAGGGTAGACATATTGAGTGTCCAGAGAGGGTGATTGACAATGACGCGGGAAAGTCAACTGATTATTGAAGCACTTTCTTTTTTTGTCCAAAAATTCCTAATCTATTATATGGTGGCTTGCTCCGTCCTAATTTTGTTATTTCGCCAATTTAATCTTAAGTCATTTGTTAATTTAGCCTTAAGCTTTTCGTGATGATTTAGTTATAAAAAATTTGGCACTTTAGACTTTTCAATCAATTTTGGCCGAAAATCGCTGATATCGTAGAAAATTTTGGCAATTTTGCAATTCTTTTTTTTTTCCTTTTTTATCTCTCTCTTTCTTCGCCAGTTGCTGGGAACTTATTCGAGGCCGAAGAGCGTTGACCTTACCAGCGTTGGTTGAGGCTTGACCTTGCCGAGATCTGACAAGGGTGTCTAGGCCCTCACTAGCAGCCAAAGACCTCTGCCAACCATTGATGGGGATTGGCGAAGGGAAAGAGGGAAAAAAGAAAAAAATTGAAAAGGAATAAAAGAAATAAGGAAAAAAAGAAGAAAAAATTCAGAAAACTACAAAAATTGTCTATGTTAGTATCCGATTGTGCCACGTAATATGGTTGACGTTTACTAGACCACAACATCTACGATTTCTGACCGAAATGATGTAGTTTATATTTCAAGAATTATGTAAACTCGAAGCATATGATAAGAGAAAATTGAGCGAGCATCTTCATTATGGATGCTTTATTCTATCTCCACTTATTAAAGGGCAAGACGATACGATTGTTTGATTGTGTCCAAGTTCTTCTCTTCTTCGTTCCGTTGACTCCATATATCCAGAAGACTAAAGTTGATTAGAATTGAATTGGACAAAACAATGGCCAAAGAGGACAGTGAACGAGTGACTTGACTTTGATGACTTCTTGTGTCCTTTCCTTTTTGGTCTTCTGGGCGGTGCCCTAGCGCGAACGCAACGCAGCTGATAAAAACGTTTACAAGTCTTTCTTTTTGTATTCTTCTTTGACTTTTTGAGTTAATTTTTCCCTTCCTACCTTGTTCCATCTGATCGGCCCAGCCCTACCCTACTACATATGTAACAAGAACAGAAAATACATTGAAAACTACGAAGGTTTATTATGCTTTTAGGGTACCCATTGAATCCAAATAATCGGTTGCAACTATTATTTGTTAACAGAGAAAAAGGTAGCTGATATTTATACAATTTATATGAAAAAAATTCGAGTCTTTTAGATTTGGTACGTAATGACTACGGGAAGGTTGGAGGCCATTTGCGTGACAGGTCTTCTTGCTTGAACTCAATCCAATCAGGATCTCCTAGGACTTGCTCTACACCAAAAAAAGGTATCTGTCTCCTATTTTTATCTACTTATTTACTTCATCTCTAGATCAAACAGGAGGGTTGCAATGGCAGATCCTCCTATCTTCAGCTTCTTCTGCACTTCCATCATCGTTCTGTCATTGCTGCACCTATCAAGTGCCGCAGACACCCTGACTTCAGTTCAATCTATTAGAGAGGGAGAGACATTAGCTTCCCCAGGCCGAAAGTTTGAGCTTGGTTTCTTCCCTGCCGGAAGCTCAAAAAACAGTTTCCTGGGGATATGGTTGGTGGCGAGTCCAGAAACGATTGTTTGGGTTGCTAACAGAAACAGTCCACTCATCGATTCAAATGGTACTCTGGAAATAAGCAATGAAGGTGAACTTGCTCTTCTGAACCGATCAAAGAGCATCATTTGGTCAACGAATTCAACCAAGGTTCTCCGAAACCCAGTAGCACAGCTCCTTGATTCTGGTAACCTTGTTCTTAGGGAACGCGACAGTTCAGATTCTGACTACTCATGGCAAAGTTTTGATTACCCATCAGACACAATTTTGGTCGGTATGATATGGGGATGGAACTTTAGGACCGGTTTAGAACATTATCTGACTTCCTGGAGAAGCTTAGACGATCCTTCCCCTGGAGACTATGTAGGTAAATACAAAATCGATGGTTTACCTCGGCTTGAAATAGTCCTCAATGGTTCCATCAAAGTTTATCGATCTGCACCATGGGATGGAGTTAACCTCAACGATATGTTGAAGGTGTCGACTCCTGTAGCTAGATCAATCTTTGTTCACAACGGAACAGGTGCTTATCTTGCAGTTGAAACTCAAATGGACAATATCACTATCAAAATGACATTAGGCCCCGATGGTGTTGGACAGGCGCTTTTTCTGAAGAGTGGAAGCACGAAGTGGGAAGTGGTATTATCGCTCCCTTACGACACTTGTGACAAATATGGATATTGTGGCGCTAATGGCATGTGCCGAGTTAACCAAAGCCCAAGATGCCTCTGTTTGCAGGGTTTTATGCCCAAGTCGCAAGCGGAGTGGGACATGTTCAATACAACAGGAGGGTGCACGAGGAAAGTCCCATTGAATTGTTCTCGTGGAGAAGGTTTTATGAAACTTTCGCAGGTTAAATTACCTGACCTGACAGATTTCCAGCTATTCAAGAATATGAGCCTTAAGGAGTGTGAGGTTGAGTGTCTAAAGAATTGTTCCTGCATGGCTTATGCTAATTCATATGTTAGAGGACCAGGCTGCTTGCTGTGGTTTGGCAATCTCATTGATATTAAGGAAATTGACATTGTTGGTTATGACCGATATCTTTTCCTACGGCTACCTGCTTCTGAATTAGGTAAATGCTAATATTGTTACCTGCATTGGCTAATTGGTTTAGCAATTGCTTTTTTCTTCTTTGTTCCAATCTTTCATTACAACAGTGCGTCCTTTGTCAATGTCAGACTGAACTATAGTTTGTATTACTACTATTCTAATCTCCAAGTTTCTCTAATGGAGATAGATCCATCAGCTTGCAGATGAACTCTGTTTCTGAAATTAGTTACTTAACTCCTTCCTGTATGCTAGATTCATTCCGCAATTCATCCAAGAAATTGGTGACTGTCACTGTGGTTTCAGCCATTTCGGGATTGCTTATTGTGGGCACGGCATTGAGCATAATCTGGAAAAGAGGAATGAAAAGCCGAGGTAAGCTAAATATCTTTTATCTTGATTCATCTGATCAAAGTCCAGATTGCTTTATTTTTTGTTGAGATTATGGTATGATTTGAGAAACGAATTTACATCTCCTGTAGGCTTGCCAAGTGGGATGGACAACATTGACTTGCCATTATACGATTTTGCTACTGTTTCTGTTGCTACCAACCATTTTTGTCAAACAAACAAGCTAGGAGAAGGCGGCTTTGGTTCGGTCTACAAGGTAACGAATTTATAAATCAGTAGGTTCAAATAACTACAGAGGCCCACACTAAGTAGAACACATGCAGGGAACTCTTTCCACGGGACAAGAAGTAGCAGTAAAAAGGCTATCAAAATATTCGAGACAAGGTCCTGATGAGTTTATGAACGAAGTCCTTCTAATCGCTAGACTTCAGCACCGGAATCTCGTTGAACTCGTTGGCTGCTGCATTGAGCGAGAAGAAAGAATGTTAATTTATGAGTACATGCCAAACAAAAGCTTGGATTACTTCCTCTTTGGTCAGAACCACTCGATCTTTTTGAGTTCCTTTTCACTCGATTCCTTGTGCTTTTATTTCTATCCATTGATACCTTCACCAGAAAAAACAGCTAAATGCTAACAACTTAATTTATTTTTTGATGGGGTTGAGTGAGTGCAGATCATGACCAAACCTCCTCTTTGGCATGGAAGAGGCGATTTGACATTATTTTAGGAATTGCCCGAGGACTTCTCTATATCCACCAAGATTCAAAACTACAAGTGATCCACAGAGACCTGAAAACAAGTAATATTTTGTTAGATGTTGACATGAATCCAAAGATTTCAGATTTCGGCCTGGCAAGGATCTTTCAAGGAGATGACGCAGAGGCAGAGACGAGAAGAATAGTTGGTACATAGTAAGTTTCTCATCTTGATTCATTCGAACCATGCACTATCCTTCTGTATTTGGAGGGACTGAAGCCTGATTTGCTTGATGCAGTGGTTACATGTCCCCGGAGTATGCCTTCGATGGAAAATTCTCTGTAAAATCAGACATTTTTAGCTTTGGCGTGCTTTTGTTAGAGATAGTAAGTAGCAAAAGGAACAGAGGATTCCACCATCCTGATCATCATCACAACCTTCTTGGGCACGTAAGTGGTAGAGAATTATTAAGACCCGCCATTTCCTTTTTCGCTAAACAGTATCAGATATTCCGTTTCTCTTAAAACCCCACCCCATTCTTTCTATGTTCCCCTAGACACGTTTCTTTTTCGATGCACGGACAATATGGTTGATCATGAGTAGTTTAAATTTTTTAGGCGTGGCTGTTATGGAGTGAAAGGAGGGCCACGGAACTTATTGATGAATCTGTATGCGCCTTTTTTGTTGAGTCTCAAGCGGAGAGATGCATTCAGGTGGGCTTGTTATGCGTCCAAAAGTTTCCTGAAGATAGGCCAACAATGTCTAGTGTTGTCTTCATGTTGGCAAACGAAGGAGCAACCTTGCCACTGCCGAAAGAGCCTGGTTTCTTCACCGAAAGAAGTTCAGGCAGTTCAGATGCATATATAGCTAAGGATGAATCCAACACGGTCAATCTTGTTACGGTCACATTGCCTGAAGGCCGATAGAAATGCCATGGTGGATGTCTCTACAGAATGTGGACCGGTTTTCTCAAGTACAAACGACAGAAGAAGGATACAATGTTGTATAATTGAATAACGAATTTTTGCCATGGCGTTTTCCTAGACTCTTGGAGAAGAGGGAATGATGGCTTAGAGCCACAAATGAAAGAGAGCAGCAATACGTTAATAAAATATCTAGTGATCATTTGTTCTAGGCCAGTGCCAATCAAGAGGAAATGGAGGAATGGAAAACCGAACTTCGAATCGGAAGAGAACAGTAACATTAGTTAATGTAAAATTAAAAATTCTTTGTTAAAATATTTTGGAGCTCTATTCCATGGTTAAAATTACATGACCTGTAATTTAACCCAAATCATGGAGAGAGAGAGAGAGGAAATCTGAAAAGCAAGATTGGGCATAGCAAGCAATTAGGCACCGCTTCTTTCTTCTCAAGAAATTCCTGATCTCTCTCTCTCTCTCTCTCACAAAATCTCCATTTTCTCTCTCATCACCATGAAAGGGAAAACTTGAGAGGAGAAGAAAAAGTTTCCAGCTTCCTTTGACGTGGCCAATAATTCCAAACCTTCGGTCTCCGACTACTCCCTGCCACCGCTGGGAACCCACACTGACTATCCTCCGATGGTGCGTCCAACACTGCCTGCCCTTACGCGGCGCCACCACCCCAGTACGCCACTTACCGGTACTACAACCCCCGGGTTCGGTGCACCACCTTCCTCTGCTACTTCCTGGCGACGATGATCGCCCTCTTCATCATTACCGGCACCGTGCTTAGTCGCCTATCTCGTCCTCTTGCCCTGACTTCCTGAGTTTTGATTCTGACTTGATGACGCTCACCAATTTGTTCGGCAATTGGGTGTTCCGGTTCCAAGTAATAAACCCTAACAAAAACATATTCCTACAATTTTATATTAGCAACTACATGTTGTCCATCATCATATTTCAACAACCGGACATGAGCCGTCGATAAATACCATCGTCAACCAGCATATTTTGATCCCCATAGTCATCGATAAGTCAACACGCTTGTATTAGTACTCACACTATGCATGTGACTATCCATTCTTGTCTCATGTGCTACTCACATGTTTGTGCAAAACAAGCTATTCTTTGAGTGTCAACAATACATAATCGATTCAAGACAACCTAACTCAATTTCGTCCTCACTAGATTCACTTTCACGACTTTTTGCTCGATAAAGTTTCACTTTTATCCTATGGGATACCAACTTTTATAATAATTACATCAACAACGGAGGATGAACTTTTTTCACGACAAAAAGAAATGCCATTAGTATTTAAGCAATGTGATATTCAATGCCCCATGTTTCAATAAGAGAAATAATTACGTGACGATCTTTAATTTATTGTGAAAATAATGATCTATTTCGAATCACAAAAAATCAAATTACAAATTATAAATTATTATAGGACTCATTTTTTCAAGAATTTGTGGCTCACAATAGATTATTATCCTCATAGTACCCCCAATGAATGTTATACTAGCAAAGCCCATTTTAATAATGATTTGATACATATTATGAATTATTTTTCTCTTTATTTCTGTTCACGGCATTAGTCATTTTCTGGTCCAGGGCCATGCTTAAAAAGCTCGGACAAATGAAGATGGGCTCAGCCCACAGCTTCTCCATTCACCGTCTCCACTTGTCGGGCTGACGATAAAAGCAAAGAACAAATTGGCCCAACTCAAAAAATTCAAACTTTCAATTACCATTCACTTTTTACCCCATAATTCCGGAAAGAATATACCGTAGATTCTACATTTCTCATCAATATAACTATTCATAGTCCATGCTTCCAAACAGACTATGCAAACTCGGACTCGAAGTATTTAATAATAGAGCATCGACACTATGTTTATTTGCGGAAAAGAAACATTGAAAAATATTTCCTTAAAAAGATTACTTATATCACTTACAAAAATAAATAAATAAAAAGTACTTTTATTATTCAAAAAAAGTTTAATATGATTTTGTCAGTAACCAATCTTTTAAGTGATAGAAAAATGTTTTCCAAATTTCTTGCCACCAAGCAAATAAACCCTATAAGATAGTTTGATTATGTCCAATTCTCCGTCTTTTCATTTCAAACTCCATGTGTCGTGAAGACTATAGTCAATTTGATTTGAATTGGATAAGGACATGGCCTATGAGAAAGGGTAATGAACAGGAGGGGAAAATAATCCAAAAAGTCCTAACCTATTATACTTTTGTTATTCAGTCGTAAACCTTATAATTTTGCTAATTCAGTCATAAATCTTTTCACTTTTTACCAATTAAGTCAATCAAATTAATTTTGAAAAAAATTGCTAACATAAAAAGCTGGCACTGACGTGACATTTTTTAAATAATATTTTAATGATATTTTGATGTTTTATGGTTTATTTTTCTTTTTACTTTAATTTGCATTTTATTATTATTATTATTTTTTTTTTTTTTTTTTTTTTTGGTTAAGGATAGTGGGGGTTGCTAGCCAACAATCGCTAGCCATAGGCGAGGGCCGGCAAAGGACCGCCCAACTTGCATCAACCTAAACGAGGGCACACAAGCACTTGCTTAGAATTGGCAAGGATCGCGATGCCCTTGCTAGATCCAACCAAGCGAGGGCTATGACCTTGCTCAGGACCCTCGCTAGGGCCAACGAGGGCTGCCAAGCCCTCACCTAACCAAATTTGGCAAGGGCATCAAGGCCCTTTCTGATTTTGGGCGAGGGCTTGTGAGTTGTCAACGAGGGTCGGCCAACAACCTTGCTGACTTTACCCAAAAACAGCAAATAAATAAATAAAAGGAAAAGAAAGGTTGATAAAAAAAGAAGAAGAAAAAACCATAAAATTCAAAATATTATTTAAAAAGTGCCACATCAACGTCGGTCGTCCATGTCAATAATTTTCAGTTAAAATTGGTCGAATGAACTTAATTAGCAAAAATTGAAAAAGTTTAGAACCGAATTGGTAAAATTGTAATAGATTTATAACTTTTTGAATAATTTTTTCTAAAAAGAGTTGGTTGACTTTTGACCACTTCTTGCGTCTTTCTGGGCGATGTCCTTTATTTTGTAGTCACTATATTCAAAATGATGGCTAATTATCGGATAATATTTTCTTCAATTTCTCTAAAAACGATCGTGCCATGCGATAGCACAAACGAATGCAGCTTGAAAAAAACATTTTTGAGTTGTTATTCAGAAATTTATGGGCGTGCATGGAAACGCTCCAAAGAAGTGTTTCCGGAACACTTCTATACGGATTTTGTTCAGGGAACAAAAAAAAAGAACAAATGCGTTTGGTTGCATTTGTTTTTTTTTTTTTTTGTTCCCGAACAAAATAAGAAAAAAAAAGAAACAACAAATTGTTTTTTTTTTTTTTTTTTTTTTTTTTGGTAAAGGGTAATGATATATTGAGCTATAACCAGCAAATATACAGGATCCGGCACCACAAAACTTGCACTCAACAAGACAGAAGCCTCTAATCGAGTGAAAGGGCGCGGACACAAAACACCGCAAAGCGGTCAACTCAAGCAAGGGCCGAAACAGAAGCCCAAAACAGCGACACATGTGGTCGAAGCAACAACTAAAAAACAGGCGAGACTAAACAAAAGGCCACGTAGGGCCAAGGAGAAACAACTCGCAAAACTAGACTAAGGCGACCTCGACGATCAAGATAGGAGAGTTGAAGATAGATGGGTCAAGGCCCCGGTTTCTTTGTAACCTCCTATTCCTTGGGCAATCTTCCACGCTTTTGAACGTTAAGGCTTTATCCTTCACAACTTTAATGAGATGCTTCTTGATAGCCGCAACCACAACCGGATGATCTCTAAAGAGGATGTCGTTTCTATACCTCCAAATGAGATGGCACAAAGCTCCAAAAGAGAAGCGACCAATGGCGTGATAGAAATCCTTACCGTAAGGAATCTCATTGCCCATCTGAAGATTTTCTGTCCAAGTCCCATTTCTCCATGGGAGATTGCACTGGCCGCCCAAAAGTAGGCCATGCTAGCCGTGATGCAAAGCAACCAAAGAAGAGGTGGTCAATAGAATCCGGCGTGAGCTTGCAAAAGCACATACTTCATTCCCAATTCTCCCATAAGACATAAGAAAAGCTTGGGTAGGAAGTCGGTTCTTAGTGATCACCCGAGGTTGAATTGGTATCTCGGAGTGATGGCCTTGTTCCAAATAAAGGATGACCATACCACCTTATCTTTCCTTTTTCGAGTAAATGCCAAGCCGAGGCAATTGAGAAGACCCCGGAAGGATCATCTCTCCATACAAATCTATCCGGAACCCTAGTGAGAAGAGGAAGGGGATGGTTCCAAGAATCCATCACTAGCCCGAATTCCCGACCCGCCGAAGAAAAAAGGTCTGCGACAACTGCATACCACGGTAGTCCCGAATCAGAGATAGTCTGCTCAGAACAAATAAGATCCAGCGGACCTCTCTGATGCCAATGGTCAAACCAAAGGGATGTCCCCTGGCCATCTCCAATCTTCCAGTGGAAGTTGAGGCGGAATTCGGATCTAAGGTGGAGGATCCTCTTCCAAGCCCATGAGCAGCTGCCCGGCGTCTTAGCCACCCAGAAGTTCGCCTTACGAAGAAAAGTAGAGTGAATCCATTTGCACCAAAGAGACTCCTTGTCCGTGAATAGGATCCGATGTGCTTGAGCATTGCCGCCTTATTGCACTCTCGCAAACATCGAATCCCAAGGCCCCCTTCTTCCCTTGGGAGACAGACATCCTCCCATGAAACATTAGCTCCTCCCCTGCCAAGGCTGGGTCCCTTCCATAAGAATTGTCTAAGAATCGCTCGATACGGTCCAGACTCCTACAGAATAATGAACACACTAGCCCAATAGGCTTGAATTGCATGGAGCACGACCTATTAGCTGAACTCTCCCGCAAATGAGAGAAATCGATGGGTCCAAGATTGCACCCTAGCCATTATGCGATCGACTAGAGCTACACAATCCGCCTTCCCGAGCCTCGAGGAAATAATCGGTGTTCCTAGATAACGTACCGGCAATTTTCCTTCCACAAAACCGAATGTATCCTTTATATGGCCTCTCAATTCATCCGATCCCCGCAAGAAATACCTCACTTTTGCTATTGTTCGGCTTGAGTCCACTCCACTTCGAGAAGGTATCCAGCCCATCCTTTAGCAGCCGGATGGAGACCATATCCGCACGGCAAAAGAGGAAGACATCGTCCGCAAAGAAAAGATGAGATAACCGAGTGGCCTTGCACCTCCAAGAGAACTTGAAACCCGGGCTGCTCCGCACTAGAAGTAAGGATCCCGGAGAAGACTTCCATAACCAAGGTGAAAAGATAAGGAGACATTGGGTCACCCTGTCGAAGGCCGCGGCTACTAGGGAAGAATCCATGGAAATCCCCATTCAAGGAGATAGAAAACATCGGGGTACGAACACATATCATGATAAGGCGAATGAAGTGGTCCGGGAACCGAAAGGCACGAAGAAGCGATTCGAGGAAATCCCAATCCACCGTATCGTAAGCTTTCTGAAAGTCTACCTTTACCGCACATTTGGGGAGATATGGCTGCAGGTGAAAGCCGGCAAATAACTCCTGGGCTAGGAGGATATTATCACTAATCCGTCGACCCTTCACGAACGCATTCTGAGAAGGGCTTATGGCATCCCGGGAGTACTGAGGCGATGCGGTTAGCCAATACCTTGGTAATGCATTTGTAGATCGTATTGCAGCAAGCGATGGGCCTATAATCATTAACCGAGGTAGCATTAGGAATCTTAGGGATCAACACCAGGATGGTGGAATTAATTTCCCTTAATAGTCTCTCCGTAACAAAGAAATCTTTTACAGCTTCAACCGTCAACGGTCCAACAATATCCCAATTACTCTTGAAGAATTCGACACCAAACCCATCAGGACCCGGTGCCTTCCCACGTGCTAGAGAAAAGATAGTGTCCTTAATTTCCGTCTCCGAAAAGGGACGACCAAGAGAAGCGATTTGATCCCTCCGAGAGCGGACGACGGATGGCTTGCTGAAGGTCTCCGAAGGCCGGTCCAATAGGAGGAGAGCGTGATGCAAACAACTCCTTAAAATGAGCGACAAATGTATCCTGAACAAGGCTCGGCTCGGAGACAAGGTTGCCATTCCTATCAAGAACCGATATAACCCTATTCCTTAGTTGCCTCGTAGTCACAGAGTGATGAAAGTATTTAGTGTTTTTATCACCCTCTCAAGCCAACGGATTCTGGATTTCCCGAAGAAAGCCTCCTCGACTCCTCAACTCAACGAACATCCTCCGATGAGAAACAACAAATTGTTGTTTCTTGTTCCATAAACAAAAATGAAGAAACGTTTCTCTTCTCTCTCTTCTTCTTCTCTTCTTCTTTTCTTCTTCTTTTTTTCTTCTTTTTTTCTTTCGCTGGTTGCTGGCCTCGGCCATGGCCGTCGAGGGCCGGCGACGCCGTCGAGGGTCGGCGACCTCGCCGGAGCCTCGCCGGATCTGGGCGAGCCCGAGCTCACCCGGCCAAGGCGAGGCTCGGCCTCGCTCGAGGGAGATCTTCGGCTAGGCTTCCGGCGAGGGGCTCCGGAGGACGGTGCAACGGCGGCGCGGCACTAGAGGCTTCGGGATCGGGACGGCGTCGAGCTGCGGGCTTCGGGAGCGTCGAGCTGCGGGCCGGGCGCAGGTGCTCGGCTCGACGGCGGGCGGCGGCGAGGCTCGGCCCGCCCGCACCGACGACGCCGAGCCTTGCCTTGCCCGGGCGAGCTCGGGCTCGCCCGAGATCCGGCGAGGCTACCGGCCGAAAGAAGAAAGAAATAAAAAGAAAGGAAAATGGAAAATAAAATAAAAATATTAAAAAATTAAAAGAAACAAAAAAAGAATAAAATTTAACCAAACGTGTTTCTACTCATTTTTTATTCCCGGAGCAAACGTTACCAAACTCGTTCTTTTGTTCAAAATCGTTCTCCGGAACAGAAACACTTTTTTTTGTTTTCTGTTCCAATGAAAAAAAAGAACAGTAAACGTTACATTCGCACCATGTGTCCCTTAAATTCTTTTCAAAGAAAAACTAGGTCCACTTTAATATTATTTCTTCCGCATTTCCACCACAAGAAAGTAAGCACACTGAAAATCATAATTTTTCCTTGAAATTAATTGTTTAAAAAATGCACTCCAAGCTCTCATTAAATCCAAAAAAATTAGGGTGCATTTCTATTTGCGAAAACTAAATCACTTGAGAAACATTTTCCTAGAAAATAATCATTTTGTTTCCCTTATGAAAATGAATGTAATGTATTGTCACTACAAAAATATCCAAACATAAATTATTATCAGCAATGAAAACATTTTCAATCAACTAAATTATTTCAAATAATACAAGTAATAACTTTAAAAATATATTTTCAAATCATTCATTTATCTTGATAGAAATTATTATTCATCAATAGAAAAGTCATTAATAGCCCATTATGCACAGGAAACCAAAATAACAGCTCACCTCAATCTTTTCTCATTTCTTTGAACGGCAAGAAAATCTCATTTTACTGAACTATTTTTGACGTCTATTAATTGATCGGATTAGAAGAACTGTAATTCTAACCTATAAATCAAGGAAGGAGTGAGAGAGAGAGAGAGGAATAGCTGATCAGAAAGCAATTCACCGCCGCCCTCCTCCTCATCCTCTAGAAATTCCTAACCTTCCAGCTTCCTCCGACATGGCCGATTATTCCAGACCTCCGGTCACCAGCTACCCGCACCGCCACCCTCGGGTGCCTACTCCGACGGCTATCCTCCGGGGGCGCACTCCAACGCCGCCTACCCTTACGCCGTGCCGCACCCCCAATACACCAATTACCAGTACCATGCTCCAGTCCGGCGCGCCAATTTCCTCCGCTACTTCCTGTTGGCGATGATCACCTTCATCATCATCATCGGCGCCATTCTCTTCATCGTCTGGCTCGTCCTCCGGCCCCGCCTCCCCGTGTTCGTTGTCGAGTCCGTGACTCTCAACAACTTCTCCATCTCCACCTCGTCGCAGCAAGTCTCCGGGCATTGGCTCGTCCGGTTCCAGGTCAGGAACCCTAACCAGAACATGAAGCTATCCTACGCCGACATCGAGTCCTACATCTACTGCAACTCCGAGCCCTTGAGCAGGACACGGCTGCCACCGTTCAATCAGGGGGCAAGGAGCCAGACGGTTGTCCAGGCAAGCTTCGTGGCCATGGACTCATTCGTGGACGGTTGGGCTGTGAGCGGCATTATAGCGGAAAGAGCGAGCGGAGTCGTGAGATTCCAGGTGAGGCTTATCGCCTTGGCTCAGTTCAAAGCCGGATGGTGGCCGGAGCGAAGGGCGTCGATTCAGGTTTTATGCGGCGACCTAGCAGTGGGGCTTCCGTCGAACGGCGAAGCGGGGAAGTTGACCGGTGGAGCAAGGGAGTGCAGGGTTGGTCTTTGAGTAAGCTCTCTCGAAATGGTCTTGCGTCGAAGTGTTACGGTATGGTAGCTGAAAAGGGTGTTACTCGCAACTCCCTTGATGTTCTAATAACTTGATTTTTGATGTAATTTCGGGTATACTAGAAGGTTGATTTCGAAAACTCGTGAGAAATTAAAAAAACAAAAACCTGTATTCATTTCCATTAGTAATATAAGTGATATTTTTTATAAGATATTTTCTAAATTATTCGTTTTCGCGTAAACAAAACAAAGAAGCTATAAGCAACCCTTTGAAAATCAAATATAAATAAAATCATAGATTACACTATCTAACTAAATCCATTACTAGGAATTACTATGGATACATGATGTGAACGTAATATTTTTTTTTTTTTTTGTGCGGAAGGAAGGAATTACTATGGATACATGATGAATCACACTTAATACATCTGCCTCAGTTTTAACCCTTTGCTAAGGATCGCGGGCCTTATTATCACAAATCACGGTGGTGTGAACAATTGACTATCGCAAATCACATAAAAAAAACATTATCGATGCCATGTGATGTGGGTCATAATTCTTATTCCATTTGGCCTTTGCTAAATCCACTTTCGCAAATCTAGCTCTGATAAAGTTTCACTTTTTGCCATTAGTATTTACCCACATTCGATGCTAGATGTGCCGATAAGGATCCGACGCATCATTTAATGTGCTAAAGACTTTTTTACTCGTGCTGAGCATACCTTTCATTGTGCATAGTTAGTCACTTTTGGGCTGGGGCCCATAGCATTGGCCCACATGCTCAAAAGTTCGGACATATAAAGATGGGCTTAGCCCACAGCTTCTCCATTCACTATCTCGAATTGCCGGGCTTACGTCCAAGCAAATTAGCCCAACTCAAAAAATTCAAATTTCAATAACCTCTCTCACTTTCCATCACTTAATTCCGAAAAGAATATTCCATAGAATATACATTTCTCATCGACATAACAATTTATAGTCCATGCTTCCCAACAGACTATACGAACTCAGAGTATATAATAATAGAACATCGCTCCATTTTTTTTTGCCAAAAGCGAATGATTTTAAAAATACTTTCCCAAAAAATGATAACTTGTATTGCTTGTAGAAATGAATGAATAAAAATATTTTTTATTATGCACAAAAATACTTAAACATAAATTATTATCGATAATAAAAATATTTTTCATTAACAAAGTATTTTGAGCTATGCAAATGGTTATTTTAAAAAAAAAATTCAAATTATTTAATTTCGCAAAACAAAATAAGTCCATTTCTTTGCCTTTTCATTTCAAACTTTATATATTGTCAAGATTAAAGTCAATTCAATTTGAATTGGGCAAAGAGACGGTCCTATAGGAAGGGTAGTGAACAAGAGTCGGTTGACTTTTCACTTCCTATATTTTCCTAGCCGGTATCCATGATTTTCTAGTCACCTGTATTTGAGATGATGGCAGGAGTGAGCACAGCCGCCGAAAGCATTTTTGAGCCGCTACTTGACGATTTATGCATCCCTTAAATTCTAAACTAAAGACCGACCAAAAAAAAATCTAGACTAAAGAAAGAAAAATATTGACAAGTGGATCAAGACAGTATGTTCTCCTTAAGGAAAGTAGGTCCATTTCATTGTCACGTCTTCTCCTCATTTAGCGCAAGAAAATAAGTGCATTGTAAATGACAATTGTCATTGAAAATTAGTTGCTTAGAAAAATGCGCTTGGAACGCTCATTACATCCACATAATTAATTAAGGTACATTCATTTTATAGAAAGTGAATTATTTAAAAAATATTTTCTTTGAAATGATCTTTTTTATAAAAAAGAATAAACTGTTAATATTTTGACATTTTACAAAAATATCTAGACATAAATTATTTTCAAAAATAGAAATACTTTCATTGACTAAATTATTTCAAGTGATATAAATAATCAGTTTTATAAAAGTACTTTCCAAACCATTCATTTACCTTAACAAAAATTATTACATTATTGTTGAAGTCTATCAAATGATCAATTAGATACTTATAATTCTCCCGAAGTCGATTAATTGATGAATTGAAGATGTTATTTATGCGAAAATTGAAGGATTTACAAAATATTTTCTACAAAAGCGATAGCTTGCGCTGCTTATAAAAATTAACAAATAAAAAATATTTTCTTCAATCATAAAAATAATTCGATAATTTTTATTTTTTTAATTATTTCAAGTTATATAAATAATTATTTTTTCGCGAAATAGAAGGGAATCGAAATTCGAACCAGCGGATCAGGATGGAGTGTGGGAGAGGAATAGCTGATGAGGAAGCCAGTGAGCACCACCGCCTTCTTCCTCCACATTCCTCCACAGTAGATTCCTCTCTCTCTCTCTCTAGAAAGCTCCCATTTTTCTCTCTCTAATCGCCACCGAAGGGCAACCCAGAGAAGCAGAAGAGGAGGAGGAGAAGGACGACCTTCCGGCTTCCTCCGAGATGGCCGACAACTCCCGACCTCCGGTCACCGGCTACCCGGCGCCGCCGCCGGGCGCCTACTCCAACGGCTACCCGCCGGGGGCCCACTCCGGTGCCGCCTACCCTTACGCCGCGCCGCGTTCCCAGTACGCCAATTACCAGTACTACGCCCCCGACCGGCGGGCCGCCTTCCTCCGCTACTTCCTCGTGGCGGTGATCGCCTTCTTCGTCATCATCGGCACCGTGCTCTTCATCGTCTGGCTCGTCCTCCAGCCGCGCCTCCCCGAGTTCGAGGTCGAGTCCGTGGCGGTCACCAACTTCTCCGTCTCCAACGCGTCGCAGCACGTCTCCGGCGACTGGGTCGTGCGGTTCCAGGTCGCGAACCCTAACAAGAAGATGAAGATATCCTACACCGACATCGAGGCCTACCTCTCCTACAAGACCGAGTCCCTGAGCGAGACGCGGCTGCAGCCGTTCGATCAGGGGACGAGGAACCAGACGGTCGTCCAGGCGAGCTTCGCGGCCGCGGACTCGTACGTGGACAATTGGGCCGTGAGCGGCATAAATGCGGATAGGGCGAGCGGAGCCGTGAGCTTCCAGGTGAGGCTCATCGCCTTGGCAAGGTTCAAAGCCGGATGGTGGCGCGCGCGGCGGCGGGTGATTAAGGTTGTCTGCGGCAACCTAGCGGTGGGGCTTTCGTCGAATAACGGGACGGGGAAGTTGACTGGTGGAGTGAGAGATTGCAGTGTTGGTTTATGAGTAAGCTGTCGTCGTTGCCTTTTCAATTTTTTCTTCTTCTTTTTTTTTTTAACAATCTGAATGTTGTTAAACTTGGATAAAGATACGTTTTTTTCACGTAGTTATCTGAGGAATGGATGTATAGATGTACTTGAATTCCTGTATGATGGTTCTGTGATCATTAACTTGTGGATAGTATAGATGTAGATTTCCCTTTTCAAATTTCTAGTTGTATTCACATTGGATTCATTTTTTTCTGTCGATTTAATTGTCGTGGTTCAGCTTGTTGTCATCTCATCCTGCTGCCATTGCGTAAAATGAGTATAGTACTATTTGGTCATATCTTGCCGGAAAATTGCTACATTCCGTGTAACCTATGTCTCTGTTCATTTGGGCTTTGAACGATTTAGAAAGAAGCCTTTGGCGCTGAACCTTTTGTGTTTTATAATGGAGGAAGGTCTTCAAGCATCGTTCTGTTTGATAGACTGATTTTTAATTTTGTTCTGTCTCTGGTGCGAGTAATTCTAATCAAGGAATTGGACATTTAGATATGGGAGATGTTGACTTCTCGCTCTGCAGCGTATGCAACCCTCTTTTGTCGTTCAAATATTGTGACTGATTGGTAGTGACCAATTTAAGAGCAATCTAAAGTATGCATCAGTCTTAGGTTGTGTTGGAAGCATTGTGAGTTGGTTGTTCTAAAGATAATCTGACTGTATCAGTTCCTTGCCAGCAGTGAGTATTTTCAAGCTTACCAATAATCAGGGTGGGTTAGGTTAGATTTAGGCATGGCATCATGTTTGTGAGTCCTTGGCCACCATCAGCATCTCTTCTACTATGTTGGGAAGAGGGGGCGGGGGAGATTGAAAATTTGGGTAGAAAAGCAATTCAATCTGAAGGAGTCCTTCAAAAAAGTCAATCTTAAGGAGGCTAGAGTATCTCAAGGCATTGTGACCAAAGTTATGCTCATGTCTACTGAGAAGGAGAACTTCTTTTAGCCTTTAAATACCTTCTTGTACATTCTTCTCTCTTGGGATGTGAGCGCCTCTATTTCAGAGGATGGCTGCACTGGCTGATGAATAAATTATTCAAATAGATGAATACAGGAACTTAGGAAGGAGAGGTAGGTATTGTCATTTCTCTTTGAGAAGTATGTAGTTGCTCTAAAGTGGACTATTCATCAATTTAGGTAGCTCGTGACTCCCTGGAAGTTTGTTGAGTATGTCAGTCATAAGATGGGTCGGAGACGACTTACCGTTTGATGTGAACAGAATTTCTGAAGGCAACATATTAATGCTGGGCTACTGAGATATATGCACACCATTTAGATGCTGGCTTTATGGTGACTCTTATCAAGTTGTGCTGCACAGATTTGGACCCCCAGTATTAAGATCCTCCGTAGCTCTTTTTTTGTCCATATAGATAACACGGTGCTTTTACTGGCTTGGTCTTCATGCTTAGATTGGACAGGTTGCTACATGAGTGGGTCTTTTTCTTCTGGTCCCAACCAACGAATGCCAAAGCCTTGAGCTGAAATGCATCTCTAATGAGATACTTAAAGGACTGGTATTAAGGAGTTTACATGAATGGACACTAGTTATGCTTAGTGGTCATTAATATGGCATGTAGATCCCCCCTTTTTTTAACCATGAACATCTGTATTTATAGTGAGAGGATAATACTTGAACTCAGGTGGGCAAAAGCTAGCCTAAGATGTTGGTTGACCGTGTTCACTTCTGGTAGATGGCAATAGCTTGAGTGAATACTGGAAAAGAAAAAAATAATGGTAGTGGTGGGAATTTTTTCTGTGGAGTTATCACAACTCACTGAAGTGCTAGATTCCGCCTCAGAAAGCAGGAACCAGATGTTCTTTTTATGGACCACTTGCTGGGCAGGTCTGAACTTTACATATTTTGAAAAGTCTGAAAAGGAGGTTTCTGCCGCTGGAGTTACGAAAAACTCACTAGAAATGCCACGATTTGCCTCTTACAACTGTGATAGGTGTTCTTCATATGCACAGCCTGTAGAGCAGCTTTAAACTATACAATTTGAACAAGATTGAAAAGGGGGTTCGCAAACAGTAGTGTTGCTGTAGTGGATTAAAAGTAATGCGTAACATGTGAGACTTAGTTGAAGGTCTATGGAGAAATGGGTTTAAATAGTGATCACATTCTTGAATGTTGACTGAGCTCAGTTAATGCGTTGATTTTATGAGATTGGATTCACTCTATGGCCATTCATCGTCTTTGACCAATCCTTGATCATCGGCCAATTCCAATATATTCAGAAGAGTAACGCATGATTGGTAACTTGAATTGAGTTGCTGGATGCTGAGAAATATAGATTCTGATTAATGAGCCAAATCTACCTCACAAGAGCATGCCTGTCTGTGGTTCCTATTCTTAGCAAGCTATTTTGGATTGTTGCAAACACATTATGAGAATTGTCATTTTAGTTAGGTATACATACATTGGCTATGCCTTCTAGGTATGGAGTAATGATCTGGGCCACAACTTAAACGCGGAAGACTCTCTTATGAGTTCTTTTAGTTGTTGATGATCATCGAGGTACCAACCTCTCCATATACAGTTGCTTGATTTTGAATCTTCAAGTGATATGAATGGATACAATGTGGAGTTTAATGTTTTCATTTGGTTTTATTATACGATTAGAAGGGTTAACTATGGTTGATGGAGTATCTGTATAATATCTGTTTATAATGTTGTCAACAGTTCATAGAAGTAGAGCTGAAACAATTGATCCCTGAAGAAATCGGCGACCATATCCTCTCTTAGATCCCTCTGCAACGGTATTTTCCCTCCAAGCGCGAGAAGGTTGGACTTTTCAACATCAATGACCTTGATAGGAATAACTCATTGCAAGTGGTACCGCGGCATTCTGCATAACGATGGGGTTGGGTTTGGAACAGTGTGCAGCTCGCTCCTGCCTGTAGATCATCTTGGTGGGCATTGTCTCTCACGTAACCCCCGGAAGATTGATTTTGGGCTTCTCCTGTTCTGCCCATGTTGTATGAGTTACTTGTGACCTGCGTACCTAAAAAGGACCTTACTTTGTCCGTAACTCGTTGCATAGAAGCACAGTAATCGGGCGTGTCATCTCAATGTTGAGTCAGCGTCCATTTCATCAATGAACTGTACGTTTTCCTTTGATGAATGGTCGGTTGAATTGTATTCTCATGGCACTTTCCTATGCATGTCTTATTCACTTCGATTAAGGGATGGAAACCGGGGTCCAGGACAGTATCTGGATCTGACAGACTATCAACCTTCCGGTGTAGGCATTCTGCCAAAAACTGGAGTGTATAATGAAGAGTGAAGTTATGTCGCGATGAACTAAGGTTCAAGTAGATATATCGAGTTGCATCATCTCTTAAAGGCCTTGATCGCATGATGCCGTACTCGTTTCACCTGAAGAACTGTGACTAGCATCGAAGGTGGAGACTGAGTTTCCTATTGTTGGCTAACTTCGGATAAGTGTCATCAAATTTTGTGGCGTGTCTGATCATCCAGTTGTTCATTCAGTCTTAGGATCCCTGATGACAGGTTTTCCTTGTAGACGTAATGGTTTTTCTTCTCTCATATATTCTTCCGATATGTAATGAAAACCGCATCAACTAAGTAAACATCTTACTATTGTGAATCCGCCTTAAAAACTCTTCGAGGAAACATCGGCGATATCACCGGAAAGGCATCACCGGAAGGATGCTTTTCGAGCGCTATCCTGGAAAAAGCGTGACCTGTTCAGAATCCTTTTTGGCCCAGTATTGAAACAATCGAACTTATTCTTGTGTTTTCGCCTTCCTTTTTGCCCTGCCCCTTTTCCATCTCTCCAATTCAGATTATGCCCTTCTGGAATTTCCTCCCCACGAAGTGATAGGAACCCTCTTTTGCTGCTTTAATATATTCGCTCCACTTTTTCTGCGTGCTTCTTTTCTTCTTCGTCGAGGTTCATAATGTGAGGCGGACGAAAGGCGTGGGATATACCTTGAATTTGCTAGGACATTTTCTTAATGCTTGGTGAAGATTCCAATTGTGGGTTTTCATTATGGAATAACAATACGAACTGGTGAGATTCAGGTTAAACTTGTGTGACTACAATGATCCTTAGCTTATGCAACATGGGAAAGTCATACATCCTTTTTCACAGAGACTTTATGGATGGGCGACTCAGAAAGATAGCTAGAAATGAGGATAGAGAGGAATTTTGGCCCTTTTACTCTAACCATGTGAAAGCCCACCTTGGGTGAGTGACAGAGAGATTCTGGGTTTTCCGGAGCATGAAGTTTGCTGACTGTTCGAAGTTATATTTGTTTAGAAAGATGTCATCATTTTAAATGTAAATAAAGAAAATAATAACATTTGACATGTGGTAAACTCTAAATTTATGGACACGCTAATCATAAAACAGAAAGCCTGAACCTACTTTTTCTTGGTAGAGATATAGTATCCTTTCTTAGCCTTTATAGCACCGCCCTCCAGCGACAACACCAGAGTCATTACTCAACAATCAATTTAATTCTGTGATTACCGTGGATCGATGGATTCGATCTAAGTAAGGGATGAGATTCTTTCCTGACATCTTAGCATGGACAAAACATGACACGACAAGGGAAAAGCTCATATGGATGTGGCGGCAACTTGGGCGAGTGTCGCCATGTTAACGAGACATGGTGTCTGGTTAAAATAAAACGTCACAACATGGAAAATGAGAGGCTCGAAGACGTGAAGGAAAAAGCCTTTGCTTTACAAAGAAGAGAGTACAAAATAGGCAAAAAAGAGGAGTTAGTGATGTAATGAGTGTGCTCCAAAGGTTTCCCTTCGAAGCCAAGGGAAAACACACTTTACACATAGAAACTATTTTGGGGACACAGTTATGAACGAGATCTTCAATTATCTGACTCCTTACCAAACTCCCAACCACACACAATCCCTTAAAAGAATGATGCCCCACCACCAAAAGGAAAAGCTATTTTGATGCATTGATTTCGCAGTTGACACAATGTAATTGATCAATCACATTACTCTTGTGCTACACATTCTCATCAAGTTTTTCATTTCAATTTTTGAATCCCTCACTTCTTATTTTCTAGCTTATCGACATGTCATTGTCCCATGGTATTGCTCTACCGAGAGCCAAATTCATAGATATGTGTGGACTACTAGTTGAATTGGACAAAACTCAATGATTTTCAAGAAATCCCATTAACAGTCGTTAACATCTTGAGAACGATAATAATGTCCATGTCACAGTGATCACGCACGTCATTCTTGGCCCTTTTGGCAATGAAACCAAAACATGGAACATCAATGATTTTCAGATTGCTTGGATCATAGTCACAGAATGTAATTTTAGTCATTTTCAATCTAACTCAGCGAACCATTCGTAATCTTTTCTTGCTTCTTCACATTGTTCCATGACCCACTTTTCACCCCCTCCACACAAAGAATATGAACCAACAGAAAGATGATGGACACCCTTTTGGAGCATATACACGTATATGTTTGCTTTCTTTCCCTGCACATCCTGGTATATTCTAGAGACGGTGACAATAGATTCAAAGCAACCCAACATCATTATTCGTATTCTCCAATCCTCAACTTTGTGAAAGATGCATCTTATGTTATAACTACATTCGTTAAAATACGATAATCTCGATTTTCTTGAAAAGAATTTCTTCGTATTGGGAATTTTTTTCAGGCTGTGTTGATTGTCTCCCCTTGAGAATGAAGAATCCTGGCCATTCAAGCGGTACTTTCCACTTACTACTAGCAACATTTAGGTCCTAACGCGTCAGAGTGATGGTACAACAAGTTCAATTCAAAGAACACTCCAGGAACCAACTTCTGCAAGTAAATTTAATTATTTGCAGTCTGTAACGGTTAAATTTTAATGATATGTCAGGGGGTAAGAGACAAAAGAGATGCAGAAGGACTCCTTCAGCATTTAACCTAACCTAGATACTTCCTGTTGTTCAAGAAAAATAAACATTTTGTTTTTTCGTTTACTTTTTGTAAACAATTCATGCATGCTCGTTCTCTCTGTATACTTCTTCAAAATCTTGACTTGTCATGACAAGACCTAGCTGTATAAGCTAGCTTAGGCTTGATAAAATCATGTCCTCTTCCTTTAGAAACACTTCAAGATTCTTGTCCTTTAGGACTTCAATCGTCTTTGTGGGACCCCATTGGGGTTCATGGCACGCTGTTGGCCCAATGCACAAGAGCAAGTAATTACCACAGAAGATAAGGTTGGTACAAGACAACGACCGTGTCAATTCAATCTCGCACCACTCACTCCTAATGATTCAAATGCACATTTTCCCCCTTCATAAGCTTTAAAGACCACCTTAAAAACCTTATGCAAACTCCAAATTGCCACACTTTGTGCACTGCTCTCTCCAGAAGCAAGGACTTCATAAGCTTCCCCCCTATAAAAGAGACTCAGACGCAAGCCAAAGCTCTTACCCCTCCATTGCGTAAGCTCTTCACAATTTTCTTTTTCATTTGCTTCAAAGATCGAAACTTCGGTTTAGAATTTGATTCGACATTGTCACGCACAAATCGACATGACGGCGAAGGAATGCGGCCACCAGGAGGAGGAGGAGCACCGCCTCTACCGGCAGCTATTCTCCCTCTTCCTGGGCACCATTGTCCTCATCCTCTTCATCATTTTCCTCATTTTCCTCATCCTCCGCCCCGCCAAACCCGCCTTCGTCCTCCGTGACGCCACCATCTACCAGTTCAACGCCTCCTCCATGCCGAGCCTCCTCACCACCAACATGCAGGTCACGCTGTCGTCCCGGAACCCCAATGAGAGGATCGGCATCTACTACCAAAAGCTCGACATATACGCGTCGTACCGGGGGCAGCAGATAACGCTGCCAACGCTGCTGCCGGAGAGCTACCAGGGGCACAAGGAGGTGATCGACTGGTCGCCATTCTTGTACGGGAGTGCCGTGCCGGTGTCGCCGTTCCTCACGGGGGCTTTGGAACAGGACCAGAATACGGGGAGTGTGCTTGTGAACATAAAAGTGGATGGAAATGTGAAGTGGAAGGTTGGAACGTGGATCTCAGGCAAGTATCATCTTCATGTCAACTGTCCGGCTTTGCTGGTGTTTAAAGAACCGACTGGTGGTATCGCCGCTGGACCCTCCATGAAGATTCAGATCACTCAACACTGTACTGTTGATGTGTAGAGATCAACACTGTACTGTTGATGTGTAGAGAGAGAGAGTGTGTGTGTGTGTGGAAGTGTTACATCTCACTCTCTCTCTCTCTCTCTCTCTCTCTCTCTCTAAATGTAATTTGTTTGCTTTTTCCTCTCTTTTTCTCTCCCCGTCAAGTGAAAATGAATCAACTGAAGTAAATTTCAGTTTATTTTCTTTGTTTCCTTGTTCATCTTCTGGCTTCGTCTAGCTCTCCTATGCTTGTTTTAGGCAATATGTCTTTTATGTGCTATTAAACTGTTGCGTGTTGTCTAAGTTACAGCCCTAATTAGAAGTGCCGTACCAAAGCAATCGTTGAGGGAGGACCAACCGAGACGCCTCATGATGAACTGGGTTTGGTCAAGCGAGATAGGTTAAAGTAATTTTCTTGGGCGCTGCTTATCTTTGTCACACGTATCAAGAAGTGATTTTATAAGATCTATCGAGCAGCATGGATCATGGATCGTGTTCAACGGGGGATTGCATCGTATTCATGCAACCCTATTTGAAATTTCTATGAGTTCATACTAAATTTAATATGCAGAAGTAAATTAATCTTGCACTGGTTCTATCATTAACCTTTCTGAGCATCTTTTTCCCAGTCTCGCCATATTAAATCTTCTCATTAATGTAAACCCAGTATATATTAATCCTTCCAATTTATCTAAGGGAAGTCAGAAGTTTCATCTAATCATTGGTTAGATCTAACTTTGGTCGAGATGCTCTCGAAATAACCACTGATTTGCTGCAAACCCCGTCAAGCCCACGAGTGAAAATCGATCTCAACCATCATGAATCTACTCATGTGACCAACTTCTATCGGTTCTATAAGGGCCTATTTGTTAGAAATAAATGTTAAAATTTATTTTTGTTCCTTAGAATAACTTTTTTTATTCTTTTATTTCAGGAAACGAAAAAAGAATAGAAACCTATTTGATAAAAATTTTGTTCCCGAAAACAAAAACAAAAAATCTATATTTTGTTCCCAAAAATAGATTTGAAACAGAAACAATAAGTAAAAATAGCTTCTCATTCTTGAGAACAATTTCTAGAATTTATTTTCTCTCTCTTCTCTTTCTTTTTCTTCTTCTTCTTCTTCTTCTTCATTTTGGCCGATCACCAGCCTTGGCCATGGCTAGAGCCAGTGACCGGCAAAACGAGGGCTAACGACCTTGCCAAAGTGTCGTCAGCCCCCGGAGACGTCAAGCCACGGCGAGGCTCATTGACCTAAGCCTCGCCATAGCCGCACAAGGCTCGGCCTCCCCAACGGGCGCGAGGTTGGGCCTCGCCAACTAGCGAGACCAAGGCACCATGGCTGGTGAGGGTCCGGCGAGCTCGTCGGACCTCACCTAACTAGTTGCTAGCCACGGCGGTAGCCACGACCGGCCAAAGAAAAAGGAAAAGGAAAAGGAAAAAGGAAGAAAAAAAATAGAAAATATAATAAAAGAATTTTAAAAAATTAAAAGAAATAAAAAAATCTAAAAATCCTACCAAACGTATTTCTATTTTAGGAGTAGAAATTTTTGGAAGTTACCAAACGCGCTATTTTTTTGTTCAGAAATTGTTCCCAAGAACAAAATCAGAAAAAATCATTTATCATAAAAAGTAATTCTCGGAAACAGAATTGTTACTAAACACGCCATAAGCAATCAAAGTTAATTATTAGAAGACAAACACCTCCCTCTTCAACTTTCCAACTTTCCATTTCCATGATTCGGAAAGAGGAAGTCACCCACCGTCTCCTCTTTCGAACTTTACAGATCAGAAGAGAAATGAGCTTCAACAACCTTCGCCATACAGCAAGGTGGAATTGAATTGCCACCACCTAAACCGGGTGGGTCGTCACATTCCATCTGCTACAGCAATTTCATGCAATCGCAATAAATCTGTCAAGGCCTGCTTACATAATAGTCCTTCGAGTTCGTAACCACTTCAGTTCAATCGTTCACAGTTCACATGCGATGATGTGGCAACCGTCATGAAAGTTATCAGAAGGTCAGGTCGTAGAAATAGTTTTTACTACACTTGACTTCATGAGGTAGCTACAGAAGAAAAAGCACATCTTCAGGACCACATGAACCGAAACCGTTCCCAGCTATCCGGCGTTCAAGTGATTGCACATACGCCAAAGTAAAAATTATGTCTAGTTAAGATGTCAAGCATGAACCTGTAATAACATATGCACAAGGATGGAAAGGCCATAGTGTGAACTCTAAACACAGCTTTGGCTTGGTGCCACTCGCATATTTAAAGCCATAGTGCAATAACGCACACGTACAGTCGGTGATTTCGAGCACAACACCATGTAATTGCAAAACTCACTCGGAGAGACATGCACATGATGCTTGTACTTGGAATAGACATCATCACTTGAAGATGTAAGCACAGCAGAATTGATGGAGTAACTAGCCCAAGAGTTTCAAGATAAGTGGAGAATAAATACATACGGCTGTAGAAAAAGCAGAGACATCTCAGGTAACTCTGCTTAAGATGTTTATTCACAAACTGGAAAGAGGGGACACATTCCATCCACATCACACGGGGTAGATGAAAGCAATATTTTGTCCTTCAACGATCATGTTCTGTTGCGACTGTCGCTGAAAAATTTATTCATGAGAAAACCAGAAAAAAAACTTCAAAAACTCTCTGTGGCATGGAATAAATGGTAACTCTGCTCGTTTAAAGTTTTAAGTGGGCTTAATTTGATATGGTTTCAAAGGCTTGACCTATAAAGTTACACGGGCATTCTGAATCAAAGAACTCAAAACTCTTCTTTTGAAGAATTAATCGGTTACCACCGATATTCCTAGGATTGTATAACAGATACCCACTTCAGAGGGTTTGCCACACTCTCGACTGGAACATGTTTCTACACAGTACAGACTCTACTGAAGGCCTCAGCAGCTGCCAAGAAGACAATTAATTTATGGGCTCCTTGGGGTAACCCTTTTCCATGCCAAAAGCAATGGTTCGAGGTGAAATTAAACACCAGGATAATGAGCCAACATGGAAGAACACGCATGATCAGTTGTATACTGACTGAAAGTCACGTTAGAAACATACACAAAACCCCCAAGCGTTGCTCCACTGAGAGAGCTGGAAATTGCTCAAGCCATCATTGTTCTTTAGTCTTCTTCCGTGCCAAGAAGCGTTCTTTAGCCGCAGCAAGAGCATCCTGACTTCTTTTATGATGGTCAGGCAGTGGTTTATTGGAGGAAGATGGTTCAGGTTTTTCTTGAGCAGAAGCATCAGTAGCCTGTTTCTCATGGATAGCTTCAAAACTCTTCTTAGAGTCAGGAGAAGCTTCAGCTTGAAGCCCCTCTGGCATTCTAGAAGGTTCTGCATCAGAGTATGTGGTGATAAATGAAGAACCTTCCCCAGAAATATTGACATTCATTTTCTCTTCGTGCTTCTCAGGCTTTTGCAACTCAACATGCTTCTCAGGCTTTTGTAACTCAACATGCTTCTCAGGCTTCTTCGACTCGGCATGCTTCTCCATTTTTCTTGACTCGGGTGCACTAGCACCAAACGCAACATTTTTCTCAAGATTGACATAGAAGTCAGTCAAGTCTTTCTTCTTGGTTACCTATAACAGAACAGCAAAGATATTAGAACGCAAAATGGTACTAGAAAGCTTCCCAGCAATCAGCACATATTACTTAAAAGTGGCTGGCAAACTCCATCTAGAAAAGAGGACACAGTATAGGGACAAAAAGTCTGCAGCGAGCAATTTGACTAACCAACAGACTCCTGCATTAAAAACTTATCCTCTCTACCTATCTATCTATCTATCTATCTATCTATCTATCTTTTGTGAGCACGTGCCTTCTAGGAAAACTTGTTTCCACAGTGATCGATATAAGATAAAAGAAACTAGTTGATATTAAAGCATAACAAGTGATCAAAATTCTCCGATAATTATGGTACAAATGCAGGTAAATTTCGGTATGACTGTAAATGTGATTACATGAATTATAACAGGAGTATCATCATTGACTTCAAGTAAGGAAAGATCTGTAAAATCAGTCTGAACTTGCTGGCGCTCATGATGCATACTGCTGTATGTGCATTGTCAGTTATTCAATTGTCAGTTATCACAGGAATAACTCATTAATGCTGCCAAAACAAGCGATTGACAATTCAGATTTTATTATGGAAGGCTGTTAACACAATGAATTTACCCCAGAGCCTTTATCAACACCTAGACTGGCCTCTCCTATAAAGCAGGAAACTTTTTGTAGGAACTCAGAGTATGGCTGATCAAGATGCTCAGACAAATGCTGTAGAGTACAGCCAGCACTAGATGACAGGAAAAGATTTTTACTAGACATGATATACAAGATCATCACCATAGTCCCATAGCATCTATAGCAACTAAACAGAGCCACATGGAGGCATGCAAGTTCAACAGGAAAAGAAACATACATCATCTTTCTCTTCTCGAATTTGCCGTAGCCGCTCCTCCTCCATCCATTTTGCTTGCTCTGCAAGTTTCCTTTTATAAGCACCCGTCACGAATTTGTCCTTGTCAGCATAGAGGTGATCTTCTTTGCTCCTCTCTTTAGCCAGCTTTCTCTCATATACTATTTCCTGTTCCCTCTGTCGTTGTTCTGCCTTTTGAAGCAGTTTCTGGATGTATTTAGGCTGAAAATGGGAGAAACTCATTGTTCAGACCTAGTCAAAAGGAATAAACAGAGAATAGAAGAGAAATAACCCAAAGGATAATCTTAGATTGACATCAAATTATAAGGGAAAAATCAAAGTGAAAGATGTCTGCTGCCCCATTAAGATTTTAGAAAATATCACCCGCCTTTTCCAAAATTATCACCAGTATCAAATACCCGAACTACAAAAGCAGATTTTGTGTTAACTAGTAGAGAAATATCACTATAGAGAACCGGCAGCTTCCAACCACAGAGAAAAGAAGTTGATGGCCCAAAAAGGGAGGAATGTTGGGATATGCCATAATTCCAGTCATAAAATGTTACATATTCCTACAGTTTCCCCTAAAAACCAACTCTATAGGATTAGCATATAGGAAAATCACTTGACCACCTTTGTCTCACACCTCGTGAAAAAAACTAGATGGTGGAAATCTCAAATCTCATGTAAGTCATTGCGGTAGTTTCCGACCATAAATAAGACATTCCTGATGAAATGTGAAAATTAATGAGTATTTTAACTTCAAACAAGAGGATATTCAATCATAACCTACATGATTTAAAAGATTTGACTGGCCATTTTTTTTTCACCCAGAATGAAAGATAAGAAAGCGGGTTTCTTTTGCCCCCCAATGGATTTAAAGTTAAACAACAGGGCACAAGGGGGTGCAAACCCATATACAAGAAGAGCTCCAAAAACTAAATTCATAAATGAAACAGCTCCCGTGCTGTAGTTCAAATCCAGGATAAATCATCAACTATATCAACCAAGAAATTTACATCCATAAGCAAAGTTTCCACTAAACCAAAGTGTAAGACTTTAAGGGAACTTCCAATAAGAACAGGAATGGGAGATTTTAAGCTGGAAAAAGTAAGCGGGCGGGTTTCCAAATAGCAGAAACAAACAAGAAGCTTCTTCCAGCACAAAAAGATTCAATCTGGAGGTAAACTAACACAGATTTTCCCTGTTTTGAAAGCGTATGCTACTCAAGCAAAGATTAACACTGGATGGAGTGCACTCGCACTAAGAACTCTAAGCATGTTTTGAATGTGGTCTTGAAAAACTGCATAAACTAAAAATTCTTTCGCTTTCAAATGCATCCAACATCACAGAAATTCATACATCGGGACAGTCCAAAACTTGATGACGAAGCCAATTCATGAAAAGAGATCCTCAAACAAACTATCCATGCTCATAATTCACAGATCAAACGTTTGATACTAAGGACAGGACAATGTAACTCTTGCTTAACCCTTCGGTCCCCACGAATGAGACGCGACTAACCCTTCCCTTCCCAGCTCAACAAACAAATTCCCGCTTCAAACTCAATCGCGAATACAAGACAGCAGAGAGCGAGTTACCTTCCTTTCTTCGCGATCCATGGCTCGAGGTTGAGCAATCTTCGCCTTCATGTCATCATAGACGCCGTCATAATCGAAGACCGACGGATCCTCCTCCAACGCTTTCTTGTGCTGTTCCTCAATCTTCGCAATCCAAAGACAAGCGCATGAGTGAAATTCCGAGAAAAAGGAAAGACGACATGAAGAAAAGAGGAAGGGGAAACACGGCCGAAGAAGCCGAGGACTAGGGCACGGCAAAACTCACTTCTCTGAGGGCCCTGTTCTTAACAGACTGGCGCGCGATCTCACTCTCGACGCCGTCGTCGTCGTCGTCGCGGAATCCCGCCGGAGGGGGCAGCGGCGGCCGGGTCGGCTGCTTCTTCTGCTGCTGCGACGGCGGCGCCCGCAGCTGCAAGCCGTACTTCTTCATGCCTTCCGCGCGCGGGTGGCGTCTGGATCCGACGCGACGAAATTGGGGGCGGCGGGCGAGCTATCGGCGGCGGGCGGCGGGAGAAAGGGGCGCGAAGCCTGGTCGGCCACGGCGGCGCTCGAGCTTGCGGGAGGCGCCGTCGCCGAGATGAGAAAATATTCTTCGTCGATTTTACAATTTCTTCCGCCTCTCTCTAACCGTTTGATATCGCTTGAATTTTTGTTTTTCACTCAGTCGGCGACGCATTTTGATTTTTCCTTGCTTTTTCTTTTTTCTTTCTGGCTCGAAACACTTAAAAAAATTAATATACATTAATCATTTCTACATAAATTATAGCAAAAAATCCAATAGTAATTTTTGTTTGGAATCACGGCATAACCCGATCTTACGAATTGTCGAAATTTGCAGGTGCTTCATCTTTCTCAGTAATATTAGAGATGAAATCTTAGAGCATCATTTATCGAGAAATTTTATTCATCCTTTTTTTTTTTTTTTTGGTAAAGTTTATTCATCCTTTTTAGTCATGGCATTCTCTTTAAAATTTGAGCACGAAATATATCACCCTAAATGTCCAAAAGACATGAAAATTTTATGCGAGAAGTCACGTGGCCACACTTAAAATTTTGAAAGGTTGAATGGAAATTTTCTTTTGGATAAAAAGTTAAAGAATCATGACTTAACTGTAAAAAATTAAAAATCAAAAGTTAAAAAGTAAAATTTGCGGTGAGAGATAACTTAACATTATAATATACAATAATAAAACTAAAATAACTCCATTTTCCATCGCTATAATTTCAGCAACTAATTTCGAAACACAATAGAGTAAAAATAAAATAAATAAGACAAAATCCGAGGAACCAAAATCATTCGCCGAGGCTCCGTCGCTCGATTTCTTTCTCTCGTTATCTAGAATCCTCCGTCTCGTCCTCGTCTTCTTACAGCTTCGAAAGGTTAGTCCTCTCTCTCTCGGTCTCCCCGAAACCTCGTCAAAATTGAGGAATAATCGCTCGATTCTGCTGAAAGTTAAGCTTTGTTGGATTGAAACGATGGCGGGATCGAATCTTCCTTCGCGTTGTCGGGATTCCTTTCCCCCAGAAGTCGAGCTGTTGCCTCGTGGGACCGTCAATCAGTAGCCAAAGTTACTCCTTTTCGGCCGATTAAGTATTGACAAACGCGCATTCCGTGGACGGAATTTCTGGGTCTGTTGAATTTGTGGGGAGGGAGTAGGAAATGGGTTGGTTCGGTTGGACTGCGGTGAATAGATGGACTTCTCGTGCACTCATAGTTGTCTTGCTTTGGCCAGTAAAGTTTGGAGGGAAGTCGCCATAGACTGGTTGGAGTAGCTTAGTTGGAAGATGTTTCCATCGATCTGGCCCTGTATCTTGATCTGAACATTTATGTGGGAATGAAAAGCGTGGACTGGATTGGTCACTGTCATTAGCGCCATCATCTTTTTGCCTGACTCCGTAGTCTTCTCTTTAGTGCTCCCTTTTGCTGGAGAAATCGAACTGTTCTTGCATATGACAAGACTGTGAATCAGCAGCCAATCCCAAAGATAACTTTTTCTTAGCTGATTTAGTGCCGACAAATGTGTGATTCATGTAGGGATTGGCCGTTGTGGTAAATGGGTTCAATGGGACTCTGATGACAGTTATGTGCCTTATGATGATGGAGATGGAAGACAATGGAGCCTAGTTAGAGTTACTTAGGAAGAATAAGCCATCTGGCCTTTTGATTTAGAATCTAATGACATTTCCCATATACCTTAAATCTGTTTGAACAATTATTTTGGGAAGAAAGGATTTGGTTGCCGACATTGCACTATCGCCTTTTGCCTGATTATATGGTGTTTCTGTTTGAATTTTTATCATGACTGTTAGCTGATCTTCAAAGGAAAGAAGCCATTAACAATGTGCTGGTCATGAAAGCTTAATATGCATTTGACTCTGCACAAATGTCACAGAAGAGGCCAATGCCCCGTGTTACTCAGTTTCCTTGCTATTTATGAGTGCCTATGTTCTAGTCTAGGCAATGATTGCCTTATAAGATGTTCTTTCCATCTTTGAAACATGATCAGTGCTTGCAAAATATGCATATTATAGCTTGCCGCTCCTGTTTTGTCATACTTGATTTGCAATTCATGTTATTATGTCCATGTAATGCATTCCCTGCTTAGTATTGGTCTTCCAAGCTTTGCAAAGTATATGTTTCTCCAACTTTTGTGAGTTTTTGTCTCTCTGCTTACATAATACAACCTTTGGAAGTAACCGGATGGGATCTTTATAATCGACCCCTTTTTCAGATTCAACTAGAGTGAATGTGAAAAACTGGATTTATAGAGTTGCCATTTGAGCCCTCCTAGGAAATGTCTGAATCTTTTGCCATTTCCAATCTGACTTCAGTTACTCTATATGCCTGGTGATGCTTGTCTGCTGTTGAACAGGTTCTTAGAGCATGGGGAACAAGCCTGTGAAACAAGAAAGGGAAGAGATTCTTGTGAAGATCGTACCCCCTCTTGACCGAGCATACGTACGGTGGCTTGCACGGGACCTAGAAAGGATCCATGGCTTCACCCCAAGGAAACCCTGTGCCGTGAGGCCGCCAGACCACTACATTGAGTACATGCGCTTGAATGGGTGGCTGGATGTAAGCTTGGATGATCCTGATCTAGCACACTTGTTCAAGTAGATAGATCGGTTTGCAAGGTTTCGTAGTAGAAAAATGTTGAGCCAACTGCTGGGTACCCTTTCAAAAGCGCGACGAGCGCAACACTCGGCATGTTCTAGTGTTATTTCTTGTGCAAATGGATCGTGAGCATTCATTCAGATGAGTTCCCAGCACTTGAGCTCTTTTCCAGCAGGAGTTTTGTTTCCTTCAGTACTAATGGAGGGAAAGAATATCCTCTTATCCCCAGCTTTTTCCCTTCTAGATGGCTTTCAAATTGAATTGTGGAGAAAAATAATCAAAAGAGAAAGCTGATAAGGCTGAATTGGCTTAGCCAGGCAAACCATCAAACTGAAAATTTGGGATCATTCTTGAATACAGGAGATCTCTATTATTGTGAAAGGACGTGGTCTCATGGAAATCCAAATGATTAATAGTTGGAAATCGACTCAGCACACGCGTTAAAAGCCTGTAAGGTTCTTTAGAAAATTTAATGTAATTTCATTGGTAATGAACTTTGCAGTTTGGATCCTGACAAAACTAGGCTTTCAAGATGCCATTGGGTGCTCTTCGATTAATGTGGAAACATCTAGCTTTTCTCTCCCGAATTGTAGGGTGATTCTAGTACATTCGAAGAAGTCATTTATTTATTTTTTTGAGCTAAATTCGAAGAAGTTATTAACAAGCTTGAAATTTTCGCTTTTTAACTGTCTCTTTGTCGATTTAGTATAAATAGATGGTAAATATCATTTTTTTAGGCTCTATTTGTCTTTTAGAAAAATTGCAATATTTTTAGGTGTTTAGCTAAGACTTGAAAATAAACGAAAAAATATTAAGGCATTGGTGACTTGCACAAAATAGCCAACGAACCCAGCATAGGCACCGAGGTCTCCCAAATCCCCAATTCTTGGGCACGAGCATGGCCACTAGTCTTGGGTCCATCGAAACCAAGCTTAAAACCTCTGTGTCATGCCCAATTCCCTAACGCTTTAGATAAAGTCTACAAAGGTCAAGCCTAGGTCCACAACACTCAAGCTTGGGTCTATCCAAGTCGGACCTAATGCCCAATTTCAAGACCCTAGCCCTTAGGCTTGGCACAATCAAGGCACCTAGGACTTTGGTATCAATGCCCTGCCTGGGTCCCATTGAGGCTGAGCTTAATACCCTAATGCTAATGTCCCGTACTTGGATCTATCAAGGCAAAGCTAGGATCCTTCAAGATCGGGCCTAGGTCCCTAGTGCTTGAGCCCAAGTCCTTAACAACCAAGTCTAGGCATGGACATTTGGGTCCCAAGCTTAACCTCTATGGACTTGTGCTTAGATATCACATGGGCCTCAAGCCGAGCCCCAATGCACCCCAATATGATAGCTAGGATCCCAAGCAAGGCTTCAGTGGACTGGGGTTCGAATGCTTGGGACCTA
The DNA here is from genome assembly GCF_016545825.1 of Eucalyptus grandis. NCBI lineage: Eukaryota > Viridiplantae > Streptophyta > Magnoliopsida > Myrtales > Myrtaceae > Eucalyptus > Eucalyptus grandis. The sequence goes on along the minus strand of NC_052621.1, from coordinate 5,311,236 downwards.
GACACAGGCGTTGGGATTTGGAGCGTGACCTTGATCAAATTAGATGTTGGCGCAAAGTTCTATGGTTTGGTCGTTGGACCTGAATTCAAGCATTAGGAACTTGTCCCGGACGGTCAGCGTCCCGATTTCGACTCTAATTTGACACAAAATACCGTTCAAAAAGATACAATTAGCGGCATTCCTATTTTAATATTAATTTAATGCGAAACTCTTAATCCGTTCTAAACACGATTTCGACACTTTATCAGCAGCCAAAAAAGAGAAAAAGAAAAGGCATAAAAAAAGAAAAAAAGGAAAAAAGAAAGGACGACTGAGGTGACGTGTGCGAGTGGCGTGCTGAATGATGAGAAGTTGACATCTTGTGGTGGAGCAGTGGTTAGGCGGGCGGGGAGTCGTGGAAACTGGAGCGCGTGGTGGATCCGCGCGCGCGTCGCCTCACGCGCCGGTACGGTTTCTGTGAAGTTCGCGCCAAATTATCGCCCCGCACCCCCGCTCTTTTCCAGTTACCGTGCCCGATTGATTGGTCGCCGTTCGTCGAAAGGGCGCGTAATCCGCCCACGATTCGAACCGACTCCATTCTGCGCGACGAGAAAAGCTCGACCTTCATCCATCGAGGGAATCGATGAAAATTGATTAATACGACATAATGTTTATGTCACATTTTCATTGATTTTGTCTGTCGCATTATTTAAGCCTGTTAAAATCTCATTCAAATTTAGCCGGCAAGATGATTTTCCTTTCGAATTTCTAAATTAAAAAGAAGAAAATGCCGATTATTATGTTTTATTTACCCATCTCGAGGATTAGGGCCGACTTTTGCATTAAGCAATTAACTCCAATTTTTTGTTCCCGTAAATACATAACCTCATTAATCGTCTCGAGAATCTATTTGGGTTATAAGATGATCCATGTTCCGACAGGAATCCATTCCCTCAAATTGCGTAGCTTCAATTTATCGAGTTTATCAGTTAGGATCAGCTCGCCTAGCAATGAATCATTGAGGAGTTTGTTGCAAAATATTGTATGATTCTTCTCTTACCCCTCATCTCCTTTTAGATTGAATACATATGATAACCCAAAATTTAAGATACTTTCTTACCATTAAGGCTAAGCGAGAGAACGGGACCACTCATAACAGTTAACTAACTGCTGATTAAAAGCATATTCCGTAATCCTTTTTTTAATGAAAAAAGAAGTTGATTATGAATTTGCAAGTGCTCTACATAAGCTTTTGGGAGCATGCCTTCCATTGGTTACGTTTATTTTCCATGATCAATGTAGATTTTCCCAGAATTATAAAAAAAAAAAAATCACGTAATTTAAGTGAGATTGGGGAATTGTGAATAAAAAATGGGAAATAGAAAAAGGGGGAAGAAGGGGCGGGGGCTTCCCTCCACATCTATATCCGAACCAAATTCCCTCCTCTGCCTCTCTCTTCCCTCGTTTTCTGCTCTCTCTCTTTACCCGCTTTTTATTTTGTTTCCTTCTCCCTCTTCCTCCCTCCCTTCCTTCCCTCCATCCCTCCATCCTTCTCCTTCCTCCCGCTTTCTCTCTCTAGAACCCCCACCACCTTCGCTTTCTCTCTCTAGAATCCTTCCCCCGCCCTCTCCCGCCTCCGATTCTCGGCAGCTCCTCCGCCGCCGCCGGCCGCCCTCGCCTCCCTCTTCCCGCCCTCCAAAACCCCAGCTCGCCGCGCCACCGCGCCGCCGCCGAGTCCTCGCCGCCGATCTTCGGCCCCGATGTCCGATCACGCGGCCCCCAAGCAGCCGCCGCCGCCGCGCCAGGCCCCGGCCCAGCCGAAGCCGCCGGGCCCCCCCGTCGTCGACCGCCACCAGTTCCCCTTCTCCTCCGTGGCGAAGCCGCCTTTCGTCGCTCCCCCCGACTACCACCGCTTCTCCCCCGAGGCCCCGCGCCGGGTCGCTGATCACGAGGCCGACGCCCTGCTGGTTCGATCCCCGGTGAGTGGACCCCTCCCTCTCTCGATCTCCGCGCTCTCGCGCTTGGCGCGCGGTTTTCTTTTTTTGGGGCTTTTGCCGATTCGCGGCGAGATCTGCTCGGGTTTTGGCGCTGGTGGCTCGTTTTGAGCTCGGCTGATTTGGATTTCGTCTCATTTTGTCGGAGCGATGCGTGCGGTCCTGATTGAGGTTCCAATATTCGATCTTTGATGTTGGTCTTACTAGCTACAGTGGGTTCGATTAGTTTTGATCATAATTGGAGTGGCTCCTCTTTCTACGAGGAGTGAGTTTACTTCCCAGAGTTCATGATTTCAAGGTCATGGTTCCTTTCCTAGGAGTCGGTAAAATGCAGCTGCTGTAGAATTAGTGTATGGACTTTAAACCAGTTGTCTTGAAAAGGGTTGTGGGGCGAACTCACTTCCTTTCGGTAATTCGAAAGACTGTCAAAGTCGGTTGCATTGCTGGTGAATACATCGACTTTACAGGGAGACAGAGCGCTGGATTGGGACAATGGACGTGTCTTGGACCCTAGCAGTCAAACCTGCATCTGAGGGACAAGATATTAGTCGTTCTTGTAGTTTTTCAAAGCCAGTTGCTGTCATTCCTGTTGTGGTGATTCTTCCGCATTGACCAATCGATTCATTTTTCAAGTTGATTTTGGATTTAAGTTCTTTGTTTTGTTATTGACAGGAGATCCTCAACTATCTGTTGGATTTCCTCCCCCTCTCTCTGCGGGGGAACAGGAAAAGGTTGAGTAGCTCCATGATGTTGGCAGTATTCAATTACCTAGAAAGACTCTGGTCATCTCTTAGTTATATTATGTTAAAATTAAGGGATTTCTTTGGCTAAATAAATCTATAAGATGCACTCATGAGTCATGAGTACTTCTTCATGGTGGAGTTATACAGATTACCCTTACTCTTGCATTGACAATGGTAGTACTAGCGTAAAAACGGGGTTTGCTACACGTCAACACATGGGTGGTTAAAATTTTTTCAGATTCTGTGCTCTCTTTGAGTTCGAGTAAAGCTAAGTTCTACTTTAAATCACTGTTAGATAGAGGAAGTTGAATAAATTTATCAACTTATTGCTGTGCTACACAAATTGCTTTCATTGGGTTAGGGATATAAAATTTTGCGGGGAGCTTGAACTCTTCTATCCTTTTAGGGAACTTTATGCTTGTTCTTTCATAGACAACACAACCTAAATCATCCTTAGTTCATGTTTCATGTGAAACTGCGGCTGTCTGTTTCATGAACTTTCTTCTTATTTGTGTTCCTTTGAATTTTTTTAGTTTGCCTTGTGAACTCTTCCTCCATACTTCTTTACGGGTTCTTTTCTCAGCCTCTTAAGTGGCATTCTTTGTTTTGTTTCTCTTTTGATGTCTAAGGAAGCTGATGAAGTCTAAATCCGTTTCACACATGTTGTCACACACAAATGAAGTCCAGATATATATATATATATATCACTGTTACATATCATCCGTGTTAAATATAAGTTGTTCAGACATGTTGCTAATAGATTTCAATATGGCTTGATCAGCAACTGAAGCGGAAAAGTGACATGGTAGATGGCAAGGCAGAGCAAAATGATTGGTCAGCTGGAGCTGGTTATGCTGAGGTTGTTAGTAGTCCCGTTCAGACGCCTGTATCAGGAAAAACAGCTAAGGGAAATAAAACTTCAAGGATCTCAAAGAACAATAGATTAGGACCTCAGACTCCTATATCAAATGCTGGTCAGTTGAGGATCTCTAGTGTGTGTTCCTTTTTCATTAACCTGCTGCTTAGCTCATGCATAAGCCACTTACATAGGGAAATAAGGATACAGTATATAGAGTTTGCTTTTGCCCTATACACATTGATCCTATAATAATTTCAATAGTATAAGATTGATTCGGCATTTATTGATAATTTTGTAGGTTCTCCATCTGGCAATAATCTTACTCCGGCGGGTCCATGTCGTTATGACAGCTCTCTAGGTAACTTGGGCTTTTGTCAGACAATTGAAAGACAAAACGAAGCACATAAATTATGTCATTTACAGTATTTTGTATTTCTCTTGCAGGTCTTTTAACAAAGAAGTTTATCAACTTGATAAAGCGTGCTGAAGATGGTGTTCTTGATCTAAATAAAGCTGCTGAGACTTTAGAGGTAAGTGTAACTGTTTCACTTTCTGCTATATCTCATCTGCTGATGCGAGGTACTTTACTCAAGGATATGATGTTGCTATAGGTGCAAAAGAGGCGAATATATGACATAACAAATGTCCTTGAAGGCATTGGGCTCATTGAGAAGAAACTAAAGAACAGGATCCAGTGGAAGTAAGCAAATGTTTTATTGGACTCTTCATATTTTGATTTTAATAGACTTAGAAAGTGGTCCTAGCAAACAAGTGGATGCTAAAAGCTTGGTCTTCTATAAATCAGGGGACTGGAGGCTTCAAGGCCAGGGGAGATTGACGAAAGTGTCACAAGCTTACAGGTATCCATGAATAGATCTTTTTTTCATGCTAATGCTTCGATGACTTTGGTTTTAAATCGTAGAAGCTTTTGTACACGTTGGCACTTATCCAACAACGATTCTTCTTCCTGCAATTTTTCTTTCTTCGGCCTTTATAATTAAAATGGAGATTGTTATCCAAAAGTATTATGGGCTCAGTGATTTCAACTTGCTTTCACCACTGTCACTTTCATATTATCTAGGTCCTTAGACATTATTACTAGGTTCCTTGACACTTTGCTTAATCTCATTTGGCAATTTATTTTGCAGACTTTGTCCACACCCCCTATAGAAAGAATTTAGGGAGACATTACTGACTTTCTAATCCAAATTGTTTACCCTTTCCCTCCATTGTCAGGCACAAGTTGAAAGCCTTGGGGTGGAGGAACAGAGGCTGGATGAACAAATAAGGTGGGTTATCTTGGAACTGCTCATGTCAATTCTCTCTCTATGATCTTTTAGCCCTTGCCTATTGTGCTGAGGCAGCTACATCGTTGCAGAGAAATGCAGGAGAGATTGAGGGATCTCAGCGAAGATGATAACAATAAAAGGTAGAATTTGACCCTTGAGGACTTAGTTGATTGTGCGGATCTTTGAATTGACCACCATTACCTTTATAGGTTGCTTTTTATTACTGAAGATGACATCAAGGCTTTACCATGCTTCCAGGTTAAAATCACTCCTTTGCTGTATGGGGGTAGTATAAATAGGCATTTTTCTTGGTTTCTGTGCTTTCGCCAGCAGCTTTCACCTAAGCTTATTGATTATATAATGCACTGCTTTTGTCAGAATGAAACTCTCATTGCGATAAAAGCTCCCCATGGTACAACTCTGGAAGTTCCAGATCCTGATGAGGTAAATTAAAACCTGATGAAGTTAGTATAACTCATTTTATGTACCTACAGAGACCTCCTTTGATGTGTAAAAGCATTGATAACAAGTGACCTTTTTAACCTTATGTCCCCAGGCGGTTGACTATCCCCAAAGAAGATATAGGATTGTCCTTAGAAGCACAATGGGTCCTATAGACGTTTATCTTGTCAGGTACTTTCTTTTTACCCCTCTTTTTAGGTTAGCATCACTATTGCCTCTTACTTGTTCATAAATTTTGCAAAAGTATGCTCCTGAAAATGGTTGGTCAGCTGTTTAGAAAGTTCCAACTTCCACATACTTGATCACCTCCCCATGACATTTTTAATTACAGTCAATTTGAAGAGAGATTTGAGGAGATTAATGGTGGCGAGGCTACTCCAAGCATTCAACCTAGAGTTAACGAGAAACCAGTGACAACTATGGCCCAGGAAGACTGCAGCAGACCGGAGAATGAAATGCCAGGCCAACTTGCTGACATAGCATACTCAGATTTTAGTACCTCCCAAGACATTGTGGGTGGATTTATGAAGATTGTTCCCTCGGATGTCGATGTAAGTGTTCCTGTAGCCTGCCTAGTAATATGGCTTCTTGAGGATGGAGGTTCCAATGACAAAAATATTCGTTTCCTCAGTGGAATTAGAAAAATGGCCGGTGTTATATACAATGTAGAGTATCCGAATATGGGACGATTAGAAACTGCAGAGTTCTGTGTTCATCTATAATATGCTGGAATGTGAATTCTTGCATTAGTAACTCTCACTTATTTGCATTATTACTTTACCTTCTCCTGACAGAGCGTTGCAGATTATTGGCTCTTATCAGACGCAGATGTTAGCATCACAGACATATGGAGGGCAGAGTGTATCCTTTTGCTTAAGATGCTTCATTTTGCAGCCTTATTTTCTTCACCTTTTATTCTCCGTTGTCCCCACTGTGCTAATGGTAATTGAGCCTCCTTAACTTTCGCTCATAGCTGGAGTTCAGTGGAATGGCTTGGGTTCACTTCATGATGACTACGGCATGGCTAATGTCAGTACCCCTCGGGCCCAAACACCACCATCCAATACGACAGAAGTACCTGCCGCCACTTCTCCGGCAGGATGAAAGGCATCAACTGTTTTGGTATTCATGGACATGTTTCACATCCGAAACAATGACATCTCATCGTCTCCTGGACATGTTCTGTCATGGAGATTGCCAGGTTCAACAGTTTGATGGAGGCAGCAAATTCCATTCACCTCATCCCTCGGAGTGCTATAGGGAAATCCGCTCGGTATATTATACCCGGAGGTGACAATAGTTGAGGAGGTTTATGTACAGATTAGCCTGCATAATCTCATGTGATTTGCGAGCATGTAATAAAGCGCACATATTTTTAGGCGTATATCCATGTATATTATTCCATGTCGTGGTTTATTAAGTGAAGCATCAGATCACTCTCCAGCTCTTCAAGAAAATGGGTACCTGTTGCATTTGTATGTGGCATCTGACATTGGAAGTAGGTTTCTGTAAAGAATCATCAATTTTTCTGCCTTGTAAGATCTTCACAAGTCATGACGGAAGAAGTTTCCATTATTAACTTAAGTAGACTCGATTAATCAAAGTTTAAAAGACAGGAGGAGCTCACAAAATAAGTTCCAAGTTCATGCTTACGGGAAATACTTTTCTGTTTTCCAGTACTCTTAATTCATGAGTATTGCGTATTGGCTCTAGAACAGGTTCAAGAGATTTTCCATGTGCACAACCCAATGTTGTGCGGGCGAAAAGGCATCATAACTCCGATAAGCCATAATTTGTGCCGAGAAAAATGTTAGAAAGTATGTTCTACAGCTATTAAGTGTAATGATACAGAACCATGGCTAGGGAGTATCAGAACATCTATGTGCAAATCACTTCTCCTTGTCAACTTTCTTCCCAATCCAACCGGCGACAATGGGAGTGAGGGCCACGGTTGGAGGAAACCGAATTGGGGACGCGGCTTTGTGTGCGGCATATGCCAAAGCAAAGGTTCCGACCTTCTCTCCGGTCGCATCCAGCGAAATTCCCACCTGCAACCAAAGACCCCATGAACCACGACTCCAACCAAACATTCCTAGGTAATCTGCAAAATGCGCAATGCCTCGAAGTTGCGAATTACCCTCTGCAATAGAGCTTGTACGTCGATGCCGGCACTGATGAGGACATAACACAGCGAGAATGAGATCAAGGAAAGAGTAATGGATGTAGCTAAGTATGCTCCCCCATATTTCGCAAGGAGTTCCTTGGCTTGATCTGTCTTTGACTTCTTCTCATCATCCCCCTTTTGTTCCTCTTTTGAGCTGAAAATCTGCACATGATCAACAAAGAACATTTGCTAATCATACTTCCAACTTCCTAGCAAGAGCAACTTGTCACTATTAGCATCACTATATTGATAACGGGGTTTGGTAATGTTCGTCTGCACCAGCAAATTTCAAATATTATTCATGTTTAAACTGAAGAGATCATAAGAGAACTGACAATCAAAAAATTAAAAAGGTATTAGGCTTTATCCTAGCCAAAAGGCCATGATTGGACGGCCAGAAATACCTAGGGAGAGAGAGAGAGAGCAATGGTTTTATCCTATCCATTCCAACAAGGCCTAGAACGAATTTGAACATGACGAGAGCTAAGAGAATGAGCCCAAAAAGGCAGAATCAGGCTGCAACTCGCTAGCTTCATCAATTCAAAACATGACGAGGATCGCCAAGCGGAGAAGAAAAAGAAGAGGGAGAGAGTGAGCTCAAATTCACCTGCCAGAGACCAGCTTCGAGGCCATACTTCTTGGTGACTTCATCCGCCGAAGCGGACGACGGAGACGGGTTCCGGGCTTCCTTCGTCTCCTCCCTAAGGGCCCTCACCGCGACGCGACTCGAATTGGGCTTGCAGGGTCTAGGCGAAGGAGCGAAGAAGCGGTACCCGTCTCGCCTCAAGCGAGGAGATGAAGGAGAGAGGGCGGGAAACAAATTCACTGCCTCCATCTGTCAGCCGAATCAAGAAGACCCAACTCCGAAATCCAGCTTCAAGCTTTCGATCATTCGAAAAAGACGAAAACTCGGTTCTTGTGATGAACTGAGGGAAAGCTTTCCTCACCCGACCACGAGAAGCAGTCAGCAGCGAAAGGCAGAAGAGGAGGCTGGAATTACATTTGTAGCCCGGAATGAGCCTTATCTTCTCCTCCCTGCTCTTGCTGTCCACAGGGTTATTTTGGTAATTGCGTGGTTTAATGTAACTTGGGTAATGCCTCAACCAATGGCCAGGACAGGAGCCAAGTAGCAAGATGAGGACTACATACTCGCAAATACAACGCTTTTCTTCTTTATCGTTGTTCTCTGTCACTAGTTGTGCTAAACACATACATACTCGCAAGATGACGAAAATTGCTTCTTGGGAACCTCTATTGACATCATGCCGGCCTTGCCTCAGTTGGACATCATCAATATAAGACAGCAGAATTGTCCTCACCAAGCTTTAAGTTTCATTTTAAACTTCGCACCACATCTCATTATGTCTTTTCAATGGAATTCGCCCGATGGGGGCAAAGAACTGACCTGTAAGCACAAGGAGAGATATAGGAGAAGACATTAAATTTGGAAAAGCTTGGCCATTTGATGATGTTCAAGAATAAGTTTGTGGTATGTGTTTAGGGTTTGCGACCATGCACCATAGCTTCCCGTATTTATATTGCATGTGCACCTAAAATAAGGAATTCATTCAATTAATTTTCCCCCTATTCCAGCACGGGCCAGACATAGGTTTTGATCGAATGAAATCGTTTGATTATATGCAGATTTCAAAGATTTTTTTAGCCACTAATTAAGCAAATGGAGTTGGGGCATGTTCAATGGACGGCTTATTCTTGGGTTTACGTGGAAATTAAGATTACTGGTATGCATATTATTGGGGAATTGACATTAGAAGTGCTATTTAACTTTCATATAATGCTTATTTTAATGTTACAACTTTTATCCAAATCACTTAAATGTCAAATTAAAGAAAAAATAATCATTTAATGCTTTCTATGAGAAATTCCGGCTTTTTATTAAAGAAATCAAGTCTTAACATGAATGATGAGATAGCCATTACATACCTAAACATGCTGCACCTGAATTTTTCTCTGGAATAGACAAATCTCTCTATGTTGACTTGGACTATTTCTTGTTTGCTATTCGCACTCCATCCCCTGCTCACTTGTGCAGGCGCTGTCTCTCTCTCTCTCTCTCTCTCTCTCTCTCTCTCTCTCTCTCTCTCACTCACTCAATTGATGCAATACAAAATTAGGGTTCAACTCAATGTTTGGAGGGAAAACATAGGGCTCGGTGGTTTGAGGGCAAAACTCAGGGCTCGGAGCCAAATCGGCAAGCATTCTATTTGTTCTCACCTTGGTCTTGGCTTTTTTGATACGAACTTGAGCAGCTTCCGTTTATTCTCTTCTCCATCAAAGTTAACATACAATTACAGCTCGTAATTAATGGTTGTGGGCTTTAATATATTTTCTTTTTAAGGAACGATTGCGGTTGAAAATGAGAAAAGTGCATACGCATTAAGTGTGTTGAAAAATTGATTTCTAATTTTATTTTATTTTTTTGCAAAATCACATTAATATGAAATATTTGATTGAGGAAAATATTTCAAGATTTGAACTTCCGTTGGTAGGTTGTCATTAAAAGAGAAAATATTCAAATTTTAAGATTGAAACATGTTGAGAGATAAAATAGAATTATTAACTTGCGCATTTGTCTATTGATAAAATAAATAATTAAAGATATTTTGATAAAGAAAACAAGGATTGTAATCCCTTAAAAGCATAAGACCCTTTTCATTTGACATAATAATTTAAATAATAATATAGATAAGCGTGTATTTTATTTTTACAAAACAAATGGAGTTTTAATAGTTATTTAATAGCAGCATATAGGTCTACAAGAAAGTAATATATCAATGTCAACTGAATTATGTTTCTTCCACTCGCAGCCTCTTGCTTAATGTCTTACAGGTAACGAAAAGAAAGGGAAAGAAAAAAGTGAAAAGGAAATTATAACCCCACTAGTTAACAAGATCATAATACCAGCTAAGTCAACATTATATAAAAATTTAATAATTGCAATTTAAGGGTGTATTTCTTTTACTTTTGTCAAGTGTTGAGAGTTTTATGGTGTTGAAAGTGATTTTACTTTTTTTCCAATATTGCAAACCTTTCATTCTGGTTTTCATTTAACTTGGAATACCTGAAACATTTCAAAATGTGAGACAATCGACATATACTATATATATATATATATATTGTATATGTAATTTGGATACTTCAAAATTTAAAATGGGAAAGCCAATAGCAAACCATTTGCCCACATAAAGAGCCCGTTTGGGACAAATTCTATTCCAACTTAAAAAAAGTTTTTTAAGTTTGAAAAATTAAAATAATTTTGAATACTTTGAAGAGTATCACATGCTTTATATTCGATAAATACCAATCGTGAGTGCCACAAAATTTACAAAGAATATAAGATTCATCTTGAATAAAGTCGGACTCACAACGTTATGAAAATTGTATAATCGTTTGAACTTCTTTGCACTCAATTACTAGAAAACCATAAACTCATGAATATATATAAGTTGTAAACCAAACAATGATATTTTCTCCATTTACTTAGTCAGTTTCAAATTTACAAACTCATTCACCCGCGCAAAAACTATATCGTGGGCCATAAATCTAGCAACGTATTCAAACTTTATATGAGATTATGGGCGCGTTGTAGTTCTTGATTCGACTATGCAAAAGAAGACGTTTATTTGTTGTAGTGAATCGTACCATGACAAAATAGAAATCACAGGGCTGCTCCTTCCATTGAAATTTTCTAGCAACCTCAACTTTGTCTCCCAAGCCTTTGCCTGGCCTCGGGTGGTGGATCGAATGAACAAAGCTATTGTCGCAGTACATAAGGAACTTATTTGCGTATAATTTAGGCTAGTGGGTCTGGCGAAACATTAACATGGGATTCACCAAACTTAGCAACATCGATGCAAACTCTATCTTTTTTCAGCTGCTCAATCCTCGGATGAACAAACAAATTTGTGTACTTAATTGATGCAATCTTCTTCATATTCATGTGACCAGCCCCGTTAAGGCGCAACTGATAATCATTTTTACCATAAATTGAATTCTATAATAGAAATATAGCATATTTCTCTTTTTAGATGAATTTTTGAACAAGAATATGCGGTTAATTATGACATAAAATTTCCGTTCTTGGAATAAAAAAAATTATTTGATAATGACATAATGTTTCGCCAGGTGGGCAAGGGGCGGGTGGGGGACTGCAGGCAAGAAGCCGGCGAGCAGGTTGGCGGCGGGCAGCGGGCAAGCGGGCGTTTTCTTTAAGGCACGTCTCCGTTTATCGTCCCGACCACGATCTTCTCCTCCCGCCTCCCCCTCTCCCTATATAAGGTACGTCTTCTTCTTTCTTTCCCCCTCATCCGGAAACTATAATCATGGCATTTTCCTCCTCATACTCCCACTCTAATTTCCTTCTACCACCTCGGTTGACTGGGGCCTGTGCCGGCCGTGTCCCACGTTGCCCCCCGGCCGTCCCTGCCATCCCAAGTGTGCTGCTCCCGTCCACAAAGCTGCCGCCAACCCTTCCTGGCGATCTCCTCGACTTCCCCGATGTCCCCTATGTCCCCAGCATCTCGGACGACCTGGTGTCGCACCTGCACATCATCCAACCCTGGTGGTCGCCGATTGATGACCTCCTCCTCCTCCTATTGGTAAATTATGACTTCGAATTGGGTAGAACAATGAAGACGAATATTCATAATACTCAAATCGGAATTTGAGGCGGGATATTACTTTATTTAAGAATTTATTTGCCCCACAACGTTGCTAATGATCACCGGCAAAAATTCTCTAGGATACAACAAAATCTCATATGAGAATATTAGATAGCAATTCTAGTATTTCTTTAGGGTCTCTCTAGGAAACAATTTGAAAGAATGGCCGTAGTTTTCGGATGAAAGCTCGAAAAGAAGAAAAATGATCACTTTCGTTTTCTGAAAAATAACAAGTATATATATAAACCTTGATGTCTTGCAACTCTTCGTGAAAATTGCCAAAGACCAAAGAATGAACAAACACGTCCTTTAAAAAAATTGTTCAGATAAACAAATGCGACTCCTCGGAAGAAGTCGAAAAACGAACAATTGCTACCCTTCGAGAAAAGTTGCAAACCGAATAAATGATTTTCTAAAGATTGTATCGAAAAAACACAAACAAAAAAATTCGGAATAATAGTTTTTTTTAATAGAATTTCAAATTTTCATTTTATATTTCATTTCGAAAATTCTCAAATTAAAAAAGGCAACCTTTGAATTTATTAAAATTAATAACAAAAAATATAATAAATAAATAACAAAGAAATTAAGGGATTAGTGCTAATTAAACCGCGGCACGCAAACGTGCTAAGTGCTCAAAATCGCGCACCAAGACGGGTATGGTGGGATCTAGCCCCACCTTATCATTCCTTTAAATACTAAAAGGAAATCTCACACTTTTAAATTGGCTCACTCCCTTCCATTTTTTCCACGTGAGACAAGGATAAAAAGCACCAAAATCGTGCACCCGCACGCGAGTAGGGTGGGTCTAGTCATTCCTTTAAGTACTAAAAGAAAATCCCACATTTTTAAATTGATCCACTTCCTCCCACTTTTCTCACGTGGGACAAGGATAAAAAACACTCAGTTTGTTTTGACAAACAAACCTCCAACACCTCCTACCATGGCGTGCGGTAAATAATTGGAGGCTGGCCTTAATTTTGTTTGTTTTTTGTTTTTTATACGGAATCAAATGAAATGAAGCTCTCTCTCTTTACTAATATCATGACTCCAAGATTACTTAAGTTTACACGAGCACATGCCCAAAAGTCATTCCATATAAGTTTCAACTCGCAACCTTTTGGAAATTGTATAATCATTAAAAGTTCTTTGCACTCAGTTACTAGAAGACCATGAACTCATTGACATAAATAAGTTGTAAATTGAATGATGATAATTTTCCCTAACTACTTAGTCAGATTTTCAAATTTACAAACCGATTTGCCCGCACAAAAACCATATTGTGGGCCATAAATCTAGTAAAGTACTTTAAACTTTACACGATACATTATGACGCGCCACAATTCTTGATTCAACTATGCAAAAGAAGTCATTTATTTGTTAAAAAAGTCAATCGTACATGAGAAAAAGAAACCACGGGGCTGCCACCTTCCATTGACATTCTCAATCAACCTTAACTTTGTCAAGTCATTGTCGCAGTACAAATGAAATTTATTTGTGCATTATTTAGATTAATGGGTCTGGCGAAACATTAACGTGGGATTCACCAAACTTAGCAGTGTCGATGCAGTTTGTCCTTTTCCAGTTGCTCGATCCTCGGATGAACAAGTGAGTTCGTGTAGGGAACCGACGTCATCTTCTCCATGCTCATCGCGACCAGCAGGTCAGCTGCTCAGTCGACTTCGGAGAAAGAATCAACGTCTCGATTCCAGGTTTTCGAAGAAGCAGATGAGAATTCATGACCCTTAACCATCCGACTTGATAGATACGATTTAACCTAATCTCGATTATCAGCAGCATAACCAACTTCCCCGGATCGCATGGCCTCCCGAAACTTCTATTTAAAACAGAAGAAGAAGGAACAAAGAGAATTCATCTCTCTCTCTCTCTCTCTGGTGCTGTGCTGTGCAGAGCGGTAATGTCTTCCAGTAGAAAAGGACTCCTGAAGACCATTTTCACACCGAGTTTGGGCTGCGGGTGTGGGAAGCCGGAGCCCTCCGATGCCGTCGAACCCACCACAATTCAACCCAGAAGAGACTCTTCATCTTCATCGTTCTCACTCCATGACAAGCTCAAGCTCGTCAAGATAGAATCTTGCCCTGGCCCCTCGTCTTCCTTCGCTTCCCACACCACCACTACCACTACCACCACCACCACATTCTCGCTCCCCAACGCCGACGCGCCTCCGAACCGCCGCCCCGACCCGGAGGCGCCGAGGCCGATCATCGGGAACAGCATCGCCGTCGCGAAGGACTCCGACGACCCGTACCGAGATTTCAAGGACTCGATGCTCCAGATGGTGCTGGAGCAAGGGATTTACTCGAGGGACGGCTTGCAGGAGCTCCTGCACTGCTTCTTGAAGCTCAACTCGCCTCGCTACCACGCCGTCATCATCCGGGCCTTCACCGCGATCTGGAACGGCGTCGCTTCCGCCGCCGCCGGCGATCTGGATGCGTTGCCGCCGCCGCCGCCGTCGCCGTCGCCGTCACCGTCGTCGGGGTGTCAGAGTAATAATCATGGTGGGGATGGAGTTGAAGGAGGGTAGCGTGAATGAGAGGCTGTAGCCACGTGAGAGCATTTCTCTCGCACGTGTGGAACTTCTTCTCTCTTATCATTTTATCTTTTATTTATCTCTTGGAATGTTGAAATATTTTGGTGGTGTGAGGAGGAAATAGTGTCCATATGATCCATGAATTCTTCTAATATATATGATTAGAAATATAGAGTTTTTCATTTTAATCACCCGATCATTTCTTGTTTTCTACTCACCATTATCTCCTGTTAAAAAAGCAAAAAAGTACTTCCAATGTTCAATATTGTCAATCTCTTGCACTAACGATTTTTAACTTAGTTTTATTATGAGGCAAAAAAAAAAGTTCAAAAATTTTCCCAACTAATATACTTATGAAGCCTAAAAATTATAACATGATCCATGTCTTTCCTATTATGAATCAACGTCGGTTTGTTATTGTTTTTTGCCATGTCATCGAGCGAAAATAAATGCAGACAAATATCTTAATCGAACAAGAAAGAACTTAGAGGGCCAAACCACACGAGTAACAATGACTTTAAGAGATGAAGACATACACACCAGGTGTGCAAGGATAGCAACTTCGTGTCTAATCAAATATTTATGGGATAATAGCACAAGCAATCCTAAACTTTAGTTTGATATACAATGCCGTCCTTAAACTTTTAATTTATTCAATATGACCATTCAACTATTGTTAAATGTTAAATATAATTCTTAAATTATATGAAAATATTTAACAATTCAAGGAATAAATTCAACTTTGAATATAAAATCAAGGATCACATTAAATAAATAAAAGTTCATGAACAAATTATACATTTGATCAAAATTTAGATATCATATCGAATAAACTAATGATTTAGCTATTCAAATTTAAGACTGAGATTGTACATTGGTTGTTTTTCCCGACATTCAATTACTTTTGGTGGGGAAACTACCAACTGGCCGTGCCAATGATTACTACAATGACATAGCAGTTGTAGGGACCGTTGCCCATGCTTACGTCTTGCAATGCCCACATCTTCATTTCTTCAAAGGCCCGCAAGGCACGCACTCTTGCCATGCCTACAGGCTACATCTTCATGTCTTCTTTGACCAGAAAGATCAATAGATCAAAACAGCAAAACAGAACCAGAGTCCAACAGGAACATGCTCCAGAACAATAGTTCACGGTGGATGGTTCGGGAAATGCATCATTTTTAAAGCCAAAGCTATGATCCTTAGAAGCCACATTCGACGGGACAAGGCGCCGAGACTCAACATAACCGCTGAGACAGGGGGTGGGTTATATAACTGGATGGATAAACACACAGCAAGATATAGCAAAAGCGTTTTCGAGTAATTCACCCCCATGCTCTTCGAAGCGGGAGGAGATGAAGACCTAACACCGGCATTCCAATGCTGCAATGCGTTCGGCTTTGTTTGGCATCAAACCGGTGAGAGCTGTGAAGAAAATGGGAATATTAGATTAGAAATAAGAACCCCATTTGCTTTTTTTCTCTTCTTTTCGGTAAGAACTAATTCAATTGTGCAAGCGATAGTCGCAAACTGCTTACCTAGGTATCTAGGACGCTGCAGAAAGCCGAAGATGGTTACGGCTCATAAACCTCAGCAAGCCGAAAACCTTCACTTAGAAGCTGATTTCTCAAGTGCTCTCTTCGTTCCATTTGATCGATCCACAGCAATGCTGTTGCAGAACAGCAGGTCCTGCACAGGAATTACCACCATGAATCAGAGGCTAACTGTTTCTAGATACAACTTCATTGTCACATGGTTTAGTTGAACTAGAAGATACAAGTCCAGATTAGGAATAGTGGAACCAATTGTTTCTGAAATGCTTCCTTTAAATTTTGTCAGAAATACCGGTGAGAGAATTCGGGAGGGGATTTCACAGCAAGAGATTGCTTAGGTTTGGAGAAAAAATAGGAGCAATTAACGGTCCAATTGGCCTCCAAAAGGGTCATATTCATTCGAGTTTGGATTTTCCTCGGCCTTTTCCCTTCTTCTCGCGAGGATAGTGCAAGCTAGAAATCATCCGTAGATCACCTAAAGGCAGATATGAAAGTGACGAAGAAATGAACTGAAACTTGACCTCCAGCACTGCTCCTGCACAACAAATTTGTAAGCCAATGTCAGTATTTGATGCAACGAAAACTGTGGAACATAAACAATGGTCTCGAGTATTGCAGGTACTCTAGATACATACAAATAAAAAGATGCCCTACGTTTGCCAGATGATCAAAAGAGTTTGCAACATGAAACTGTGTACAATTACGGGCAGCAAGCCAAGCGATGAACTGAAGAATCTACAGGCCGCCAGATCAGATCGCTGGACCTTAGCTTCTTCACAAACTAAAATAAGTGGTATGAATTTCGCCATTCTTGGCATGTACCAATCACTAATACACGACACACTATGAAACAAACTCATTCAGTGTTGTTTCAACAGAAGAATTCCAATCCCGATCAGGATAAGAACTAGGTTGAGAACAGGCTTTTCTATTTCTGTTTTTTTTTTTCATTCTGCAAAGTTTGAAGTTACACTGAGAAAATCAAGACATTGCGATAAAACCATGTCCAGAAATGCAAGATAAGCTGTCCCGGACATAGAACCGGCAGGTTATCCTGGTTAATTACGAGAAGTTAATGAACAAAAGCAGTCCCACGAGAGGTGAACAAGGTCGTAATGAACCAGCCATGTTTCATTATTCACCAGTTGTAACTCCGCTATCATAAGAAACAGGACAGTCCCAAATCATAAACGCACAAGCAACCGGCACAAACGACACAAAAGCGGGAGGATTGAAGGTGACAATTACCAATCAACACATTATGTGATGGCACGAAGCAAACATACAACAGGCGATCCCGGAGATAAGCTGTCATGTCCAGAAATGCCAGAAATGCAAGATAAGCTGTCCCAGAGATAGAACCGGCAGGTGATCCTGGTCAATTACGTGAAGTTAATGAACAAAAGCGGTCCCACGAGAGGTGAACAAGGTCGTAATGACCCAGCCATGTTTCATTCTTCAGCAATTGTAACTCCGCTATCATCAGAAGCAGGACGGTCCCAAATCATGTACCGGATCGAAGCCGGCAATTACCAATTCAACACATTATGTGATGGCACGAAGTAAACGTACAGCAGGAAATTGATTCGATAAATGTATGCTTTTGGTATTTTGATTGATTTTGATGGAGTCGATCAGCTGATAGATTTCAATCTTGATTTGATTCAAGGTGCAAATTTGAGTACACCAGTGAATAAGATACCGAACAATATTCACAAAATGTACCCACAAATTTGGTACGGTACAAAAGAATGAATTGAATTTTGGGGATTGATCCTAATAGACCTCTAGGCCGTACAACACGCCGGCGTGCTTCTCCGGCCCGTCGTCGTTGGCGAAGTAGACGTCCCTAATCTTCCTGAACGCTTGCCACGTCAGCAAGCTGTCGGAACCGGCCTGGTGGCACTTGCCGACCGCCCGGTCCAGCTCCAGGGCGGCGGCGACCCGGTCCAGCCCGCCGTGCAGGCTGTGGCAGAACCGCATGAGGTGCTTCACGTCGTACACCCGGTCCCCGAAGAACACCCGCACGACGGCGAGGAACTCCGGGAGGTCGCCGGGGAGCTCGCGGCGGGTGAGGGCCTTGACCAGGTACCCGAAGTCGTAGGCGCTGTGGAACGTGACCCAGCTGACGGCGTCGTTGCAGACGAGGCCGGACGACATCACCAGCTCAGCGAAGCGGGCGGAGTCGATCCCCTCGGCGCGGTTGCGGTCGAAGTCGACGCCCTGGCGGCGGAGGAGCTCGATGGAGTCGGGCGCGTGGGGGTCGCGGGCGGCGTCGAACTCCCGGAAGTTGAACTCCCAGATGAACCCGGGGAGGCCGCCGCGGGCGTCGGAGAGGGTGAGGCCGACCTGGATGAGGGAGAGGGCGTCGACGTTGGACTTGAGGAGGCGGTAGTGGTCGGAGGGGAGGGGCGGGTGCCGGCGCCGGCGCCGCGGCGGAAGACGAGGCCGGGGAACTCGGTGTCCATGGAGACGAAGGGGTAGCGGTCGATGAGGTCGCGGATGAGGCCGAACTCGGCGTCGAGGTTCCAGGCCCAGACCTGGCGGATGGCGACGGCGGAGGCGGCGGAGGAGGAGGAGGAGGGGCGTTCGTCGGGGGTCGCCATGGCCGGGATGGGGGAGGAGGGAAGCGTCGGAGATGGGGAGATGAGGGAGGGGAAATGGAGGGGCGGGGGGTTATATAAGGGCGGAAAGCGGAGGAGGAAGAAGGTGGTGGGAAGGAGGGGGCCGAACGTGACGGGTCAGTTTCAGTTCTCAGTTCAGTGGAGGAGTCTCCTTCCTCGCCTTTTCCGAAGACTCGTCCAAGTTCAACGCGTCTTGGGCGCTTTGACTGGACCCCCACCCCCGACTACTCCCGAATAACGACGACTGAATTGGCGCCGCTCGTTGCGGACCCCACTACTGTAATTTAGTGGTGATTTATTTGATTACGGAAATCTCTCGCCTTACCTAATTTTTGCATACTTTTGATTAAAAAAAATAAGAAATATCTTCTTCTTTTTTTCTTTTTAATAAATATTCGGAGGAAGAGAAGAAAACAGAGGAGGAGCAGGGAGATCGGGTGTTTCGTTTGACCTTTCGGCTGCCCGAACGAACGAGAGTAGAGACGGGAAAAATCAGGCAATTATTTTGTCTTTTTTTTCCTTACATTTCTTTTTCGCTGACGTCGGACGGCGGCTGTCGTTGCCGGAAAACGTGTTTTGCATTTTCGGTGCTTGCACCGTGTATCCGGACCATCGCCCAATAGCGACGAAACTGTTTTCCTCGAGTGTTTATTTATCGCGCTCGACTATTATCCTGGTTTCTGATTTTAGCAATTTATTTTTGCTGATTTAAAATTGCTGACAAATTTAACGACGACACACCTGAAGGCATACGAACCATCTCATTGAATATTTACTAATATAAAATCCGCATGATTTCAGCGCACGTCCTCATCCTCATCCCCTTCATTCTCCTCTTCTTCTCTGAGCTGCTGCTCTCCGTCGAAGTTCCGGCAGTGCATGTCCGGTCGATGAGTATGGCAGGTCCAGAAAACCCATGATTCCAGCGCATGTTCTTAGTCGACGGGCATGGTAAATAGATCTGATCATGGACCTGGTGGTGCATGACAATGCTTAGATTGACCAAGGGGTCTGGGTGGGTTATTAGTCTGAACAAGGATACGTAGTTTGAAGCCCTGGTCAAGCCCTCCACCAAGGCTGATCAGGCCCAAATACTTCTTGTACAAGAATTTTTGGGGAATGTGTTGGGCTTTCAGATGACTGATTCGACACGGCATTAGGGACCGGCCCGTCCAAGGACCTCCTTCGATTGGTTGATTACGGAACGAATTCAAATCAATCTGACAATCTCCACGACCCGCCAGACACGAAGGAAATACCGTGCTCGATGGAGTTCAAAGCGTGCACTCTATTGCAGATCTGAATTGACCCTCTAGGCTCTAATTAATGCTTTAAGTGTGGTGAGATGGAGAGAGACCGGACACGTGAGACTTTATGGCTTGTGAGGAGA
Source organism: Eucalyptus grandis (assembly GCF_016545825.1). Taxonomy (NCBI): domain Eukaryota; kingdom Viridiplantae; phylum Streptophyta; class Magnoliopsida; order Myrtales; family Myrtaceae; genus Eucalyptus; species Eucalyptus grandis. The sequence goes on along the minus strand of NC_052621.1, from coordinate 5,290,946 downwards.
TCTATGCCTAACATTGCCGGGATTCGCGACTTGTCTCGAGTCGTTTGGATCATCGTTGCAGCGGTCAAAGTATGGACGCAATTACATTGACTCTTACATCTGTGATATATATATACTTGTGATTGGGGAGTAGCCGTGTAGCCGTGCATGAATTTCCAGCTAATGAAAGTGATGTTTACATTTCATTAAGGCATACCAGTCTTTTTAAATTAAAACGATGAGTATGGACGTGTCAAAATCGATCGACACAAGGTGGCATTTAATGTTGGCTTTGGTTGAGCACTATCGTTTTCGTTCTCGGGGTAGATCGTTAGCTCAACCACCGCTTGGCTTTGCATTGATTTTGGGCCGATGCGTTTGAATGAGCTAACTGCCTAGGGCTTTACGACCCTTAATGTGACAGCTTCTGGCCTTCTATCTCCAAGATTAATTTGCATTTGATTGACTAATTGATTAATTAAGTGGCAGCATACCTAATTCTACGTACCACGGCTTTCCGACTGGACTTTACACGTTCAACGTATTACAAACGTGTGTAGGTTTTCCACTATTTTGTAATAATATATTCGAGGGTTTGCAAGTATTCCATTAACCAAATAATTTAGACAGAGAAATTTAGTAACACGACATTAGTGATAGAACTACCTTTTAACTAATAAATTAATCTTTTCTAGCTAGGCAGATCAAAGTCAAACTGCATCACAAGAGGAAAGCAGACAGGAGAAAGAAAAGAGAGATCGAAACGAGACGCGTGCAAAGCGAAGTAGATCATCGAACTGAATCACCACGTCAAGAGAGGCGACTACTATTGTATAGAGGCCCTGAGCAAAAGAGCAAATCTCGTAGGGATTTCCGGGTTCGAGCGCTTCAGATCCTGTTCTTCTTGGCAGAGTGATTGTCTTCGTTGACGAAATCGAGCAGGACGGAGCTCTTGCACCTCGGGCACTTGGGGTCGACCTCGGATAGCATCACGTACATGAGGCATCGAGGGCAGCCCACGACCACCATCGAAGCGACCACTCGAGGTCGAGGATCCTTGCCCAAGTAGCCTATGCTGACGTTGCCATTGCTGTTGCTGTTGCGGTTCGCTTCGAGCCCCGTTGGTGAGGTGGAGATGCATGAGCTTTCGCATGAAGAAGGTGATGAGTTTGGCGATTCCTTCGTTTGGAGATGATAATGGCCATCGTCAGCTCTCGGTGGCGACAAGTTCAGCCTCAGCTCTAGCTTGGGGCTCTTTGCTCTTCCGCCGCTCATCTTGGAAGCTGTACCTGGCTTTTCTCTCAAGCAATATTTCCCTTCTTGGAGCTCACCTTAACAAGGGAAAAAGAGAGAGGAAATACTAAGAAAATATCCTATGCATCTAGGGAAAAACAAAAGCTATTCTATAGATAATATCGCCCATGAAACTTGTTACGTAAATTCTAAAACTTAAAAGAGAGAGATGCTACATCCTAACTTATGATATTCTATTGTAGTAATTAGATGATTCGCAAAACGTTGGGCTTCATTCTTACCTTGAGTTTGAAGAAGTAGCTCTTCTCAAAAGAACACTATCTGGGATTAAGACAAGAAGAAAAAGGAATTGCTGATCAAATAGCAATGTTGAAGTTGTCAAGGAGTCTCGTACCGCAATTTATAATGCCTTGCATAGAGAGAGAGAGAGAGAGAGGTTCTCTTTATAGCCTATTACTTGTGGGTAGGAAAGGAGGGTATTTGAAATTAGGTAAGTAAAGAGAGAAGGTGGGTTTGAGATGAAATGAATTGAGAGGTCGCACAATGGGTGGAAGAGAGCCAAGAAACCAAAAAGGGCTGAAAAATGTTCTTAATGTGGAAAAAAGTTACTAGGATCGACTCATTGCCTTCATTCATTTATGGGAGAGTGGTTGTGTTCATATCCATGACAATTTAGTTAACCTAACAGCTATTATAAGAAATCTGGAGGCATTTAAAGCTTCACGGTTCATGTTTAGATGGAAAGCTACCATATAGTCTTTTGCCCCATGAGAAATAAATATATAGTTAGGCTGGTTGATGCCATGCTTCTATTGAATATGTACGTGATTTTGTGATTAATCGGATGAGCTAAAATCATAGAGGATTGTGTTTTTATTAGCTAATTAGCTAGGTAAATGCATATATTCGATAGTCATACTCACAATACAATCGACTGTGAGAAACTACTCTGTTATAATAAACACCGTTGATGTAAAGAAAAATTTCACTCAAGCGTTATTTATCAAGTGGCATGTGTATATGATAGCTACCTATCGATAAAGTTAATCGAAGCTAATAGTCAAGAGATTAAGACAGCGCGTCTAATAATTAAATGTTCATTAAAGTTACCGGTTGAAATCCCTTTTCTAATAGGTGCCCAAAAAAGTCCGTACAATCAACTGATGCGGTTTAGAATTTCTAAAAGGTTGTTCCATAGACCTTGAGTCTAATGGCTATCGCTGCTACAGGATGTCTCGTAAGTGCTCGATTCACCGCCCTGATCGCGTAGTACCCTGCGAGGCTATAAAGGCTGCTTGGAGTATCCAGGATCCTTTTGAAGTGCCAGTTGCATAGGGCGACCGGGTCAGGCCGAGTCAGAAAGGCTTTGATGACTCGAGGTTCATCTTAAGGAAAGGAGAGTGAGGGGAGCGTGTGTCGCCGGAGAAGTGATCGGACAGGGCAGGGTCATCAATGAAATGGCGAGAACGGAGGTGGCCATAAAGGTATCATGTGGACGTTCGATTCATGTAGTTGTTATTTATGATTCAGTAATCAGGCCAGTGGCATTCAACTACTCCATTAAAGCTCCACAAGAGAAGGGGGGCGAAGAGAGATCTTTTCGAGACTGAGAAAATGTTGTTGTTATCGTCCCGCTCCGAAAACGAAAGAAGCCACTGGAAACTGGGAGAGATGCAGGGGCCAGTGACGTCAAGTCAACCGAGGGCTTACGTCGTCATCTGGGTCGAAGTCTCAAGCCCTCATAAGGACCGATTCGAGTGTCTATTAGGGGTGGACATGATTTAAGGATAGAACCGAGAATCTGATAATCAAACCTATGAGAACTTATCCATTTTCAGGTTCTAGGAGATGTAGTGCAAATTCCATGTTCCAAAAATTGAGGAATCTATTCCAACAGATAAGTTTTAAGTTTCAAGTGGAATCGGGAACCTGGAATCTAAAATAAGTTTTCGTGTTTTTCTTATTCTATGTATTTGCACAACCTTGTAGCATTTCTTGATGTCCAATGATAAGTATACAATCTGAAATCACTAATCTAAACTGCTTTATTAAAATTCCATAGTTTTTGTGCATCTAAATATAAGTTGTGATTAATGGATTGTAACAAATAATGATTATTATAGATGATGATTTACTATAACTGTTCAATTAAAAGTATAGATGAAACTTAAATAGATCCCAAAATCAACTTTAGAACTTGTGATTAGATAAGTTCCAAGTTCTTGAGTATGCACGATAAGTTTCAGATTACAAAAATTAGGAAATACATTTTAATGAGTAGGTTTCAAATTATAAAGTGGAATTGGGACATAACCTAAAACAACCACTCACCTCTTGAGGTTCGAAACATCATAGTTCATGCAACTTGGAGACTTTATAAACGTTAAGTTGGTACTTGTGTTTGTTCAAAAGTGTAGTAGCTAGTTATGACGATTAGGAAGACTCGCCAACCAAATTTGAAGACAGATGCATTAATATTGGTTGCTCCAACATGGAGCCATAGGACCCGACGACGGACCTGAGGATGCCAGCAAGATCCGCTGCTGCCCCTCGGCCCATCGGGTGTGCGGCAAGATGTTTTCTACCATCACCCAGCGATATATTAAACTCCGTGTGAATCCTTTTTTGTTTCCTCGCAAGGAGCTAATATTCCCTCGAAGGTATCATCTCGCCAACCTACCGGAAGCCGTAACACCTTATCCAGATGGCCATCGCTCTGTCCTTATGAAATGGAAGCAGAGGAGTATGCAAAAGAACCGGGATTCGCCCGGACCACCCAGAACCGGACTGAAACTGCTCGAAACCGGTGGTTTTTGAGGGAACTGATCCGGTTCCCGTTTCAATTTATGAGAATCGATTTCCAGTTCCATGGGTGGATCCATCCACTCATCCACCTAGACTGGACCGATTAATTTTGAACATTAAAAAAATTGAAATTACTAATAACAAACTCAGCATCAAAAGGCAAGCAGTGCACGAACCAAAATTAGTTCCGATCTTTGCGCGCAGAAGAAAGTCCCGATCCTCCTGAGGTGCCACTCAGCCCCTGACCTTCCAAGACCGCCAGAGGGATGGTAAGCCCGAACCCGACTCCTGTTTTGGGGTAGTGTAGCCTTTGTCTTATGGGTATCTTTCTGGAGTGGGATCTCATCTCTCTTGATTTGCTGCTGCACAAGTACTTGATGCAGCGGTTGATGCAGCGGCGGCTTGCGTTAGCTTGTATGTTTTGTCTCATTAATGATCAGATGCGAGTGTTTGAGCTTATTTGAGCTGATCTTGATCTAGGTTTTACGTCAAGTTCATTCTTTGGCCTGCAGTTTTCTTGACAAAATGCTGAGCAAATGGAGACGTCTAGAAGTTAAAAAGTCTAAAGCAGATCTTGACAAAACACTGAGCAATTAGTGGGCAAAACTCAAAAGGCCAGCATGCGAAAAAGAAGGGTGGGATTGAGACAGTGATATTATTATCATGGAGACTGACGATCCGGTTCCGGGTGGATCCGATTCTAATTTTTCGAACCCGATCGGACGATCCGGTTCTAGGTTAGAAACCGCCCGCCCATACCATGCACACCCCTACGTGACATCCTAACAGACATGTCTAAATGGTGAAGAGACTGACTCAACATAATTAGCGGACGGTTCCCGGTTCTAGGTTAGGAACCGCCCGCCCATACCATGCACACCCCTACGTGACATGCCTAACAGACATGTCTAAATGGTGAAGAGACTGACTCAACATAATTGCCCAGGCGACCATTGGACAGAGAAGGTCATCAATAAAGGTGGCCGAACAATTAGGTGATGTTCAGAGGGAAATTAATGGATATAACATCACCATCACCTTCTTCTTCCTCTTGTTCTTTCTTCTTCACCTCCGTCTCCCTTCCTTCAAGACACGAGATGTCCGAGCGGGACTGTCAGAGACTTCAATGCATGTTATAACCAAAATGCATTCTCCGGAAGGAGGAGAAGTTTCAGAGAGATGGGTGACGCATTAATCACGGGGTTCCAAAACAACTAAAGTGACGGTGTGGTGTACGCTACTAGTTAGGCCGGCATAGTTCGATAGTGTCCCAAGAGAGCATGTTCTTCTCAATACATGGACGGGGAAAGATGAGATTGATCGAATTTCTCCGCCACAATCTTACCCCAGTGGATTGTGGCAGTAGAAGCAAAAGGCAAGCGGTTCTAGTATTCATGAACTTCCAAAGAAAAGAAAAAAAGGCATAGACCACATACATTGAATGATGATGATGCCAAAGCATCCAAATGGACTCCGATTTGATAGGATTTGTGAAGACGATAGTGCCATCTTGCACAGTGAAATTCAAGCCATCCCGAATGTTCTGTTGTATTAATTGCTATTTTCTGCCTATTGTTTCCATTAAATACACTTAAAGATGAATCTAACTAGCTAAAGATAGGTGGTCCACATAAATGCTTACATATCTCTATCAATTATGAATGTTTCTAATGTTTTCATGCACACCATGCACGCCTTTATATCATCGGCTCCTCTGTTCCCGTGCTAATCTCAAAAATCGCCAGAGCATTCCAGTTTGACAACTAGGATTCTTCGAAGCTTCTATTTTTACACTATCAATTCCATTGGCTGCAAAGCTGGACTTTGGCGAAGATTAAGAAAATAATTATTGCTTGCTTTGATTGAAGTTCTCAGGGAAAGTTATCCTGTGAAGAGAATTGACTTAAGTTGGAAAGGATAAGCAAATAACCAAGAGCTTTTCCTAACAATCTGAAGATGTGGAAGATCTCACCTAATCCTCTAGAACCTGCTTTTGTTCAAGCTCAATAAAATGTTCGGGTAGAGGGATCGTGGTGCTATTTCTTGTCTTACCACTCCTGCATTGCGACAGCTGCTCCTTAAGGCTCCGGACAAGCTCATACAGTTTTTGGATGCGTTGCTCTTGCAATATGATGATCTGCAAAAGGCGACAACAACTACAATTACAAAATAAAGCAAGGACTAGAAGATATCTCTAATTCAGCAGCAAACTAGCAGATTGATATCCAGATGACCCGAAAGTGCAATGAAGACGAGATAGAAAGGAGCTGCAAACACCTGAAAGAAATCAAATAAAAAATCAACCACTTTTACAGGCCAAATAGCAATTGATTTGGGACTGAATGAGTTTCTAGGAGCAGAAAAGAAAAGAGCTTTGAGCCGTCGAAATTTGGCAATTGGTGAATTGTGGGCAAAACTGAGTTAAGCTCGGAGAAGTTTCTTCTTGTTGGAGAAATCTCCCCATTTTGAATCTTTCAAGGGGAGAAGAGATCATTCCTAAATACAAACTGGATGGTTTTGCTTCAGGAAAATCAGTTTTACCAAGAAGTTTGACAACAGATTAAAAAAGGCTGACTTTCTAGCAAGCATCCACGGTTGAAAAGTCCACGTTCTGCCTATAACAATAGAATTCCTTCTGTTATCTTCAAAACAAGCCATTCATAATTACACTTGATCCCTACATTTAAATGACACTTTCTTTCCAAATCAGCCATTAAAATTGAGGCTATACTGTCCATGGCCAAAGCATCCTCATGAAAAAAATAGAAGATGCAATTTTTAGGGCACTCTTTTATGGAAGTAACACATTCCGAGGTGCAAAGGAAGACATGATTTAGTTGGTTTGGTCTTTTGCAAGTATGGGGCCAGATACACAAGTTATGAGCATTGATTCAAAAATAGTCCGGGCTACAAAGACCGACTAGCAAAAGAGAGGGAAGAAAGAAGGACATCTGCCTGAAAGCTGGGAAGAGAAAGACTATAAGAATATAATGTTAAGTATCCACTTGACTCGCAACCTTGCCATTCAAAGAGCAAGATGGTGCATCAATATCAACAAAACAGACATTGCACGGATTCTATAAAGTGAAATAGAACCCTCTTAAAAGAACTACAGAACAACATAAATCACCGGTACAGATAACGATGAGCATTATGCTGTCATACTTCACGTTCTACGTCTTCACTTTAAATGCCATTGGAACTAACCATGGGGGGTACATCGCATACTGATTAAGACCGTACAACAGGCAGCAAAAGGAAAACCAAATGAAAGGCAGAAAAAACAAACTTCACATTATGGCATGACTGAGAGGCTTCGATTAAGCATGGCTCCATTCTGAGCAGATAGAATCAACTCAGTAACAAACAGTAGATGCAGGGAAAAACTTGACAGCATTTTATTGAACAGGAATAAAGGAAACAACTACCTTCTCTTTCACAGCTTCTCGCCTCACTGAAACTCGGGTTTGCTTCTGGGCAACGCTCAGAGTGTGTTCAAGGTCAGTCACGAGGGGTTGCTTCCACTCAAACTGGGAAGTGATAATGAGGACTAGCAACAGAAAGGCAAGTAACAAGGGACGGGGCATCGTCACAAAGTTTCACGGAACCTGCAATTTAACTTTTAACTTAGATTATTAAGTGTCACGAACTTGAACACGTTCAAGAATACACATGGTAATAGCGACTTCAATAGTCAAAAAGCTGGGAACTTCCTGTCTCGCTACTATCCCAAACTTTCGCCAGTCGAACATCAGAATTACCAAGGACAGAAACACAAAGCAATCACGAAAAGCAAGACCTTGTCTTGCAAAATGAAAATTAACCAAGATCGTCATATAAATGTACTCCTTAATGCAACCGACGTGTTGACCAGACACAATGCAAGCCAAAACCCAGCTCGAATAAGCAAAACCCATGTTTCTTTTGTCAAGAGAAACGCACAAAGTTCGACAGAAGGATGCTAATTGTTCCCAATGCAACGAAGAGATCGATCATGCCTCGCGACCCAACAACAAGATTGAGCAAGTAGACCCTTTTGTCCCTTCCCCATTTTCAACTTCTCAAGATAAAAGCAACCCCCCAAGAAAAAAACCCTGATATCCAATTCAAAAATGCTCCATGTACGGGACAAAGAAGCACTAATTAAGCAGGAATCGACTTTCGCAATCCATCGACGCTTCTCCAACTCAAGCAAAAACCCGCACGCCCCCCGGGACTTCATTCCAGAGTAGAGCGGGACATTCCACGCTCGCTCGCTCGCGCGTCCATTCGCAAACCAACGGAAGGAAGAAAGCGCCGATCTCGATCGACACAAGGCACGCTAAACGCAGCGGAAGGAAACGGGGGAGAAAAAAGGCGACGAGACGAAGCAAGATTCGATTTACCCAGAATCGACGCGCGCCTGTAGAAGGAAGGAGCGACGACCTCATGATCGATCGAGTGACATCGCCGCGACGCTCGAGCCACTTCAACTCAAGCGCTCAACTACCGTATGCTGACTTCTCCTCCTCCTCCTCCGGGCTCGTTGCTTCATCATCCGCCTTTGGTTTTGGTTCGCGTGCAGTGCAGTTCGGATGACGAAAGCGGGTCGGGTCATTGGATATCGAAATCCGGGGCGGGGCGGATGCGTGGCGCCGTGGACAAAATATTTTGCGTCACCCTTCCAACTACTGTATATCTTTTTTTCCAATGCTAGATAAAGGTGGAGATAAAATGAATTGTAACTTACAATTCATATCGTCAAAAAAAAAAATTAGGGTTTTCTTTTTTATTCACTTTTTAAAGAAATAATATATTTTGATTTCTTTAAACGTTTATCTGATTTTTATTTAAATTCACTTAAAAACGAGAATATATATCTTCACAAGAAGGTTTACGATCATGTCTACTACTGACTGGTGATTATCGGTCTGCTTCAATTTGGAAACCTATTGGAACTGACTTGGCTGCTTCGATTTCAGGCTGCTTCATGTTCCTAAAATAAAAAATGAACTCTCCTTCGTTGGTCCTAAAATATTTGGATATCTTTCTCACAATATCCAATTGTCTTCCTCGAACAAATATCATAAAAGAAAAATCATCGCACAATTAGATACACACACCTTCCCTCATTGAAATGTGAAGATAAAAATGTTATACTTCATGTTAGTAGTATAAAGTTATCATTTTTCCTTTTCAATTTAATTATTTTTACTACGGCCTAACTATTGATTATTAGTTGGAGAAAAAAGATTGTACAGTAACACTTGTAGAAAAATCTGATGTATCAATGTGAGCTAAACGATGGATTGAATGGGACATCATTGAGCACAAAATTCTGAAAAGTGAGCTACAAATATCTTTATAAAAAGAACTAGGAATAAATTACATCCGTTGTGATTGGAAATTTCAAAAGGAGGCTTGAAAAGGCACTGGTTTGTCATGTGTTAGCTAGATGAATTGATGGCCTTCCATGATTCAAAGGACATAATGAGGATTTAGTGTTAATTCTGAAATATTTTGTTCAAGTTGGCTGTGATTTTTCTGACCCTATGGGCCATAATTATAGTCGAAATTCACCGGGAATGAGAGAACAACAGGATTTTTTCATAATCTGAAAAGTATTATTGAGCCTGTTTGCAATGCAACTTGCAACATGCAGTGATTACCAAAAAAAAAAAATCCCCCTCCATTCATCTCTTTGCTTAGCCCAGTTTAGCCAGTTAAGAAGGCCAAAGAATGATCACAAAATAGAATCAGCAAAACCAAAAACCGGAGAAAAGAAGAAGGAAAAAAGCTTTCAGTCAAAGTCAATCCAAAAGTGAGAATGAAAGGGATGTCAATCAGCACTTGGGAAGGTCTGCAGGTGGAGGAGGCAACTTCTGGTTGGGTAGCTTCCCATCCAAGACAAGCCACGCCATCTTCAATCCCCAGCTGGTGTGAACTTCCAAGTGGCAGTGCATGAACCATACCCCTACATGATGATCAATCACTTTTATCAGCATCCATCATTAAAGATGGAGATTGCAAAGACACAATACCAGACCACATATGATTCTACCATGTTCTTCAGAAAACATAAAAAATGAAAGAACAGATTGCAAAGTGCATTGTGATCCTCTCACCTGGGTTATCAGCTAAAAACCTTATGGCCACCCAGCCCCCAGAAGGCACACCCACAGTGTTCCTCTCAACTGGGTCGACAAGATTGAACTTTCCAGGGTCGTTATTGGGGTCGAAATTGCCAAATCCTTGTCCCACAACAAAGAAGTTGAACCCGTGCAAGTGAAGCGGGTGGCTCTCGGCACCGAGAATGCTCGTGTCCTGCATAATAAGCTCGACGCTGCTGTTGAACGGCAGGACCACCAGTTTTGTTCCGTTGCCCACGTTCGTGTTGTTGGGCGAGGTCCCGGTAAAGTTGAATATGGATTTCGGGTAGCTTGGGAAGTCCGGGCTGTAGACTCTGTTCGATTGGCCGGTGTAGTGGGCTTGAAGGAGCGCGGTGGTCGGCATCGTGAACGATACATTGTTGATAGCAGCATTGAACATCGTCCCGTTTGGTCCTTGGCAAGTTTGGTTGCCTTGGCATGGCATAGTCCCGAGACCGACAGTGAAGAAGAACCTCTGGTCAACCTTTTGAGGTACATTGGCAGGAAATTGCGGGGTTGCTAGACTCCGGAGCTTATTCGTGAAATTTGTCGCGAATGCGGTGTCGTTCAGAGGCGGGAGAGTCGGTTTAAAGAGCGGAAGTTGCTTAATTGAAGAAGACCAGTGAGGTTTGTCAAGGGGTGGCTTATACTCTAAAATGCCGGCGACGGTAGAGTTGTCAAATGTACCAAGACCAGTCACATAAGGCCTAGCGGTCATGAGGAAAATGGCTTTCGGGTAGTGGGGTTTTGTCTTAAGAAGGACATTTGTGGTCTGTCCAGGGGCGATCAGGAGTGTCTCGGTCTCAAAGGGTTTCACATAGACAGCGTCCGCTTCGACCACGGTGAGGGTGTGGTTTGCAATGCTAAAGAAGAGCTCGTCATTAAGTGCAGCATTGATTAAGCGAAGAAGGTAAGTCTTTCCTGGCTTCACTTTGAGCCTGTATGTATCTGTAGGAATTCGTTCAGTGAAATATCCAGTCGATCAGTTACCAATTGTACGCTTCAACAGTTTTCCATGGAAGTGAGATTTTCAGGAAATATAATCCAGAACGTAAAATGTGGTTACCTTTGGCAGAGCAGTTATACAATGGGCCTGGAAGTCCATTGATGGTATAGGCATTGGAAACATTAGGTCCTCCACCGGTTTGCAAGGCCTGATTAATGATTGCCTCAGTATTTAAATTAAACCATTCACCTGAAAATTTGTGCTCTCTGTTAATTCTCGGTAATCATAAATGTCAATAAGAAAGTAATGTCGAGCTCGGATCAATCTAATCTTTAATGCATTACCAAAACGATGGGAATTTCTTTGTGAGGCTTGACAAATGGGTAAGAAGCATTATGCTTGGGAAGGATGATTAGAGGACCATAGAGAGTTGACCGTAACCATGATATATGTGCATGCCACCAAAGAGTGCCTCTTTGGCCTACAATGGTGTAGTTGTACATGTAACTCTGGCCAGTTTGGATCGGGCATTGAGTCACGTATGCAGGACCGTCAGCCCATCCGGATCGAAGTTGTCGAATTCCATGCCTGTTTTGTGCAGAAAAGAAAAGAAAAGAAGGAAATGAATCCTCTACAACAGCCTAGGACTAGACTATGAAAGTGCCTCTCTATTTGATTACATCAAGGTTGAAGGCTTGGCTTGACCCTATTTCATCTCCTAATCGGAGTAACTTATTGGCAAAGAAGCCTCTTTACAACAACAACAACAACAACAACAGCAAAAAAGAGAGAGAAAGAAAGAACCAAGGACTAGCTATGAAATTAAGGCGTCTCTCTATTGACCGCATCAATTAACAATGGCTTGTAGGCTATCTAGTGCAGCATAATTTGTCATACCAGTGGATCGAGATGTTATTCGGGACATGATTAACCACTTCAATTAGAAGCCGATCGCCTTCCCTGGCAATAACTCGAGGGCCCGGCCATTTCCCATTTATGGTGATCACGCTTTTGGTATGGCATAAACGCGTCACATTTTGCAACAAGACCTGCCAAACACATTTTCACTTGGTTAGGAAGAAACAATGGCAATGGGAGTTGTCAACACACGAGTCCATGTACATATCATATGTACAATTCATGTCTAGAATACAATCTCATTTGAAAAAAGTATTCAAGGATTGAGCAAATACATACATTGAACTTGTAATGCCTGGTCATGCCTTCGCCGGCGACGAGAGCAGGCTCGGGACAGAAGCACGACACTAAAAATGCGACAAGAAAGAAACCGGCGAGTGGACACGATCGAAGGAAAGAAGCATCCATTCTCTCTTCTCAGCCTCGATTTCTCTTTTAGCAGAACAGAGAAGGGACTTGATTGAGCGTGATGACAAAGAAAACTTGTCGATATGGTTCGAACCGCTTGTGGATTCAACATTACCAATCTCTTGAAGTATATATAAGCAAGTGTTCCTAGCTGATCTGGTAGTGAAAATGCATAATTTATTACATAGAGAAGCTGGAACAGCATATCATCGGTTGTTCGAACAACTTTAGAGTGATGTCAAAGACAATCCACTTTTGACCTCCTTCCCCTCCAAGTCAAACTTCCCATGTAGGGCAAAGTAATATAATTTTCGTCTAAAGCTCAAATCAAATCGTCACATCCATGGAAGGTATTGGAAACCAGCTACCACGCTAGATCCCGATAATTAAATTAAAGTGCAGAATTCCGTTGAACATCACGAGACGTTTCAGATAAGAGCACTTCATTTTTATTAATTACTATTTAATTCTGTTATTGCTATTGAATTGTTTGTTACCTTCATCAGTCAAGTAAAATGGATCATTTATCTGGTGAAAACAATCAAATTGATTCATTCTCTTGTCTAGCAAAAACCAATGACCAAATACTATTATGCGCAATGTTATCCCTCATATTAGTAGTATAAAGTTATCATTTTTTTTTCTCAGTTTAATTATTTTAGTCTGGCCAAGCTATTGATTATTACTTCGAGAAATGCACTTATATCAATAATTAAATAATTTATCATTAAATAAGAAATCTTTCTCATTTATTCATGCAATATTAAGGCATAATTCAAAGTTTTGTCTTGATATTAACGTGAACAATTTTTGTAATTTTCTATTAATTTTTTTAATCATATATTATTTTCTTTTCATGTTCTTTTAAATAGTTATCTTATGATTAAGCAAGACAAGGCTTGCAAGCCCTCACCAGTAATTGGGCGAGGGCCAAGCATAAAAGAGAGCTTTGTCAATGAGGTTCCTGACAAAATGCCTAGCAAGATATAGTTACTTTCACCATGAAAAATTAGATCAAAGAATACACTGAGTCAAGCAATCTAGGTCTAGGTGAGGGCTTCACAGCGCATAATGGCTAACAAGGGCTTGTAGGCCCTCACCCAATGGCCATCACAGTCGAGGCTCTCACGACTCTGTTGGCCCTTTCGAAAAGATGAATAGTGAAAAAAGAAGGAGAAAATAAGACAATAAAATAAAAACGAAAATTAAAATTTTTTGGAAGATATTATATTACCAAAATTGACTAGAATAACTTTATTAACAAATCATCAAAAATGTTTGAAATTGAATTGGTCAAATTTAAAAGCTTATTATCGAATTACTCGCCATAGAATAGGTTTTAATAAATAAATTTTTTTTTTTGGGTTTGTCCTTCTGTTCTTATTAAATACATACCATGTCCTTCGACCAAAAATAAAAAAGACATAAATGTTCCTTTCAGAGTCTGTTCCAGAGTCCGTTCACTGTTTAATAGAGAACGTTCATTCGACGCAATATGTTCAGAGTTCCTAAATCGCGGACTAAATTTAGTCTTGAATTCTATTGCATCATCTAATCCCTTTTGAACAAATAAGTTCACCTAACTAGACATAGATTTCCTTTTATTTTATCTTTTCAATTTACGATTATCAATTATTTTGCTATTGCAAAAATTACAATTAAGTTTAATATCAGAAAGCATGACGCCCTTAGAAAAACCCTTTTAATACAACTTCAATAATTATACTACTTAAGAAATATTTGCTTCTCTCTACGCGGGTAATGAAACTAGTTTTCTATACGTACTTTTTTGGTATACATGAACACTCCTCCGATCCACCAACCGATCCTCCGGCATCAGAAAAGCGATCGAGACACACCAGCTAACGTTTACTTCCAAAAGTTAACGTAAAACCCGAAGTCCCGCGCGACCGTTTTCGCTCGCGGGTACCCTCCTAGCAGGAGCACCAGCAACCCAGCGAGGACCGCAATCGCCAGGACCGCGGCCGAAAGCCGGCGACCAAATGTTTTCCCGGAGAAAATGGTCGTGAACAAGCACGTCTGTGATTGCTCGTCGCTTGGTTTGTTGTCCTTGTCGGCAGCGTATTCCTTGTTCAGCTCTAATCCATCCAGTGCCGACGTTATCGCTTGTTCCGGCTCTCTGGGGTCATCGATTCTTTGGCCCGGCTCGGTCGGGAAGTTTAGGACTTGCAACAGGGACGCTATGATCGACTCTTGAGATCGCCTCTCGGCCTCCAGTTGACGGGACACCATAGGCAGGGGAGGGGGCGCTGGGGAAACCGCGGACTCGTCTAGTTTGATTATGTCGTCTTTCAGTATGTCCGCAAAGAAATCTTCTTCGTCGTCTTCAGGGTCCTGAAATTTCACATCGGGCAACTCCGTATCATCCTGGGTGAAAAGCAGAGGCCCCAAAGATCAAAAACTACGGCACTCGAAAGACTGGAATCGAATCGACGACTAACCTTCTGGTGGATGGAAGATTCTGTCATCGTCCCTTCGTTCAATAAGTTCTGGTTGGATTCGGATGCCGAGTCCGTCTGCTCAACAGAATGAGAGTCGTAGCTGCTCGGGCACCTTCTTGCGAAGCCTTCCCCTGCTTCAGACAGAGTTATCCCTTCGATGCCGCCCTTGGATGTAACGTTGTTTCTATCATCTACAGAAGACAGCTCCCTTTGACTCGGAGAAGCCTGATCCGTGCCTTCGTTAATCCGGAACTCGGTATTCCTGCGAAGGCGGCAGATGACTGGAGAATCCTAGAAGTTCACAGTAACACAATCGATAAGCATAATTAGCTATTATTGAAAACATATGGAGAAATTTGCTCAAGAACCTTAAAAGTAATTTAAAGAGGCCATTCGATTGATGAGCGAATACAATGTCGGAGTTCACACTGCTGAGTTCACAATATATATTACCTGTGACTTCCCATCCATACAGTACTCGTGCATGATCCATTCCGTCCTCTCACCTTTCGGCGCACGGCCCAAATGGAAGACGAGAGTCCTCTTAGTACCAATAACTCTGGAGCCAGCCTTGACGTTGCGCTCCTTGCCAGTGGCCTTCCAGTACCCAAGTTCAGTCGCTCGCCTACTTTGTGTGCCATTTGGGTATTTCCTTCCACGAGCCGAAAAGAAGAACCACTCGTTGTCCGACTTGATAATGGACTTTGCTGTTTCAATAGTAAACCGGCACTCATCAGTCAATTATGCAACAAAGCATTCATACTGAGGACTGGACAAGCATACTTCCATTTCTGATATGCCTTGGCAAGGGAACAGAACATACATAATACCATGAGAATGCCTAGCATTGAACTCGCACAAAGATGAACGGAGACAATATTTGCCGGTAGCTTCCTAATTCCTGGCTACACTGAAGCATTTCGTCTTTCCTACCGTAAATATGTACTTCCGCATGTCTGTAATTCTCGAACATATGCCGTTCTACAGATTAAGGTTACAGTGCAAAAGATGGGGGACTAACTGACAATAATAAGGTGCACAATGCCGTGAATTTTTTACAGCTAGGACATATAACTTGAAGAGAGCCAACATCAACTTTGTCACAAGAAGATGGAAAACAGAGTTCAATACTGATCAGACCAGCAACCGGGGCATCGACGGGTAAAAGAATGGAAAGCTCCCTCTTCGCACCATGGCAAAAACTCAGGCACGGTTTCTCCGCTCCCGCATTAAAATCTCAACGAAGCTAAATGCTGCATCGTGAGTCAAAAAATCTGGTGTAACGGTATAAGAGACGCAAAGTTCCTTCCTTTCCTAGCCGGTTTGCTTCGCCGGAAAACCGCAGATTCTTGGCTTCATCAGGATTAGATCAGAAGGGCGAGTACGTTGAACAAGGAGCCTAGACATCAAGCCTACTCTCTGCTCGAACCGCAAAAACGTCGATCGAATCGACACTGAACGGGAGAAACGCAGGACATAATACAAACCAGCGCAAGATCGGTGGCTCCTGTACACACTACCAAGACGATGGTTCTCGTGGGATTCAGAAGATAAAAAAGAACAAAAAATCAACCTTTTTCCGCGTTAAACGCTTACCATCCAGGACGAACACGTAAAATCTTCTTGCAACGTAATGGAAATGCTGCAGTACTTGCATAGAACGTTTGATCACATCGCAAACTAGTCAAAGACGTTCAATCAGGACCAAGACCAACCTGGCAAGTCCCAGGGCTCGTGGCGGCAAATCTCGACCTCGGCGATGACCTCGACGCGCTCCTCGCAGCCGTCGAGCTTCTTCCTGAGGTAGTACGAGATGAGCTCCTCGTCGGTCGGCGAGAACCTGAACCCCGGGAACATGGAAGACGCCGCCATCGTTATCTGCGGCTCTCTCGAAGAAGGCCCCGCCATCTCCGCTCTCCGCTCTCCCTCTCTCTCTCCCCCTTCCATTCTTCTTTCGGCAGAAGAAGCCAAAGAAGGCTCCCTTCTTTTATGGCTCGTCCGAGCCCGACGCAAGGAATGAGTGAGCCCCGCGCCTGTCTTCCTGCGGTTCCTTTAACTTGTGGAGAAAGAAGAGAACCAGAATCCGAAAGCAGCAGGCACGAGAGCAAGGAAGAAAGGACGGGGGGAAGGAAGGAAGGAAGGCAAGGTAACTTGGGTTCGTTCGTGCTTTCGTCGTCGTCTGTTCCCTGCGTCGGTGTCAGTCTCTGTGCTGTGCACGCTTTGCTTGTGCGTGTAGTGATGGTGATGGTGTCCTGCGTCCGTGCCCTCCTCAATCGGCGTGAAGCGGCGTGAGGACGTGACGTCGAGAGGGCCCGCCGACAAGGGAGTTCCCGGCCGTACGTGGCGTGGAGAGGCCACGTGTTGCGACCCCGATTGTTCTTTTTTCTTTGTTTTCTTTAAATTTCTCGGGTGACCGTCCGTTCGTTTCAGCGTCGCCGGCGGAGCGAACGGAGCTCGCCGACGTCCGTCTGCAGCGTGACCGCAGCAGGACGAATCAGAGTCGATTGCTGGTGAGGACTTACTGGGAATTTGCATTTGTGAACAGGATCTAATGTGGTTACTATAGAATCTCGAATTATGATTGAATTCAATTTGATAAATTTAGTGAGAGTTCCGTCCACCCGAGGGAGTTCTCCCATAGACCTGTCATTTCCCTTAACCACGCCGGCGTGTTTCAGCTGGGAAGGCTTCACGGGGATTAGGGGGTGTGGACGGGAGAACCAATGGGGTTGGTATATTTTTATCGAGACCCCGGACCTGGGCCTCTACCAAAACTTTTCTGGTGGTCAGAGCCTTTTAAGACCCTCATCAGGTCCAATTTGATAAATTTATTGAGAGTTAATAAAGGTGTCAACCGTTGGATTTTTAGGAAACCTAAATCAAATTCAATTGTTTGGTGTGCATTAACTTTGAACTAAATCGTGTCACAAATCAAAGATAACCTCGGTTTGGATCATATCGGTTCGGTTCTTTTTTGGTTTTTTTTTTTTTTAAATATTAAAAAAAGGTTTGGTGGAAAATGAGAAACATTGTGTAAATTGTAATATTAAGAAAATGGGTTATTTTCCGTTCAATTCGATTCACTGAAACTATTCAAATTGAAATAAAGAATAGTTATTTTTTTATTATCCAAACTGAACCAAGAATGCACAAAAAATCGATTTATTTCAAGTTCAGTTTTGACACCCCTTGGGTCAAGCCATAGTTCTATATGTATGCATGCATGTACTTGTAATAGAATAGTGTTAGACAGTCGATCCAAATAGTGGGAATAAGTCTAAATGAGTGAATTACCTAAATTAGGAGGCCACAGGATGCACTTGACTCATACGGCCCATCAATTGAATGCTTGATGAGCACTCAATTATGAGTTTTAATTGAGCAATGGGTTTAATTCAAGTGAATTGTATAACAAGTGGCAATGGTAAATTGACTCGAAGCATGCACAAAAGTTGAAAATAGAGTAGGATCCATCGATTGGGTGATAACCATCACTACGAAATGGGGAGCACTTAAGAACCATCCCTAAAGTAACATGCGAACCAAGACGGCGAGAGATTCTTGCGAAGGAGGACCGAAATGCTTGATGGAGTGGTCCATTTAAAGGCACAAGAAGAATCAACGAGGAGGATATCAAAATATCGCAAGAGCACATCCAAAAGATAACAAATCACAGACATACCAATCATCTCTAAAGACCGAAACTCTTGACTTTGCACATACAAAGATGAGATGATCATTTATAGTAAATCGGATTAGATTAGTTTCTGCCTGAATTCGAATTCAAAATAATTTTTGAATTATATTAGATTTCCTGATTCCGATATTCATCTTTGTTTATAAAAAACATTCGAGTTATGCTTCCTTAAGTTTTTAACCTTCTCTGCACATTCCGATCATGCATTAGCAACTTATGTTTGTTTTAGCCATCAAGAAAGCATGGCCTCTAAGAATGTAAGCCATTTTATAAAGTCTCATGCAACTTCCTTATCGTTTTCAAGTCTGCTGTTCGTGCTTTATTAGCAAACTCGAATTTTACAAAGTCTTTGTGTTTTCAAAGTATATTACAACCCATTTACTTCATATTCGAACTGGAATTACACAAGTTAATCGGTCATTGATCACCTGCTATTGGACTTTAATTACTAAGTGAAACTATTGAGTTTCCAAAGACCACAACCTTGCCACCAAATAAAGGAAAGATTGGTTGGAGAAAGATTCAATCCAATATTATCTAATATTATAATGTTGAGCGCCGTACCCAATTGATTACCTAATAGTATATACGATATAAAAGATTCAATATAATATTATCTTGTTCCATCTTATCAAATAATCCAACTAAATAAGTAACAAAAACATGATCCAGTTTCTACCCCGACTTTATTTCGTCAACACTTCCGCAGATTATAAGGTTGACCAATTTGGCATCGTTGTATTGAACCAGCAAATCGCTTCAACATCGTCGCTCCGACAACAACTTTTAACCAAGTATTCACCATAAAACCTCAAAGATTAGGAATTGCAAAGAGTAGACTGGTTCAAAGTTTAACTACTCACGAATCCCAATTATATCATTTAGGAATCGGACGACTATCAACTACTCAATTAAATTCATGAAAAAAAACTATTATACTCGCGGACCGCTTGTCAGTGGTTGAGTCAATTGCTTTTAATTTCACATACGATTTGTTTTGATGCCTGAGCTGCTAGGAGTGAAGAAGATTTTAATATTGTAGAGATCAAATTGACCTTAAATTGCTCAACTAATTATTTACCAGAGTAGCTAGGCTTGGTCAATTTTCTTGCCTAGACATCAAGACTCCATTTGTTCGTGAAAAATGAATTATTTGAAATGCTTTTAAAAAAATAATTATTTGTATTGCTTACAAAAAAGAATGGACGAGAAATATATCCATTATCATTTAAAATGTTTATAAATAAATTATTATCGATAATGAAAATATTTTTCTTTGACTAATTATTTTAAACAATACAAGTGATCATTTTGGGATAATATTTTCTAAAACATTCGTTTTCTATAAAACACATAGAATCCAAATTCAACTTGAATTGCTCAACTAATCGTAGATGAATAATGCTTCGGACGCAAGACAAGCGGAACCCAAATTCAACTTGAATTGCTCGACCAATCCACTCAATTTTTTATGTTTCCACTTAGTGTTAAAGTGAAAAAAAAAAAGGTTTTTTTTTTTTCTCCATCAAAAGATAAAAGATCATTTACTTTCTCATAAAATAAAGAAAAACAACATATGTGGATTTATATATACCATGAAAATCATGAAGTGTTTCGATTTAGGAAGACTCAAAGGACTGTTCAAAAAAAAATTTAATGTTCAAAAAATGATTTAAGTAATATATATAAAGTGAAAGTCAATGTGAGAAAAAGCTGAAAGTTCCCGCTCTCGTTCCTTTGATCGACATGGACGCTTCAGCGACCACCTTCCCTGGAAAATTTCTGATAACTCTCAACAACTCATGATGCATTTTCTTCTCCGGAATGATTTAATAAATATATATATATATATATGAATATGATCGCTTCGACCAAGACGAAGTCACCGTACCATCAAAACACAGACACAAGCTCACCATGTCTTCTTCTTGTCCCACTCCCATCAGCAGCGAGATCGACATGACCGGCGTCGACCCTTCTTCGTCCCCTGCTGCACCCACAACCGTTCGAGCCACCGTCGTTCAGGCCTCCACCGTCTTTTACGACACTCCGGCGACCCTCGGTCTTGATTTTCAACATATGAACTCTCCCTCTTTACGTTCTTCTTTTCCTTTGTTTTCTCTTTTTTCTTCTTGACCAAGCGTCTCTCTTTCGAGTGCAGATAAAGCGGAGAAGCTGTTGGCAGAAGCAGCAGCACTGGGGTCGCAGCTGATCGTGTTCCCCGAAGCCTTCATTGGTGGATACCCTCGGGGGCTGAACTTCACCGACCGCACGGCGAAGGGCAAGGAGAGTTTCCGCAAGTATCACGCGTCGGCCATCGATGTGCCTGGTGAGGTCTTCTCTCCACTTTTCGGGAGAACCGGTTAATAGGTTATAGTGTTACTTCTGTCTGAGAGCACTTGTCGGGGGCTGAAAGTGTTGGTTGCAGGGGAAGCATGGTGCGGGAGGTCAGATTGGAATGCCTCACCGCAGTTTCATTCGTCTTTGACCCGGATCTATGTCCGCGGATTAGGCAAAAGACGCCGTCTGCATCACCGAATGCAAAGGATTTCATGCATGAGTCGCATTGCGGACTTTGGCTCCCTAATTAGGATGGATTTTCTCGTTACTTAGGAGGAAAAGAAAGAACTTTTGGCAGTTTACTAGGTTCAGGAGGGAAATTTATCAGTGACCCTTATGAAAAAATTGTCTGTGATGCATACTCAAATTGATGTTTGGTGCCAAAGAAGAGAAGAGGCTGAGATTGGGATGGCTTTCTTAGCACTCATCTGTAGAGCTGGAAAGACATCAAGAAGGTCAATGGTCTCAAACAGCAGAAGCTCAATATTCTGTTTTGAGTCCTCTTCATTTGCCACCAAATCTGGACCTGTTCATCTCTGTGATTGTGATCAAGCGCCTACTAACATGTCCACTGAGAATAGTCTTCACCTTGCAGGACCTGAAGTCGAACGTCTGGCCGCCCTGGCTGGAAAATTCAAAGTGTACCTGGTGATGGGTGTCATAGAGAGAGACGGGTACACGCTCTACTGCACGGTCATCTTTTTCGACTCCCAGGGCCGATATCTTGGGAAACACCGCAAACTCATGCCGACTGCTTTGGAGCGTCTCGTTTGGGGCTTCGGAGACGGATCGACGATCCCTGTTTTCGATACCTCGATCGGCAAACTAGGCTCGGTCATCTGTTGGGAAAACAAAATGCCGCTGATGAGGACTGCTATGTATGCCAAAGGTAAAACAAACTCGCGATTTATCGAGTCGAAAAAATTACCTTTGCACCTTGAAAAATTAGCAATCACATCCGAAAAACTATCAGTCCTGAATTTGTAGAATTTTCCTTTTTTTGGTGCTGCGATTGACTTGCGAGGTCGTCCTAAATTCTCCAGGCATTCAGATATACTGTGCTCCAAACGCTGATCCTAACGCAACCTGGCAATCGTCCGTGATTCACATTGCCCATGAGGGCGGATGCTTCGTGCTTTCGGCCAATCAGTTCTGTCGAAGGAGCGATTACCCTCCTCCGCCGGAATATGTTGTCAGCGGGACCGATGATGATCACCTGCCGGACTCTGTCATATGCGCCGGCGGCAGTGTCATAGTTTCGCCGCTCGGCACAGTCCTTGCTGGACCGAATTTTGAAGGAGAGGGTCTCATCACAGCTGAGTTAGGTAATTCAGTTGCTCTGAAGAACTTTACGTTCTGAGGATAATTTGATCTGTGAATTTGGTGATCTTGGGATTCATGGTCACTTGTCTTGGAGAAAAGATATGCACACTACACGCTCACTTCTGCTATTGATTGAATGAAATGCAGATCTCGGAGATATTGCACGGGCGAAGTTCGCGTTCGATGTCGTCGGGCATTATTCGAGGCCCGACGTGCTGAGCCTCGTCGTGAAGGACCATCGAGCTAGTCCTGTGACCTTCGCCTCGACGGAGCAAGCCTCTAAGCCTTGAGGCGCGAGAGGCGTCTCCCGATTCGCCGCTTCTACTTCATGCCTAGTTAGTAAGCGTCCGACGGCGATGTCTTCCAGGGCCATTGCTTTGCAACTTCAATTTCTATGTCGAATAAATCCAGTTTGTGTCTGGCCAACGGGAATGGTCGGCAATTAGAGCGGCGGCCGTTGTCTCAGATGACTCGTCTCGGATGTTCTCTAAGTTGTTTAAGTTGCCCAAAGACCAGTTCGTTATCTGTACTTTGTATTTCAAGAAATTGTGTATTAAAAATAAACTAAATCATTAACTAGGCTTTTTCGCGGCCTTGGATTTATGTGCATTTTCACATTTAAAGATTCTTATATACAAAATCAAGAAAACTTAATTGAGAAAATTAATCGAAATTACATCAAAACAATAGTAATTTAAGCATCCACAACACATAATAGTATGACTTCTACAAAATGATAGTTGTGAGACCATGATTATGTGAACTTGTAAAAGAAATATAAAAAATCCCTTAACTATATTTCAGTGCAAGAATAAAAATGTAGTTTTATGAGTTGTTATCGAGCACCTCTATTGCGTAAAAAGCAAATCCCTTTTTGTCTAAAAACTCTGCAGTTAACCGTTGAGTACGGTTGCACCAAGCTACCAAGGGTGTAGCCCATCTGCTAACAAGTTCACTAAAGGGTGGTATGGACAAGACTTTGCACGAACTTACTTACACATGGTCATGAAGCACATGAAAAAATGGACTAACAAGAGGGGATAGGAGTGTGCAACCAGACCGGATATATTCGGTTCCCAGACCAGCCCTCCCGAAAAACAAGGTCGAGGATGGTGCATAGGCACGTAGAGTGTCTTTGATATCGACTTTCATAAAAGGGTTGATTCGTTGTTATGAGGGCTTGTTTAGAGTGTTGCAACGAATTGATAAGGTGACATACAAACTGTCGCTCTTGTCAAAGTTAATGGTACATTTAGTATTCTATGTGAGTATGCATATATCATTTCATATAGTTAAGGAAGATGCATATTGAGAAGAGTCGCAACGAGCACGTTTTAAGGCTAAAACCTCATGTGAGCGAGACATTGATCTTATCGTGGCAAATTGAGTCATATGGTATTATGTATAGAAGCAAGAAAATTTGATCTAGTAGACAGGTTGGCCAAAGTACGAAAGAAGTTGGGAATAAGAGAAATCTCTTTGGTAATTCAAGAAACATGTTGATGCCTTCCAAGCCAAAGATGTGATAAGGGCGTTGCCAGGTTAAGTGAGAGAGAGTCAAAAGGTTTTCAATGCACGAAAGACCAAGGACGATTCAAGCAAACCCGACGAGCCTTTTTTTGATACTTTATAATATTACTAAGGGCAGATAATATGGAAAATGTATATTATTCTAGAAAATTGTTGTAATCATTGTGGGTAATTAGTAAGTAAGAAGGTAAAATCTCCACCTATAGATTAAAAGTAAATCGGCTGTAATTACGGGGGTGCCCCAATTTCTATCACGTCGCAAAACTCTCTCTCTCTAACATTTCGAGGTAAGGAAAGGCCATTCTTGTTCTTGATTCGATTCACTGTCGAAAGATCGAGAAACCTGCTGCGGCTGCTAAGTGGGAGGACTAGCAGAGACAAACCAATTTCCACACGTCTCTCTCTCTCTGCTCTCAGACCAGACGGCGACAAAACTGAGCTCCGGCTCGGAGCGACAGCAAAACCCAAGCCACACAGAAAGAGAGAGATACACAGAATAGCAATGGCGCTGGTTCCATCCGATCCCATCAACAACGGCCAGTCCCTCCCCCTCATCGCCGAGGTCAACATGTCCTCCGACTCCTCCTCCGCCGCCGCCGTCGTCCGCGCCACCGTCGTCCAGGCCTCCACCGTCTTCTACGACACGCCCGCCACTCTGGGTACCCTCTCTTTCTGTCTGTCTGTCTCTCTCTCTATGGGTTCAGTAAATTTGACGCCTTTTTTCTTTGCTTCTTCTGTGGGATGCGATGGCAGATAAGGCGGAGAGGCTGCTGGCCGAGGCGGCTTCGTACGGGTCTCAGCTGGTCGTCTTCCCCGAAGCCTTCGTCGGCGGTTACCCCCGCGGCTCCACCTTCGGCGTCAGCATCGGCAATCGTACGGCGAAAGGCAAGGAGGAGTTCCGCAAGTATCACGCCTCCGCCATCGATGTTCCAGGTACTAGCGCTACCGCCATGTTTTTATGGTTAGTGGGCGTTGGTTCTCTTTTGGGTTTTTGAAGGTAGTTCGTTCTCACCCAGCTATGACGATTCGTAGTTTCCGATGTTGGCCCTCTCTTTGAGTTCTGTATCTAAGTGCAAAAAGTTGGTCGACTTCCAAGATTCGCGGTGTCGAAGCAGAGTCTCTTGTTTGGTCTGTAGATTGATGAACTTGCAGCAACCTGGATACTCATATTGAATCTCTGTTTCTGAGCTCCTTGAAATGGCTGCTTTGTATATCATGCGATCGTTTGATATGTCGCTCTCGTTTGTGCCGTCCTGCCACACGGCTCTTCTTATGCCTTGCGCATATGTTCCATGATTGATGCTTATGCAGGCCCTGAAGTTGATCGCTTAGCAGCGATGGCTGGAAAATATAAAGTTTTCCTAGTGATGGGGGTGATAGAGAGAGATGGATATACATTGTATTGCACAATCCTGTTTTTTGATCCTCAAGGTCATTACCTTGGGAAGCACCGTAAAGTCATGCCAACGGCTCTGGAGCGTGTCATCTGGGGATTTGGTGATGGGTCGACCATTCCGGTGTTTGATACGCCGATTGGGAAAATTGGTGCGGCCATTTGCTGGGAAAATAGAATGCCACTTCTGAGGACAGCAATGTATGCTAAAGGTTAGCTATTCTGCATGTTTGCAGCTTGTTTTTTGCTTGACCAGGTCAAACTAGATTTCATCTCCCGGTCTCTTTCATCTCCATTGACTGGCATATATCTGCTCTTCGTGACCATGTGGACTTGAAGGAAAGTATAGAATTAAAAAATAGATGCCCATGCCAACAGTTGCACACATTCTTCTGAAACTTTGCTGCATGACACAGCTGGTGATCTGATTTTGCCTAGTAACCATGTTCATATTTATGTTCTTACTTTAGCATGGATTTCGTGTCACAGTTGGATATGATAATGATATCTCTCCCACCCTGGAATTCTTGGTTATAAGTTTTAAAGCCTGTATCATGCTGTCAAATTGGTGTCCAATCCATCTGATCAGGCTAACTTTTGTTACCTGCATTGATGTCGTTGGAACCAGTGTTGGGGTAATGTTCGGAAGTTTAACCATCACAATCCATATTAGAATGTGATTCCATGGATTGTTGTCTGTCAATGCCTTGTTGGATTGCAAAACCTTCGTACCTCCTGTTGAGGCTGGGCTTCCATGAGCCATAATTTTGAAATAGAAACTGCAATTAGCACAGGAACGATGTTAGCTAAACTTGATGCAGGAAGGATTGAGAAAATCCAGTCTTCTTCATTTTGCAGGTGTTGAAATATATTGTGCGCCGACAGCTGATGCGAGGGACATTTGGCAAGCATCTATGACACATATTGCTCTTGAGGGTGGATGTTTTGTTTTATCAGCCAACCAATTTTGTCGTCGGAAAGACTACCCGCCTCCACCAGAGTATGTTTTTGCAGGAACAGATGACGATCTTAACCCAGATTCTGTCGTATGTGCTGGAGGCAGTGTAATTATATCTCCATCAGGAAATGTTTTGGCCGGACCCAATTATGATGGCGAGGCACTCATCTCAGCTGACCTTGGTATGCTCCTGTCACTTGCAGCTCGCGTGCACTTTAAATCTCTGGAAGTTAGCTAACCAACGAGATTATGGTCTCATTTTAGTTGTGAGGGCTTCTGGTTTTTCCTCATGAGCTTGATATACTTATGGTGTAATGATGTGCAGACCTTGGAGAAATAGCGCGGGCCAAGTTTGATTTTGATGTGGTTGGGCATTATTCGAGGCCTGAGGTGCTTAGCCTGATCGTGAGGGACCATCCGAGCAACCCAGTTACCTTTGCATCGACATCCGGGAAGCCTGAAGGCCCTTACAAATAGGTTATGTTTTCTTTCACGGAGCCAGGTCTGAATCATGGCAAATAACGGCAAGCAAATGTTGGTCCCAGTGGGAAGCTTTTGATTGTTTGTTTCAACTTTTTGGACTCCTGATTGTTTGTTCAACTTTTTCGACTTCATGAGCTATTGTAAATTCTGATTGCAAGCAACATAGTTCATGAATACTTCCTGCTTGATAGTTGAGAAAGCGATGTTATATTTCAGTTGCACAGTAAACATGTCTGTATCCTGTGCAGTAGGACTCTTGTAACTAGTCTGTATCTTGGCAATGAAATAAGAACATTAGTGACTGTTCTCGTGAATTAATTCGATCTTTTCTTTTGGTAGCTCAGTGACGAGTTTTTTGGGTGGTGTGGGGTGGATGGGTGGGTTGGGTTTTCGCCGTTTCAATATCTTACAGTTCCATGCACCTGGTCTTATTTCGACAGGCGGTTTGTCTTATAACAAATGCTGGCCCTCATGCCAGAGAATATGTTAGGCCAGTTGACGACGAAATGAGTTGTTAAGGAGCACATGGAATGATGAAGAGCATAGGTGGAATTATTCTCTCATGTTTATCATAACTCTCGCAGATGACACCGGTCTTGCAAACTGGGACGGCAGCAACATCAACATGGTATTTAGCAGCAAGAACTAAAATTGCGAATTGGGATGGTTTTTAACATCAGCACTAGACCAGCAACACATATACAATTATAGTATCAAAATTCTCGAATAGGACTAACGCGAGGACATCGTTCGCTAGCAATTTCTAGTATTCCCTGCCTGACATGGAGATGAGCGCAAAAGAAGAAGGAAAAAAACTCTTTAATCCTGACTCGCTTCGATTTCGCATTCATTAGTCTCTCCCACAGTCCAACTCTCCATGCCGTGATCTTGCAGAGGCAAGGACTGGCTCCATGGCCTGATCGGACTGGCGAAATTCGACAGCTGAGGGTCCTTCAGGCCTGCGAGCGCTCTGTTTCTTCTGGTTTCTTCTTCTTTGTTGCTGTCCATTTTAGCCGGTGAGAAGAACTCTATTAGTCTCCCTGCGTCGAACCCATTCAGGTTGTCAAGAGTTCTGGCACCGTCGTGAAGATTCGCCCCTTTAGAGTTTCCTCTTCTTAAGGAGATGCTCTCCCATTGAATTTTGTCAGATGAAGATCTCCTCCCATTGAAGTTGAACTCATTATCTACCGAGACCCATTTCGAGTTCTCTTGATTAGTATCGTCGTGCGCGTAGCTCCACTTGTAGCTCCTGGTGTTGTTGTCCATGTTCAATTCGATCGAATGAAGATCGCTGTCTGCGGATTCATTTCCTTCGCACTCCTCTCCATCAGCTTCTTCTTTATTCTCTCGGAATAATTCGTTTTCAGCGCATTCAAGATTGATATTGTCGCTCAAGAACGCCTCGAGCTCCTTGGCTTTCTGTGATTTCGGAGAATTCTCATCTTTACTCATTTTGGATTTCATGTAGGTCTCGAGCTGAGCCCTCAGCTTTTCGACGGCGGCATTCTTCTCTTCAAAATGGTACTTGGCCTCTGAAAGTTTCATCTGCACTCTCTCCTCCCGCAAGACATCCGCTAGCTGAAGCATTTCCCTCTCCTTCTCCACCTCTTCAAGAACTTTGGCGGATTCTCTCTTCAATTCTTCCACTTGCGCCCGGTCCTCTCCAATCCCTCTCGCTAACTCGTCGCAGACCTGCTCCAATACTTCCTTAGCCCTCTTCTCACTCTCGATCTGTTTCATCGCCTTGGAAAGAGATGACTTCATGCCAGCCAGTTCTTGGCCAAGCTTCTTGTTTATTCTCTCCGTTTGTCTTCTCAATTTCTTTTCCACGTCGACTTCCTCAGCCATATGTGAAATGGTAGTGCGGATTCGTTCCCGCTCCTTTCTTCTCCAAGACGCCTTTTCTTCTGCGAAATTCTTCATGAGGAAATCAATCTGGTGAGAATGAGACCTCTCTTCATGGATCAACTGCTCAACCTGGATGATGGAACGATCGAGCTCGACTCCTAAGGCCGAGACGAGGGCTATAGTCGGTTTGTGTTGCTTCTCGAGACCACCCACCCGAAAAAGAACTTTCAGAAGTTCCTTCGACGTGGTTAAACTACTAACGACGTCCTTTAGACGAGTCCTTCTATCTTCGGCCCGGTTCTTGCGTTTAGGAGCTTCGATCTGCATTTCCCACCAGACATACATAGCATTAATTCTCTCACCTTTCAAACAGAGACACACAACAGAGGAGAGGTCTCCTTTTTATTTTCTTCAGTTCATTCAAAAGAAAGTCTTGTAAATTTTAAATGTCCAAATGCTCGTGTAGGAAAAGCAAAACGATTCACAGAGATCTCGAGTTCATTTGTTCGACTTGCAAAATGCAAAATTCAGCGAAAACTAGCAGCAATACTGTTCTTTCTGAACACGGGCATCAGTCTCTTCCCTCATATATACTTTCGCTAGCCTTCACAGATAGTGGGTTTATCAGCAATTTTACCATTTCAGCATTTCTTTTTTACCTCTATCACGCTGGCATTGCTATAAGAGTCCTGGCCTCCTTCGACGAAATCTGTGATCAGAAGTTTCTGAGAAACTGCTGAGGATCTTCTCTGGTGATTGCCGCCTCCAGCTTGACCCTTCCTCTGCAATCAACAGACAAAAAAAGTTCGCAATTCGCAAGAAGTTCCGAAAACCATCCGGACAAGCTAACATTCCCACGTGAATTCTCACAAAAACAGAGCCTCCTCAGTCATGAATCGAACGGAAACAAGCAGAGGAACGCATCCATCAACGAAGACAAGTAAAGCCTCACCTCAAGCGCAGGGCTGTGGTTCGGATCAGGCAACCGAGGGACCAAAGAGCCCGAATGCGACAACCTCGCGTCCTTCTCTCTTCTCCTCGACAGCTTCTGATCCATCGTCGCATCCAAGTCGCTCCCCTCTCCGGGCGACGTCACTCCATTGATTTCCCAGAGAGTAGCAGCCAACTTCCTGGCGGAGACGGGCACTTCCTTCTTCGCTCTACCCCCGCCGTTCTGAGCCGCCGCCGCCAAGCAAGCGCTGGGCACCATCAGCGGCGGCGACTTCGCGCCCGTCCTCCACGTGGGAACAGGGGTGCTCGACCCTGCTCGCTTCCCCACCAAGATCGCCCTCTTCAGCCGGTACCTCCTCACCAGGGACGAGGAGGAGGAGGACGAGCAGCCCCTCTTCCTGATCTTGCACTGCCCTCCATTCTTTCCCTCCATGAGCGTGGAGGAAGCAGGGGAGGAAGCAGCAGCTACGTCCGTTTCGAGAGGACCCAGAACACGCAAAAAACACAAGGAAACAAACGTCAGAACTCGGAGCAAATCTTGACTGCGACCGGTCCGCTTTCGCAAAAGCTCGGGAGAGAGCACATCATGGGCGCAGATGGACTTGACCCACTTTCAAGAATTTTGAAAGGGGACGGGGGCAAGAGAGAGATTGAGATTGGAGGAGGAGGAACAGGGGGAGGAGGGTGGGGAAACGTTTCTCAAAGTTCCATGGGAGGGAGTACGGGTCGTTCGTTCGATCAAATCTTTTCTTTTTGGGCAAGTCCGGGCTGTCCGTCACGCCTTGATTTCCTCAAAGAAAGAGACAATCAAAGATTCTTCCGCCCCAGCAGTCTTAAAGATCGACCAGAGGAACTTGGAAAGCGGGGGGGTGTTCGGGAGTGGTGGGCTGTCGAATTATTGGGGTGGCGTTGGGAGAGAAAACGGAGAGAGAGAGAGAGAGAGAGAAGCTTTGGCTGGCAAAGATTCAGAATTCTGGAGAGGGAAAAAGCAAGGAAAAGAGAAGTAAAGTTGAGGAGAGAGAGGAGGAGGGAGTATAAGGATAGGCTGGTTTTGCTCTCCTTGCATGTGGATCTAATGATTGTATGGAAATCTATTTGTAATCCCTCGAAATTTAATAAGGCGTGCCCGTCCTTCTCGTTCAAGATTTTATCTGACTTTATTTACTCTTCTTTTTTGGTACGAAATGAGGGCGAATTATGCTAACTGAGGAAGTAAAACTTCTCGATGGCTTATCTAATGCTAAAGTGTCGTTTACATCGAAAGTCCATTAAAGTATGGAATTATAAAGGCCGGTCCCCGAAAATACGTGTTGTTAAATTTAACACGAAGGTGAGCAATAGTGAAAAGGACACGATGATGTGATTTTCTTCTTTCTTTTTTGTCTTTGACGAGCATTTTCATTTAAATGCTGCGTGCTGATGACGTGTTATATGCTTTAAGATGAAAATATAAATTAGTCAAAATTTCAAAGCAATTTCTGCATAGTATAGTGATAAGGAGCGACGGAACAAAAGATATTTATCATGACATTTGATTTTGCAAGAGTGGGATTACTGCGATTTGACATGGGATTAGAGATCTACCTTATCACCGCACCGCAACCCGAATCCAGTCTTTGACATGGCGTACGCATGCACAAAGCACAGTCCAATGGGAGACGTGCATGTGTAAGCTTTTGGAATTTTGACCGAGTTCGAAGTATTAATTTTGTCCCCCATAATTGGAATTGCCAAGATCTCCTTAAATTTGCATCGAAAGTTCTCCATGGCTCAGCAATATTTTCGCCCTCCCATCGATGCACATCGAAATTCATGTCATTTCTCTATAATTGGCTACGATAATTACTAAGATTTTGAAATCCACAGGAACATTGATAGTCAGAGATTGAATACCATATTTGTCTCCGACGCCCACTTCAATGAAAAGTTAGATATTCTCGATCGACCGAAATACGTTCCGTCGACCCGTGAAAATTAGATCATTCGTTAATTATGGAGAAAGGGAAGTGCTTAATAAGAAAAAGAGCGGAAAAGAAGGAAGCCACAAAAGTCACAGGGGGAGTCTGTGACGGATCACATGAAAGGAGGAAATC
Source organism: Eucalyptus grandis (assembly GCF_016545825.1). Lineage (NCBI taxonomy): Eukaryota > Viridiplantae > Streptophyta > Magnoliopsida > Myrtales > Myrtaceae > Eucalyptus > Eucalyptus grandis. Next base: position 5,259,430 of record NC_052621.1, on the reverse strand, counting down.
TTGTTGCCTAACACTGTCAGATTGAATGCTTGACTTTGTCCTTTTAATTTTTGTAAGGGTGCAAGACTCTCTAGCAACCTAACCTAGCATGTGCCTTTTCACTTAAATGAAGCAACGTGGCCCTCTGCCACATATGGATGCCTTTCAATAGCTCCCCTAATTTTGCTGTGCTTGGTGAATTTTGATTTTTTTGGATATTTATAATAAAATAAATTAAGGGTATAAGCCCTTTCTACACCCTAGAGAAAAAGGCTGCTTCCTTAGGGCTTGATCAACCCCCTAGTGTCCCGGCTTTTCCTTTTTTTACCCCATCATTGACTCCTCTAAAAAATCACCAGACCGACTTTGACCGGAGGAGCATTTCGAAATCGAATCGAATCGTTAGCCCCTATGAATGAACATGGTAGGCCATGGAGCAGTAGGATCTCCCTTTGCAAGATGTGCAATTTACTCATGTAATTATGCTTTTGAGGGCGGAAGAAAGTACCAAAGATTTTGCAGATTCGTACGGGACATACATCTCAGCCCTCCGTGAAAGTTAACATGGGATTATGTATTGTCCTCGATGAACATCGTAAATTCACATTATCGGATCAGTTCTATGACAGTCAAAACTTTTGAGGAAAAAAAAAGAAAACGAGCGTATTACATAGTTGTGGAGCTTGAAGTTGAGTTCGAAGTCTAATAATGGGAGTCATAAAACCTAGGTATGTTATATTTTTCACAAGTAAAGATCGACTAATTTAGAAGAAGAGGGAAAATTTGACACATACTGTGATTTGGCCAATAAAAATTTGAGCTTTTTTTTTTTTTGGGGGTGGGGGAAAGATGGATTTGTAACAATCATGATGCAATTATAGGAGCCATATAAGATAATGCAAAAAAAAAAAAAATTTGAAGAGCAAGAGGGGTCGTGGGAAAGAGGAAGGACCAATTGACGAATAGCAGAAAACTTGGGAGGGAAAAAAAGAAAAAAAAAACAGGGTACGAAATTGCAATAATTGCCGACCATCTAATCGGTGCCAGATGAGACCATGTCCCGGGGAAGAGGCCACGAGGTGGGACCCCCCCTTCCTCTGGGTCGACTAACGGCTCCATTTTTCCCATTTTCTCTTTCGGACTTTAGTTGGCATTATTTCAATATTTCGGGATAATTATTATTATTATTATTTTGGTTCGATATTTCATCAAACGTCTCCTAAAGGGCACGAATCCATTTCCATGGAGTAGTGTCGTCATGTACTTTCAAACACCCCCAAAAAGGAAAAGGGAAAAAAAAAGCACGTACTTAATTGGTGTATAGCAACTTTAATCGTTGGTAATTCGCAAGTGTCGTTATCAAATCATTATCTTGATAAGTCGGGAAATCATAATTAACAAAATGACATCACTTTGATTGTGCGATAAAATGTCACCCACCGAAAGTATTGGCTAGAAAGGTCAATCACATTTCTTTTCGTGATAAATGAGGGCGGTCATCTATAGTTTATGTCAATGTCTTTTGTTTCGTTGTTATAAATTCTTATATGGTCATGACATAGGATGTTTTTGTTCACTTTAGATACATTGTCTATAGGCAAGCATGGTGTGTCGCGCCGATTATTATGTTTGTGATCACGCGATGCATAAAATAGAGATGGAAATAATCACATCGACATAGACCTTTTTTGTAGAGTTTGACAATTTTGTGTCGTATTAATCTCATAAGCTTAGAGTGACATCATTTCAAGGATAAAAAGGTAGGCGCTATTTTTGTCTTGAGCCTTGTAGCTTGAATTGAAAAGAACTCAATCGTAAATAATAATAATAAATAATTGTAGTAACTTAAAAGTTTGAAATCAATATTATTCATGACACTTTTGTTAGGATTAAAAAAGTTCTGCATCGGAGAATTGATAGGGTATTGAGTAGCTAATAATTCATTATTATTAAAAAAGTTTTACATCGGACTTTTGCTGTGCATTCCCCAACAACTTTTACTCTAAACTCATTTTATCTCACGAAATCCCCTATCGAGAAAACTAGAACACATTTCCTCTAAACTCATTTTTCTCTCATGAAAAATTCTTAATTGGTACCCATTTGGGTCGTGCATACCAACTTGAGATTTTTAGTAAGATGAAAATTGATTCATGATTAATGTTTCGTGAGGTATTGATTTGGGGTTTTTAATAGTATTAATAAAAGAAGATTACGAAGATCAGATGCAACTCGATAGACTATATTGTTCGGCACGGACGACTTCATGGCGGGGCTACGAGTTTAGATTTTGATTCGCATCTTATCCGACCCGTAAATTTCAATGCGCATTTTATCGTGATTTTGGAGTTTTTTTTTTTTTTTTAACACGTGATTTTGGAGTCTAGCCATGACGAGTTTCTTGGTAGATTTGAAAAAGGAAAAATAAATTAGAGTGGGCCCCGCGCGAGGACGAGGGACACATGGTCTGGCAATCACATGGGCCAACGTCATCGGGCCACATTCGGTCCAAGTACAATTTTGGGTGGGTTATGCACGGGGTCCCACCCGGACCTGCTTGACCGCGGGCCCACCTTCAATCAGACGGTTTTCCATTTTCGAGCTTCTCTCTCCTGTGGGCCGCAGATTTCCCGGATGACGCTGAGGGTTGGCTGAAATTGAAAAGTCGGAAACGTCTGATTAATTCGTATACCCGATTTCCCGTTGCCCTCGTCCCGTTTCTAGATTGTGATTGGCGCTATCTATCGCATGACAGCCGGCCTTATTGTTTTAATTTCCTATTCATGATTGAGTTATTTACCAGAACTCTCGATTTGAAAGAATTAAATTTTGCCCCTTCCAAAAAAATGTATCTTTCATACTTCATGTTCCCTAGAGAAGTTTCAGGGAATCAAGCTTCAATCATGGCCATGACTTTGGCCAATTTGCACGCGATTGATGATATCCTAAATAGAAAACCTTTAAGTTTCAAAATTGAAAATCCCGTTATGCCTAACGAGCTATGCCGTCATTGAGGGTCAATATATTCTTTCTTCGATTATCGATAGTCTTCACATGATCAAATGTCTACCCATATATGAATCTAATACTGTGTGTTCTTGATAAAATTAACTATGTTAGAAACATTACCGATATGCGAGATTACGATCGATCGATCAATTGATATGTATGGTCTTGTGCAAGAATAGGAGCAAAAGCTAATATTTTTCAACTTTCATATGCGAAATACATTATGAATTTCACGTGATTTGTTAAATAATGCTGCATGATCTAACAAGTGGGTCATCAAATAAGTACATGCATAAGGGTGCTAGTGCCCCGAGACAACAAGCCGTCGGATAACTGTCGAAGGAAGAGGCAATTAGTATATCTAATCGATTCACAACTCAATAATTCAAAACTTTTTCAGCAAAGACAAATAATCGTACTATCAAACTTATTAAGTGCCTCGAATCGAGCATCCTACACATGTCCATGTCCTTCCCATCACGTAGGCCCTAGATATCAAAGAAGCGAATCCACCCAAACTTTGATAGCAACTTAGCACGTAAAGTTCAATACCATCTCTTGATAGGACAGCTTTTCCCTAATTAAAACAACAAAACATCCAATTAAAAAAAAAGCCAGAAAAATCCACCTGAATACTTCCAAAATCCATGTCTGGAAAATGCGATTGATGGGACAGTAACTACACTTCACCAAAAATTGTTTGATGAGGTGGTCGAATCGCTTGTCTCAGAAGGACCAAGGTGCATGATGGACCATCGCATTTATGGAAGTGTACTATAGTCGGTTTCTATCAAAGCACCACCTAACATGGGCTTTTCTCCTTTAAGCCCTATTCCTATGTGATGATAACGAGCGACAAGGTGCATGGCTCCATCCGACTCTTTTGGATGGTAGCTCGTGCTTGGATTTCAATTATTTGTGCATGGCAATAGGTACCCATCCCCTTGAATCGTATTAGATGGAAAAGATGTGTTGATATTTAATGGGTTTGATGAATTTGTACAATAGGGAACAAGCGACAGCTAGGATTGTGTTGGCGGAATTCTTACCAATTTTCCATTGAAAAGTAAGTGAGATCATCTGTCCGAACCCACACATCGAAGGCCCCTCAACACCATCTCCCTCATCATCACTTATTCGTACTTAGGGCTATCAAATAGACGGGTCGGGTCGGGTCGGGTCGGGTCGAGTTAGATTTGAGTTGGATTGAAAATAACCTAACCCAAATTAATCCATTTATATGTAATTCAAATTTAGTGACTGCTACTCATAAATGACATATTTACTAAATTCTTACATATTTAATCATACTTTTGGAAATTTGTATCCACTTAGCCAACCCACTTTATGCACTATAAATGCTAAAAAATTAACGTTCAATATTGCATAGAATTTTCAATTTTTGTATTGACTGACAAAAGAAGCTATCTTGATATTTTACAAAATGGTGAATTCGAGCTCATCAAGACTTTTCCGCATTTGGAACAGTTTGAAAAATTCATTATTTTCTTATAGAGGGTGAAGAGAGGATCACACAAGTTGGTAAATCATAAATCCATTTAACACTTGATTTTGTTATAACCAACACATATAATAGCTTAATCTATCAAATACAGGTTAAAAATGAGTTTATGACTCATTTGACAGGTCTTTCCATATTGTAAGATCAACGTCTAGCACGAGTAATCTACAACCTTAGTTCAATAATTCGTTGTCACAAAATGATCATAATTCTTTGATTGTGCAAGATATGGTAAGTACTAAGTAGTTGCAACATACATTATCCATTTGTGAAATATTTCTCAGCGAGCTTGTCACAAATACAAAAATCGTGAAAATACCAGAAAAATCACCCAAAAAAGAAAAGAAAATGAAGATCACAAAATTATGGACTACTAGAAAAATCACAAAAAAATAAAATAAAATGAAGATCACAAGATATGTCCATATTTCCTGTCCAATAACTCCTATCTTGTGCATTTTTATAAAATCACAAGATGATAAGAAAGATCACATGACATGTACAACCACGATAATCCACAATGTAAGAAGGAATTGCCTTATAAATTATGCAACGAAGAAATTTGACATTCGTGAGATCAAGGTTCGCCTTATTTTACCTGTTTTGTTCCGACAACATTTTGGGCTTTTGTTCAAGACCAAAGTTGGTGCTTATTCGCCGGCCCACGAGGAGGGTGGGACACAAATGATGCGCACATGCCATCCAATGTAAATTAGGTTTTCTTACATATTCTTCCCATCTTATGTACTTAGCTAATTGGGTATATGCCATGCGTTCACCAAAAATAAACAAAAGAAGGAAGATAGAGATATAACATCGCACTGCAAAAGATTCATTTGGTAGATGGATTTGAATGGCGTTGGAAACCAGGGACAATTCACTTATTTAAAGAAAACTGTTTTCGAGAAATTATTTTTCGATTTCCTAGTATTTAGAGGACGGAAAATATTTTCCATGGATTGAAAACAGCAAACTTAGATTAGGGGAAAATGACTTCTCCTTCTGATAAAAAAGAAATCATTTTTCCTAAACTACCAAACAAATTAGAACTGACCATTTTCTTTAAAAATGATTTTCATAAAAAAATATTATTCATTATCAGAGATTTTCAGTAAATAAACATACCTTGAATGTGATATAAAAAAATGCCAGATAAAACTATATACATCATTTTTAAGTCCCTACTCCTATAAAGGCAAGTTGCCCCGTCGATCATCGCTCCATCACTAGACGTTTTATCTTCCTTTGGGACTCTCTTTTATTCCTGGGAGAGCAAAAAGCAAGACACTATATCCAAGTCCATTGTAGAGGCAGAAGGGCTATGGCGGTAGCCACTAGTGAAGTGGTTTTGGTTACGCACGCTTCTATCTGATCTAGGGATTCATCTCACCGTTGCAAGGCCTATTCATTGTGACAATAATAGCCCTATGCGAACCATTTCATTGGATTTTGATGACAAGAAGTTCAAGAGAGAGAGAGAGAGAGGACATGAATATTTGGGAAAATTATCTAAAAAGTTCTAAACTTATTATTGTAAATATGGCAATTTAGTTCTAAACTTTTTAATTTGACAAATTTATTCATAAACCTTTTAATAATTTGTCAATTGAGTTATTTTTCAGCTAATTTTGATTAAAAATCATTGACGTGGGACTAGCTATCCTATGTGACATGGCTGCCACTTATGCTAACATAGACAATTTTTGTAATTTTTTTATATCTTTTTAGACTTTTCAATTATTTTTTTATTTTTGATTTTTTCTTTTCTTTTTCATTATGCCAACGAGGGTCACTTGCCAAATCTAGGTGAGGACCTTGTAGACCCTAGGTGAGGCCATTGAGGCCTTACTGGCCTTGGGCGAATGCCTTTGTGGCCCTGCCTCGCTTGCAACTTGCTAGCACAATGCGAAAAAAAAAAAAAGGGCAAAGGAAAAAAGAAAAATTATAAATTATGAAAGTTATAAAAATTGTCCATATTGAAATAGGTCATGCTACATAAGATAATTGGGATCTACGTAAAGTTTTTCGGTTAAAATTAACTGAGATGACTCAATTGATAAATTAAATAAAAATTTATGATTAATTTGATCAAATTAAAGGATTTATGATCATACAGGTATAAATGCAGTAAATTTAGGATTGTTTTTTAGATAATTTTTCATAAATCTCGCGTGAAATCGAAGTGTCCAAGAATGACCGGGTGGGACGATCTATCGCTTTTCCCGGTGTTCGAAACTCGGAAGTCGAAGATCCTGCAGAATCTTCGTGTCTGTACATGGGAACGCCAAAATGCTATGATTACGTTGGATGGAAGATACCAAACGAACGCGTGTCCATGTCAAATTCATTCCCTTACTATTATTATCATTGGGCTAATTTATTTGCTTCTGTTAATTATGCCTCTTTTCTAGGGCCCAATCATGTGCGAAGTACCATGGTGCTATTTTCTTGGACAAGTTGCTAGGCTTATGTTGGAGACATTAAAATTATTCTTCTTGCAAAAATCGAGGTTGGTCAGCTTAGAAGCTTGATGTATATTAGTTTTCTCTACATCGACGACCATGCTCCTCATGCTTTCCCCTCCTTTACGAAGAATCTCTAATTGCGTGCTCAACTTTTCTTGATCCTTATGAGAGTTGAGGGAATGAATCTTTAGTTTAAAATAGCGTAGTAGTGACTTTGGTAATCCATGTCATTTACCCAGTTAACATATGATGGTCGTTGTTCACTAACAAATCAACAAAACACTTATTAGCCATCGCTAGATAATTGCTTTTCCTAAAGAGTTACAAAGTGTTTAGAAATAGAAATGTCAAAATCGAACTAGAAGATTGAACCAAAATCGGAACGGACCAAAATGAACCGATTTTTTGTGCATCTTCGGTTCGGTTTGGGTTTCGAATAGGATAATGACAAAAATAACCATTTTTAAATATTAATTTGGATAGTTTCAACAATTGAATCGAATTGAAAATTAGCCATCTTCTTAATATTACAATTTGCATAATCTCTTTTCTTTGTCACTAAAACATTTCTTAATACTACAAAAAAAAAACCTACAAAATCGAGCCGAGTCGAACTAAGTCTTCAGTTCGGTTCACATCTAATGCACAATTCAAATTGAACCGAATCAGCGACGCCCTTAGTTAGGAAATGGATGATAATGTATATATCAGCAGATTTCTCAACACATGCTCTATGGAAGTTGGGCTAGAGAGCCTTACACACAAAAGAAAAAAAATGTGCTGAACATAATCATTTCAAATAGACAACTTAAAAATGGAATGACAAGAGTATCAAGAACGACAAACATACGAGGAATTTGTTGGATTCAAACATACTCTGAAGTCATTTCAAAAACCAATTTTTTTTTAAGAACCAAAACATCAATCTATATAATATAAAGTACTTCTTCACGAGATATAACGTGAATTTATCTAGATAAATTTTTTTTCGGTATGAATCTATGAATAAAGTTGGAAGTGGATGGTACTTGGCATTATAAACACGTTTTGTGTTCTTTTTTCCATCGTTGACGGAGGGCAGCGAAAGCGACGAAACGACGTGACTTTGCTCGGTCAGCACCAGGACCCCACCAACCACCTTCCCGTTATCTCTCGGCCAAGTCAATGGTCAGGATCGGCGTGCTGAGTATCCCGGTCTCTTCCGTTCACACGAATTTTCTTTTTTGTGCCAAGACCACAATTTTCTACTCCATGAATTGACCCGTTACCGCAGCCGATCGGCCGGTCCATCTCGAACCACGAATCGCCGGCGAATTCACCCACGAACATGGATAACATTGTCGAAGAAATCGCAGCTATCAATGCTATATACCGGTCGAAAGAATTGCTTATATAAAAAACTGTTGATGACAAATGCTATTTTATTTGATCTACAGTGCATCCTCGACCGGCTCAGCATCGGCCATTCCATGATCCGACCCGATGCCGGCTGGAAGAAGAAGAAGAAGAAGAAGAAGAAGAAGAAGAAGAAGAAGAAGAAGAAGAAGAATGAAGGAATTCTGTGAACCCTAGCTAATAATCTCTGCTATCGTTCTCTCTCTCTCTCTCTGTAATGCTATAAACCTTGTGTTTACTGTTTGAACACGCTGTACTCGATTGCCGATCTCGTTCGGTCCTCATCTGAAGAGGATGAACGACCAGAAGCCGACGAAGGCGGTGACCCCCACCACGATGCACAGCAGGTCGAGGGCCCTCTCCGCCCTCTGCTTCCGCTCCCTCCTCTCCCTCTTCCTCGCCTCGTACTCCTCGAACCTCTCCTTCCCTTCGCTCGCTCGCTTCGCCTTCTTCCTCTCCCCGCTCTCCATGGCCTCCCCGAGGATCGCCAGGCTGTCCTTCCCGCTCAGGCTCTTCCCTTCCATGTCCTCCACCTGAAAGCTCACCTCCCTCACGTGCAGCCCCCCGCCCTCCTTCCCCCCGCACGTGACCGTCGCCGTGCACTGCACGTGCTCCGCCGCCGACCCCGGCGGCCCTCCGGCCACCACCGTCACGTACTGCACCTGCACGTCCCCGGTCAGCCAGTGCCGCTGCACTGAGACCGGCCTCCGGGTTGAGAAGTTCGCCGCGCGCTTCCGGGCCGGGTCCACCACGATCCAGCTCAGGGACAGGCTCTCCTCCAGGTGCCTCAGCCAGGCCTCATCGGGCGTCCCCCCGGGTTTCTGGATCCTGGTCGGGACGGACTCTTTCAGGTCGAGTAGGTCGACCCGGAATGGCGAGCACTCGAACCACCCGGACACCGTCTCCGTCTCGTGGACCTTGGAGAATATTGCCTCGCCCTCGTAGTGGACATCAACGGCCGAGATCAAACACTCGGCCATTGGGGGCGGCGGCGAGCGGCGGCGGCGCAGCTTATGGTGGTGGAGGACGGGGTAGGAATCGGAGAAGAAGGAGCGGTGGCCGGAGGGGAAGGTAGCGATGGCCTCAGCGACGCGGGGGTCGCGGACAGAGGGCCACGCAGCGATGCAGACGTCTCGCCAGAGGCAGTCGTTGGAGGAGGAGAGGGAGTGGAGCTGGGAGGAGGCGGAGGTCGCGGCGACGAGGGCGGGGCCATCGAGGCGGGTGAGGATGTGGGTCCGGATCACGTCCGGGTGGATGGAGGTCAACACGGTGGCGGCGTGGGCGGTGGCAGGGGCGGCGTCGGCTCCGGCCAGGGGCGTGGATGGAGAGGGCATGGTGGGTGTTTCGGTTGTTGTTCGTGGAAAGTTAGATTTTGTTTCGGTTGATGTTGTTGTAGGGAGAAAAGAGAGTGGGAGAGAGGACGGTGGTTATTTTGAGTGGAGACAAAGGAGGGAAGGTGGGATTTTATAGTGGGGCGAAATGAGAACGGGGGAAACAGTCAACACTGGCTTGTGCTGAATAATAATTTTATTTTATTTTATTTTATTTAAGAGCCTAATTAAGAAATATATATTTTATATTAACTTCGTTTCGCACTGTATCGCATAAAATCTTACTGTATTTAGCGTCGTGGAACCTTGACTAGCTCAGTATATAAAACGGGCTTTTCACATTAGGAGGAACCGTAAGGTGGAGCAGCATCGTGCTGGCAAAAGATTTTGGTCGATCAAAAAGATCCTATTAAAGTCATACTCCGGCTACCTAGACATATCTTTTTACAATGCGTATGTTTTCCAGTGAATAAATGATTTAAAAAATATTTTTCTGAAAATAATCATCCACATCCTTAAATTTATTAAACAAGAAAATTGAGATATAAACAGTAACAACAACATTCTTTTGACTAATTATTTTAAGGATACTTTTCGGAAAATGTTATCCAATGCGAAATAAACATACCCAAAAAATTACTAATGCTAATCAGCCGCACATTTCCGGGTATTTTCGTCCGTGGTGTGAATCCTTAATCATTAATCAATTAATCATTGCTCGTTCAAACGAAGCAGCCGGCCTGCAGCCGGAAAAAGTCCACGTTCAACTTTGGCAGTAGCAATCAGGTCAAATAAAACTTTGGCAGTAGCAAGAGGAAGTGTGTGCTGAAGTAGCAATCATGGTCAACGCATGTTCCCCTCCGGGCACCGAATTCCAACCCGATGCGGGTAGGGATCCCGTGGAGAGATCTCGAGGGACAGCCACTACTCCATAATCGATAATTGATACCAGGGTCTCCCTCTCCTTATTGTTTAGTTTTCGCGAATCGGTTGATCTTATAGTTGATATGTTGAATCATTGACCGTCCCACCACCCATAATGCCATACATCGAGTGTGTGAGATTTTATGAGATCACAACTAACTAATCTAAAAGCTAAGTTGTTAGATGAAGACGTGATTTATTATTTAAACATTTTAATGTCCCAGATTTTGTGAAATCAACTAACTGTTCTAAAAGTTTAAGTATTAGATGAATGCGTTGTTTATTATTTAAATATTTAAATGCTCTAGATTTTGTGAGACCCTAACCGACTATTCTAAAAACTTAAATTGTTAGATAAAAACATGATTTATTATTTAAATATTCCAACGCTTCTCCTCACAGTTAGTCTTTTTTTTTTTTTTTTTGCATGGAAATTTAAATAGAGGGGCAAATAGAACTTGGAAAGATTCAAACTTAGAACCTTTAACTTTAATACAGTTAACTGTTCTATGTTTTAAAAACTAAGCGGTTAGATAAATACGTGATTTATTAATTATATATTTTAATAAAGTACGGATCGCACACGGCTTCAAGAGTCGTGATGATGTTACCGAGAGGACCACGTCTTCATTCATGGGATCTCAAGTATCTGGATGGATGGAAAGTGATTTGAAGTGGGAATCCCCCCGTTCGGAAGTTTTCGCTTGTCTTTAATATCCCTTTTCGTATGAGAAGAAGTTGTAAAACAAGAATATGCTAAACTTGCCTGCTAAGCTGTCTATTATGTTGAATAAGAATATTTGTCTTAGCCAAGAAAGATATCAAAGGGGATATTGAGACGTGTCTTTAAATAATTATTTGTCTCGTAAGGTTACTAATATGGTTATTAACAAAAATCATCCAGGATACAACAAAATAATACGGAAACCTAATAATAGCGCACTTGCACATGAGCACCGAAGGTACTAGGCCATTTAGCTAATGCTCTTCTATTATAAAGTTAGAAGTTAGAAGCCTTCGACTTATAACTTTTTAATATGGGACAAGATACCTCTTTATTTGTTGGGTTAATACTCTAAAAAACCCCAAACCAGTATATCTGTGACAAATTTACCTAAAACTATTTTTTTTATCATAAAAAACCTCAAATTTGTATACATATGACAAATTTACCCCAACTGACCATAAAAAACTTTAAACTTGTATATTTATGACAAATTTACTCAAAACTAATTTATTTGATCACAAAAAATCCAAAACTGATAAATTTGTGACAATTATACTCTCCGCTAAATTGAATTAATATCACAAAAAAATCATAAAAATTGTAAACTGTGACAAACGGAGTATAAAATTCCAAATTTGTATACCAATCAACTGTTAATTAAAATTTAACAAAAATTAACAAATGGTAAATTTATCACAAATGTATCGATTTGGAGTAAATTTGTTAAAGGTATACCAGTTTGAAGTTTTTGGTAGTCAAAAAAATAATTTTGAGGCAAATTTGTTCAGTTTGGGGTTTTTCAGGGTATTAACCCTTATTTGTTTTACAAACAAACTATTAATAGCAAATCGAAGATAGAACTATTTTTCCTTAAGTGATCAAATGATTGAAATTATCTAATCGGTATTGTACCTATTATACGATGTTGGTACGACCTTAAGTTTTATAATTTTGTCATTCTAAATTTTTATGCAAGATTTTAATATATGCTTTTTAATTGTTGAAAATCGCACACCTGGCAATGTTTTTAGCTCATGAAGCACAAGAAGCCGCATGCATTGGGCAACGTGGCGTGATGAGAAGGTCGACACTTGAGAGTCCGACCAGATCGACACGACGATTTTTCCTTTTTTTTTTTTTTTTTTTTTCTGCTTTGAATGCAAACAGCGATACGCATACGGGGCAGAACGCCGGACTTGAAGCCGCTCTGCTTCACTTCTGAAATGAAAAGGGAAAGGTAAAATGGAGCCCGCGTGCTAAATGTTAGCCCATGCCATATGAATCAACGGATCGTGTGGATTTCGCGTGAAATCCACGCCATTCAACGGCCGAGATGGAGCGGACTCATGTGATATGTGGCAAGAAGTTTTCCATTATCGCGTCCCCTGTAGGCTTATCCAAGCCGTACTGACTCGGCGCATTAAATGGGCAGGCCAACATGCACAAATTGAAGGGGGCAAAGGGATAATGACAATTTGAATCATTCATGTCCCTTACTTTTCATGTCTTTAATATGCAATTCGTGTTTCAACGAGTGCATGCTTGGAAATGAACTTCCGTGTGCTTTCTTCTCCTCCTACTTCGATACCATGTGTGAACATCATCTTCATCTTTTTTCTTAGCAAAAGTCACATTTTATATTTGTTCAGATATTTAGATTAGTGGGCCCCTTTGGATGGTTAGTTCATACAATTCTTATTTTCTTTATCAAGAGTTAGTATTGGAACTAGAAAAATTAACTACTTTGCTCTATTAACCCAGTTATAAATTAGGGGTGTTGAATCGGGCATGAACTGGCTTTACTTGATTGGTTCACAGCCTATTCATAAGGGGGCTGATCTAGTTTTCGATTTAAAAAACCAAGAATCAACCTTAATTGATTTGGTTCTCGATTTTATACCCAATTCAATTGTAGGGTCACTTCTTACTTCTAAAAACTGGGAACCAATCTTACAGAATAGGTTTCAAATAAGTGCCTGCTTGGAAATGAACTTCTGCGTACTTTCTCCCCCTACTCTTCTCAATTTTTTTTTTCTAGCAAAAGTCACTTTTTATGTCTATTTAGAGATTTAGATTAGTGGGTCCCTTTGGACTTGTAGTTCATACGATTCTTATTTTCTTTGTCAAGAGTAAGTACCAAAACTAGAAAAGTTTAAGTAATCATAAATTAGGAGTGGTGAACCAGGCATGAACCGGCCTTACCTAACTAGTTCGAAGCCGATTCATGGCCGGTCTAGTTTCCGGTTTAAAAAACTAAGAACCAACCTTAATTGGTTTGGTTCTCGGTTTTACCCAGTTCAATTGTAGGGTCACTTCCTGCTTCTAAAAACTGGCAACCAATCTGACGGAGTTGGTTTCAAATTTGGAACCAATTACACCTCTCAATAAGTGTTTGTCATAAAGGGATAATAACAATTTGGACCATTCAGTTCCCTTACCTTTCATGTCTTCCGTATGCAATTTGTGTTTCAATAAGTGCATGCGTGGAGATGAACTTCCGCGTACTTTCTCCTACTCTCGTATCATGTGTGAACATCTACTCAATCTTTTTTCTTGCAAAAGTCACTTTTTATCTCTGTTCAAAAGTTTAGATTAGTGGGCCCCTTTGGACTTTTAGTTCATACAATTCTTATTTTCTTTGTCAAGAGTTTGTACTAAAACTAGAAAAATTTAACTACTTTGCTCTATCCGCCCAACCATAAATTAGGGGTGGTGAACTAGGCATGAAATGACCTTACCCGACTGGTTCAAAGCTGGTTCAAAGCTGGTTCATGAGGGGGCGATCCAGTTTCCAATTAAAAAAACTAAGAACTGGCCCTAACTGGTTTGGTTCTTATTTTTATACCTAGTCCAATTGTAGGGTCAGTTTTTGCTTCAAAAAACTAGGAACCAATCTAATTGAGTAGGCTTCAAATTTGGAAACAAAGTATTTGTCAATACACAATCGAGTTGGTATTCACAGATCCCCACAATTAAAAAAATGAAAGGTGGCTTTTAAGTCCTTATAAACAGGCTATGCTATTTATTTTTTATCGACCCAAAAATGTTCAATTCAAACCTTGAAACTGTTACTATCATTTTCTAAAAGATAAAAAATAAAAAAATAAAAAAATAAAAAAGGGAGTAGTGTGGCCCGTTTGTATTGGCTTAAAAGCCGATAAGTTCAACAATTTTGCTTTTTCATAAGTTTGAAAACCTCACATTTTGTAAAAAGCCATGAAAAGAAATATTACGCATCGCCAACATTTCCTTTATTTTCAAAAGTCTAGACGTTTCAGGTTTTGAACAAAAGCGAATGCAATTCAAATTGGACATGTGACAATGTAAAGTTCAACAATTATTTTTATCGTAAACACGTTCGAACGATGGGATGGCACATTGTTTGGGAACACAAGCCCAAAGAAGTCGGCTGTTTTATGTTCCATCTGTTTAGATCGAGAGTCGAATCCAAATGTGATAAAATTGCCCAAAAGTTGGGCCAATTCCATAAAAAAACACGAACTTTAGATGTTGTCCCAAATTTGGCCAAAATTTTATTTTATATAAAAAAAAGCAAAAAATTTAGATGTTGTCCCAAATTTGGCCCGAATCTTATTTTGTTTTTTTTTTTTAAAGCAAAAACTTTTACTTGTGTCCCAAATTTGGCATTCCGTTAACTCTCATTCCACAGTCATCCGACGTGGCATTTCCATGTCAGCAATAATATCCAACACAACAAAACGATGTTATATTGGAGTGTTTAGAGGAAGTGTTAAATTTAAGTCTGCCCTTTAATGAGGTGAACTCAAAGATGATTCTCATGAGAAAAATAATTCAGCAATTTCAATTCCAGGGAACGAGGCACATAGTTAGGGCCATTAGATCAATTAACAATTGGCAAGCTATTTGCAATGTCAGAAGCTGGGTTAAAAGCATAATATTACATTACTTTAAAGCGAGATATTAAAAGCGTGTATATCTTGTAGTTAAATAGAGATGTGAAGTCTATTTGTAATAGACTTACTTTATTTTGTCTCAAATAAGGTTCGAACTAGATTTGGGACAACATCTAAAATTTGTGTTTTTTTTAGATGAAATGAAATTCGGATTAAATTTGGGATAACACCTAAAATTCGTGCTTTTTTTTTTAAAAAAAAATGGAATTGGCCCCCAAAAGAGTGGAAAAACAAAGGCGGAGGAGGGGAAGTCAAAACGCCATTGTCATTGTCAATCTCGAAGATGATGACGACGGATTTTTCAACCCTTTTTACAGCTGTGGCTCTTGACTGCTGCGAGTACTTTTTCAATGAGATTGATCCCACGCCTTGTGAAGTGTCAAGACATGAATCCTTGTCTGGAGCAGAGTCCGGCTAAGGCCGGTGGTTGTCCTTGGCCAATGCTTGCCCTTAAGATGTCAGAAGAGACAGGGCCGGATACCTCTACACATATAAATTAAAAAGAGCTTTTCGATTGTTGGAATGATGTACACCTTCAGGTTGATGCATTATGAATGTTTGACGTATGTTAAGAAATATCACATGTTGAAATTGTTGGCAGCAATTCTTTAAATGTCTTATAGACGCGTTTTGTGACTATTCAATAAAAGAATTTGATTGCACCTTTTAAGAAGTTAATTATATGTTGTACATAAGATAAATTTTAGGATTTGAATTGGAAGTTTCTCATTGGGAGATATGCATGGCCAAATAATACCATGGAAAAGATATCCCGCTTGAGTTTCCAATTAGACAAGACTCGATTCAACTTTGCAAACTTGTGTATGACATTAGTTTCCATCACGTTTTCCTCCATGAGGAGTTGATTTTGCAACCATCATTTTTTTTGTTTTGGTCATCTATTCCTCCATCCTATCTAATTTTATTGTGCTGTGCGGGAGTGTTTAAACCATTCGGCACTATTTATTCTTGCAGATACACACTAGTTGCCCCCGTCCATATGCATCGGATAAGGTTCACTTGTAAGGCGCTGAACACAGTCATGAAATCTACTTCAAGTGAGAGGCAATGTGATTTAGGTATTACTCTACAATTCTTGATTTTACGGTAAAATCCCGAGCTGTCTCTGCCTGTGGTCGCAACCATGAAATTTCATGCCACAGACCAAGATTATATGCATGGGCCAAGATAGATAGAGCGCTTGAGGAATCGCGTTTAATGCACATCGAGCGGCATCGATTCTGCAATCAACCAGGTGGTATGAATACGATGGCGACACATATTAGCGTCCTCGTGGCAGGATTGTAACCGAGACGAAGGCCTAATCCACCCTCGATTTGAGGGTTAACCATATTACTAATGTCAATGCACGATCGATGTGTTCTCTTGAAAACTAAAGTTTCACATCGAAAGCATGCGCCATGGATATCTCGACGGCGGTCATCAGCCGTTGTCATAATCCAATAAGATATTTGAAGGATCGCTGAAGTTGACCGGCGATCAGCGGAAAAGCATTGCTGCGTAGAACGACCGACTTTATCGTCCAGGAAGCCAACTTTGACCGAACCTCTGTCTGATCTCCACTAAACTCGAGCAAAAGTCAGCATCGCAGCACTTAACACTTTGAATAAGTGAAGGCTCGAGTTATGATTGCTCGGCCGACCGCCGAAAAGGGTGTTTGCCCTTGCGATCTGGTCAATCATTTCGAAAGGGTGGAGGAGTTTTGGAGCACGCGATAGAAGACTTTATTATGGACACGGCCACCATTCTTTTGATTTTCTGGTTATTTTGGTACGTGTTGAATTCTGAGCTCTGAAATAGTACAGAAGTCCATATGAATCGAGCTCTGCTCTTGCGAAGTGCTTGGATGTTCCTTCTCAGGGTACTACTAGAACTTTTGAGCGGCGAACCACTTGTCGAATGCCAAATTGTCATTGCCACCGCGATTGTTCTCATCAGATTTATCTGACTCATGGTATAATCAAATCAATCATGCGATTATATTTGTACTGTGTGTGATCCGGCGCAAAGCATAGGGTAACGCATATAATGTTGCATAGCGACGGAGTATCTTGACATGCTATGTATCGAGAAAATCATGGAGACAGAGACGGAGAACACCGTAGTGGTCGGGTGGCCAGCAGTATATATGTCTTGCGAGTCCGCAAACTTTTGAACAGACAACTCACCCAGTTGAAATGCTCTTTGTAATAAACATTCATTCGAAGAAAAGAAAATGGATTTGATAGGGTGCATTGAAGCCTTCAACAGGAAAAGAAATGGTCATTAGGCTCAAGAAGTTTAGGACCTATTTGATGACCAAATTGTTTTTCCGTTCTTTTGTTCCTCGAATAGAAAAAAGAATCAAATTAGCTAGTTTTTCTATTTTTTGGAACAGAAAAATGATTAGGGAACAGATTTGGAGCAAAAACAAGAATTGACTTCTTTATTTCCAAGAATAGAAATAGAAAAAAAACAATAATTAATTCTGAAAACAGAAAGGTTATCAAATGTATGAAAAAGGAGTTTGATCTTCAAATGTTGACAATATTCTTTAATTGAACAAGATGAGCGCCGATAGTTTGAGGGTTCAACGGCAGTTTGAGATGGTGACGCAGCGGTGTGATTAAGCATCTAGCCTAATCATCCCGACTAGATAAGCACCCCGTTCCAATTTCGTCTGTTGATGACTGTAGTTGAGAAGGATCAAAGGACCTCTTCTTTGGTTTCTTCTTCTTCTTACTAGGGATGCAAACCAATCCACCCAGCAAGACCCCATTTTCCACATCCTTACCAATTCCGCCTTTTTCTCCATCTCCTTTGGGATTATCTGCGGCTTCCTCAGCTTGGAAAAGCTCCATAAATGAAGCCTCCGTGTCGTCGATAACATCGAGCTCGCTGGTTTTTGCTCTCTTGGACTTTTTCCTCTCTTTCTGCTCTGGTGCCGCGTCGTTTTTGTCATGGACTGGACCTTCTTTTTCTTGGCAAATCATCCTTGCTTTTCTGCTTCTTCCGCTTCCGTACTTGCGTTGACTGTTCACCATTTTCGCTATAAATGCCCATGGTCACGTTATGCTTGGATTTCTTGTTGCTTCGCTCTTCCTCTTTGATTTCTTTACCATCAGCAACGGGAGGAAATTCATATGAAAAGAAGTTGTAAAACAAGAATATCTGTTCTAGCCAAAGAAAGATAGCGAGGTGCCCCTCTTCTCCTCGTTTAGTTTTGGCAAAATCGGGTGATCTTATAGTTAAAACGTCGAATCGCTAGCAGTCTCCCAGCTTCGTGATGATGTTACTGCGAGGACTATATGTCCTCATTCGTAGGATCTCGAGTAGCTGGATCGGTGGATAATGATTTAAATTGGGAATCCCCCACGTTTGGAATTCTTTGTTTGTCTTTAGTATCCCTTTTCTTATGAAAAGAAGTCGTAGGATCTCGAGTAGCTGGATCGGTGGATAATGATTTGAATTGGGAATCCCCCACGTTTGGAATTCTTTGTTTGTCTTTAGTATCCCTTTTCTTATGAAAAGAAGTTGCAAAACAAGAACACGCTGAAACTGCCAGCTAAGCTGTCTGTTAGGTTGAACAAGAATATCTGTTCTAGCCAAAGAAAGATATCGAGTAGCAAATGTCTGGAAATAATTTGGAGGAATTTTAAGGCACGTCTTTAAGGAATCATTCGCTCGACCAGATTGCTAATGATTATTCACAAAAATCTTCCGTGATATAACAAATATACTGTTTTAAAAGAACACCAAAATAATATAATAAAAATAATCGTTAATCGGTACCTAATGATCGCACACCTACGTGGGTACCATAAGCTCTAGCTCACTTAGCTCATGATCTTTAATTATGAGGTTAGAAGTCCTTCACTTATATATTGATCCACATAATTAATTTCTTTGTTATCATGGCAAATCGAAAAAAAAAACTAATTTTCCTTTTTAAATAACTGAAATTATCTAACTGATTCTGATCCTATCGTGTAATGTTAATGCTATTCCAAATTTTATATTTTTCATTAATTTTATACGGCTGACCCGGCGATTCTTTTGCTGACGAAGCACATGAAGCATCATGCATTGGGCAACGTGGCGTGAAGAGAAGGTCGACACTTGAGAGTCCGATCAGCCCGGCACGACCACTTTTCCCTTTTTTTTTTTGTCTGCTTTGGATGCAGAGAGGGACACGCATACGGGCCAGAACACCGACTTGAAGCCGCTCTACTTCACTTCTGAAATGATAAAAAGAAGAAGAAGAAGGTAAAATAGGGTCGGCCTTCTAAACGCGTGGAATGCATGTGAGCCCGTGTCATTTGAATGGTCAGCTCGTGCGGATTTCGCGAGGTACGCATCGTTCGATGGCTGAGATGGAATGGACTTATGCGATCGCGATGTGCGATGAGAAGTTTTCCATTACTGCGTGGCCGCAGGCTTATCCAAGCCGTGCTGACTAGGCGCATTAAATGGGCAGGCCAACGGGCACAAGTTTTTTAATTGAGGGTGGGGGAAGCGGGCTGAGGGATATTGACAATTTGCACCATTCATCTCCCTTACTTTTTAAGTGGGCATTTCTTTTGTCTTTAATATGCAATTCGTGTTTCAACACGTGCGTGTAAACATCATCTCGATCATTTTTTTTAAAGCAAAAGTCACATTTTATTTTTGTTCGGAGATTTGATCAGTGAGCCCCTTTTGACTTTTAGTTCCTACAATCTTTTTTTCTTAGTTCATAAAAAATTAACTACTTTATTAGCCCAACTCTATAATAGGGGTGGTGAACCGGTCTTGAACTAGCCTTAAGCGCGGTTCAAAAGGAGGCTCGTCCATTTCCCAATTTCAAAAACTAAGAACTGGCCCTAATGGGTTTGGTTTTTCGTTTTATTTTCAATTCGGTTGTAGGATTAGTTCCCACCTCCAAAAATTTGAACTGACCTAACATAATAGGTTTCATTATTTCAATCTAGAACTAATCACCCTTTTGATAAATTGTTTATCAATACACAACCGAACTAGTATTTGAAGATACCCATGATTAAAAAATGAAAGTTGGCTTTTAAGACAATACAAACGGGCTACACTACTTTTTTTTTTCTTTTTTTTTCTTTTATCGACCAAAAAAAGTTTAAATTAACAAACCCTGAAGTTCTTACTCTCATTTTCACAAAGAAGTAGTGTAGCCCGTTCATATTAGCTTAAAAACTGTTAAGTTCAACAATTTTGCTTTGGGTTAATACTCTAAAAAAACCCAAAACCGGTACACTTATGACAAATTTACCCAAAACTATTTTTTTGACTATGAAAAACCCAAAACTGGTATACCTGTTACAAATTTACCTCGATTGACTATAAAAAACCATAAACTGGTACATTTATGACAAATTTATCCCAAATTAATTTATTTGACTGCAAAAAAACCCAAAACTGATAAATTTGTGATAAATATATCATATGCTAAATTGGATTAATACCATAAAAAAATCACAAAAATTGTAAACTATGACAACGGAGGGTAAAATCTTAAATTGGTATACCGGTCAACTGTTACGTGTCATTTAACTTAATAATTTAATAATAAAATTCAACCAAAACTAATAGAGGGTAAATTTGTCACAAGTGTACCAATTTAGGGTAAATTTGTCAAAGGTATACTAGTTTTGGGTTTTTTGTGATCAAAAAAATAATTTGGGATAAATTTGTCACAAAGCGTGCGGTTTGGGGTTTTGCAAAGTATTAACCCTTTTGCTTTTCATAAGTTCGAACACCTCATATTTTGCAAAAAGCCATGAAAAGAAAGTTACGCGTGGCAAAATTTCCTTTATTTTCAAAAAGTCTAGATGTTTCAGTTTTTGAACAAAAGTGAATGCAATTCAAATTGGACTTGCGTCCATCCAAAGTGCGACAATTTTTGACAATATCGAAAAACAAAAATCGAACGATGGGATGGCACGTTGTTTGGGAACATAAGCCCATAGAAGAAGTCGGCTGTTTCATGTTCCATCTGTTTAGATCGAGAGTCAAATCCAAATGGGGTAAAGTTGCCCAAAAGGAGTGGAGAAACAAAGATGGAGGAGCGGAAGTCAAAACGCCACTGTCATTGTCAAGCTCAAAGATGATGATGATGGATTTTTCAACCTTCTTAACAGCGGTGGCTCTTGACTGCAACGATGGAGGGAGTGAAGTACTTTTCAATAAGATTGCTCCACGCCTTGCAAAACGTCAAGGCATGAATCCTTGTCTGGAGATGAGTCCGGCTAGGGCCGGTGGTTGTCATAGGCCAATGCTGCCCTTGAGATGTCACAAGAGAGAGGTCGGATACTTCTATACGTATTAGTTAAAAAGAATTTTTCAATTGGCAGAACGATGCTAAACCTTCAAGTTGATGCATTGTGAATCTTCGATGTATGTTAAGAAATATCGCATGTTGAAATTGTCGGCTAGGCAATTCTGTAAATGTATTATAGCCACATTTTGCGACTGTTCAATGAAAGGATTTGATTGCACATTTTAAGAAGTTAATTATATATTGTATACAACTCATAAGATTTAGGATTTGAAATTGACGTTTCTCATTGGGAGATATGCATGGCCAAATAATACCATTGAAGAATTATCCTGTGTAAGTCCCCAATTGGACAGGACTTGATTCGACTTTGCACACTTGTGCATGACATATCGATTTCCATCATGTTTTCCTCTGCAAGGAGTCAATTTTGCAATTTTTTTTTTTTTTTGGTCATCTATTCCTCTATCCTATATAATTTTATTGTGCCGTGCGGGGGTGTTTAAACCATTCAGCACTACTGATTCTCGAAGATGCACACTAGTTGCCCTCGTCCATATGCATTGGATAAGGTTCACTTGCAAGGCGCCAAACACGGTCACGGAAGCTACTTCAAGTGAGAGGCATTGCGATCGAGATATAACTCTATAATTCTTGATTTCACAATAAAATTCCGAGCTGCCTCTAGTTATGGTCGTGACCATGAAATTTCATGCCACGTACCAAGATTAAATGCAGAGGCCAAGATAAATAAAGCGCTCGAGGAAACACGTTTAATGCACATCGAGCGGCATCACTTCTGCAATCAACCAAGTGGACCGAATACGACGGCGACACGCAATAGTGTCCTGGCTGCTTGGCGGGATTCATAACCGAGACGAAGGCCTAATCCACCCTCCATTTGAGGGTTGAATCTATTACTTAATGTCGATGTACGATCGATGTGTTTTCTTGAAAACTAAAGTTTCACGTCAAAAGCATGCGCCGTGGATATCTCGACGACGGCCATCAGTCATCATAACCCAATAATTTATTTGAAGGATCGCTGAAGTTGACCGGCGATCAGCGGGAACGCATTGCTGCGTAGAACGACCGAATTTATCGTTTAGGAAGCCAACTTTGACTAAACCTCTGTGGTCTCCACTAACCTTTGAGCAAAAAGTCAGCATCGCAGCACTGAACACTTTGACTAAGTGAGAGCTCGCGTTATGATTACTCGGCCGACCGCCAAAAAGGGCGTTTGCCCTTGCAATTGGATCGATCATTTCAGAAGGGTGGAGGAGTTTTGGAGCACGCGATAGAAGACTTTCGTATGGACAGGGCCATCACTGTTTTGATCTTCTGGTTATTTTGGTAGGTTTTGACTTTTGAGCTTTGAAATAGTTCAGAACGTCCATGAGAATCGAGCTCTGCGCTCGCGAAGTGCTTGGATGTTCCTTCCCGGGGTACTACTAGAACTTTTTTGAGCGGCGAACCGTTCGACAAATGCCAAATTGTTGTCGCCATGGGCGTCCCCATCACGTTTATCTGACTTATGGTGTAATCGAACCAATCATGCGTTTATACTGACACTGCGTGATCACGTACAAAGCATGGGGTAACACCTAAAATGTTGCACGGCGATGCAGTATCTTGACGTGCTGTGTATCCAGAAGATCAAGGAGATAGAGCTGGAGAACACCGTAGCGGTCAGGTGGCCAGCAGAATATATGTCTTGCATGCCCGCAAACTTTCGAACAGAGAACTCGCCCTGTTAAAATGCCTTTCGTAATGAACATTCGCTCCAAGAGCAGGAATGGATTTAATAGGGTGCATAAAAGACTTGGAAAAGAAATGGTCGTTAGGGTCCAGAACATTACAATCTTCAAGTCCTCCTAGTAGAAGAAATCGGATAAGGCGTTCGATCTTCAATTGAACAAGATGAGAGCCAGCAATTCGAGGGTTCAACAGCAGTTTGAGATGGCAATGCAGTAGCATGATCGACCATGTAGCCTAATCATCCCAACTAGATAAGCCCCCATACCAATTTCATCTGTTGACGACTGTAGTTGAGTAGGATCAAGGGACCTGTTCTTTGGTTTCTTCTTCTTACTAGGGATGCAAACCAAGCCACCCAGCAAAAACCCATCTTCCACATCCTTACCAATTCCACCCTTTTCTCCAACTCCTTTGGGATTATCTGCAGCTTCCTCAGCTTGGAAAAGCTCCATAAATGAAGCCTCGGTGTTGTCGATAATATCAAGTTCGCTGGTTTTTGCCCTCTTGGACTTTTTCCTCTCTTTCTGCTCTGGTGCCGCGTCATTATTGTCGTGGACTGGACCTTCTTTTCTAAGCAAATCATCCTTGCTTTTCTGCTTCTTCCGCTTCTGTCCTTGCCCACCGCTTTCACTATAAATGCCCATGGTCACGTTATGCTTGGATTTCTTGTCACTTCGCTCTTCCTCTTTGATTTCTTTGCCATCAGTGACAGGAGGAAATTCATCAATGACATCGACATCAAGCCTCTCAATTTTGGTGTTCTTATTGATGGGTTTTGCATTGAATATCTGCAAACTTGGTTGAGCTTTCCTGATCTGCAGTGAGATGTTAAAGATAATTGTCTAACAGTAGGCAAAGACTGGACATATATGAAAATATGGGAAAATTCACAATTAGGTAGTGACCTTGTTCATTGATTTCTCATTTTCAGCAATAGGATTTCCTAGTAAGTTGAGGTTTCTGAGGTTAACAAGCGATTTCAGCACCTGCAGTTTCTAGCATTAGAAGAGATGCAGGGTAGTTTAGTCCCAAGAACCACGAAAAAACAGCTAGGAATCCCTCACCTTCACATGCGACCAGCTCACAATCAAGTTATTTCCCAAATCCAAGCTCTGAAGTTTAAAATTCTGAGCAAGTTCACTTGGCAGAGACTGAACTTTGATTGCGACAGAAGAAGAGAGGACAACCAATTAGGAACACAAAGGTTCACTGGACTTGGGAGTGAAACAATCAGCACAATTTCATAGATAGCCTCAATTCAAATAAGCGAACCATAAAACCAATCATACCGTAATCTGATTGTGAGCAAGTCTAAGTTCTTTCAGTTCAATGCAGAAGGAGAGTGAAGTATCAATAGCTTGGAGTTGGCAATTTGAGAGAGAGAGCTGATAACCAACAAGAGATCAAATACGGGAAATAGATACATCTAGGTAAAATATGTGCCTATAATTATGTCAATCAAATGCATACCTTTGTAAGTGACTTCAACTTCATCAAGGACTTGCCAATTTCTTCTATAGCATTCCTAGAAAGAACTGAAAGCAGAGAAAAGGTGAACAAAAGTACTCTAAGTTTACTCTAAAAGCAGTATTAATTCTTATACCGAGAATTTGAAGATCAAAATGGTTTGACTGAAGACTTAGCCCAGAACTTACGTATTTCCCTATCTCTACAAAATTCCAGTGCAAGTAGATAATGGCTGAACATGTTGAAGGTTTACCGCAGATGAAGACACAGTCAAATGTGAAAGATATCACAGAAATGCATATATGAATAAGAAGCTAGAATAGATATACTTACATGCATGCATGCCATAAAGTACATATTTATAATTATATGCATTCACCTAGTCAATTGCAAACCTTAAAGATCTTATACCCGTTATCTTCTGGCTAAGACATGACAATGGGTAGGCTTACCGTCTGGCGCCTAGAAAATCGAAGGCATCACCTAAATGAAGTTCAATGTGGATCCTTTTATCCATCTTTTCTTGATGGTCAAGAGTCAAGAGCTCACTTTCACTGGGCAGAGCAGTTTAGACTGTAATTATGACTGCTTTACCCGTTTTCCAGTTAAAAGTGTTCTGCACAACCCACTGAACTCTCTCCCTCCTCCTCTCTCAAACAAATACCGAAGTCAACATGTCACCATATTTTACAGTGGTTATAGAAGGAAAAGGATACAATAAGCAAGCGGTATGAGAAAAAAAAAATTGACATGCTGATGACATTAGAAAGAAGAACTTAGATGTCATACCGAGAGTGTTCAGTTCTTTCAATTGGTCAAGCATGCATATGGAAGCAATCTCGTTGTCTGTAAAACAAAGAAAGGAAAACTTGAAAATGCATGATTATTAAGCCTTTCGTGTCCAAGAAGTTTTGTAATATAACTTACCGTTTAAAATTAACGCACGTAGACTCACAAGCGACCTAACCTCATCCATGGATCTAAGCTTGTTTTTCCCAGCATTTAGCACCTATTTAAAAATGGAAAAAAGTAACTTTCCATCAGTAACTAGCATCAAGCTTCATCAGAAACATAGCATATTGAGGAGGTCCATTTCCAATTACAATGAAGCAGAAGAATATGCGGCCAAAAGTCTCCCCATACAAAAAGTAAAGGTTCCTGCAATATTCTCTGCTGAAAAAAGCATAATGCTCTAACACAAAGTGAAGCAACGCAACGGCAACTCCATATATCAGACACTCCCTACATATCAGAGTTCGAATTTTAGATACACAAGGATGCATTGCATTCGCCTGTATCCTTCTTAAGCTTTTTTTACCATCCACCTAGAGCTGTCAAAATGATTCCTCAGATCCATCTGATGAGAAACCTGGATGAGCATCTTACCCAAGAAAAAACAACCCATTTCTTTTGACAGATAATACAAAATGGGGCCACTCGAATGCAATCGCAAAGTAGCAGGTACAGACCAATTAGCCACCGAATCTTTCAGAGCTATGCCATAAAATTTAGCTAACAAAGAGATACCCACAATCTTAGCTTCTGCCTTGACTCCTTTCAAAGACAGACCGCCCACGAATCAGTTCAGCTTTGAGAAGAGCACACACCCATGGTAACAGAAGTTACAGGGGCAAAAATGCTTCCCAGGACTTGCCACCCCAACTCACTTCCCAAGAACAAGGTAATGACTTTCCCTCAATAAACCAATGAACTCATCAGAAAGCATTGAAAAGAAAGCAACTTACAGTGAGCTTAGAGAGCCCTTCGATTCCTTTTAAGCTCCGCAGCTTGTTCTGGACCACGGACAACCACTTCAAGCCGACGCACGGCCTCAAATCCTGAAACCCACATGCAGCAGCCATCAAGGCTCAACCTCAAAGCACTCGAGACCTCTACCTCGACGGCACAACGCCACTACCTCGAGCGAAACGAGATTGTTGAAGCCGAGATCGAGCCTCTGCAGGTTCTTGAAGTCCGCCAGGCACGCCACCTGGTGACGGCGACCGATGCAGAGCAATGCTCATGAGAAACGATAAAGCGAGAGAAAACTGGGACGACACAAAACAAAAAAAAAAGAAAAGGAATTTCTCCGAAGGCGGTCGGAAACGGGAACGGGGGAGTGTTCTCGTACATCGGTGAGAGCCTTCTGGTCGAGTTTCAAGGACGAGACGGAGTCCGCGTCCTGCTCGTTGCTGTCTTTCAGCAGCTGCTCGGAGCTCAGACGTCCCACCGGCATCGTCGACGTTCGAGGGAACGATGCTCTCTTCTGAAACCCTAGCTATGGCTGCTCCGGTCGAGCAGTACGGCCGACGAGGAACCTGGGCGAGACCGCCAGCGGCATAAATGCCGGCGAGTTTTGTTTGGGTCGGCTTCGGGTTGAACCCGATTTACCCGAGCTGGGTCGGGTTTGGGTTGAACCCTATTTCCCGAGAGAATCGTCGTCCGATGCAAGCTCCCTTAGGTAATGAACCGATAAAGGTGTATATGATAACCGTTCTGTTTCTAATTAAATGTTAATTTTTTAATTTTTATTTTTTGAAATTTTTAGTAAAAATATACGTTTGATAACTTTATAAAATTTATATTTATGAAATAAAAACAAAATCTCTCTCTTTAGAGTGGTGGTAGGGTAGGAGGCTTCCAATAGCCAATAACCCACAATTGATGGCAGCAGGCGACCAGCAAGGGATGGGTGGCAATTGACGATCAACGACAGGCGTCTAGTGTTCGAGGGCGATCGGACTCCGACGACCAGTGATAGGTAGCACATGCAGTCGGCGGTGGTGGTCGGTGGTAGGCGTCTAACGTTTCACAAGCAGCAGGCGATGACGAGAGTGAACAATGAAAAAAGTTTTCATTTCTCATTTTTTGTTTTAGAAAATAGAAATGTTAAAATTTTTAATTTCTGATTTCTAGTCCAAATCATTTATGGAGTAGAAATCAATGAAATTGCATTATTAAACGAACTTCTATTCCAAAATTATTATAGGAAATAAAAAAATAGAGAAATAGGAAAATGGAATTGTTATCATGCGTGTTTTAAGACAAACATTCCATTTCATTTATTTTGTGTAAAATTTAACATTTTTAGAAAAAAAAATTCTGTAAACATTTTTTAGAAAAATGATAGTATTATTTGGTGCTTAACTAAAAGATCTTAAAATGGCTTGAAAAGTATTTTCCATCGATTTGATAAAGGAAATTTTATTTGATTTTCCTATATAGATATATATTATTTGGATGCTAGTAATTTGCGCACAGATAGTCAAGAAACTTGGAATTAGCACGTGAGACCAGAATTCCCACATCCCAAGTACGATCAGAGGCAACTGGTCTTGGGCCCGCTGCAACCAAACCCATGGACTCAACGTCCTTGCTTGGGTCCTTGGCCCTCTCACTTGTTTCTATAGAGGTAGACCGAGGTCCTTGGTGGCCAGGCCTGGATCCATCGAGGATGGGCCTCGGAACTCCAATACTGGTGCCGGCACCTAAGCATGACCGTCGAGTCTAAGGCCTGGGTTCAATGTTACCGAGGCCCTACATCTCAAGTACGGGCATCGGTGTCCTAGATTCGACCTCAACAGTCCTAGGAATAACCTAGATCGATCTGGGTCGAGGCGTCAAGATCCAAGCCTGGCCTCGGTGGAGCCAGGCCTGGGTGCTAAAGACCCAACTCTGCTGCCAAGGGCCCGACAACATATATTGAACTTTCAATGCTCAAGCGTAGAGTTTCTAATTCAAATGCTGATATCTAATTATATTTTAGAAAGTGATATCCGATTTTTTTAATCATTTTCCTCGATATAAGTTTTGTCGGAAAATATTTTTCATCAACTCATTTTCTTTAGAGATTTAAAAAGATATTTTTCACAAAATAAACGGAATCATACATAATACAACTTGCCAAATTCGACGTCGTACTCAAAAGTACCGACCACGATCCTGACCGAGTCTAGAGTCAATTGCCAGCAAGTTTCATTGCGTCGAGTTTGGATTGAACTCAGTTTTACCCGAACTCAGTTTTACCCAGGCCGGGCCGAGTCATCCCAGTCGTACCGTGAAGAATGCCCACAGTAGTAGAACCGTCGTCCAATGCAATCTCCGCCAACGTAACATACGAGTAGGATGCCATGACAAGCACCCAAATGCTTCTCGATTCATTATAAGACCTAGCCATGTTCAACGGTTCATGTAGACCTAAAGTTCCAGCGCTCTATCCACGCAATCGGTTAGCAAGGCGATGTAACGGCCGCGCAGCTCTGTCATAAGCTGGCACGTCTTTGCTGCCTTGGTTGCAGCTTCGTTTAGCAAACCCAGCGAATCGAACCGATCACAATCCATTGCGCAAAGCCAAGCTTGAATGCTACTAGACAAAGGTGCACAAGTCACAGAATCATAAAGCACCGATAATTCCAGCCAGAACAAACTACCATTTAGGCAAATGAGATTTGATAGCCACCACCTCCTACAAGTCCGTCGACAAAATTTTTTCTCATTTACCGTGACATATCCGAATCAGCTTGAGTGGACCACATCGTATGCCCAAAGACCAGAAATAAGTTATATTGCCTCACAGACCAAGAGATCATACACTAAAATCAGTGCCTAGCAGCACAAGAATCTAGAGAAACATTTCAGGAACATCCACTCATAAGTCAGTTCCACCGTTAGCCTTCTGTACGACAATCAATCAGCCAAGAGAAGGAGCTGAATTCTTCGAAGCAAGGACCACCAACTTTTACCCCAGACATTGACACCATTTGAAGGATGGCATCTTTCCAACATCAGAAGTTGCAAAATTTTCATGAGATGTACCTTTCCTGCTGCTCCTGAAGCAACTTAGCTGAAGACTTGGCGTCACGGTACAGAGAAGTCACTTCGTCAAGGTCCGCCTGAACAGCACAAAAAACGACATCAGGATTCCAGGATAGAATAGCAAATTATGAGGTTTTGTAAAATCATGCCTCGATACATCTTAGATGGATATTCACCTTGCAAATGCTATCTCGGCCATTCATCTTGGCCACGACGCTGCCTGGTGATAATAGTTGTACCGCATGCCTACGAATATACTCTATTTATATAAGAATTATGAATCACATATATTCCTTTGGCAAAAAGTCAGATATTAAAAGTAGACCTTAAGGATGTCGTTTGACCAATTTCTCCCAGATAGGCTAAACTTTCTTCGTCCACAATTAATTCCTCCACCTGAGCACGAATTGCTATAATCTGGACAATCACAGGACATACACTTGCTTGAACATTTTGATTTCAGAGCAATGGAAAAGAGAGAATACATGAAATGGAAAAAAGGTAGTGTCTCACCTGTATCATTTCAGCAGGACCATATATTTGTGTTCGAATAATCACCAAACGATCCAACAAGTCGACAGGAATGCCATGAGGACTAGTCATATCAGTCCCTCTGCAAAAATCACGCACAAGTTCCTGATTAATGAAGAGTTGCAAACCTCCATAGACCTTTAAGTTCCTCATAACTCAGAAGCTACTGTTGTTCCAAACAACCAAAGTCACAGATTTGTGATGGACATCACCTTTAGTCACCAATTATGTAAACTCAGAGGACAGAGACGTCAATGATGACAATAAACAAAAGAGCCTTTTCTCATTGAGTAAACTCAATTACTAATCTTTCTATAGATGTAAATTGCTGAAGGACATACAATGTGATGATAAAAATTATGTGATTCTAGCTGAAGCAAATCTTCTAAAGCAGCAAAATAGATTTTTATGTTTCCTCTGGAACCTCTTGGTACATTGACAACTAGCTGACATATATCTTCCAAAGCAGTGAAATAGGTTTTCATGTTTCCTCTGAAACCTCTTGTACATTGACAACCAGATCATATATAAGATGCATCATATATGACCCAACTGAAGAGCCATGAAGATACTCATTAGGCCTACCTAGTGCGCGCACGCGTGCATACTCTGCCTCTCTCAAGTTATTAATGATCTTCAAAATTAGACATTTTCTCAAGGAAAAAAGCCATACCTAACATTACATATCCCTCTATTTGTGGCAAAGATCACTATTGGTGATAGTGAGCTCTCTAAAGCACGATTCAGGTATGAGAAGCACTCCATATCCAGCATATGTACCTGAATAAAAGGGAATCAGTAAATTGCATGCTAAAAAGTTATACCTAGACATATCCATGATAGACAGAAGAAAGAGAAAGGACCTCATCAATAAATAGAACACCAGGAACGAGCTCAGCAATGCCTTCATCTATATAACGGTTAACAACCTGCCATCACCAGAATTCCATCTTAAAAAGTTGATATCTGCGACAAATAGTAATTAATGATGGTGTACCTAGAAATAAAACAATATCTGCCCTATATCACTTCATAAGAATGTCAAAACTGTCATCTCACCCATAATATGATACTGATTGTACGTTTACTTCAAATTTCGTGAAAGTAGCAATCGAGTTTTCTGGTGCCCCAGGTCATCTAGTCAAGCTGTACCTTATTTATTTCTTGCCTTAACTTGTCAGTTATCTCTGTCTTTCTGGGCTTCATCATCTGACCCATTAGAGATAATATGTCCTGTCCACCTTGAGGCCGTGCATTTGCAGCATCCAGATCATGTAATGTTACATCCTGGAGAATTAAATGTTAAGAAACATGTAAAGAATTCCAAATGGAACTTACAAAAACAAATCCTGGTAGCTAGCCCTTATGGCGAGGTTTTATAAAACTCTGCAGCATGTTTGCCTCTTTGGTCCAAGTGACCTTTACATGGTTTTATGGTTTTAATACCAGTGCTGACCTCACTGAAAACTTCAGTCATAAGTTAAAAAGGCCATTTATAACAGCTACCAAGAGCTTTGTTTTTGTCTTTAAATACCATCCGGCCATCCGGCCACTACATGAAAACCAAGATATTTCCCTCACCATTTTGCTGAATAGCCATAAATATTGTTACACATAGCACTATCAACCAAGTTCTTCAGATAGAGAGATGAATGACCTGAACTATCTCCTTCTTTTTGTGAACCTCTCCTTTAGGGAGTGGGACATACTCTTCTGCTTCAAGGTCAAATTCTGTGGCAAAAGCATCACTTCTCCCAACTCTTTTGACTGCTCCACTATTTGCTTCGATGTATATAACATCGCCAACAGCAACCTGCAAGAGATTTTGACAATCACAAGTTTAATCTCATATTGACTTGTAGATGATCCTTCAGCAGTTGGATCCTTGAAAGAGAATAGTATAAATAAAAGCTCTACAAGTCATGATATCTAAGCAGAAAAAATACATACTACAAATGGTAGCGAATTGGAGAAAGAATGAAATAGCTTAATAAGGACCTGATAAAAAAGTGCCTCAAATAGAAACAGGTAAGGAAAAGCCCACAAAAAAAGAGAGAAGAAAAACAATTCCTCACTTTTTCCTTGATCAAAGCATCATATATGGTCGGGTCCAACTTTAGTTGCTTCGTTCCTTTGACAGTTTTTAATCCAATGATCACATGGCTAATGCTTTTGCCATAGCCACCAGTCACGCTCTCAGTTTCTTCTGGAGAAAGTTCAGTAACCTAAAAACCGCAGCAAATATCATGAGCTCAGTCCAATACAGATACAAGAAACTGCACGAAAGAAAAAGAAGAAAAGTCAAGCTCCATAAGAAGCAACTTGCCTCTCCTTCATAGACCTCTTTATTTTCCTTTATACGTAGACCAATAGCCCGCCTAAAATTTTCCATCAAAACCTCGGTTTTCTTCACTTCTGAAGAGTAAACCTCCGATCCGACCATGGGGCAGAATGGTACCTGCAAGTGTGCAACAAAAATCAAGTTGTGCGAAACAGAATGAACCATTGAACACGTTTCACTCGTAAATCCCGGTAGAACGACATACAGAGCCCTCAAAAGAATATATCACAAAACTACCTTGCTCCCAAGTTCTTGGGATATCCCAAGGGCCAAGGCCGTCTTCCCAGTACCAGGTGGACCGGCCAGTAGAAGCGCTCGACCAGCCATCCGTTTCTGCCGTATCATGTCAACCACGAGACCTGCAGCTTCCCTGGCCTCCGCCTGACCCACGAAGCCAGAGGCCAAAGGCAGCGCCTTCCCACTGGCCTAGTTAAAGACGGCAAGCAAAGAAAACAATTAGGGAAAAATCACACCCGAAAAACCATGGACTCGTCAAGCACCGTATCGAGCTAAAAGAACAACGCTTCAGCATGTTGCGGCGGCGACCCACCATCACCAATGGCCCCAACCATTAGCAACGGCAACGACCCATCCACGAGCTCGCAGAGGAGCTTCGATTTGCGCAATTGCAGCTACGTGAGATGTGACGACGGGTGTTTGTTTCGCCGCTCGAAACCCATAACAGAAAACATGCCTGAGACTAACTTCAAAGTAGAGACGCGGCAAACTAAAACGACACGGGCGACGGACGAGCTCTAAAACCCTAAACCCTCCAGTGGGCAAGTCGCCACGCGACGAGGGACGAGAATTCGAGGGGGAAAGGCGAGACATTTTCGAGCATAAAGTTGGAGATTTTACATCGAGGCCGAGGCCCTTGATGTGGGTGTGGGTGGCGATGCGCTGCTTCTTCGTCGTGGACTGGACCTCCTCGATCTTCATCTTCTCCATCCCTCGCCGCGCCGCTCGCCTTGCTCAGCTGGCGAGATTCCACGAGAGAGAGAGAGAGAGAGAGAGAGCGAGAGAGTCGAAGGCTGTCGTGTCGGGCAGTTTCCAGAACGAAAGACCGCGGTCGCGTCGTCGCAGAGCGGCTTTCAGAAGCAGAGCCCGAACAGCGGAAGCCATTGTTAGGGGTTTGCATATAAGGGCTTGTAGCTCCAGAATTTTCAAATACAATATATATTTTTTAATTTCTAAAAATTATATACATTTTTAGATTAATATCATAAAAGTCTCAATTTGAAATATGATAAATTTATTCTTCATTAAATTGAATTAATACTATGAAAAAATTCAAAACAAGAATTCAATAATTTAACAATAAAATTTAATAAAAATTAGTGTAGAATGAATTGGTCAACAGATATATAAATTTGGATTTTTATAATAAAAAAATTAATTTGAAATAAATTCATAACAAATATATTAATTTGAAAATTTTCATGATATTGACTTTATTTATTTACATTCTAAGAATCTTAAGGGGTTATTTGTTTCCTGTCAACATTTAATAAAGTTTTCCAATTTCAATAAATTATGAAAAAAATTGATACCAATTTATGTGTTAGAGAAAAAAGTTGACACCACATGACGTTTCGAATTTAGTATGCGCTAATCATGTAAGTGACTAATTAGGCTAGTATGTTGATTTTAATACGTTATCTCGTTCAACTCGCGGTTAAATTATGAATAGTACAACTATTCATGGTATTTATCTTACTTACATATGTGAATTTAAGAAAAAAATTATAGGAATGATGAAAAGGGGTGTTCAGTACGGCAAAAACAAATTGATTGGATTTTTGTGGAATCATGTTTTCATTTGTTAGAACTTACTTAAGTGGTAAAATCTAAATTAACTACTTGAATAAGAAAATGACGAAATTAAGCGATTCTTCAATTTGAAAAATAACGTAGACAGTAATGAATTTTCCGATATTGATGTAAAGAACTTATATTCGAAGCCACCAACTACCAACTTCGTAGTAAATAATTAATTGCACCTTATTAATTGTAAAAAGAAACCATATTTTAAATATGTAAATCAATTGTCAATTATATGTATATATATATATATATGCACAATTCAATTTATGATGTTTTTGCCCCCAACCCCCACCCTATATGCAGAGGGAAAACCGTTGGATAAGGGGGAGTTCTCAACCAATAAGCCACGTCACCCTTTCCTCGACCTCTCGCCCAATCGGAATCCTCCTCAGCTTCGCCGTCGCTGCCGTCCTTGCGCGCGGCGCGCAGAAAATCGCAGAGACAATTTCTCCGTCGTCACGCGATCGGAACTTCAATTCAATCCCGGATTTCCGGCGGAGGACCGAACCACATCGCCGATGGAGGCCCTTTCCAGGGTCGGATGCTTCGCCACCAGCCCCGGCCTCCGCCTCCCCGGAGCCTTCCCGCTCCGCCGTCGCCGGAGATCGGTTCTCACGGCGACGCCGTCGGTCTCGGCCCCGAGAACAAGCGCCGGGCTAGGTAACTGCACCTTCTCCGGTTGCTGATTGCTTTCAATTTCAGAGCTTTAGCCCGTGTTTAAACTCCCGAGTGTAGTAGTGTAAGTAGGAAAATCCCGGTGGTTCACTTCTCGATCAATGCATGAATGAGGATTTCGATGCCGAGTGTTTGGCGAAGTTGAGTTGAGTGAGAGTGATAGCTCTGAGCGCCTGTGATCATGAGAAAGCTGATATGTCTCGGTTTTTGGCTGCGCTCAGTCGGTGAACTGGTCGAGGAGGAGATACTGAAGACATTCTTGAAGGAGAGACAATTGAGTGGGGATTTCATCTCCAAGGCTTCCGACATGCTTTGGCAAAGGGAGGCCCTGAAACTCGTCGAACCGGATGTTGGGGTGCTTCCGGACAGCCCGCAAGAGCCAGGCCAGGTTTAGTCAAATCTCTTCATCAATTTTTTCTTTATCGTGTGTGATTGCGTCTAAGAAGTGGTGGTGGACCTTTCCTGACTAGTTGGACTGTAATATACCTTTAGCGAATCTCTGTGTAGCTACTTGGAAAGTCTATGGAAGGTTTTGCCCAACGGAGATATGTGTTTCCATGTCTGAGTGGAGAAGTAACACTTCTTTACGTAGCTCTTTGGTCAGAGTGGATTTGCTCTATATTTAGAAATTGAGGAAACTGCCTGTCAAATAAACTAGCAGCATGAAGTGATAAGGGTGGGTGGAGACATAATTTGGGAACGGTAACACTATTTATTGAACATCAATTTTTGTATGTGATGGCAGAGAATAGGAGGAAAATCAGACCGACAGTGTCACTAAGTTCCTTGACATGTCAGATGGTGATGTACATATATGTTGGGAGGATTGGAAAATGCAGAAACTCTCGATTCTATTACACAATTAAATGCGTGGAATTTCCTTGTTGAATTGCAAAAATTTACTTTGAATAACCTGAAAGGACATGACTTGACGTATTTTCCAGGTCTTTGAAAATGATGATGATGGTGGGTTCTTGAAACTGTCAAAAACCAATGAATGGATCTTAGGTGACGACTCTGCACCACTGAACAAGAAAGTCATTGCTAAGGTAAGCTTTTTGTTGTTCGTTTTTCAGGTTCTTGAAATCACATTGTATTTAACTTATTATCCCTCACAATCCTCCTCCTAACAAAAGGAATGCAGGGAAAGATCATGCATCTCGATGAAGAAACTTTTTGATTGGCTCTAATTGATTGTCACATGTTGTAACAGGCATTGCAAGATGATAGAGAAAAGAGGAGGAAGTTAAACCTACTCCAATATGAAGCTGTATGATACTTTTCTTTATTTGAGTTGGCTGATTAAACATATTTCTGCAGTTTGTCTGCTATATCTTCTGGTTGTTTAACTCATTGAAACTAAACAAATGAAGTAGACTTGGAACCATTAGGATGGTCTGGCCCCTTTCATTGTCGCAAGGTTCTCCGGTTTTATGATATGTCATTAATGGTTGGTTACTTGGAATAGTAGCATCCACATCGGCATTTCTGATCATTTCGATTAAAGAGTTTCAGATAAAGCAGAGTGAACTTATCTTTGTCATATTTTGGTCCACAACCTCCGACAGAGGTGTCAGAGTACCTTCTAGAACTGGATGATGTGTTGCTGCAAATTACCCTAGATCTCAGGGTATCATGGTATTATTCCTGTAAGGCCTTAATAATCCAACTAACGAGTTAAGCTTTGGCATAGCTACGTGATACGCTGTACTTTTTATCACATGTGTCGTAACTGCACTTCTAGTCATCTCTGAAGTTCCCCAAATGTTGTGGATACTGAGAATCCTATCTTTTCAATTGCAGCTGAAGAGGGAATTGATGCTCTTGTCCATTGGTATTGGAACTGCATGCAGTGGATACTGTTTGATAGTTTTGTCAATCCAGGTAAACTTGGTTTTGGAAAACAGGAATTGCATAGGTTCGTGGTCCGCTATTTTTAATTCCTCCACTTCTTCAGATCAACTTATCACATCCTTCCAGCTCAAATTGGAATGATTAGTTTATTTCAAATTGAAAGGGGAAATGAGAATAAACTGGAAAAATCAGACATTTTCTTTGCTGGTGCAGGCTGCTATCAGTTATGCTGTGGGAGTTCTTTTCAGGTACTTCTTCATTGTTTTCCTGGGGACAGGCCTTTTCTTTTGACTTGATCATGGTGTAAAATTTGTCGAAGGGGTTCTTTGGTGTACCCAGAGATTTTAAATGAGGGAATTTCATTTTGGCTTCAAGTTACACTTGATTACCATTTTATGGGATTAATCATGAGGAGGATAGCTAGACAAGCAGATTAAGATGTCATCTCTCTTTGCTTGCTCTTATTGCTGTTCTGGTTTGATAGTTTGCCTTTTCCTTTCCCCGCCCCCTCTTTTGGTTAAGTCAATGCGTGCACTCATTGTCTTTCTGGTAGACAAAAACTCTATGCTGCTGAAATAAACTATTCTTCACTTGGTTTGTATGTTGCACCGCCCAGAGTAATTCATTAAATTCTCCTGGATAACATGGACTTGTTGGTCCTTTGCTGAACTCAGCAACCTATGATTTATCTCCACTTCACATGTTCTTGTGAAAGATACTAATGAAATCAGATGGGTGACTGCTAACATGTTGGTAATCCTGGTTATCGGTGCTGGGGTACTCTGACATCTTTTTAACTGCAGTTGCTTGTACCTTCAGCTCTTGTGCCAGCACGTGGACAACTTATCTAGGGAAATGATTGCGCAGATTTTCAGACAGAAGAAGTTGAAAAAGTAATAAGTGCAAACCTTTGATTGGATCTCTTTATTGTTACTGCTTCTTCCATGGAAACTTCTTAATGTTCATACAAAACTTTGCATTACTCTTCTCAGAATAGGAATACGAAGTGAGGATCTAAGTGATTTACTGGAGAGAACAATTAAAGGAAGCACTATGGCTCTTTCATCTCCGAGGCTTGTAATTCCCGCCACGATATATGGATTATGGGTCTTTTCTCATCAGTATGTTGGCAGTGACTTCTTCGACTTCCAGGTAGTCCTTAACATCATTTTCTTTGTGGTGAAACATATTAAGACTGCAATCAATACCAGCAATGGAGAAACTTGCTCCTCATACCTATTTAAATGCCTTCTCTATATTTCACAGATTGTTCCGGCCATGCTTGGGATGTTTGTGTATAAAGCTGCTGCGCTGGTTCAAGTTTATCGAGACAATGAGGACCTTGGGTTTGTGTTTCCAGAGAATGAGGAAGGTTCAAGCTACTGAATGTGATAAATCTGAGACTCAGCATTTCCAGGGCAGTTTATCTGCCCATCCACTACTGTACTCTCCGCAGCAGAATCAATCTGCTATCTGGATTGCCAAAGTCTGCAATGCACACGAGCCATACTCCTGATATCATTGCTGACTTGCCTTTTGGGTTGACTGAAGAAGATTCAAGCAGGGAAGCTCATTCGTGGTGTCACCTTCCAAGCTATTTGAACGTCTGGAGTCCAAGTACGCTGCATCTAATTTCAAGTCAGTTTCATGGTCCTAGTTGGAAAAGCCTCAGCCTCTCTCCTTCAACTGAGAGAGACTTCCTAGTAGCGGCAGAGCTCTTTTGTCTTTCTTTGCTCGTGCTCAGCTGTTTGATCGGATTAGGATTATAATGAGATATGTGCTCCAAAGATGTATATGAGTGAACCGGCATATCATACCAGTCGTATGCTCTTTCGTGATTTGTCCACGCGGGCTAACCAAAAAAAAAAAAAAAAAACTATCATGCTAGTTTTATTTGCTTTGGTTGGTATTGGTGTTACTTTTCTTCACGGTCCGACATTGGACTCCACGACAGCTTAACTAACCACGGGGGAGCGGCGTCACTTGAAGCAGGAGCATGGAATCATTTTCGTATCAAGTTAGGAAATCGAATTTGACTGCCATTCTTTTTCATTTGAATTTGTTGGGTGGCGTGAGCGGCGGTGACAAGGGAGAACGAGTGCACGAGTTTGAGCTCAATTTGAGCCAAAGAGATACCAATGATCCAGGACAGAATTAGATTGTTGACCCATTGTTATGTTCTCTGGTTCATCCTTGAGATAGGTGACAAGTTCTGCTGATGGTTACGAGTCTATGGTCAATGTCCAATCCCATTGGAAGGCTTCCATATCATTCACAAGACCAAATCCAACATGCTTGTGGAGTATTCTCGTGAATTGGTGAAATATCATTTTTCATGATAATTCTAGTCATTCGATCGGGTAACTTGCTCGAAAATATTAGGGATAACATGCGAACATGCGAGTATATCTTATATATGTAATGTGAACCACTGCATTTAACTTAACTAAAATTGTTCACCAAATGTCCCGACCCTAAGAGAAACTTTGACTGGTTGGTTCACATACTTAATGCTTAGCATACTGATAATTTCGAAGCGATAGATTGATAGGGGTGGCTTGAGCTATGAGCTATTCATTAGCTTGAGAGATCAAACGTCTCAATTCATGGAAGAGTAAATGCAAGTCGAGACGGAATGTTTAAGGTGATCTTGTCAAAGATGATTTGAATTAATCGCTCTTCAAGATTATATCAAATTAATCCAGCATAAGCATCTAATCCTACACTATACACATGATGTCGTGAGCTCACGAGGGACTGCAGGCAATCTACACTAGCGGAGACTCCCAAGTTATAATACATAATAACTACCCAAGCCTGCTCTCGCTCGTTCGCTACCTCGATAGCTCGGCGTCAGCAAATTCAGATCGCTCGCTCGCTCCCTCCCACGCCGAAGAACCCTAGATCCCTCCTCGCTCCTCCGATCGGCCATGGCGGCGAGGGACCTCGGCGGCCGCCCCGTGCTCGAGTCCGTGTACTCGGTCATCGCCCTCGTGTTCGTGCTGGTGGCCTGCGCGGAGCTCTGCGACGCCGCCACCGTCGTCGACGTCTACCGCCTCATCCAGTACGACATCGCCGGCGCCCCCTTCGGATCTCGCCTCGCCGGGCTCAACCACCACGCCTCGTCCCTCCACTTCCCCCCCGGCGCCGATCTCTCCCGCACCGTGCTCGTCATCCCCGTCCGCGATTTGAATCTCGGCTACGTCAAAGGTGGGGACTTTTTTCCCCGTCTTCTTTTCCGCTTCGTCCTTGGCTGAAACGAATGGTCCCGCGAGCTTTTCTGTGAATAGGACGCGACGAATTGGCCGAGTTGGGATTGCTCTGGTGCTTACTTTGTGGGCTTTTACGTACAGTGATTTGCTACTGGACATGAACGGAATCCAATCAGTTATTTGAAGTGGTTGAATATGCTCGGTGCTTAAGAAGCTTAAGGAAACCAGTTGTCCAAAATGCTTTCTTTTGCTCTTACTAGCAGGGCCTTTATCTTATCGCACTTTCGGCTTGGGATTTGGGCATCGTGTCATCGTTTTCTTGTATGGGGATAGAGTCTAATAGTGGTGCACATGAGGCAGCTTGCAATTCGCATGTGATGTAATGTGAAAAGTCAATGTGGAGACTCTAGTCTGGAAATTTACCTATCCGTCATGGCTAAATAAACGCGTGAGTTGTGCTTTTCTTTAATGCGAAATTTGGATATAGATGTGATGGAAGTGTAAATAATTACAATCGTGAACGAGGATCCATCAACTGTTGAATTAGATGATGTTGTACGTACTTAATGGAAATTTTCTATCATGATGCTTTCTGCTTGAATATTGGTCTTTGTGATTTGGGATAATTGTTATTCATTGTTCTTATGCTCATTGTTTATCCTCTTTCATGTTGGATTCTCTCTTAAACAAATAGATAACCTTTCTTCCTTTGATGTTTGAGCCGCAGTTGTGATGTTTCCAATGTCATTCTGTAACATCTAATGTAGAGCTTTCTATTCGTGGTGACAAATTGCAGATTATTTATCTCAAAGACAG
Source organism: Eucalyptus grandis (assembly GCF_016545825.1). Lineage (NCBI taxonomy): Eukaryota > Viridiplantae > Streptophyta > Magnoliopsida > Myrtales > Myrtaceae > Eucalyptus > Eucalyptus grandis. The sequence continues at coordinate 5,218,564 of NC_052621.1, read as the reverse complement.
CCATTGGGTGGTCTGCTGTTTCTGCTTCCTCAAATATTTAGTTTTGAGAGTAAGGAAAGCAGTGGAAATGGAGAAGAGCTGCTCAAGAACATAGTGATGGAACTTGAACAGTTGCTTATACATACCAACATACCTGTGAGTTATACGCATGAGATTTCCTTTCTATTGTTGTAGTTCAGATTTCGCATTCCCCTGCCCTGGTTGATGAAGCCTTTACATTTATTCATGGCTTTGATTGGCCTTCCTGCTTGAGGATGATGGTTGCTTATAAACCTTTGTGCATATGATTAGAAGTGCCTGTGACAATATGTCTCTTTCGCGCTGGTCCCACTACCTACTTAGAGAAGGTTTTTGGTCTGATTCATACTATTGATGAGACTTTGCGAGGAGGTCATTATCCGATGCCTTGTTGGAAAATCCTTTTGCCTGAAGACCACATTATCTTCTTTACAGCACTGTCACCTAGAAAATTTCCTTGGGACAATTTTGTGATGATTCATCCAGTGCTTTTTCAGTGGCATCTTAGTATTTTTTCTTGTGGCTAGTCCCTTTTTATTTGAAATATCTGTCCTAATGAAAGGTCTCATGTCGAATGTTTTTATTGCAGTATCCTGTTTATTTTGCTTTTGAGAATGATGACATCAATACTGTTTTGGCTGATATAAAGAGAAATGATGAAAGTGGACAGCCGGCTACTGCAACAACAGGCGGGTGAGTTAGCAACTTGTAACAAATCTATTATGATGGTTTATTTTATTTTTTTACACTCGTAGCTGTCAATTCTATGTTTTGTCGTGTTATTATTACTAATTTTCTAAATTAATATATCATATCAAATTTTGGTAACAATCAGCTCTGCTTATTCTTTATTAAAGAAAATGTATATTTTGACAAGCATTGTATGATGTGTATCTAAAATTTCATAGTGATTGAAGTGCATAAGGGGAGTTCCTCTTCATATTTGCGTGCATGGATGCTTTGTCATGACACGAAATTTCACGGAATGAAAGTTCTAATTTGCCTGTTGCTTTTACTCAATCTAGCTGCCACTTATAGAAGTATATAATTCAAGTGGACAAATCAGGTGATTTTGACCAATTTCATCATGCTCCTTTTCTGGCACTCCTTTTCTTTCTTTCTTTCTTTCCTCTTTTCTGGAATGGCGTAGGGGTGAGCATAGGCAATTCATGAAGTGCACTTTTCCTCATATTGGTTGATTTTTCTAGGCTTAAATTTTCTTGCTTATTGCTTCTACTGATTGCTGCAGTTTCCTTGTGTCAATCACATATCTTTTATTTGTTTGAACAATGTTTCAAGGATCTGTATTCCAGAAAATAGTCTACCTGGTCACGCTTACGTGCTTCAGTTCTCTATGATGCCTGAGGGCAAGTTCCAAGTTCCTATATATAGTCTTACATGATACATGTTATTTTTTGTATGTTATTACAGATATAAGCTTGTAGTCTCAACAACAGAACCTAAGAAAGTTGCATCTCCCGTCATTTCGAATATTCAGGTTTGAGTTTATGTTACTTCTTGGTTATTAGCATCTTCTTTTCTCTGAAGCTGCCTTGTCTAAGGAAAATATTTTCTGAAATCACTCAGTTTCTTTTAATGAATTGTGACAGGGATGGTTGCCAGGGCTGAAAGCCGATGGGGATCCGAATCAACTCCCAACCATTGCCATAGTGGCATCTTATGATACATTTGGGGCTGCTCCTGTATGTATTCCCAAAACCATTTTGTGATTACTATGGTTGCTGTAAAAGTCTCATAGTTCCTACATGCAGGCATTATCAATGGGGAGCGATAGCAATGGAAGTGGTGTTGTGGCACTTCTTGAGATTGCTAGGTTATTTTCTCTTTTGTATTCCAATCCCAAAACTAGGGGAAGGTACAATTTACTCTTTGGACTTACATCTGGTGGACCTTATAACTACAATGGAACACATAAGGTACTTACTGTTGCAGCGCACGTGCTGAATGTATTTTACTCAAAATCTTTGCATATGACTTTAAATTACTTTTGGTTATCTCGATAATGTGGCACCCTTTGTAGGTCTTGTTCATTACAATGCACTACTTTTTGCAGTGGCTTCGGAGTTTTGATCAACGTTTGAGGGAGACCATTGACTATGCTATTTGCTTGAATAGCATTGGCTCATGGGACAATGAACTATGGATTCACGTGTCAAAACCCCCAGAAAATGCCTATATAAAGCAGACTTTTGAGGTATCCTATTCATGTGTTAAATGAAACAGTCTAGTTGCTTGTTTACTTGTTCTACAAATTGATGATTGGAGCTTTTGCAGGGCTTATCAAATGTTGGAGATGAGTTGGGCATTAAAGTTGGTTTAAAACACAAGAAAATAAATATATCCAATTCTCGAGTAAGCTCATAAAACCTGCTGTTTGTTGTGTTCCATGCTGGGCTCTTTACAATGATTATCATGTAGCTAACCTTCATGTAGGTAGCTTGGGAGCATGAACAATTTTCAAGACATAGAATCACTGCTGCCACCCTATCTGAACTTTCGACTGCTCCTGGCTTGTTTGAAAATACCGGGAGTTTAGCAGATAGCAGGTAGTGTTTTCAATCTTTTTTAAATACAATATCACAGAACTAAGATATACACTGGCTAAGAGTTTGACTTTCGATGCAGGAATTTTGTAAATGAAGCTGCTGTTATCAAGAGCGTCAAATTAGTTGCTGAAAGTCTAGCGGTGAGGTTTATGGTCATGTTGCAAGAGCTTTGAATTTGACTGTGCTTGAAAATTATTTAGTAGGTTTTACTGTTTTATTTCCTCAACAATGTAACATGTGCGCCTTCAAGACCATAGTGAAAGTAATATTTTGCATTTACATCTATCTAGTAATTTCTTGTCTTCATTGTCTATTTTCTGTCTATACAGAGGCATATCTATGGCCACCAGGGGAAGAACATTCAGATCTTTGCTGACGAGGGTAGTTTAGCTGTCAATCCTTCTTACATTCGATCCTGGTTAGATCTTTTGTCACAGACCCCTCGTGTAGCACCATTCCTCTCAAAGAATGATCCATTCGTGATGGCTTTGAAAAAGGTTTTACTCTCTCTTCCTTCAAATCTTTTTTCTTTTAGTTTTCTTTCATTTCTTTCATTTTCTTTTCCATTCTCTCTGCCATTTTGTTGAATTTTTGTTGTTGTGTAGATCTAGATTTTTATTCATTTACAACTGTACAAATGACATGCATGATCATAGTATTGCAGTAAATGTCAACATCATCACATTGGTATGATTTTGTTGTTGTTCTTTTTTCCTCTCAGCTGGGGTTTGTGTGTGTTTCTTTTTGGGGTTGGGTTGTTGGATGGGAGACAATCCTGATCATTCAAGCCACTGGTACAATACCTTTCTTTTCTTATATTACAATGTTCAGTTATAATATCTATCAAGAAATGTAATATCTCTCGATATAGAAAATCTGTTGAAGGTATTTTTAAACTGAATTGACCACTGATCTTCAACTCTAAGCAATGTCTGGGGGAGATTACGCAAAAGAGACGAAGCAGTTATCTTGCATTTTCTGGAAATTCGATTGCAAATTCATTCTTCTGGAATTTGGATCACCTTTTTCATGTTCTTTTATTACATGATATGTTTTAAGTGCTTCAATGATAGAGAAACTGTTATTTTAAACTCCATGCCCTGTTACCTGGACTGGTAGTTATGGGCATGCATGTATCACCTCATACTGCAAGCGTCAGCCCCTGCAGCTTTGGGGCACTGTTGTTAAATAGTCATCATCTATACAGTGTTATTCATGTATGTGGTCATATACTCTAATAGGTAGTCCTAGAGTTAAATGGAAGTCCAATCCTCAAAGAGGGAACATCAAGTGTGGAGAGGATGGACTTTCCGGTACATTTTACACTGCCTGAGTTCATGAGATGGGTTCTCAAATCGTCCTGCATTAACCTATGACCTTAAACTACGAAGATGGAAAGTGTACTTTGTTCCAATAGTTGCTCAAAGTTATCTGACCTTTTCATCTCTTCTAATTACAGGAATTGGAAGAGCACACTGAAGAAGTAATCTTGCAGAATGAGGTGCTTGATGGGATGTTCACATTCTACGATTCTACAAAAGCTACGCTTAATATATATCAGGTACTTAAAATTGTGCAGTGGGCCATTGCAGAGATTGATCATTTTGTCATTGGGTTTGACAAGTTAGTTGGGGGCTAGCAACCTTACAGTGTGTTTGTTTATGCTTAAGCAAAAGCAGCTTTCCTTTTAAAATATTATCGAAATTTCAAAACATCACAAGAAATTATATATGAATTTATACGTTAAAATCTGTATATGTGAGTTTGAGATATTTTGTGGTAAGAAATAGTCAATGCGTGTCTCTGGCAAAATTTGGATTAAGGAAAAAGCAAAAAGTAAAAACTTATTCAGACACACTTTGATCTTTAAATATATAGATGGATTAGATCTTTCCACTATGAAGAAAAGGATTGAGTAAAAAGAAGTTCAGATTGCAAACAGAACTATGAGATACTTGACACAATAATCAAAACATGATAAACTTGATTTTGTTTTCGTCTGCAACTAAAAGAAATTAAGTGGCAGTTATATTTAAATTTTGCCGGCGATGTGTTTTCTTGTTAAGGATGTTTGTACTATAAGATGGTTTTTAATTAATATAGGTGCCCGATCATGGTATGATTTCTTGAAGCTATCTGGAACAAAAACCACTTTTATTATTTGACTTCATTGTCCAATAATGTAGGGAAAAGTGAGATAATATAGGAAAACCTGATTTTTTGTGGTTCTTTCCTTAACCTTTTCTTTCTAACCTTTTGTATGATTCGAGGTGAATGACTTTCTAATTTTGGAATCTCTTTATTCATGTAAATTTAGTTTAAGTCTAGAGTTCAAGTCAAATTGTTCGGAAAAGAGCTTAGAGGGATCAAGGTCCGAAACTCTGCGATTTAAGTTGTCTGATATAAAATTTTCTGTATATAATCTATTTTTTTCAATTGCATTTTTAGTGGTTCTGACTGAATTCATGAAAGAGCCTCTATTGTTAAGATACTGGCTCTAGCTCTTACGTGTCAGATGAGAAGTTTGCCATCAGGATGAGGATGGCCAAAACTTGTAACTTGCTCCTAATTAAAGGAGATCTTTGCTCAGTTAATCTAATGCACCTATTGCTTCACTTTCTTTTTAACCTTTTATTGCTTGAAGCCTTGCTACCCTGGCCTTTGTTCTAATTAATTCCATTGTCTGGTCAACTTTCCATTTTTTGGGTGGAATAATAAACAAAATGATTATTTTTGCAGGTTGCTAGTGTAACATTTGATTTGCTGTTGCTTCTGGTTTTGGGATCATATCTGATTGTGCTCTTCAGTTTTCTCATCATTACAACTAGGGTAAGTCCCTTCATACAGTCAGTTACACTGATAAGTTGCATCTCTTTTTTGGGAAGCCGCTCTTGTATCTTTTAATGAGGCCTAGACAGAAAAGGGAACTTGCCAATCTGCTTATGGCTTGCTGATGTTTTTTTGACAGGGTCTCGATGATCTTATCAGTTTGTTTCGACGACCTCCCTCTCGCAAGGTCAAAACAGCTTGAGGGATGTTGTGGATCAGGGAGCAGCCTTCAGTTCTGTTATTTTAACCCTAAGCACTTCCTCTGCAGCTTCAACTGATAATCTATTGGTGCTTCTTTCGATGTAATTGTTGCTTTCTCGTGTTTTTTAAGGGGGGGAGGGGGTGTTGATCACGCAGTTGTGCAATTTGAAGTTTCTTTTTCTTTCCTTATAAGCAGTGGTGAGATCTACCGAGTTAGGTAGGGGATAGATAATCACTTTTCCCTTTTGCCAAGCATTGTAGCAATGGAACAGCGAGAAAAATTTTGCTAAATTCGAGTTGATTGTAGCATTTTAGCAAGCAGATTATTTCCTGCGCTACTTATCTGTGAAAGCAAATAGTTGTAACCAGCATTTTCCCCGTTGCGCAGTCTTTCTGGTCTCCTCTCCTTGAAATAGATATGCTTCGTCTTTTAATTTGCCAATGGCAAGACAGGGATTGCACTTCATCATGAATTCTCTGCAGACTGCACCGGGTTTGTCGGGGATGCCTTTTGTGGTCTCTGTACAATTTCTGACTGTCGAACTTCATTAGATTCTGCGAAAACGAAGGTTGGTGAAACTGGTGCGTGTTTGTTGTTCAAGCACTTCTCTGTCTCTGCTCGTCCCCGAGTGCTTCTGATTCTCTAATCGCCAGCCGCCTAATGGAAAGAATATATCGTCGGCAATACTTCTGCTCATCGGAGGTCAGCATGTCGTAAAACAAATGAAAACTATTGTGGATTATCGTTGCATGTCGGTAAACTCAATGAAAAACTATTGTGGATTATCGTTGCTCTCAAACAATTACATTATGATCATCATCGGTTGTTGTTGCTCTCAAATGGTAAATTCTACAATCGGTACTTCTAAGCACTCGGGATGCAGTCTGATTTCGCCTTATGGCCACATCTCCTTCTTGAAGAGTATAAAACAGAGATTTGTCAAAAACATGACCGGGCATTGAGGCTGCCAATTCCTGAAAAGCCTAAGCCACACGCATCTTTTGGCCACATAGCTTGGAATGGCGTGATCACATGGCTGCTTAAATGCATCAGGACTTCGAATTATCTAGTCTCTGTTATATATGCTAGAGCAGCCTAGGCTGCAGTTGGAAATCCCTGCTTCTCTCTCTCTCTCTCTCAAACTCGTCTTTACATTTCACGACGTTGCCTTCCAGTTTACGGAATTCCTGCATTCGGCCCAGGATAATGCCGCGTTGGTCTGCACCATAGGAGCGAATAGATGGTCGTTCCCGCATCAACTCCTTGCTCCAATCCCGAGACAAGTGATGCTTAGTATATTGCAATGGAGGACCTATTCTTTAGTGGCGCCAGTGAAATACGGAGCTGGAATGAAAAGGAATTAAGCTAAAATCTGGACGATTGAACTTATCACGCTGCCCATCCAATCACACTGATTATGGCAAGTCCATGGATTGGTCTTGGGGGAGAGAATTATAAATATGACCATGTTGAGAGAAAATATAAGGGGGAAAATGCAAAAAAGGAAGTACTTTGGCGCGAAGGAGACTTGCCAGTTGCCACCATCCTCCTCTTCCTCCTCCTTACAGCCTCCACTGGAATAATATACTCTAAACCCTCTACTGCTACAACAAAGCATTGGATTGTTTTCGTTTCATTTCGACAGTTAAAAATTAAAACCATTAAAATATTTTCATCGTCTTCTAATAATAAAAAGTGTCCTACATGTATTCTGCATGAGTTGCATGTCACGATGCTTTGTATTGCACAAGATAAAAGATAGCGAGTTTATTAAGCATCTTGTATAATATTAATAATTTCTTAAATTATTTTCAGAATAGGAAAATAAAAGGATAAAAAAGGAAAATATTCAGAATTTTTATTTTAAAAACTCCAAAAATCAACATGTTAGTGCTAATTATGTCACGTAAAAAGTGGCGCATGTCCACCATCTGGTCCATTGATTGGGGGCATCCACCGACCGACCCCTGTCCTTGTTTCCTCCTAGGTTTCCTCCCAAGCTCCCCGACCTTTAGTCCACTGCCCGGGCCTTCCTTCCACCCCGCCATTTCTCGTCCCAAACTGATTCTGGGAACAAAAAATCAGAATCTGGCACTGTTTGGCACATTGCCAAACAGACCCAAAATGTAATTTTGTCAAGCTATTTAAGGAGATATTGATAAAAAAAAAAAGTGGAAGTTTTTGAAAAAAGAAAAAAAGCTAATGTGAACTCAATAGGAAAAGCAGGGTTAATTTTTGGCTTAATTAGACAACTTCTTTCTCCTCTCCATGCTTGTTTAAGAGGTTTATAGGAGATTCTTACGGTTTTGGCCGCCATAGCCACTATCAACTGTTCAAGACATGCCTTTTCAGCTGCAGCTGCGTCTTCCTCTTTGAAGCCTAGTATTCTTATCTCTCAGTTGTGCAAACTGTACCTCGATATGGTCATGATTCTCCTGTAGATATCCAAGAAAGCCATTTCAACATCCAAGAAGTCCACTGGCAAAAGAAACAAAGGTCATTTACAAAGAATTCAACGTGACAATCTCCTCCAATTGAATTGAACACGAGGAAGGGACAAGAAAGAGTTTCATCAAGTATTGTGGCGGGCTGCTCTGAACTATCTTCAACACAGCACTAAGGAAACAGAAATAATACAATAACTCTAAGCGGTATATTCTGTGCAGATGAATACCACCAGGTTCCGTCAGTGTGATTAGCAATCTTTTGGTTTGTTAGAGTTTTACTACTGAAATATCAAAATATGGATCCCGACTAGCTTCAATTGCTAAATCTTGATCTTACACATGATTCTGCAAGAATCGAAGTCTGCAGGTATACCTTGTTTCGTTTCTTAAGTCGATTCAAAGATGATATTTACGATGCACCCAAGTCAATTAACTGCAGAACAAAAAGATGACATGCCTGATCAACATGGGTGTTATCCTTTTCTATCAATGGAAAAATCCCCCGAATGCAGGTACTCGATATCCTTTCACATTAGACACTGATATTCGTCAGAATCTACTGTCCTGGAATATACCTACTCGGTGAAGTTACTCTTGATTTTGTTCAATTCTCAGAGGTTTCGCGAAGAGATAATCCTCTGATTCCAATTTTCCATGGCTACCAAGCTTTTTCCGACTCGCTTAGAGTCGGTTTATATTTGGGATAGCCACCATCGGATATATGGCGGTTTAGCTAGAGTCGTTCCGCTTCTGTTGGAACAAATATAGAGATTTCCACTGTTGGGAATGACTGATCCCCAAAAACCAGATTCGACACTAAATCGAACCCCTAAATCAATGCGGAAGCGAAGCCCGGGAAAACCACGTATCACCGATTCTAAAGCACACCACGGATTCGAGCGTACTTTGTTAGCCATAGATTAGACACCAACGGTGAAGAAGAGGAAGAAATTCTGATCTGATGATTTCAATTGAAGGGAAAACAGTGCCGTTTGCCTTACTGTTCTTTTTGTCTTTTGGAGAGAGAGAACGCGCACGGGAGAAAAGCGTACGTACGTCTGTTTTTCCAACCAGTGTCTTCTCTCTCTCTCTCCTCCCTTTTATACCTTCCCCTTCCACGGGCCCTATTCCCGTGGACCGGGCCTTTTGGGCCCAGCATGGGCGGACGGGCCTTAAGCCCATCTCATAAATCTATCATCTCCCACTCGCACATGGTGGTCCAAAACCAACATGGGCGGGACAGGCCCTACTCAGCCCCATCAGAGAAAAATCCATCATAGACTCTCACTTAACATGATGGGCCGAAACAGAATCCTCTTTTCCTCTCTTCAACATTCATACCGGTGAATAATCCGTGCGACCAGCATACTTTGAGAGCTCGTTGCTATACATCTGTTAGGAATATATAGCAGCTCATAATGGGCATTTCACTCCGAGTAGATTTAGTATGCAGTACCCTAGATCGATCGATCACATATATTGTATTCACAATTATGATTATCTCAAAGATAGTCATAATTGGTTAACCGGTGAATACAAAACTACAATGTGATTCTCCAAAATCGATCTTCCTCTTTCCTTCAAACTCTCAATTTCAGTTCAGCTTACTTTTCTAGAAATGCCCCATTAGATCGAATCAAACTCATGACCATTGGCAACATCCTAAGATAGCAAATATTAAATAGAAATCTTGAGAATAAGTAAGAGTCATGAGGGGACTAAAAAATTGAGGAACTCTTTTCCTCAAGAGTCTCACACGACATAAAAAAGTTGAGATCAAACTTTTGCCACTCTTATTGGTCGTCTCATGCATACGTAGTATGAAATACGTATTACGATATCAACTCCTTTCCCATGGAGCGTACGTCTACACCTTTCAATACCGTACAGATGATAGTTCAGACATACCCAATGTCTAACTTGAGTTCACGTATCTACTCATTCACTAAATTCATCAGAACTCACATCTGGCATCATATACAGATAAAGTAAAACGTGTGGGGTGTTTTACTTTCGGACATAGTAAGTATTATGTCCTCATCTTAACATCCAATTAAGACGACATACGCATTTTAAGCTTGAGCTCTCGATTATCACCTAGATAATAAGCTTAAAAACAGTCTCATCTCTATTTATCACATAGTAAATAGAGGCGATTACCCGTGTGAGTGGGCTAATCTTATATCTGTCCGACATACTTCCTCAACTTAAAATAATGCACTGAGCATTAAGATGCATAAAGATCAAACTAAGATTCGTAGGCATTAATGATGAAAACACAAATTCATCAAATGTGAACTCTTAGGGAAATTACAATACTCAGTACATCATCCTCTACTCAATCCTAGAGATTTCATATGGCCACAAAAACACATCTCTAGGTATTGGCTTTGTCATAGGATCTACTACCATTCTATGCGTAGTATGTACTCTAAGTTCACATATTTTCGTGCAATCATATCCTTGACAAAAGTATACTTGGTATCTATGTGTTTGGTCTTGCCATGATATTTTGGATCTTAGGTGTACGCTTTTGTTGCTTGGCTATCACAGTTAACCAACAATGAATCTGCAACACTTCAAATAACACCTAAATGATCCAATAACCTCTTAAGCCAAACATCTTCTTTTATTGCTGCTGATAATGCCACGAACTCAACTTACATTGTGAACAAGGCTATACACTTTTGTTTCTTACTGCTCCAACATATGGTGCCATTATTCGATAAGAAAACAAACCTAGAGATAGATTTTCTTTCATCTAAATCTCCTTCCCAATCAGTATCAAAATAGCCTTTGAGTTGCAGATCCTTTCCTTAATAACTCAGCATATAATCAGCAGTTCCCTTTAGATACCATAGTATTCTTTTAACGGCTTTCCAACGTGCTTGACCTGGATTAGATTGGTATCTACTCACCATTCCAACTGCATAACATATGTCAGGTCTTGTACACATCATAGCGTACATCAAGCTCCAACAGCACTAGCATAAGGAACATGTTTCATTTGTTCCTTCTCTTGTGGAGTCCTTGGACATAGTCTATGGCTCAATCCTTCACATTTTGCAATAGGAGTGTCTATGGGTTCGCAATCTTGAAATCTTAACTCCAAGAATGTATGCAACATCACCCATGTCTTTTATATCAAAGTTGGAAGATAACCAATTCTTCACAGTATTAACAAACTCCATATTGCTTCCGGCAATCAGTATATCATCAACATATAATGATATGATCACAAATTCATCATTGGATCTTTTGATATATACACAATGATCCTTTGTCTATCATTGTAAAGTCATATGCCATTATGGCATTATGAAAACGTATATACCATTGTCTTGACGACTGCTTAAGGCCATATATCGACCCCCAAAGTTGACATACCTTTTCTTCTTGGCCTTTCACTATGAAACCAGCAGGTTGTTCCATATATATTTCTTCCTCTAATTCTCCATTGAGGAAAGCAGTCTTTACATCCATATGATGTAACTCAAGATTCATACTAACCATTATTGCCATTATAATGCGAATCTAGGTAAATCTTATTACAGGAGAAAATGTATCTTAATAATCAATTCATTCTGTTGATTATACCTCTTCGCCACAAGGCGAGCCTTATGCCTTTCTATCGAGCCATCAGCCTTTTGCTTTATTTTGAGAACCCACTTGTTCCCAATAGCTCTGCGTCCTTTTGGAAGATCAACCAGTTCCCAGACTTGGTTTGATTTCATTGACTCCATCTCCTCTTTCATTGCATAAATCCATTTTTCTTTACTAGGGCAATTCGAGCCTCATTAATATTTCTTGGCTCATCCTCATCTTGTGGAGCAAATATAAAAGTGGCGACTTGTTCGCCGTATGGGAGATAGTACACTTAGCACATCATTCCCAATTATGCTCCCACTCGGATTAGATAATGATGATATCATCTCATCATGTGGTTGTAATTGAGAATGAGTTGAATTCAATTCATCACTTCTCATATTACTCCTACTTGGACGAACTCCACTAATATCATTATCTTGATCCAAGGTTTCAAATAGGGAGTAATATTCCCTTATTTCGCCCTTCTTAGGAAATTCATCCACTAAGAATGTGACATCCCGTGATTCAAATTCAGTTATACTCCCACTTTCCTGCTCACCTACGAACACATACCCTTTCGAGTGTTCGGAGTATCTCATGAAAATACTCTTATTTCATTTGGGACCATATTTCCCAAATTTATGAGAGGATTCATTATAGGCAGCACAACCCCATGACTTAAGAAAACCTAAGTCCGATTTTCTACCTGTCCATAACTCATATGGAGTGGAACTAACTGATTTGGAAGGCACCCGGTTAAGTATATAGGCAGCAGTTAACAATGCATCACTCCAAAAAAGTGATATGTAAGTTAGCATGCGCCATCATGGACCTAACCATTTCCAGTAGGGTTCTGTTTCTTCTCTCCGCAACACCATTTTGTTGAGGAGTATATAGAATAGATAATTGTCTTTCTATTCCTTTTTCATCACATAATTTTCTGAACTCATTAGATAAATATTCTCAACCTCGATCGGATTTAAATACGTTTATTTTCTTGTCTAATTGATTTTCTACCAAGTTCATAAACATTTTGAAACAACTCATGCTTCAGATTTATGAGAAATCAAATAGACATATCCGAATCGAGTAGAATCATCTATAAAAGTGATGAAATAAACAGCCCCATGCCTTCCTCTCACATTTATTGAACCACAGACATCAGAATGGATTAAATGCGGAGGAAATTTAGCTCTTTTACTTTTTCCAAATGGTTTCCTTGTCGTTTTCCCTTCTAGGCAATGCTTACATATAAGCAAATCGACTTTTCAATATTGCCCAACAAGCCCTCTTTGGCTAGTCTTTTCATATGTTGTTGGCCCATATGACCAAGTCTAGCATGCCACCATATTCACATCATTATCATATAAAGTAGAAGACGTGAAACAATGGAATAACATATTGACATCACCACAGTCAACATTTAGTACAATAAAACCATTCAGAAAGTGACTACAATCATAGTAGTTTGTATCTAAACACAAATCTACACATTTATTATGGAAGTTTATACCAAAACCAAGCTTAACCAACGCCAAAACAGACACAAAATTTCGACGAATCTCTGGAGCATATAGAGCATCATGTGGGAACAAGTTGCGTCCACCACGCATGTTCAATTGGCAGGTGCCAATCCCTTTAACTTCAGCTCTGGAGTTGTTTCCCACATAGATCCACTTAGTTCCATTTGATACTTGTCGGAATTCCACGAAGGATCCTTTATCCTTCGCTACATGGTCTGTCGTTCCTGAATCTACAGTCTACAAAGGATTGGATTAAGCCAATGATGCAGAACTCGACACATAAGCAAAGTTCTCAAATGTGCAAGAGGTGTTTAGCTACTTTGGCTCACGACAGTCGCGAGCATAGTAACCCTTCTTGTCACAGTTGTAACATCTCACCCTTGACATTTTCTTCACTTGAGGACGTTTTCCTCTCTTGTGTTGGTTAACTCTTGATCTCTTGCAATAAGGACTTGATCCTTTGCATTCCCACATATTGAACGAATCAATACGCTTGCGCTTAGAGCTCAAAGCCCTTTCTGAGCTAGAACCAGCATTGCAAATGTCTGTTTTCGGCTCAAATGCCGTTAGGCGGTCTTCCGCTAGCTCAAGGTGGCGCACGACACCCTCAAGATCTTCCATAATATGGTTAAGAGGTTCTAGTGCTTCTTGCTTTTCCAGCACATATTGAATCTTCATATTCAATATTTCACAATTGTTGCCGTTCATATCAGCAATAACGTTCTTAGTTGCTAAAAACATTGATCTGAACACATCAGACATACATGCACAAATTATTAATGCCTATCATTTATGCATCCACTTTTACATAGACCCATCATATTAATGAATAATTTTAAGTAAGGCTTCAGAATCAAAAGGTCACTACGTTTCCAATCATCCTCCAAAATCCTAACTTAAAACTATCATTAATATGATTGTCATATGCAAAATCAATTCTATGAAGTTACAAAAACTTCTATAACTACCCACAGCTAAACTACCCATAGCAATCAGCAGTAACAGAAAGCAAATATTATCTAACATCCAATAGAATAACAGTGCTTTCACATAATACAACTATACATTACACTAAGCAATATATACAAAGAAAAATATCAACATGGAAAGAGATATTTACATCCATAAAAATCTCACAATTAATCTAAGAAATAATTAGGGAATGTCCCTTCTAATTTATTAGTCAAAACATCTGAGAAAACTGAAGGCACATTTGCCAACCATGGAAAAACTTTTGGAGAGCTTTCATGTCGCCACCAAGGCGCATTTACTCTGCGCCATGTGGCGCTCAATTTAAGGGTTGAAGTTTTGGCCAATTCAATCCTATAGTACTCTCTTACAAAAGCATCCACTAGATTCCTATAATCCGGGACTTCGTTGACCTCCCATAGCCGATCTAACACTGCTTGCCATTCAGGTGGAAGAGTGTTCATCAAAGCCGGCACCTTCTCAAAATCCGGCATAAGATAACCATTCCAGATGATTTCCTGTATCATCTGATTGACCTTGACCATGTGTGATACTAAATCACCATCAAGCCACCGATAATCAGCTAACTCTTTCATCAGCCTTTTCAGTCTAGCTCTTCCTTCTTCTGCTCTCGGGATTGCAGGTATCCGTGCATAACGCATCATAGTTCCTGCAACAAATGCAGAACTAAAATGGATCACTTTTAATCCACAATAAACAAAATGGAAAATACATAATTTTCCATAATTCATGCAACAAATGCAGAATGAAAAATGGATTACCTACAACCCACACAGACATAATTGAAAAAGAAACAAATTCCTTTTTCCTTTTTTTTTTTTTTTTTTTTTTTTTGGGTCAACGGTCAAAGTCAACGGTCGTCGGTCAACGGTCGGTCAACGGTTAAGTCGTCGGACCGGACGGACCGGTTGGGCCGGTTCGCTCGAACCGCCCGCACGTGCTGCGCGCGTGCGCGGGCTGACGTCACGCGGGCGTCGGCCCGGCACGTGCCACGCGCGTGCCGGGCGTCCGCATGGTCGGGCCGGGTCGCCGGTCGGGTCGTCGGCCGGTGACCGCCGCCAACCGACGTCATCGCTGACGCGTCATCGATGACGCGTCACCCGACGGTTACTGACCTTTGGGTGACGTCATGCTGACGTCAGCACGCGTCGGTCCGTCGACCGGCGCGTGCGGGTTCGCTGGCCGCCGGTTCGCCGCCGGCGCGTGTGACGCACGCGCTGGCCGAAGCCAACACTTCGGGCGCGTGGCGCCCACGCGCAGCGGCTTGTGGCCGCGTGTGTGGGTGCGTGTGGCGTCGTCCGGCGACGCACAACATGTCGCCGGACTCGTCTTGACGACCTCTTTCACCCAGTGCTTTCAGAATTCAATTTCGACTTATGAAAACTCAGAAAAATGGCCGAACAGTGCTCGGGTGTCGGGATTTCTCGCCCCGATCCGTACGGCCGAAGAACTTTTGCGAAAAATCAATCAGAAAGCACGAAAAAAGATCGGGAAAACATGAAAGCGGGCTCTGATACCAATGTTGGGAATGACTAATCCCCGAAAACCAGATTCGACACTAAATCGAACCCCTAAATCAATGCGGAAGCGAAGCCCGGGAAAACCACGTATCACCGATCCTAAAGCACACCACGGATTCGAGCGTACCTTGTTAGCCATAGATTAGACACCAACGCTGAAGAAGAGGAAGAAATTCTGATCTGATGATTTCAATTGAAGGGAAAACAGTGCCGTTTGCCTTACTGTTCTTTTTGTCTTTTGGAGAGAGAGAACGCGCACGAGAGAAAAGCGTACGTACGCCTGTTTTTCCAACTAGTGTCTTCTCTCTCTCTCCTCCCTTTTATACCTTCCCCTTCCACGGGCCCTATTCCCGTGGGCCGGGCCTTTTGGGCCCAGCATGGGCGGACGGGCCTTAAGCCCATCTCATAAATCCATCATCCACCATGGTTGCACTAACGTTCTTCGGGCTTCTTTTCCACCTTTTGTGAACTGTCGCCATACTCTCGACCTTCCTCTTCCTTTTCTCTTTTCATCCGTGCTCGTCTCAAAAGAAGTAGCATCTACATCGACAATGATTCCATTTGCTGCATCAACCAGCTACTCAGGGAACATCCATGCTGAAGACACCACTGAAAGGGAGAGAATTGAAGGAGATGACAGTCGAGAAGTTGTTTCACTAGGAAGCTCCCGCATCAGATCAGATGCGCAATGCCGTCACTAACTAATATCCAGAAACCATGTTCAGTGAGACATAACATAAAAACCACTTCGAGTTCCCACGGATTATGTCGATCTTACGATTTGCACTTCTTTATTCACAATGAGGCATGTCACAGTTGAACTGGCGAATTTTCCTTACACATACCAACGAACTGAGACAAATGAAACCAGAGCTGAAACTAGAACCAAATCCATCCTCCACCTTCCTCACGATTCACAGTACTACACCCTAAATTAAGCTCTCCCAGAACAAATACATGGCAAGGTCAGGTTTCGCCTTTGATCAGTTTAGAGCAACGTTCACCCCACATCTATAGAATCAGCACTCAAGAGACTCTTGACACTTCTTTTATTTATTTTGGGTTTGAAATGTACGTAATATTCATAAGACGACGTACAGGAGCTTAGGGCCAATCTCCAGCATTACAAAGATAACTAAGAATGTGAAAAAAATGGACTGAATGAGTCTCCATATAATAGCCAATATTAGATTTGTTTGGAAGATCTAAAATTTTTGTAATATGAAGCTCGCCTTCTTACAAGTTTATGAGTTTTAGCCATGATGATGGGGACATCACTTGACTTGTTTTGGAAAAGTCTATAGTTACACGTTCCATCCAAATCCAACATATGGTTGTTAAGGAAGTTACCTTGAGAAGCCTCGCCACCCAATTCTTGTCTTTGGTAGCCCTGGTCATCTATTGGAGTTCATCATTCCATCCTCCTAAAGAACGATGGATTCCATATTGTGCGGGGATAATACCCCATATGCTTCTAGTCCATGTGCATTGAAAGAATAAATGATCTTGATTTTCCAGACCAACCAAATAGAAATTACAATGGATTGCTACTGTAGGCATCCAGCATGATATGATCTCCATTGTAGGTAGTTTATCCATACAAACTAGCCATCCGATAAAATTGTGTTTGCTTACTCTACCTATCCATATCAGTTGATACCATCCAACAGTTGGCCTCACACTCTTGAGTTCATCGTATAACTCTTTCCAACAATATCTTTGCCTAGATAAGAATACAATGCTAACTTCACACTATATTATCCTTGATTTCAAGCTGCATAATCGAAATGCCTCTATCTTTGGTACTATGAACCCACTTACTTCATAAGGAAGACAACGGACAACTTACACAGTTTTCTTGACACATTTTCGAGCAATAAGAACAAGAATAAAAAATAACATGACTTTGAAGCTAGGAGACGAAGAACCCACGAATGTCCTTCAACCAACCAGCACTACAGTCCACTAGAGATCGAAAGATATCACAGCCACCAAATTCCTGCTGCGAATTGTGTTAATTTAATCTTAAAATTTTTGACGATTTGTTAATATAATCGCTTTGATCAATTTTGGCTAGAAACCGTTGATGTGATAGTCCAGTTAGCATTAGCCATCCTATGTGGCATAGCGGTCTCTGATGTAATTTATTTAAAAAATTTTCTTGAACTTTAATTTTTTTCCATTTTCTTTTCGTTTCCTTCACCTATGGCCAACCTCGCTAGATCTAGTGTGGGCCGCCCTCGTTGGCCACACCTTGTCTAGATTTGGTGGGAGCTGCAACACCCTTGTAGCCCTCCTTGGCCATGCCTTGCCCATGGCCGACCATTGGCCATGGCCGAGAACCGGCCATAGGCGAAAAGGAAAAAAAAATCAGAAAAGTTCAAAAAAGAAAAATTCCAAAAAGAAAAATTCCAAAAATCGGCCTCGTCCACACTGACCAGCATCCATGTCCATGACTTCCCGCTAAAATAGGCCAAAAGAAATGTATTGATAAATCGACAAAAGGTTTATGGCTAAAATTACCAAAATTGAAAAGTTTAGGATTCGGTTGATTGTTGTACAAAAGGTTTATGATTTTTTGAATAAATATCTCACTCTTCCGCTACAAATTGGTTTTGCATGAATAACCATGATCCTAATCGAACAAGATTTTGACAATTTTTTTTTTTTTCATTTTTAGAAGTTTTGCAAAGTAGCTCCATAAGATTATAACTTTCATAGTGAAAGAAATTATGCCGAAAGTCCAATTCCATGGGGACCCTATGAATTGATCTTCAATTCTCAACTTTACCGATTGATAATCATATTTTCCGAAACTAGAAATGACGTACCTGAAAAACTGATTGAAAGTTTCATTGAAGTTTGCGTCACATTACAAGACTTCGTTACTGGAAGCTTAAAGACACCATGGATCGGTGAACGTGAACAAGCTACAAAGACCAAAGACCAAAATTTGGTGATAGATTTGGCTTCGTCATGTCTGAGATCTCTATTTCGACCAAAAAAATAAAAAATGTCTGAGATCTCTATAGATTTGGTGGGAAGACTGTCACTATGGAGAGATTTATCTTGGCATCATGATTGAGCTCAAGTACATCGAGGATGAAAGTAACTTCTGGGGTAAAGACGAGTTAGATCTTGAGAATCCCTTCTCTATTAATAAATAATTGCCGAAACCATAGTCTTCTTCTCAATGATATGTAACAAGACAAATATATATATAAAAAATACCCAACCTTTCGCCGAAGGAGCGGCCACTTTCATATTTTAACTTTGCTCATTCACATCTATATATAATACCATTTACAGAAAGGCGCTTTCTCCTGCCAGTAGAAGGCCATAAATTTTTTTGGGGAGAGTCCATCTGGTGATTAAAATATTGGTAAAGTGGACGGTTACTTGGAGGAATTGTTTGGGATGAGTGGGATGGAAGTAAAGATATAAAGGAGGCCATTACGAGACGCCAAATTGGAATGTAAGTGATAGGAGGTAAGTACCTTGAAAGAGCTTCTACTTTCCCCTAGGGAGGAAAGGAGATTAGAAGAAGATCCTACACTTAAAAAACACTTAATTGTAGTATTATGAATTACAGTAGTACACCCTACAGTCTTGCTACGGTGCTCATAAAATTTCTCTATGGAGGAAAGAATTTAACAAAAGAAGATGCACGCAAGTCTTTGAAACGGAAAAAGGAGATGAAAATGAAAAGAGAATACTTGCTTGGCGAGTGTTTAGGGTTTTCTTGTCTGGTAGAATACTTAGGACGTATCTTTTCTCTTCATATCCGTTCTTATGTGTGACTATTAAAATTAGGATTTTGTCTCTTCTGTAATTCTTACTAATCGCGAAGCGAAACAACTCCTCCTTTTGTCCACGAATGTAGCTAAATAGCCAAACTACGTAAGCGCTTGTTTCTGGTTTTTGCTTTATTACTTGTTCAATATTTTCGATTATCTTAATTTGTTCGCAATTGCACGCTCTGTACCCACTTTCTCCCGACACGCAAACGACAAAGTGAACAATCATTTGCATGTCAGCTAGCACTACTTTCCGATGTTTATCCTTATACATGGAGTATAGACACCTATATGAGCACATAAAATCAGGAAGAAAAGGCTCATCAGATCTATACTAGCCTTACTGGATCTTGATCAAGATGATTTGTTATTCACTTGCAGTTGCACATAATTAGAGGATACAACATTATCATTAATTCCATCGGGAGTTTTTATTATTTCCATCCACACATAATATGGATTCTTCTAAGCAACCAATGGAAACTGTAAAGGAAAAAAGATCATTTGACAAACAACTTTCATTCAACATCTAGAGAAAATCTATTTTCTAATGACTCTCCTAAAACCAATTGAATTGTTCCCAATCCCATATAGGTTCTTCTTTTTCCATGCTAATCGTCTTCATAAAATGGGAAATTCCAACATTATTTTCTATCACTGATCCTGATGGGGAAGCAGATTCACCACTGCTGCTGCCACCACCATCTCCATCTTGTATTGTCTCTCTAGCCACCAACTTCAGAGGCCGACGATCAAATGCTCGGGAGCTCCCAGACACAACGTACACTCGGCACAACGTGAATTCATGCCTCAACTACAGCGTTTCAAAGGGGGAAAAAAGTAAAAACAAATTAGTTGCACTTGGAGAGAAAATGAGAAAATGAGAAAATGAATGTTTTCTCATACACTAGTACAAAGCAATGCCAAATTAAGCTAAGTGCATAATGATTTTAATTTACCAGTGCTAATCTTAATTTCGTCCAATCGAGCCTCTAGTAGGTGGGTTACAAATTTGAACATGACTAATTTGCTAATTTAACTAAAAAATAAATCTGATAAAATACATGAGTATAACCTACTGGTCAAAATAATGGTTTGTCCAATTAAGGAAGAAGAAAAATATGATTTATCTATTCATTTGCATTGGCTAAAAAGAGATGACGAGTGCATGCATACATTCTACATATCACCCTAAACATGGACAATACTTCTGATTTTAGTTATTTATGTCAAATATATAGAACTTTACGATCGATTAAGTAATGCATACTTGTGAAAATGATGTTTTCCACCGCTGATATTTCTTACGACAGTCCAAGACTGATCGTCCAATTAACTAAAATGAAGATTGTAATTCAATTAGTTCATGCATGAGCTTACCCTAAACATGGGCACGCTAGAACTTGAAGAATTGGGAGCGGGAGGCGAGATTATTTCTATGGCTCTATACTCGTTCAATTTCCATTTGGTTTTTCTTCCTGTCGGAGCTTTTCCCACGTAGAAGACCATGGACTTCTTCATCCCAATCACTTTGTTTTCCGACGAGTAGACTTGACAGGGCGATCCGGTGGCCTTCCAGTAGCCCACCGCTGTGCTTCGGCTCGGTCTCCCTCCTCTGGCTTGTCTCTCCTGCATAGGAGCTGTTGGGAATGACGGATCCTCAAAAAACCGGATTCGACACTAAATCGAACCCCTAAATCAATGCGGAAGACGAAGTCCGGGAAAACACGTATCACCGATCGTAAAGCACACCACGGATTTGAGCGTACTTTGTTAGCCACAGATTAGACACCGATGCTGAAGAAGAGGAAGAAATTCTAATCTGATGATGTCAATTGAAGGGAAAACAGTGCCGTTTGCCTTACCGTTCTTTTTGTCTTTTGGAGAGAGAGAACGCGCACGGGAGAAAAGCGTACGTATGTCTGTTTTTCCAACCAGTGTCTTCTCTCTCTCTCTCCTCCCTTTTATACCTTCCCCTTCCACGGGCCCTATTCCCGTGGACCGGGCCTTTTGGGCCCAGCATGGGCGGACGGGCCTTAAGCCCATCTCATAAATCGATCATCTCCCACTCGCACATGGTGGTCCAAAACCAACATGGGCGGACAGGCCCTACTCAGCCCCATCAGAGAAAAATCCATCATAGACTCTCACTTAACATGATGGGCCGAAACAGAATCCTCTTTTCCTCTCTTCAACATTCATACCGATGAATAATCCGTGCGACCAGCATACTTTGAGAGCTCGTTGCTATACATCTGTTAGGAATATATAGCAGCTCATAATGGGTATCACATCCTGAGTAGATTTAGTATGCAGTTCCCTAGATCGATCGATCACATTTATATCTCTCTTGATCTCTTTTAAACAATGATATATATATATATATATATATATATATATATATATATATATATTGTATTCACAATTATGATTATCTCAAAGATAGTCATAATTGGTTAACCGGTGAATACAAAACTACAATGTGATTCTCCAAAATCGATCTTCCTCTTTCCTTCAAACTCTCAATTTCAGTTCAGCTTGCTTTTCTAGAAATGCCCCATTAGATCGAATCAAACTCATGACCATTGGCAACATCCTAAGATAGCAAATATTAAATAGAAATCTTGAGAATAAGTAAGAGTCATGAGGGGACTAAAAAATTGAGGAACTCTTTTCCTCAAGAGTCTCACACGACATAAAAAAGTTGAGATCAAACTTTTGCCACTCTTATTGGTCGTCTCATGCATACGTAGTATGAAATACGTATTACGGTATCAACTCCTTTCCCATGGAGCGTATGTCTACACCTTTCAATACCGTACAGATGATAGTTCAGACATACCCAATGTCTAACTTGAGTTCACTTATCTACTCAATCATAAAATTCATCAGAACTCACATCTAGCATCATAGACAGATAAAGTAAAATATGTGGGTTATTTTACTTTCGGACATAGTTAGTATTATGTCCTCATCTTAACACTTAGTTAAGGCGACATACGTATTTTAAGCTTGAGCTCTCGATTATCACCTAGATAATAAGCTTAAAAACAGTCTCATCTTTATTTATCACACAGTAAATAGAGGCGATTACCCGTGTGAGTGGGCTAATCTTTTATCTGTCCGACATACTTTCTCAACTTAAAGTAATGCATTGAGCATTAAGATGCATAAAGATCAAACAAAGATTCATAGGCATTAATGATGAAAAAATACAAATTCATCATATGTGAACACTTAGGGAAAATTACAATATTCAGTACATTAGCCTCTACGCAGTCCTAGAGATTTCATATGGCCACAAAACACATCTCTAGGTATTGGTTTTGTCATAGGATCTGCTACCATTCTATGCGTAGTATGTACTCTAAGTTCACGTCTTTTCGTGCAACGATATCCTTTACAAAATTATACTTGGTATCTAAGCGTTCGGTCTTGCCATGATATTTTGGATCTTTGGTGTACACTTTTGCTGCTTGGCTATCACAGTTAACCAACAATGAATCTGCAGCACTTCCAATAACACCTAAATGATCCAAAAAACTCTTAAGCCAAACACCTTTTTACACTGCTGCTGATAATGCCACGAACTCAATTTACATCGTGGACAAGGCTATACTCTTTTGTTTCTTACTGCTCCAACATATGGTGCCATTATTCGGTAAGAAAACAAATCCAGAGATAGATTTTCTTTCATCTAAATCTCCTCTTCAATCGGCATCAGAATAGCCCTTGAGTTGCAGATCCTTTCCTTAATAACTCAACATATAATCAGCAGTTCCCTTTAGATACTATAGTATTCTTTTAACGGCTTTCCAACGTGCTTGACCTGGATTAGATTGGTATCTACTCACTATTCCAACTGCATAACATATGTCAGGTCTTGTACATATCACAGCATACATCAAGCTCCAACAACACTAGCATAAGGAATATGTTTCATTTGTTCATTCTCTTGTGGAGTCCTTGGACACAGTCTATGGCTCAATCCTTCACATTTTGCAATAGGAGTGTCTATGGGTTTACAATCCCATATCCTTCAATTCAAAATTGGAATACAACCAATTTTTGACAGTATTGACAAACTCCATATTACTTCCGGCAATTAGTATATCATCAACATATAATGATATGATCACAAATTGATCCTTGGATCTTTTGATATATACACAATAATCCTCATCTATCATTGTAAAGTCATATGCCATTATGGCATTATGAAATCGTATATACCATTGTCTTGACGACTGCTTAAGGCCATATATCGACCCCCAAAGTCAACATACCTTTTCTTCTTGGCCTTTCACTATGAAACCAGCAGGTTGTTCTATATATATATTTTTTCATCTAATTCTCCATTGAGGAAAGCAGTCTTTACATCCATATGATGTAACTCAAGATCCATACTAACCATTATTGCCATTATAATGCGAATCTAGGTAAATCTTATTACAGGAGAAAATGTATCTTAATAATCAATTCATTCCTGTTGATTATACCTCTTCGCCACAAGGCGAGTCTTATGCCTTTCTATCGAGCCATCAGCCTTTTGCTTTATTTTGAGAACCCACTTGTTCCCAATAGCTCTGCGTCCTTTTTGGAAGATCAACCAGTTCCCAGACTTGGTTTGATTTCATTGACTCCATCTCCTCTTTCATTGCATAAATCCATTTTTCTTTACTAGGGCAATTCAGAGCCTCATTAATATTTCTTGGCTCATCCTCATCTTGTGGAGCAAATATAAAAGTGGCGACTTGTTCGCCGTATGGGAGATAGTACACTTAGCACATCATTCCCAATTATGCTCCCACTCGGATTAGATAATGATGATATCATCTCATCATGTGGTTGTAATTGAGAATGAGTTGAATTCAATTCATCACTTCTCATATTACTCCTACTTGGACGAACTCCACTAATATCATTATCTTGATCCAAGGTTTCAAATAGGGAGTAATATTCCCTTATTTCGCCCTTCTTAGGAAATTCATCCACTAAGAATGTGACATCCCGTGATTCAAATTCAGTTATACTCCCACTTTCCTGCTCACCTACGAACACATACCCTTTCGAGTGTTCGGAGTATCTCATGAAAATACTCTTATTTCATTTGGGACCATATTTCCCAAATTTATGAGAGGATTCATTATAGGCAGCACAACCCCATGACTTAAGAAAACCTAAGTCCGATTTTCTACCTGTCCATAACTCATATGGAGTGGAACTAACTGATTTGGAAGGCACCCGGTTAAGTATATAGGCAGCAGTTAACAACGCATCACTCCAAAAAAAGTGATATGTAAGTTAGCATGCGCCATCATGGACCTAACCATTTCCAGTAGGGTTCTGTTTCTTCTCTCCGCAACACCATTTTGTTGAGGAGTATATAGAATAGATAACTGTCTTTCTATTCCTTTTTCATCACATAATTTTCTGAACTCATCAGATAAATATTCTCGACCTCGATCGGATCTAAATACTTTTATTTTCTTGTCTAATTGATTTTCAACCAAGTTCATAAACCTTTTGAAACAACATAATGCTTCAGATTTATGAGAAATCAAATAGACATATCCGAATCGAGTATAATCATCTATAAAAGTGATGAAATAAACAGCCCCATGCCTTCCTCTCACATTCATTGAACCACAGACGTCAGAATGGATTAAATGCAGAGGAAATTCAGCTCTTTTACCTTTTTCAAATGGTTTCCTTGTCGTTTTCCCTTCTAGGCAATGCTTACATATGAGCAAATTGACTTTTTCAATATTGCCCAACAAGCCCTCTTTGGCTAGTCTTTTCATATGTTGTTGGCCCATATGACCAAGTCTAGCATGCCACCATATTCACATCATTATCATATAAAGTAGAAGACGTGAAACAAGGGAATAACATATTGACATCACCACAGTCAACATTTAGTACAATAAAACCATCCAGAAAGTGACCAAAATCATAGTAGTTTGTATCCAAATACAAATCTACACATCTATTATGGAAGTTCATACTAAAACCAAGCTTAACCAACATCAAAACAGACACTTAAATTTTGACGAATCTCTGGAGCATATAGGACATCATGTAGGAACAAGGTGCGTCCACCACGCATATTCAATTGGCAAATGCCAATCCCTTTAACTTCAACTCTGAAATTATTTCCCACATAGATCCACATAGTTCCAGTTGGTATCGTCGGAATTTCACGAAGGATCCTCTATCCTTCCTTACATGGTCTGTCGTTCCTGAATCTACAGTCCACAAAGGATTGGATTCAGCCAATAATGCAGAACTCGACACATAAGCAAAGTTCTCAAATGTGCAAGAGGTGTTTATCTTTTTTTGGCTCACAACAGTTGCGAGCATAGTGACCTCTCTTGTCACAATTGTAACACCTCACCCTTGACATTTTCTTTACTTGAGGACATTTTCCTCTCTTGTGTTGGTTAACTCTTGATTTCTTGCAATAAGGACTTGATCCTTTGCATTCCCACATATTGAACGAATCAATACGCTTGCGCTTAGAGCACAAAGCCCTTTCTAAGCTAGAACCAGCATTGTAAATATCTATTTTCTGCTCATATGCTGTTAGTCGGTCCTCAGCTAGCTCAAAGTGGCGCACATCATTTATAAGATCTTCCATAACATGGTCAAGAGCTTCTAGTGCTTCTTGCTTTTTCAGCACATATTGAATCTTCATATTCAATATTTCACAATTGCTGCCGTTCATATCAGCAATTACATTCTTAGTTGCCGAAACCATCGATCTGAACACATCAGACATATATGCACGAATAATTAATGCCTATCATTTATGCATCCACTTTTACATAGACCCATCATATTAATGAATAATTTCAAGTAAGGCTTCAGAATCAAAAGGTCACTATGTTTCCAATTATCCTTAAAAAATCCTAACTTAAAACTATCATTAATATGATTGTCATATGCAAAATCAATTCTATGAAACTATAGAAACTTCTAACACTACCCACAGCTAATTACCCACAGCAACTAGCAATAGCAGAAAGCAAATAAAATCTTAACATCGAATAAAATAACAATGCTTTCACATGATACAACTAACATATCGGTTGCTACATCAACAACAATCAGGTAGTAAAACATTACATAATTAATCAAAGAAATAAATAGGGAATGTCCCTTCTAATCTATCAGCCATAATATCTGAGAAATTTGAAGGCACATTTGCCAACCATGGAAAAACTTTTGGAGAGCATTCATGTCGCCACCAAGGCGCATTTACTCTACGCCATGTGGCACTCAATCTAAGGGTTGAATTTTTTTGGCCAACTCAATCCTATAGTGCTCTCTTACAAAAGCTTCCACCAGTCTCCTATAACCCGGGACCTCGTTGACCTCCCATAGCCGATCCAACACTGCTTGCCATTCAGGTGGAAGAGTGTTCATCAAAGCCGGCACCTTCTCAAAATCCGACATAAGATAACCATTCCAGATGATTTCCTGTATCATCTGATTGACCCTGATCACATGTGATACTAAATCACCATCATGCCACCGATAATTAGCTAATTCTGACATCAGCCTTTTAAGTCTTGCATTTCCCTCGTTCGTTCTCAGGATTGCAGGTATCCTTGCATAACGCATCACAGTTCCTGCAACAAATGCAGAACTAAAAATGGATCACTTATAATCCATAATAAATATAAGGGAAAATACATAATTTTTCCAAAAATTCATGCAACAAATGCAGAATTAAAAATGGATTACTTATAACCCACATAGGCATGACTGAAAAAGAAAAAAATTCCTTTTTTTTTTTTTTTTTTTTTTTTTTTTTCCGTGTCAACGGTCAAAGTCAACGGTCGGTCAACGGTCGTCGGTCAACGGGTCAACGGGTCGGGTCAACGGGCGTGCGGGTCGGAGGACCGGATGGACCGGTCGGGCCGGTCGGACCGGCCGTGCCGGTCGGACGAACCGACCGCACGTGCCGCGCGCGTGCGCTGGCTGACGTCACGCAGACGTCATCCAGCATGTGCCTCGCGCGTGAGCGTGCTGACGTCACGCAGACGTCATCCGCACGTGCGCGGCATGCGCCAGGATAATCGGGTCGGGTCGGTCGTCGTCGGGTCGGGTCGCCGGCCGGCCAACCGTTGTCGGCGCTGACGTCATCAATGACGTCATCCCGACGGTTATCGACCGTTGGGTAACGTCACGATGACGTCAGCGGGTGACGTCAGCACGCATCGGTTCGCCGATTGGCGCGTGCCGTTTTGCCGGTCGCCGGCGCGCACGTGCCGGTTCGTCACCGGCGCGTGTGGCGCACGCGCTGGCCATAGCCAGCGCTTCGGACGTGTCGCGCCCACGCGCAGCGGCTTCTGGCCGCGCGTGTGGGTGCGTGCGGTGTCATACGGCGGCGTGCGACATGTCGCTGGACTCGTCTCGACGTCGCCTTTCTCCCCATGTGTTCATAAAACGATTTTGACTTACGAAAACTCAGAAAAATGGCCGAACAACGCTCGGGTGTCGGGATTTCTCGCCCCGATCCGTACGGCCGAATGGTTTTTGCGAAAAATCAATCAAAAAACATCAAATTGATCGGGAAAACGTGAACCTGGCTCTGATACCAATGTTGGGAATGTCGGATCCCCAAAAAACCGGATTCGACACTAAATCGAACCCCTAAATCAATGCGGAAGACGAAGCCCGGGAAAACACGTATCACCGATCGTAAAGTACACCACGGATTCGAGCGTACCTTATTAGCCACAGATTAGACACCGATGCTGAAGAAGAGGAAGAAATTCTGATCTGATGATGTCAATTGAAGGGAAAACAGTGCCGTTTGCCTTCTTTTGTTCTTTTTGTCTTTTGGAGAGAGAGAACGCGCACGGGAGAAAAGCGTACGTACGTCTGTTTTTTCAACCAGTGTCTTCTCTCTCTCTCTCCTCTCTTTTATACCTTCCCCTTCCACGGGCCCTATTCCCGTGGACCGGGCTTTTTGGGCCCAGCATGGGCGGACGGGCCATAAGCCCATCTCATAAATCCATCGGGAGCGAAGAAGAAGCACTGCTCTTTCTCTTCTCGGCACATCTCTCCGGAAAGCTCTGCGGCAACAAAACACACAACACCACAAGAAAAGTCAAAACTCTTACGTACAATTTGCGATGAGTTTGCACAATTATCAGAACCCAAGATTTCTTTCAGTGGCATGAACGAGAAACATCGAGAAACGAAGAAATGCCACGCGTGATTTCTTGTTCTTTGACCTGGGAGATTCCATGGCTCGGTGGCGTAAATGTCAAGGACTGGAATGATACGGTGGAGCTGGTCTTGTAGCAAGCCCTCGAGCTGGTTGTGCAAATAGAAAGAGATGAGCTCTTCCTCCGTTGGATAGAACCTGAAGCCTGTCGGATGATCCTCCATCATATTTCTCTTTTACTATATCCTAGGTTTTAAAGTAGAGATGCGGTCGTATGCGTTTTTCTTGACAACAGAACTGGTAGATTGTGTTTTGTGTTTTGGAGAACGTAATGGATCCGGATAGACCCATATATAGAAGTGGACTGCTTGGTTTACAAAAGGGGAAATTTTTTTAACGTATGCAATGAGTTTTTTTTTTTTTTTTTTGGTAAAAACGTATGCAATGACTTAATAAAGAGGACCGAAAATTAAATTATTAAGCACGTTCTATTTTAATTGATTAAAGGTCCATTTAGAGTGGCTTTCTTTTTAAATTTTTTCACTTTTTAACATTTGAGAGGTGCCTTTTTTGATAATGAATGCATGGATTGAATCGTTAAAAACTCATTCTAACGAGCTCTTTTGATTGTCGGCTATATTTTATCTCTTTTATTCCATAGAAAATGAACTTCACTGAAAAATATTTTTGCAAAAAAAGCTATTTTAGAAAAAAATTAATTTTGCTGTATTTAATGCCTTTTGCGAATAAGATAGAATTCAATTTATGATATTTTTTTTTATCAGAAAACTCTGATTTTTTTGAGGAAAGAAAGAAGCTCAAGTAGAGCCCTTGGAATTCAGGTGTGGATATCGAGGTCTCGAGTTTGGGCCGTCGAGACCTTAGATCGGGGGCATTGGGGTCTCAAGAATCCGGGTGTCAAGTTTCAGTCTGTCCATCGGGTGCCTGTGTTTAAACACTCAAGATGACCTTACTTTGAAAGAGATCAAGTTGTAAATGATTTCTGACTTTCAAAACTGCAAGTCCGTTTTTCGAATCTATATTTGATTTTTCAGTTAACTATCAAAAGAATTTTCTTTACTTATTTCCTAAGTGAATCAAATGTTGGAAAAAAGGGTGAATATATGTTCCCACTATCAATTTTTCCAAAAAACAAAATATGAGCATTCATCTCAGAAACTTTTTCGCAAGTTTTTAGAAGTTAATAAATAGCTTTCTTCTTGAAATATGACGAACTAATGAATGAGGCCCTAATAAATCTCGAATCATGATCGATAGGATCACCATCGAACTCTACATAAAGAGACTCAAAATTAATGGGAGAATTATCATACAAGTCATATACCTATTGCAATTGTGCTAATTTAGTCATAATTTTATTTTTGGGTCAATTCAGTCCATGACCACTTTTAGCCTGCTGGAGCTAACGTGGATGTTGGTTGTTTAGCTGATGTTGACATGAATATATTAATATATTTTTTTTTTTTTTAATTTTTCCTTTTCTTCTTTCTTTGCCCCACAGTGGCCAATGAGCCTTCGATAATGGTTGTCAGCCATTGGGAGAGGATCGTGAAGTCCTCACTGGCTGCTAGCGAGGGTCGTGGCCCTTGCCTGGTCTTGCCTAGCTTGGGCAAGGCCTAGGGGATGCAAGTGAGGCCAACCTCGTCATGGCCTTGGGGGTTGCGGGCAAAGGTGGCCTTTTCCATGGCTGGTAAGGCCATGGTCGCTTTCACCCATTGATGGCGAGGCCCTAGCGAAGTGGCCATGGCCTTGCTAGTCGCAGGCAAGGCTACCTTCGCCTACAGTTGGGAGCCCATGGTGAAGGCTTTATGGCCCTCCCTAGTGGCCGGTGAGCCCATGGGGAAAATAATCAAATAAGGAAGAAAACAAAAAAGAAAAAAAGAAAAAGAAAAAGAAAAGAAAAATTAATAAAATTAAAAATTATTAAAAATTATTCATGTCAGTATCACCGTCTATGGTAGTTTCAACTAGTTAAAATTGACCAGATGGATTGAATTGACACAATTGCAAAATGTTTAGAATTGAATTAGAATTTTTTTAAGGCTGAATTGACACAATTGTGATATATTTTTGACTTTTCGATAATTCTCCCAAAATTCAACATGTACAATACCTAATGACATCTATTTATAGAATTCGCATCTCAGTTTTCACTTAAGAAAACTGAATCAGTTGAAAAAGTGCAATAGTTCCCCCGTGCAATATTGGGTGGATGCTAAATGTGTAAATAATCATCATTTAAAAATTTCCCGGCAATAGCATTAGGGAGACAACCTGTCCCTTTTCGCACATCGTGTTTCTCATCGGAAACGCTCACGTGGGGGAAAAGAACAGAAGAACCAAGAGAGGGCAAGACAGAGAAGTAGATTTCTATCTTCGACTTTCAGTACATTAGGTGTCTTAACAACGACGACAACAACAACATGAAGACAACAATAGTTAATATTCCTCGCATCCGACCACATGGAGTCAACCTCATCTTCACTGTTTCGCCGACTTGCTAATTTTTCCATGCAGTGATTTGATTATTTTAGCCGGTCTATGTAGTCGGCTCATCTCATCGCATTTACACACTCACATGAAGTAATATGCCATGATCTTCCACGAAGCTGAGAGCTTTCTTTGATGGGGATGTAATGATTGTTTCTCAACACTTGTGGCGTTTTAAGTGGTTTCAGCCTTTGGGCGGAGGATAGAGATGGAAGTAGCATTGAATCGGGGCTTCAACTGGTTTATGTCAACGCTCTTTACGCCATGGGCCCCTTTATTCAACTTGACAATTTTAAAATTAGCACCGAATCTGGAAGAATAATTAGGTCAAGTTTTCTCTCGTTTTATATCATTAAGAACTATTTCGTCACCGTACTCACTTTTAAATTTCAGAAATAGATTCTTCATGCTATCCTTGGTGTCTTCTAACCACCTTTTTGCTTTTCGGTCCCCTTTGTTTGTTTCAACTTAGGAAAAATGGACTTTAAGGAATGGACGATTCTAATGAAATTACAAATTGTTTTTTGATGTTTGGAAGTTACCAACTTTTCTTCATCATTTATTATTTTTAATTCTCTTTGTTACAAGTTTTTTTTTTAAATTATATGAATTTGATTGATTTTCATTTGAGTGATTTACCAACTTTTTCCCAATTGAATTTTTACCAATCCGAAGTTATAGACTCTCGTAGGAGTTACTTATCAATCTTTATTCGATTCTTTTTAAATATATCAATTTTTGTTATCATTTACCAATATTTTTTCTTACAAATGCCTTAAAATTCATTGACTCTTGTATGAATTCCCAAATCTTTAAATGTGTCACCAGCTTTTTTCAATTAGGTTACCAAGTTGGTTTGGTTAACCAACTCTCCTTAGAGTTGCATACACGTTTATTTATATATTTTCCTAAATTTACCAACTTTTCTATTGTGTTACCAACTTTATTTGTCTTGCTTACTACAACATTAAATTTACCTACGTTAATTGCCATGTTAATTAGAGTGGTTATCAACTTGTCTTGTGTTGCTATCTTATTTGAGTTAACTACCGAATTATATATGATTTATTTTAAGTTTACAAGTTTCTGTTAAATCTAACAAAAATTCGATCCTTTACAGATTTTCATATGCCTTTCTTATCAACGCCTTGAATTAATTGTTATATAAAACTACCAATTTTTATTTAAGTGATTTGCTAACTTTTCTTCAATTAATAATTATCAACTGGTTTCGATTTACAACTCTCATTTGAATGGCTTACCAAGAACTATTTTCTTATTAAATATACCAATTTTTCTATTAAGTTACAGTTCTTATCTGTCTTACTTACCAACTTTCTAAATATACTGATTCTTTTTAGAAATTACTAACCTCAATTAGAGTGATTACTAACTTTCTGCCGATTAGATTACCAAATAATTTTGTGTTACCAAATCTTATTTGAGTTTTATTCTTGGTTAAAAAAATCTTACTCGAGTTAGTTACCAATATTTATTTGGTTTTTTTGAATTGTTAACTTCCCTTATTTTTGGAAAAAAATGTTTTCCTTATTGTTTACTAGCTTTTATTAATCCTTCTTGCTAACGGCATAATTTACCCAATAGTAAATGAAATTACCAACCTTTATTTGTATGACTTACCAATTTTTTGTTCGATTAATTTACCAGCTAATTTTGGTTACTAACTCTCCTTTAAATTATTTACCAAGGTTTACTATTTATTTTTTGAAAAATTTCTTATTGAATTTCTACTTTTATTTGCCTTGCTTACCTTTTTTTTTTTTTTTTTTTTTTTGTAATTTACTCACTTTTTTTAGAAATTACCAACCTTAGTTGGATTGATGACCCACGTTTCTCCTATTAAGTTATCAACTACTATGCATTACCAACTCTTATTTGAATGCGTTAACAATTTTTATTTGGTTTTTTCATTAGTTGGTGAATTTAAGACTTTTTAATTACTTGCTTTCTTATTCCTAAAAAAAAAAAATTACTAACTTTTATTTTTCTTTCATATAAAAGTTTGGGAAAATTCTAAAAAAGGGCCCAGAGTGTCATTGTTTTCTCAAATAAGGGTATGGAGTAGATTTTGTTTCAAATAAGGGCTTGAAGTAGCCATGCTTGTTTCAAATAATGGCTTGATTTCGTCGTTCATCGGCCGACTAAATTTTCCTACCAGTCAAGGATGTTTTCGTTCAAAATTTCTTTTCCTTTTTCTCTTTTTGTTTTTGGGTGTCGGCTAATGGCCGTTATTAGAGGCTAATGAGGGCTCGGTGACCCTCACTGGTCGTTAGGAAGGGTTGGCAAGGGCTCGACGACCTTGCTAGTAGCTAAGAAGGGTTGGCGAGGGCCTGCAAGCCTTCGTTGGCCATTGGCAAGGGTTGTCAAGCCCTCGCTTGGGGTTGGCGAGGGTTGACCTCACGGACGGCCGTGAGGGGCAGCCTCCCCTTGGGCAAGGGTCACCTTGCCTGTGGCTGACGTGGGTGGCCCTCGCCCAACCTGTTGTGGGCATTGTCGATGGCCGACTGACCATCGGCAAAGACAAAGAAGAAGAACCAAGAAAAAGGAAAGAGAAAGGAAAAAAGAAAAAAAAAAGAAGAAAAAAGGGAAAATGGTAAATGACGAAAATACCCCTGGCCTTGGAAAGTCAAGCCCTTATTTGAAACAGATATAATCATTTCAGGCTCTTATTTGAAATAGACATAACTATTTCAGGCCCTTATTTGAAATAAGAT
Source organism: Eucalyptus grandis (assembly GCF_016545825.1). Taxonomy (NCBI): domain Eukaryota; kingdom Viridiplantae; phylum Streptophyta; class Magnoliopsida; order Myrtales; family Myrtaceae; genus Eucalyptus; species Eucalyptus grandis. Next base: position 5,184,656 of record NC_052621.1, on the reverse strand, counting down.
TCACTTCGAATCCTTATTTGAGAAAGTGATGGCATTTCAGATCTTATTTGAAAGAAGGTCCACTTCGAGTTCTCATTTTAGACCGGTTATCTTGCGTGATTTGCCAACTTTTCTACAATTAAATTATCAACAAGCTTTATATTCCTGGCTCTCATTTAAGAGAAAATTTATTCACTTTTCTATTGAGTTACTAGTTTTATTTGTCTTGCTCACTAACCTTTTTTACAATTAAGTTATTGCCAAGTTTTGCACATGTAACACTTACTTGAGTTAGCTACTAGCAATTATTTGTTTTTTTTTTGGTAAAAGGTAATAAATATATTAAGGAAGAGCCAAATGTACAAAAGATCTTGATACCAGGAACTTGCACTCCAAATGTAGGAACAAAAGAAGTGGAAGGGTGACGAGATGTAAAAGCCGCAAAAGACGGCACAAACACTACAACAACAAGACCAAATGAAGCACGGCTAGGTCAACCGGCTACCAAACACAACAAATGTGAGGAGGAGGCCACTGTCAGATCGAACTACCTACGGGTCCCCAGTGAAAATAATCGGGTCTAGGCCCCAACTTCTCTGCAACCTTCTGTTTATGAAATTATCTTTGATGTTTAAAGGTGATAGCCTTGTCTCGGACCACTTTGAAGAGGTGATTCTTCATGGCCAGAATTGAGAGAGGCTGGTCTCTAAAGATGATGTTATTCCTGTTTTTCCAAATAATATGACAAAGCGCGCCAAAGGAAAAACGAGCTAGCAATTATTTGTTTATATTTTATAAATTACCAAATGCTCTTATCTTTTACAAAATAAAAAATGTATCTTTTATCAACTTGTTTGTATTATTCTTACCAACCTCTTAAATTTGGCAACTGTTATAATAAATTTTCGACCAAAAAAAACCTGTTATATTAAATTGCCAATTTATGCAACTTACCAACTCTTTTATTGATAAAGTATTTAATAGAAAATTTGTTGAATTAAAAAAATGTTGAAAACTAATTAAAATGAGAGTTAGCAACCATAATTAGTTGATAACTTAAACGGAAAAAAAAGTTGATAGTTCACTTAAGTTAAAGTTAGTAATTTATCTAAGAATTGATAAATTTAACGTGTATTTAAGAACGATAAATAAAGTTAGTAAAAAAAATGGTAATTAAAAACATTAAGTAATACAAATGAATGTTGTAACCTAAAATTAGTTGGTAATTTCATCAGAGAAAAGCCGATAAGTCACTCTAATTAAGTTGGGAAATTTTTATGAAGAGTTAGTTAATTTAAGCCATTACTAAGAAATACAACTAAAACTTTGTAGATAATAAGCAAAGTTGGCAAATTAGAAAAAAAAAACATATGAATAAACATCAATACGTAACTTAGAAGAGAGTTGCTAACCTGGAAGAAGTTAGTAACTGTAAGGGCTTCCTAAGCAATGCAAATAAGAGTTGGCAGCTCAATATAAAAGTTTTTTTTTGGGTAAAATGTAAGATATATATTGAGGAAGGGCCAAATGTACAAAAGATTTCGTCACTAGGAATTTTCACTCCAAATGTAGGAACAAAAGGAGTGGAATGTAAAAGCCGCAAAACACGGCACAACCACTACAACGCTCAATATAAAAGTTGGTGAATTAGAAAACAATTAATCGTTGGTAAATAAATAAAATAGGAATCTATAATCCAAAGCTAGTTGGTAATTCATTATAATTTAGGTTGGTACTTTTATATAAGATTTGGTAAGTTCAAAATCTTGGTAAAATTTGCTGATGTACTTGATTTCTGCCTCGCAGTAGATTGACACTCTGCTTCATGCCAGAGATTATTCGGAGCATCTGCCTCATGAGGAAGATTATTTCCACTACTGTTCTATTTTACGCTGCTCGTCATTATTGATGATGGCTTCTCTTAATATTTTTTCCAATGCAGGTAATTTGATGAAGTGGATGGTGAGCGAGAACTCGTGGAGGAGATGGTAATGAATAATACACTGGAATGCTATGACAATCTTCATTTGTTAAGTATTTAGTACTTCAAACCATAAGAAGATCTTGCTTCAAAAAAAAAAAAAAAAAAAAAAAACCATAAGAAGATCAAGAAAGATCATGTACTGGGTCCTCTGTGGAATAAAGCTTCATTTTTTTTTCTTTTTTTCCTGACTTTGTAATTACGCCTGTCTAGTAGAACTTCTAAATGGTGCGTAAGTTGTTGCTCTCTTGCTCATGACAAGGCCGCTGACTTTTACTCTAACTCCTTGATCTCTTTACGCTTCTTCTAGCATCTGATCTGAGGGAGTTAGTTCAGAAATTGCTCAGGCAAGCAAATAGGTGATATCTATTGTAACATCCCGGGTCTCCACTATACACTAAATCCTCACGGTTTTGTTCCTCTCGGGACAGCCCATACTATTCCAAGAAAACACGTATGTACAGTTAAAGGGACCTAAGCCTTATAAGTTAGCTCAGGACTCCCTCCTTAAGCAATGTGGGACAAGAGAGGGACTCATTTCTTGCGCACGTCCGAGGACCGTCGCTCGGGCCATTGTCTTGCCAACGTTCGATATGAGGACAGGTTCACAGAAAGAGGGGAACCTAATATGCGGTTGCTCTCACATTCAGGTATATAATAAACTACAGGACCAAAAAGCCTTGTGAGGATTCTCTGCAAATGAACTATTTTCACAGGATTGCATGTATTAAAGTTAAGGTAGTATAACTGCCGCCGAAAACCTATAGGTAAACATTTTTAGGTAGAGGAAAAAATTGAGCCGTCAATAAATGATACCGGTGGTATATGGAAACTCTGCTCCTTGAATTCAAATGATCTATTACGTCCGTGAACAAAAATAATCTGAAATTCGAGAGATATAGAGCATCAAACCCAGTTCCGCCGGTATAGTGCCTCAGTAGTTTTCGGTTTACGGATGGGCTAACGTCATCCATGTAAATTAGCCTTTTGCCTGTTGGCCTATGAACCTTCCTCTGATCCTTTCGACATTCTGCAATCAACTCTGACGCGCATGACTAGTATGGCTCTAGTTCAACTTATCAACCTACAGAAGATGCTGCTTTAATCAAGCGGGAAAGAAGTATACAATGTAAATTAACTCGACTGCCTTAATTCAGACACCTCCAGGAAACTGTGGGGTCTACTAGCCGGTTCTGTGATGCACAATGTTGACTGTTCGAAGTGCTGTGTTATGTGATTTTGTTTAGTTTATAAAAGAAGTGCTTTAGCCATCTCTGCGTTCTACCATTCAATATCTTCACTTCTCTTGCTTTGGTTTACTTTTTTCTTTCCCTTGACTGTTGTTTGCCCTATTGGGTCGGCCAAACGGTTAAACCTCAACAGTGGAATATCTGGAAGGAAGTCCTGCCGAGATGTGGTTTATGTTCATGCTCAAACAAGACAATTTCATGCGACCCTCGCCAGACTTGGTAAGGGAAAAAAAAAGGAAAAAGAAGAAGAAAAAATTCATTTTTTTTATAAAAATTTATCAATATCAACACTAGCCATTCTATGTGACACTATCGGTGTCTGCATTAGCAATTTATGGTTCAAATTTCCTTGACGGACTCAATTGATAAAACATGAAAATGTTTAGGACTCAATTGGTATAATTGAAAGGTTTATGAGTTAATTGATTAAACTATAAAATTTTCACAACGTTGTAATATCATGGAACTTGTTAAGGAAACAGAAACTTATAAGGTGACTGATGAATTATTGACATAAGTGAAAGTTTAGATTAAGTAATTGACTTCAAATATATCTGTCATCAATTCAATGATGTTTATGGAATTTACTAATTTACTTCAACTTTATAAGAAAAATAAAGTCGGGTCTTTACTTCCTTTCCAAGACATTGAAAGGATTTCACTTTCTAAATATTAAATTCATTTTGTCATGACTTCTTTTGGGTAAACGGTCGTGAAATAATCCAAGGGGGCTTCTTTTCCCCCTGTTGTCTTCATTGGAGTTTCTCTCCTTGTTCCTTGGATTTTACGGGGAGACCCCTAGGATAAACTCCCATACCCGGTGGTTAATCCCACATGGGCTTGGGGGAGTAGTTTAAGGACCTACTCAGGTCTGAGGTTAGGAATCATTAAAAGGAAGCTTTTTAATCCAAGTAAAACTTTCCGGTCAACATAGAATAACAATAAGGATAAAGCTAAAATTGATGCGCTCATGACCACTTTCTATAATGAAGAAACACGTCATTATCGACCTGCCGACTTTTGAATCTTAACTGATCCACGAACAACTTATTGGAATTACTTTGCCTCTTCTATTTAATTCCATTCAGGATATTTTTATCACACTATTATAAGTTGGGATGTTTTATGACATAAAAAAGGTTTGTGGTATTTTTATCAGAATGGGTAAGTTTAGGGTTTTTACTTATACAAAAAAAGAAAAATCAGATATTTGTGTTACAATGGGCATAATTTGGGATTTTTTTTTGTGATATTAACCATGAAAAAAGGATAATAATTAGTAAGTAATTCAAATAAGAGAACTAAATAAAAATGGTAACTAGCTCAAATAAGAGTTAGTGATGCACAACTAGTATTAAGTCACTAAAAAAAAATTGTTAAGTTCATATAAAAGTTGGTAAAAAATATAACATAATATTCATTTGCATATTGTGCTAATTTTATAATGATGAAGATAAGTTACCGATAAATTATCAAAAAATTAGGTCATCGCTAATTGTCCTAAGGATTTATCAATTCTTCCTTGAGGTGTTTAGTGACAGATAAGTTAATGTCGACATAGAGATAAAAGTCTTACCAATGAACGAAAATTCATCTTGTTAGCTTGATCATGATAGGATGTCGACAGTCTTTTCTAACGACGGCTAATTGCTCGTCACTAAGGGTCTATTTTGCAACTGGTCAAACAACACCCAATTCTATTAATTTGTTTCTAAGAATAAAAAAAGAATAGAAATCCATTTGGTAATTTTTTTGTTTTTGAGAACAAAATTTGGAACAGAATCAAGGAGCAAAAAAAAGTTGCTTCTTTATTCTCGACAACTATTTTAGAATCAAGACAACCCAAATTTATTTTTTCTCTTTTCTCTTCTTTTTTTTCTTCTTCTTTCTCTCTTCTTCTTTCACCATCGCCAGTCATTGACAACCGGTTGGGCAAGATCCAACGAGCTCGCTAGAGGCTCGGCCTTGCCAAGATTGGGTGAGGCTTGACTAATGAGGTGCGGCCTCGACAGGGATTGGCAATGTCTCGGCGAGGTCGCCGGCCCTCATTTGGTTTCACCAGTCATCTCGAGGTCAGCGACTAGCCAAAGCTTGAAAAAGAAGAGAAAGGAAAAAAGAAGAAGAAAAAAATGATAAAATTATTAAAGAATTAAAAGAAAATGGTTTGGATTAGAAATTTTGAATGTCGTATCAAATGCAATTCTATTCCGGCAATAGAAATTTTGGACAGTTATCAAACATCTTTAAATGTTTAGAAATTTTTCTGGGGAATATAATAGAAAAAAATAATTTCTGATCATAAATTATTCTCGGGAACAGAATGATTACTAAACAGATTCTAATTGGCACAATTTTTTGTTATTGTTGTAAATAGTCCACCAGTATATATCAATCTTGCTCACGAATACTGGAATTCACGATCAAGACCAATGGCATTTCCCAAAGAGATTTTTTTTCGTTGGTTTAAAAAAGATTGATGATTAGATAACATTTGCCATAATATCATGGCCATGTTGAGCAAGGCAAAATGCCTTGTCTAACGAATTCTGTTTTAGTAGATTTGCAAAGTAGGTCCATAAGATTATAACTTTCATACCGAAAGAAATTATGCCGCAAGTCCAATTCCATGGAGGATCATCCGTCCAACCGCCTGAGAGGAGAAACTGATCCCGTCAAATGATGTTCGTTCTTTGACTTTACCGATAATCATATTCCATGAAACTAGATATGCCGTATCTGAAAACTGTTTAAAATGTCGGAAGTGAAAGATACGTATTGAACTGAAGTTTCACAGAAGTTTCCTATGCCTCATAGAAAAACTTCATCGCTTGGAAGCCGAAGCCAGGCACGAAGTCGACGAATTGGTGATAGATTTGGCTTTGTCAATTGTCTGAGGTAATTTTCTAGACTCTCTATACATATAATGCTCGGAAAACACGAGGAAAACTCCATCGACGTCTTGAAGATAGTGGGAAGACAGTTGCTTCGGGGAAATTTAACTTGCCATAATATTTGAGCTCGAAAGTCGCTTTAGGGATAGAGACGAGTTCGATTTTAAGAATCCTTTCTCTAGCAATAAAAAGTAGCCGAAGCTGCAGTACTCTAATCGCTGTATGCAGTAGGACAAATACCAAAAACATACCTCACTTTTCACCCAGCGAGCAACCACTTACACAACTCTACTTTTAAAAATATCAAGTACATACCTAAATTTTACTTTTGGAGACCATTTACGATCATGTGGTTTCTTTTAAAAAAACACATCCCCAAAATCCCAAGCTTTCACAACCGCAAAAATGCACTCAAAATCAATTGAAAACCAAACAATGGAAATATAAGCAATATGCTAAAATGAGCCTACAAGGAGGGTGTAATTTGGTCTTTCAAATGTGGGTTTCTGATTAAAGATGAGTGGATGATATTTGCAGAAATTGAGGTATGTAAATGGTCATTGAATAAGTGAGGTATATTTTTGATAGATCTCCTATATACTACTAACGAAAGACCATTAAAGACTTTGGGGAAAGTGGAAGCATCGTTTGGTGAACAAAATTTTGGTAAGTGGACGGCCACCTGGAGGACTTATTTGGAATAAGTGAGCCAGAAATGAAGATAATTAAGGCCATCTCAAGAAGCCAAATCGGAATGAAGCGACATGAAGTCAGTGACTTAAGAGATTTCATTTTTCTTGAAGGGAGGAAAGGACATTGAAAATAGATCTTACACTTAAATAATGCATCCAAGCTTTTATCTATGTACACCTGTTTATTTTCTGATGAGCATTATATTAATGGTAAGCTATGTCGTCCACTGTAGTATTATGCATTACAGTGGTACCCGCTTCAGCACTGTTAATAGCAACTTGTAAATTTTCTCTGCAAAGGAAGGAATTCAACTAAGGAAGATGCATGCAAGTTTTTGAGATAGAAAAAGTAGAAAAAAATGGAAAGATAATTCTTGTTTGGTGAGTGTTTAGGGTTTTCTTGTCCTGTAGGGAGACATCTCGTCTCTTCATATCTGTTCTTACGCGACTACTATAATTAGGGATTTGGATGGTGAGAGTTTGTTCTTGATTCTCACCAGTAATTTTTCAAGATCACATAGTGAAAGAAATCCTCCTTTGCCCATGGATATAGTTAAATGTCAAACTACGTAAGTACATAGTTGGTTTTTGCTGTTACTCATTCGAAGTTTTGAATAGAAATAATGGATCTTGATCGAGACGTATGGAGCATACATATCTATACAAGCACACTTAGCAGTACAGCAAATCGAAAAAAAAAAAAAAGCTGATAAAATCGATAGTAGAAATAATGGATCTTGATCGAGACGTTCTATTATTCTCTTGTATATGCACTTAATTTGAGGATATTAACCCTTTTTCCATCGGGATTTCTATTGCTCCATGGATGAGATCCATACATAAACTGGATTTTCTAAGGACTCTGCTAAAACCAATTGAGTTGTTCCCAATCCCATATAGGTTCTTCTATATCCATACTTGTCGTCTCCATGTCACTAGAAATTCCGGCATAATTTTCTACCACTGGCCTTGATGATGATGCCGATCCACCGCTGGTGCCGCCACCATGTCCACCTAGTATTGTTTCTCCAGCCATCAACTCTGGTGGCCGGCGATCAAATGCTCGAGAGCTCCCGGACACAATGTATACTCGGCACAATGCAAATTCTTGCCTCAACTACAACGTTTCAAGGGGAAAAACATGAAAAACAAATTTGTAGCACCCAGAGAAAGATATGAGAAGATGAATGGCGCTAATTCTTAATAAGGGCTTTAGTTCAAAATTCATCCTTTCAAACCTCTAATAGGTGGGTCATTAATGTGAACATCAATTGCTTGCAAACTTAATTACAAAAAATTTGGGTGACATCCATGAGCATAATTGCTTGGTGGTCTTGGGCCTTTGTCACTCCAAAAGTTAGTTTAAGAGGTGAGGTTTTGCGTCACACTTATAAACCAATTACCAGCCCCTTTCACAACTTGATGGGGGACAATCTCAATAATCTCCTCCTCACACATCGGGCCTAGGTTGGAGGTGTAATAATCAGTAACTCTCTCGCGTGACCTTTTTTTGTCATAATATTTCTAATATGATCCCATATTCAGTTTAATACTATCCGCATTGAGTTTCATTGCTGCTTTATTATCCTCATCAAATTCTGATGACTATGGTTACTGTCTAATTTAAAGATAACTATTTTGATGGGAGACGTTATCTATAAGGTTTTGAATAGGTATATAGATAGGTCATCTAAGCCAAACCCTCTCGTTACTCTCATTATTTTGACCGGATAACACACCATCAATGTCGAGATGGCAATTGGCTAGAAGTGCCTATTTTCAACAGAATTTTACATGTTTTTACATTCGATCTTGATAATTAGGATCTTGGTTTTTCTCAAATTTCTAACATTTTTTGGTCCAGATTTGTTGGCAAACCTAAACTTTGATACTAGTGTTAGGTGGTTTGGGTCTCTCTCACCTCAAAAGCCAACTCAATAGGAGATGTTTTCCTTCATGCTTATAAACCAACCACCAGTCATTTCCACAACTTAATGTGGGATAACCTCAACAATACTTCTTGGTCAGAATATTGGTTCCTCCAGTCAAGATGAAGAAAAATGTGACTCATCTAACAAAGTCCAAAGTTGAATTGCATTGACTAAAAAAAGAGATGACAGTGTATGGATGATTACTCTTTATAGTTTAGTTATTTATATAAAAAATATATATAAATATATATAAAGTCATTAATCGATCAAGTAATGCATGCTTGTGTAAATAATGTTTTCCACCGCCTGATATTTCTAACAAAAGTTCAAGACTGATCACGCAATTAACTAAAACGAAGATCGAATTCAAATAGTTCAAGCACTCGCTTACCCTAAACTTGGGCATACTAGAACTTGCGGAATTGGAATTGGGAGGTGAGATTATTTCTGCGGCTCTGTACTCATTCAATTTCCATTTGGTTTTTGTTCCTGTTGGAGCTTTTCCCACATAGAAGATCATGGACTTCTTCATCCCAATCACTTTGTTGTCTGATGAGTAGATGTAACCAGGCGACCCAGTCGCCTTCCAATAACCCATCGCCGTGCTTCTGCTCGGTCTCCCTCCTCTGGCTTCTCTCTCCTGCATCGGAGCGAAGAAGAACCACTGCTTTTTGTCTTCTCGGCACAGCTCTCCAGAAAGCTCTGCAGCGTTAAAGCACACAAAACACCATTAAAGAAAGCGATAACTTCACTTACAATTCGCGACAAGTTTGCACATTCATCAGAACCCGCGATTCCGTTTCAGTGACAATGAACAAGAAACATCGAGAAAGAAGAAATCCCATGCATAATTTCTTGTTCTTTTACCCGGGAGATTCCACGGCTCGGTGGCGTAAATGTCAAGGACTGGAATGATCCGGAGGAGCCGGTCTTGGAGCGAACCCTCGAGCTGCTTGTGCAAATAGAAAGAGATGAGCTCTTCCTCCGTTGGATAGAACCTGAAGCCTGTCGGATGATCCTCCATCATATTTCTCTATATCCTAGGTTTTTAAAGTGGGCGATGTGCTTTGTATGTATTTAACTTGGCACCAGAATTGGTAGCTTGTGTTTTAGAGAACATAATAGATCTGGACAAGGCCTATATATAGAGATGGACCACTTGGTCTCTAGAAAAGGAATTTGACGTGTGCAATGACATCAATAAGGAGGGTCCATAAAAAGAAAAAAGAAAAAAGATATTAAGTACATTTCATTTTAGTCTATTAAGGTCCATTTGAAGTGACGTTCTTTCGAAGTATTTTACTTTTAACATTTGAGAGTTGCTTTATTTGGTAATGAACACGTGTATGGATCTCTAATCATTTGAGCTTTCGTAGTTGAAATAATAACACAAATAGTTTCTGAACTTTGGCTCAATGTGCAGTATAATTTCCGAACTTCAATTTGTTTAATGTGATTCATAAACTATAACTCAATGTGCAATGTGATCTTCAAACCTTAATTAAAATAATGACATAAATAGATTACATCTCCTTTTGCTTTATAGAATATAAACTTTACGGAAAACTATTTTCAAAGAAATTTATGTTGAGATAGATGGTTTAAGTTTGTCGTATTTGGTTGTCTTTTGCATATAAGATAGAAGTTATATTCTGATTTATTTTTTTTGAAAAAAACACTTAAACAATTTTTTGGGAAAAAACAAACCTCAAGTAGAGCCCTGGGGATCTAGGTGCAGATGGTAAGGTCTCGGGGTGGGGAGGTTAAGTTGTATTTTGAAAAATGATTTCCGACTTTATAAAGAGCAAGTCATATTCTTGAATTTAAATACAAAGTTGATTATGAGAAGACTTTCAGTTGGTTCACTTTTTATGGGACTGAAATGCTAGGAAAAATAGGAAAATATTTTCTAACCATAGATTTTTTCACAAAACAAATTGAGTATTTATGTCGAAAATGGTGGCATTTTGCTTAAAGAGCCCTAATCAAATTGTGAATCAATATTGATATAGAATCGCCGCAAACACTCCACAGAAAGAGACGCAAAACTTAACCTGATGATTTCTACCACAGGCAATACTAGATGGATGATCAATGTGGAAATAACCCATCATCTAGAAATGTCAACGGATGATACTTTCCAGTTTCCATTGTCAGTCTACGAAATATATATTATATATATCCTTCTTCGGACATCGTGTTTATTTATCAGAAACATTCACGCGGCAAATCAGAAAAACAACTTGGAGACAGCAGGACAAAGAGAAACCGCAGATTATTCTTCGTCGCCATCCATGTATAGTCAACGTTGTCTTCATCGTTTCGCCAGCTAGCTCCGAAACCCTAATTTTTCATGCAATAATCTCAGTACATTTAGTCAGTTTCGGCGGCGGGGACATCCATCTAAATGTTCCCACTGGCGATAGCTATATCCTACGATCTTCCAAAAAGCTAAGACGTGAACACTCGTCGTACTATAAGTCGTTTTGGGCGGCGGCCAGAGATAGAAGTAGCGTTCAGATAGCGCTCCAATTAGATTTTGCCGACAAATAATTAGCACCGAATCTGGAAGAATATTTTGGTCAAAGTTTTTTCTTCTTCTGATCGGATAAAACTATTATGCCAACATTCTCAGGTTTAAATCTCATTAAAATATCCTTCATGCTATTCAGTGTGATATTCTACGCCAGGACCACGTTTTATTTTATTTTATTTTTACACTAGTGTGGGTTTCAGCTTACGAAAAATGAGTTTTAAGGAGTGGACCATCCTACTGTTCAATTTCAAAGAAAACGGAATTTTTTTCTGTGATCATATATTTTTAAAAGAGTTGGCACGTGTTAATAAACTGTTGGTAAAAAAAAATAAAGGTTAATATTCTGAAAAATCCCAAACTGGTACATCTGTGACAAATTTATCCCAAATTATTTTTTTGACTATAAAAAACTCCGACAAATTTACCCTGACTGACCATAAAAAACCATAAACTGGTATATTTATGACAAATTTATCCTAAACTAATTTATTTGACCGAAAAAAAATCCCAAACTGGTAAATTTATGACAAATATACCCTTCGCTAAATTTGATTAATACCACAAAAAAATTACAAAAATTGTAAACTATGACAAGTAGAGTGTAAAATCCCAACTTGATATACCAATCAACTGTTATGTGTCATTTAACTTAATAATTTGACAATAATATTTAACGAAAATTAACAGAGGGTAAATTTGTCACAAGTGTACCAGTTTGGGGTAAATTTGTCAAAGGTATACCAATTTGGGAGTTTTGGTGGTCAAAAAAATAGTTTGGGGTAAATTTGTTACTTATGTACCAGTTTGGAGTTTTTCAAGGTATTAACCCAAAAAATAAATTATTGGTCACTTGATTTTTTTTTTTTTTTTTTTGTGACTTGTTGGTAATTTATAGAAACTTACAATTACAAATATTTTTTTTTTTATAGTTTGCAAATTATTACTTTTCCTTTATTCTTCACTAATTTTAATTTTTCTTTCTTGCCCACTCTTCAAATGTAGTAATTCTTGTATGAATCTATCGATCTTTATTAAAGTGACTTACCAAATTTTTTCCTTTTGAAGTACCAACTCATTTTGGGTTAGCCAATTCTCATTGGAGTTACTTATAGATCATTTATATGGTTCTTTAGATTGATTGACTTCTATTGTGGTCTACCAACATTCTTTCTTGTAAATGTCTTAAATTATTGCTCTTATATGAATATACTGACATATATTTGTGTTACCAGCTTCTTTCCATGAGGTTATAAAGTAGTCTTAATTTATCAACCCTCATTTAAGTTACTTACTACAGTTTATTTTATTTTATTTTATTTTTATAACTTTATTAGCTATTTTGTGGAATTGCCATTTTTATTTCCCTACTTACCAGCATGTTAAATTTACCAACTGATTTTAGAAATTACCAATGTTAATTATAGCGATTATCAACTAGTTTTCTATTGCCATCTTATTTTACTAAGTTATTGATGTTTATTTGATTTTCTTTTAAATTACAAATATCTCTTAAATCTTAAAAAAAAAAAAAAAAAAAAAAAATCCTTATCTCTTACAAAATGTTATATTCCTTTCTTACCAACCCCTTAAATTTACCAACAATTGTATAAAATTGCCAAAAATTAATTTAAATGATTTATCAACTTTTCTTCAATTAGAAATTATCAACTACTTATTATTTATCAACTTTTTATTTGGGCTAATTACCAACGATTTTTTTTTAAACTTACCAATTTTCCTATTGAATTACCACTTTTATTTGTCTTACTCACTAACTTAAATTCATCACCCTTTATTAAAATAACCAAGCTCATCTAGAGTAATTATCAAGTTTTCGCCAAGATTACCAACTACTTTTGTGTTTTGAGTTAGTTACCAGTGCTTAATTGTTTTCTCTTAATTATTAACTACCTTTATCTTTGGGAAAAAGCTTTTTCTATTGTTTACTAGTGTTCATTTACTTTCATTACTAACGGCTTAAAAGTACCCACTATTTTATGAGAACAATAATATTTATTTGTGTGACTTACCAGCTTTGCTCCAATTAATTATCAACTAATTTTGGATTACTCCTCTTTTAGTTGCTTACCAACGTTTATTTGTTTTATCTTGATAAGATTTTCCACTGAGTTTCCACTTTATTTGCCTTACTTAACATTTTTTAATTTACCAAATCTTTTTGCAAATTACATATCTAATTAGAGTGATTATAAACTTTCCTTCAATTAAGTTATGAACTAATTGTATGTTAGCATCTCCTATCGAGTAAGTCACCAAGTTTATTTGATTTTTTAATTATCAGCTTTCTTATTTATGAATAAATGAAAGCTTCTTACAAAAACCTCGAACTCACCAACTAATGAAATAGCCGGCCCTTTGTTGTGTGAGTTTCCAATTTTTTTTTTTGATTAAGTGATTAATTTATTTAGGTTACTAGCTCTAACCTGAGTTACTTACCCACATTTTTTTTTTAATTTGGAAAAAAATTAATCAACTCTTCTATTGAGTTGGCACCTTTATCTGCTTTACTTACCAAACTTTTCCTACGATTAAGTTATTACCTGGTTTTATGTAACTAACGCTTATTTGAATTAGGTACCAACATTTATTTGTTTTTCATTTTTCAAATTACCACCTGCTCTTTGACCCCCCAAAAAAAAAAAAAAAAAAAAAAAAAAAAAAAATTACCACCAGCTCTTGTCTCCAACTAAAAAAAATATATTTTACCTTTTACCCACTTTATAGATGGCTTGCTTAATGACATCTTAAATATACCAGTTATCAAATAATATTACCAATCTTTATTTGAATGATATACAGACTTTTTTTTATATTATGTAATCAATAAAACAGTTGGTAAATCTTTACCAAAAAAAAAAAAAAAAAAAACGGTTGGTAAATCAAAACAACAAACAAATGTTGGTAACTTGATAACTTACTTGGGAGAAACATTGTTAAAACACTTAAATTAAAGTTAGTAATATTATATAAGAGTTGGTAAATTTAAGGATAGTTAAGAAAGGTAAACAAAAGCTTGTAAAAACTAAGAAAAGTCTGTAATTAAAGGGGAAAAAAAAAAGCTTAGTAAGTACTTGATTGAGAGTTGGTGACCCCAAACTATCTGGTGCCTTGATCGGAGAAAAGCTTATAAGTGCCTCTTATTAAGATTGATAATTTTAAAAAAGTTACAAATTTAAGGCGGTTTTAAAAAATGCAAATAAAAGTTGGAAAATTGAAAAAAAAAAAATATCGATAAATAACTCAAATAAGGGTTGCTTATCATATACTATGTAGTAATTTACTCAAAGAAAGTGGATAAGTCATGTTAATTTTGTTGGTAGGAGTCAGTAAATGTAAGGGCTCGTTTAGTGATACAAATAGAAGTTGATGAATAAATAAAACTACTAAGCGTTGGTAAATACTTCAAATGAGAATTGGCAATTTAAAGTAAGTTGCTAATGTAATTTGACAAGTTGGTAGTTTATTCCGATTTAGGGTGATAATTTCATATAAGAGTTCAAAAAATTTGAAATATTATTAGGCTATGCAAATAAAAATTGATGAGTTTAGTACAAAAGTGCTCATTTGTAAACCATAAAAAAGTTAGATTTTCTATAATAGCGTTGGTAAGTTTTCAACAGGTTATCTAGAAAAAAGTCACTTGTTATTCCATTTACCAATGTTTTTTTACACTTACCAACTTTCATTGAAATATAATGACATAGAAAAAATATGAACTTTCGGACATGGAACAAAACAATTCTACTGAATTTCAATGTTGTTTTTCAAAATTCGGAATTACTTCATAGAACCACCCATGTAACTTCTTGATTCTTTATTTTACAGATTCTATTGTCGTTTTGACAGTTATGTCTCTCACCGGTGGAAGTGGAAGTGCTTCCCTGCAATTATGCTTAGTCCCTCAGCTTCCAAAAAGCAATTTAAAAAATGATTGCAAAGTCTTAATTGATGCCATTCAACAAGAGTCTTTGCTCTCGGATTATTCAGCCTTTCGTCGTAGATTCTCGCTTCCTACTTTAGCAATATCCAGGCTTTTGATTAAATAGGCACTGCATCCTCTTTTTTTTTTTTCCTCCATAATCTCCCGTTTAGAGTTAAAAATATTATACAGTCGAGTCTTCTTTTATCTATCGTTCTAATATAGGTACTGCATCCATTTTGTAATGACTTGTTTTGAAATGGAAAGTTTATTTCTAGCAAAAGAAAAAAAAAATGCAGAGAAAGAATTTCAAGAACACCATTTATGTGAGTCTTACATTCACTGATTCAACTTGAATGTGAACGTGCGATTTGCAAATTATTCACTGATTCAGTTTGTCAAACATTGTCAACACGTTCACATTCATGATCGTGTGATGATTTGATTCAAATACTCACGAGAGTGAATCTCACATTCACTGATTCAACTTGAATGTGAACGTGCAATTTTTTTTTTCTTTCTCTGCTCGTTTAGAAAGAATCATGCGAAATTCGGAAGCCTTACCAACAAATTTCGACACATCCAAAGTGAAATGCAAAAAACGTGTCGAATTTTTTGGACAACGAGAGAAATTTCAATATCGATACTCAACTGGTTTTAGAATTTTGAAATTAACTGAATATTAGGTTTCTCCACTTTAGAGGGGTTTATTTTTAATGACTAAAATCATCAAATCCATGCGCTATATGATATTTCTTCTTGTTTTTTATTCTTCTTAAAGCGTCATAAATTTATTGTACGAATGCCAATTTAATCTTAAACATTTCTATTTGATTAATATAATCTTAAAATTTTGATGGTTTGTCAGTGTGGGTTTTCAGGTTAAATTTGGCCTGAAATCACTTAGTGAAAGCTAGTTGTCCTATGTAGCACATTTAGTATTGACATGGATAAATTTTGTAATTTTTTTTTAAAAAAAATTGAATTTTACTTTTTTCCACTTTGGCTAGCGAGGCTCGCTTGATGCCAACCATGGTTGAGGCAACCTTCACTAGATCTAAGGGAGGGTCATGACCCTTGTTAGCTACCAGCGAGGGCTGTAAGCCCTCGCATAATGGTTGACGAGGGTCATTGGCCCTAGCAACTCTCACGGACCACAATGGAAAAAGAAGAAGAAGAAAAATTTAAAAAAATTCAGAAATTTTTTGTTTATAATTATAAAAATGTCAATGTAAATGCTAATTGTGTCATGTAGGATGATTATCATCCACATTAACTATTTCTAATCAAAATTGGTTTGAAGGACTATATTGGCAAATTATCAAAAGGTTTAGAACATAATTGGTTAAATTGAAAGGTTTATGAATGAATTAACATCCATACAATATGTTTATAATTTTTTATTTATAATTTTCCCGATATAAATACCTAGATCCAACACTTAAAAAGTGCAATAGAATTTCCAAATCTTTTGTGTGATGTTTAGTTTGGTGTCATTTCTTCTTCCATCGTTTATTTAAGTTTCCTAGCTTGGAAATTTCATTCGTTTGAGTTACATTGGCCACTTGGTTGTTGGAGAAGTTGACTTGGCATTGTTTTAAAAAGCCATGTATTAGTGATCCTACTGTAAAATAATGTCATGTCACTCTTTCCGCCTATCCAAAACTTAAATAGTTGGAAATAAGAATACAAAAGAGAGAATTGAGAGATTTTAATATATTTTGATATATATAAAAGAGTAAGGATAACGTATTTATCGGCTTAGATAAAGGAAATCAAGGGAAATCAAATTAGATGTGCACAAGCAAAATAGATATAGAAAAGTATGTTGGAATATCTTAGAATTGATTCTAATTGTAATTGATTCTAGTAGATATTTGGTTAGTACAGTAAATAGGAAATCTTCGATAGATGTATATTGATGTATATTTTCTTTCCTAGTTTACTTTCTCATTCATACATTATAAGTGTACAATGTACTAGCATACAGTGATATACAAGAAAACACTTCTTACCAATATTCTGTCATGGTATCAGAGCTTCGTTTCCTGTCCTAGCTTCCACAACGCTTCTGAATTGCCATTGCTTCTTTCTGATTTGTAACTGAGGATCCCTTCCTGCATAACAAATCAGCAAAGCAATTAGGAATTCTTTCTCAATACCATGGCAAGAGACAAGAACGTTATGAATCCCTTGGCAGAAGATTCATCAACCCAGGATCAGACAATTTCATCTTCTGATCGAGATGGATCGATTGGAGAAGAGCAGGTGACCAATGTCTCCGGCCCTGCTCCTGCTCCAGTACAGATTCCCGGGCATCCTTACTGGCCTCCAGCTCCATGGTACCCTGCACAATGGGGTCAGTACCCATATGGAACCGACCCGACTGGTGAGTCGGGTTAGACGAATGCGGGTCACAGACCTGGATTCATACCGGGTCAAGGAATGGAACCCTACCCGGTTTCACACGGACCGCCATATCTTTTTCTGTTCAATGGAAGGCGGCTGGAGCTCGGAGATCCACTCTACACGTCGTCGGCAGATGGGCTGGAGTTGCGCCTAATCACCCAACAACTTACCGGGCCGGCGAACTACCACTCTTGGGCTCACGATTTCCGGCGAGCACTCGTTACTAAAGCTAAAGAAGAATTCATCGAAGGAACCATATCTTACCCGACGGATGAACGACTGCAGAGACATTGGAGGCATTGCAATTAGTTGGTGCGCACCTGGATCGGAAATTGCTTGGCGCCGGATGTTGCCGCTGGTCTTCCTCCGACAGAAGATCCGAAGCAATACTAGGATAACCTGCAAGAGATGTATGGAAAATCAGATAAGGCGAGGCTTTTCTCATTGACACAAGCCCTAACTGAGCTAAAACAGGGGAACCTTTCGGTCACTGCCTGCTTCAACCGGGCCTATGGAACGAAATCAAAGCGGCCGAAGACAAATTGGAGGGGTCGGAGGCCACTCTCCGACAATACCATGCGATTAGGGAGAAGGAGAAAGCCACCCGATTCCTACTTACCTTGAACAATACATACGCCGTGTTCTGATCGCAAATTCTTGCGATGGATCCCCAACCACCGCTCGGCCAGATCTTCCAGTTAGCCGTGCAGGAGGAAAACCAGAGGGCCGCCGCGACTAACCATGCTCGGGTCGGAGAAGGGACGGGCTTCGCGGCGTTTCCATTTGGATTCGTCTCGACGGAAACCCTTATCGGGACCGGAGGGAACCTCGGAGGCACAGGGGAGTCGAGAGGAAGAGGAAGAAGCTTCGCGGCTGCGGCTTCGCGAAATGACGAAGGATTTTTTAGGTCTTCGGGAATGGATGGCTGGGATCGCAGCATTAGATCTGACAGTCAAGGAAGATCTACCGGATTGAAAGATCAGTTCTTTAGATCGGACGGCTGGGATTCTCGCGTGCCATCGGACGTCTGGGATCCTCGCGCGCAATCGGACGCTTGGCACTTTGCCACATCAGCACCAATATACAAAGCTTCGTACAGTGCACGAAATGCCACGTCAGCAGGGAAGGTCGGTGGGCAAAATTCAAAATTTAAAAATAAATATTGTGAATATTGCAAACGACCACACCACACTATAGATACATGTTGGAAATTACATGGGAAACCCAACAATAAAAAGGAAAGGGAGTCTTTAGTCTATCAGGTCTCTACACAGAAGAGTGGTGGAACATCTCAGCAGAGTATAACTCAAGAACAATATGAAAATATCGTGCAAGCTTTGAGCCAACTCAAGACTGGAGACACTGGTACAGGATTCTCAGGTACTTTTCTCCATGAAAGGAATTCATTATCTATTGATGCATGGATTATCGATTCAGGTGCTAGTGACCACAGTTTGTAATGAATCCCTATTTTCCCAAGTCCATCAAAATCCACAATCTCCTGTTACGGTACGTCTTCCAAATGGGAACATTACACATGTTACCAAAATCGGTACCGTACATCTTGGTCAGAACTTTGTTCTTAAAAATGTCCTATATATTCCAGATTTTGAGTTCAATCTTCTTTCTGTCGCAAAAGTATGTATGGACAATTCTTGTAAAGCCATATTCAATTCCAAAAATTGTATCTTTCAGGACCTTTCGACTGGCAAAGTGATGGGCTTGGGGAATGAGGCACAAGGACTTTATTTTTGGATCAATTCTCCAGAAGATTTAGAATTATTGAATAAAGGCATTTATTGTAATGCAATTAGTTATAATAAAAATCTTCTTTTGCATCAACGATTGGGCCACAACGCTAAATTTCCTTATCCAAAGTGCTCTATTTGTCCTTTAGCTAAACAAACTCGAGCATCTTTTCCTGTTAGTACATCTCGAGCCAAAAGTCATTTTTCTTTGCTCCACATGGACATCTGGGGACCTTATCATACTCCTCATCGTGATGGATCTCGTTATTTTTTTACCATCGTTGATGACTATAGTTGTGCCACTTGGCTATATCTTATGTAGTCAAAGAGTCAAACGTTTACTAATTTATCAAACTTCCTTTCCTTAATTAGGAATCAATTTGATAAATCTGTACATCGAATTCGTACAGATAATGGGTGAGAATTTTTTACTTCTGATTGCATAACTTTGCTATCTACTCATGGAATACTCTATGAAAGTTCTTGTACTTATACTCCACAACAAAATGGAGTTGTTGAGAGAAAACGTAGACATCTCTTAGAGGTAGCTCGTGCACTCAAATATCAAGCCTCAATCCTTGAAGAATTTTGGGGAGACTGTGTGGTCACAGCAGCCTATCTGATTAATCGCATGCCAAGTCAAATTCTTCATGGTAAATCTCCATTTGAGATGCTTTACAAGAAATGGCCATATAATAACCATCTTAGAGTTTTTGGTTGTTTATGTTATACAACAAATGTGGGTCCTAGAGACAAAATGAGTCCCTGTGCAACACGATGCGTCTTTATGGGATACCCTTCTCTTCAAAAGGGTTATCGTGTCATGGAGTTTTCTACTGGGCATTTCTTTACTAGCAGAGATGTTATTTTTCATGAAGACACATTTCCGTTCAAAGACGTGCTGCCTTCATCACAAGCCACTTTATCAGAAGCCAATTGGTTTCTTCTATTTGATGAAGACTTGTCATTAGCATCTGGTTTTCTTATGGTGCCTCAACCCTCTATGGCATCAGCACCGGTGGAATTTTCACATCCAGAGACGGAATTGCCAACTTCATCTAAGGCAGTTCCTCTCCCAGTGGAGACAATAGAAGTGGCTGCTGACTTATCCGTGGCTCCTGCTCATATAGTTGAGCAAACTCGTCGTTCTGGAAGACAGAGTCGCCCACCTACGTGGATGAAAGATTATCTATGTTCTGCTGCAAAGTCTTCAGGTACACACTATCCCGTTTCCTCATATGTTTCCTTCAATCGGTTATCAACAGAACATATGTGCTATATAAGTCGAATTTCCGAAGAGCATGAGCCATCTTCATTTAATGAGGCAACAAAAGATCCCAAGTAGCGGCATGCAATGGAGTCTGAACTTACTGCACTCATGGAGAATCATACTTGGGATGTTGTTCTCTTGCCACCAGATCGAAAACTGATCGGATGTAAATGGGTTTACAAGATCAAGTTCAAATCAGATGGTTCTATAGAACGCTACAAGGCTAGGTTGGTAGCCAAAGGTTTCATACAAAGAGAAGGTTTTAATTATCACGAGACATTCTCTCCAGTCGCAAAAGAAGTTACCGTCCGGTCCTTCTTATCCATTGCAGCAATACGCAATTGGTCCTTACATCAGATGGACGTCAATAATGCTTTTCTTCATGGTGATTTAGATGAAGAGATTTACATGGATCTCCCTCAAGGATTACGCAGACAGGGGGAGTATCGGGTATGTCGTCTTTGCAAATCCTTGTATGGTTTAAAATAGGCATCTAGACAATGGTATGCCAAGTTTACTGCTGCATTAACCAATGCAGGTTTTCAGCATTCTAAGCATGATTATGCTTTGTTTACACGAAATGTGGGAAAATCATCGATTTATTTGTTGATATATGTTGATGATATATTGGTTATGGGAAATAATGATTCTCATGTTGCGAGATTCAATGAATATTTACATTCCACTTTTCACATCAAGGATTTGAGACCTCCCAAATATTTTCTTGGCATTGAAATCGCCAGGTCTGATAAAGGAATTTCTCTTAGTCAGAGAAAGTTTGTCTTGGAAATCGTTTCTGAAGCAGGGTTATCAGGTTGCAAGCTAGCAGTAATTCCTATTGAACAGAATGCCAAGTTGACAACACATGAATATGATCTCAATTCTTCTTCACCAAATAACGATCCATTGCTTAGGGATCCATCTGGGTATCAGCGACTTGTTGGAAAGTTGATATATCTTACCATGACAAGACCTAATATATGTTATGCTGTGCAAATACTCAGTCAATTCATGCATATGCCAAAAGAGTCACATATGAATGCAGCTTTGAAGGTTGTAAGATACTTGAAGGGATGCCTGGGGCTCGGTATTTTTTTATCTCGTGAGTGTGATATGGGGATGACAGCATTTTGTGACACTGATTACGCAACTTGCCCGATGACTAGGCGATCTATCACTGGTTTTTGTATTAAATTGGGAAAATCATTGATTTCATGGAAGACAAAGAAGCAATCTACCGTGTCATTGTCATCAGCTGAGTCAGAATATCGAGCCTTGGCGAAAACAACTTGTGAAATAGTCTGGATACGAGGACTTCTATCAGATTTGGGAATACAAGTCAGTGGACCAAGTAAATTGTTTTGTGATAATGATGCTGCACTTAAGTTAGCAGCAAATCCAGTTTTTCATGAAAGAACGAAACACATAGAGGTTGACTGTCACTTCACTCGAGACAAGATCAAAGAAGGAGTTCTCATAACAAAAGGCATTGGAATTGTGGCATCCCAAAATTCTTAACGACCTCTAGCTATATTAAATTCTATGAATAGGTGATGGAAGTACCATCAAGTTATGGCCATTTAATCCATAATTTGCAATAAGATATATGGCCAAGCTTTTGAGGGATAATTATGTGATAGGAGAGAAAATCCTATCATTGGCCATGTGTTTTATAAATTGGAATTTATGGAATTATGATTTCAAGATTTTGGCCATGTGGAATTTAGTAATTTAATTCTTAAAAGAAAGAATAAGAAAGGGGTAAAATTGATTTTAATTGGGTTGGGCCTTAGGCCCAATAGCTTGAGCCTTTGATGGGCCAAGCTAGTCGGCCCAATTAGGCCCGCGAAAAGGGGGCTGTCGCCGGCCCAAAAGGAGGCCCAAGAGGAGGCCCAAGCCCATCTTGCATGTGTTGTGACAAGTGGCACAAGACTCTCATGCATTGGCTTAGGGAAGAAGGCCATGCATTGGCTGGTTTGTAGGCAAGTAATCATGAGGTTTAAGGGGGAATAAAAGGGAAGGAAAGGAGAGAGAATGGCTGGTTAGCCATTCGGCCAAGAGAGAAAGGGAGAGAGAGAGAGAACCGTGCGAGAGAGAGAGGAAGAGGGTGCGGCCGAGAGAGGGAGGCCGAGAAAGGAAGGAGCCACCGCTGTCCGACCGCCGTGCTCACCGCCTTGTGCCACCGTTCGTGTGGTCTAGAGGCAAGTGGGAGTCCTCTAGCTTCTCTTGCATGCTTGTATGTAGTTTGCACGTTGAAATTTTGGGTGTTAGATGAGAAAAACCGAAGCATGGATGAGTTGTGTGTGAATGGTGTGACTGTTTGTGTTCGGATCGTGTGAGTCAGTAACTTGTTTGAGCTTGCATGTGTGTTTAGAGTCCGATTTTGGCTTCGATTTCTTCATGAGAGTTGTATCTAACATCTTGAACTACAACATACTGAAATTTCGTGGAAAATGATGGAGATTTGAGGGGTTAAAGTCTTGTTCTACGGAGACCTCAGATCTGGAGAGTTTTCACTGACCTCTTGCTAGATCTGCGATTGTATGTTGATTTTTGATGAGAATCTCACTTCGATTTCTTCATGAAAGTTGTAGGAGACATCTTAGACTACAAAATATTCAAATTTGAAGTGAAATGAACAAGTATAGTCTAGTAAATCGAATAGATCTTGAAGATGATGGTTCTGGTGATGTATTCCGAGACACCCGAGACTTCAAGGACTTAAATGATGACTATAATCTGGTTATTTGACCTAGATCTCTTCATGAAAATTGTATAGGACACCTTGATGTATAACATATCTAAATTTCAGAGGAAACGAAAGAGAATAGCTAGGTGAAATCTCAATATTTCGGAGATGTGTTCACTGGACGATGCGGTAATGGATCCAGAAGCTTCGTGAGGTTGTATAAAATAATATAGAAATAATATGGCTTGGAGTTCTTCATAAAAGTTGTACGAAAATTTCTTGGCTATCACTCTGTAAAATTTCGTAATTTTTGGAGGCCGTATGGATATTTTAATCGAATTTATTCGGAAACTGTGCATTCTGGTTATTATCCGAATATTATGTGCTATTTTGTGGAAATTGTGAAATTGTGTGAAATTCAATTTGGCCATGAATTTTGCATGAAATTGTCATCCTATTGGTTTTTTTAATGATTACTCGAATTTTATGATTTTGGGAAATCATAGATATTGAATTTAATATTTATTTATGAAAATAAATCAATATGATAATAAAAATAATAAAATAAAAATGGATTATTTTATTGGCCATAAATTCCATTTAATTTATTATACATTGTTGCATGTATGATAAGACATTGGTGTATGTATGACCATGAATTGTGATGCATGTGTGAATTCAATGTTGAACATGATTGTTGGTTGCCATTGCATCATATGCCATGCTAAATTGAGACCGAAATTGGTGAACATAAATAATGTTAAATGAGGAGATTGTTGTGGCGGATGATAATGCCTCGGGAGTCGGGATGCCCAGAGGTTCGAATGAGTCGATGCCCTTTGGATGCCTGGTTGTATTATGAATATATGCCCAGAGGTTTTCCCCGGGAGTGTCGGGATGCCCGGTTGTATTATGATACATGCCCGGAGGGTGAGGGGTTGTATCATGATGCATGCCTGGAGGGTAGGGGAAACCATTTTCATGGCGAGCCCGGAGATTCCTCGTGATGCCAGTTGGGGTGCGAGATGCCTGGCTAGAAGGGTAAAGGCCAGATGTCTGGTTGTATCTTGGATACATGCCCGGAGGATATCTCGTGATGCCAGTTGGGATACGAGATGCCCGAAATGTGGGGGTGCCGGATGCCCGGTTGTATCTTGGATACATGCCCGGATGGTTCTCATGATGCTAGGATTGGGTGTGAGTGATGAATGTGGGATGCAAACATTGGTCTCGGGAAAGAGAAATGTGGCAGTCCAATATGAAAAGATGAGATTGAGAAATTGAAATAGAAATATGCATGATGATATGCATGATATGATGATGATGATATGCATGATGATATGCATGACGATGATATGATGATGATGATATGCATGATGATATGCATGATGATGATGATGATGATATATGATAAGGCATGATAATATGCATGATGATATGCATGACGACGACGACGATGATGATATATGATAAGGCATGCATGATGATGATGATATATGATAAGGCATGATAATATGCATGACGATGATGATGATGACGATGATGATGATGATGATGATGATGATGATGATGATGATGATGATGATGATGATGATGATGATGATGATGATGATGATGATGATGATGATGATGATGACATGTATGATATGTTGATGCGATGATGATGATGACATGTGTGATGTAATGATGTTATAATGATGATGACATGTATGATATGATGATGATACACATGTGCGTGTTATGATTTTGATGATGATACATGATAGTATGCGTATGGCTTCAAGGTAAGTAATGCCTGCAATGTATGATGATATGCATGATGCATTGAGTTGTTATTGGATTTCCCTATTTGCTGAGTGGTTGTACTCACCCCTTTTGGGGAATAACATTTCAGATTAGTAGATGGTTTAAGCGGTTGGATATGACCGCGAGGAGAAGGATAGCAAAGGAGGGAACCTTTGGACGCCGACACTGGTTGATAGACCTTAAGCATACGATTGTGGGAGGAGATGTCGTTCATCTTTTGAATTATAGCCTAGTATAGAAAACTATGGCATTTTGATGTATTGATGAATGATGTCCATCTGGGTTAAGTGAATAAAAGTGTACGGCTTTTACTTATAAATGTTTAGTAGGTGTGCATCGATTTCTGAATGTAGGGAAGGGAATTGTTGGATATGCTTCCGTTACGTAAATTGCGCAAGGGACCGTTAATAAAAGATGTAAACCCCCATGGTTGTATGGACCTGCTGCAATTGAAATGGTATCAGAATGACATGTTATTAGGAAAGTAAATGGTAAGCAAACTGTGGCGATCCAAATCAGATCGGGGGCCGTCGAGGGGCGTCACAGGAATAGTGGATCAACCTGCAGATATTTTCACTAAACCACTATGCCAAAGACAACACAAGTTTCTATTGAGCAAGCTAGGCGTCCTCGACATATATAGGCCACCAGCTTGAGGGGGAGTGTTGGAATATCTTAGAATTGATTCTAATTGTAATTGATTCTAGTAGATATTTGGTTAGTACAGTAAATAGGAAATCTTCGATAGATGTATATTGATGTATATTTTCTTTCCTAGTTTACTTTCTCATTCATACATGTACAATGTACTAGCATACAGTGATATACAAGAAAACACTTCTTACCAATATTCTGTCAAAGTAGACAAAATATCTTAGATATCTCTAAAATATATTTTAATATTGCTAACATTCCCCTCAAACTCAAGGTGACATTGTTACTTGGAGTTTGAATTAATGTCAAACAATGCAACGAGAAAATTGTTCCTCTAATGACATCGCAGGATAGGCTTGTTGATTTGTAGTGGGGTGATGTGTGAGACAGCATCTTCTAGATTTGGATTGTTTGATGGTAGCGAGTCGTTTGGTGGTGTTGCGACCTAAATTTCGGGTGCACCACCTAAAATTAGGCTAATGGACTACTAAGTCTAACTTAGCTCGGGCTCTCTCAAGTCCATACAAATTCGCGACTTAGGTTCAATTTTTTTTTTTTTTTTATGAATTTTATCTAGGAGTTGTCATTAATCAATTTATGGTAAGTCGATTAAATACGTACGTAAAATAATGGGAAAATTATTTTACTCCTACAAACCATAGACTTTGGATACGGGGACTTGGTTACACTAGACTTTTCTAATGCCCTTTCGCTATTTTATTTTGAAAAAATGTTTTGTAGGCAGCTTGAATTGATTTTAATTTTCTTCCATAACATGTGAGGTGATTATGCAAGTATGCAAACCACCAATTTAACACTCAATAAAGCAAAGAATAAATTACTGGACTTACCTTTTAGTAACGAAAACATCTGTGTTGTTAAATCAGAATTCACATCAACAACCCACGTAATTTCTTTTTGTTTTCATTTGATTAATGAGAATCATGCTTTATGCAATGCAATATAACTAAATGACCTAATTTTAATAACAGACAATTTCTAATCAAATGGAGCTAGCAACAATCACTAAATGACATGTATTTCATGAATCAAATTTAATATGACATGCACATGAAATTTTTTATTTTATTTTTTCTTAAAAAAGAATGCAATCTAACCTAGGGATTGACGCTAATTTATCCTAAGTCTTTTTTTTTTTTGGTATTTTTTTTATGAAATTCGAAATTAGGAAAAATGTGAAAATTATCTAGCTAAATTAAGATTATTTTCAATTTGTATTAGGAATTAGGTTAAGCCAAATCCTAATTTAAACTAAGATATTATCTTAACTTAGCAATTTCTAACCTAAGATTCAATCTATCTAAAAAAATCAATCTAAACTTAAAATGAAATATGCAATTTTATCATAATATGCAATGACGTACAAAGAATGCCCTAATTCTACATAACATATGCATGATGATTTTTGTTGTTTTTTTTTATTAATTTCGAAATTAAAAATTGCCAAATATAAAAATCTAACTAAAGTGAGATATTATCTATTTTAAGCTAGGAAATAGACTAATTTGAATCCTATCTTAACTTAAAAAATTTATCTCAACATGCAATTTAATTCCAAGATACCATCTAACCTAGATATCATCTAAACATGCATTCTAATATAATTAGACAAGAATCTAACTATTCTATCATGCAATTTTATCTAGGAAATTAATTGTAATCTACATGATATGCAAATGCAATCTTTTTTGTATTTTTGGGATAAATAAAGCAATTAAAGGATAAGCACCAAATCATTCAAAATCATCAAAGATATCATACATTGTTGGAATCAGGGAACAATATCCAAATCAGTTTGATTATTTCGCTAATAAAATCGATAATTTGATCTTAAGCCTCAAGATATTAATTTTATTCCCGCGTGATTAATTATTCCATCTAAAGTCTTATAGATGGAATAAAAAATCGGTATGCGGTTGCGAATTAGGTAGTAAAATATGCAAATATACAATGGATGTGCATCTTACCTAATTTGAGGATATTCTTTCCAAATTTGGACCAAGTGCAATTGGACCGGGATCGTGACCAGCTTCTCAACGGCGAATGGCAGCAAGCGTTACGTGCATGGCGATGAAGCACGGCTCCACGGTGCTTGGCTTGCTCAAAAACCTGCACAAAATAAGTTCTTTCTTTTTCTGTTTTAGCAAAAACTCTCCCGCGGACACAATGCTCGGGATTCCGCGGCGTGGCTACATGCGACTGGAGTTGTCCAAAGATTGGTTTGCCGAAGTCAAGCACACAGTAAAGGGTTGACCCTCAACGAGTTGCTCACGGTGGGATTATGTGTGCACGTTTTCCTTCGACAACATTCAGAACTTTCCTGTGTGTGCTTCTTCGTGGAGTACTCCTATTTTCAATATTCGTGGCCTTTATTTTCCGTTCAAGTGATGGTAGCCCAGAACTCTCCAAGTAATCCAAGTGATGACAGAAAAAGTGAGGCCGGTTCAGACCTATAAGAAACTTCGAACTGGGGACCCTCCACTTTGACAGGCCTAGCGTTGCAGATTGACTGCACCAACTTATTTGCCGATGGAGGGCGTCGTCATCGTCGACTGCCTCTTTGTTCAGGGCTTTGCGTGTCTCGTAGGCGTGGCCGGGCTTGTGAATTTATGGGGCTCCTGAAGTCGCGACGGCGGAAGCAGCAGCTTCTCGGTGTGATTGTTCCTCGGCCGCCTCAAGCTTGTTCCACAAAGCTAAGAGTTGGCTGAAACTGGGCACCCAACAGGTGCCCTTGCTCTAATTCCGACAATGCCTAAGTGAGTGAGAAAATCTTGGCTTAGTCTAATTTCTTGTATATCTCACAGATATTATCCTACATTGCCTTTAAGTCTTCGATTGGTGGGAGTTCGGCCATGACCTTAGGAGTTACACAATTTTCGATTCATGTGCGAACGAGTTGGTTGCACTTGTGTTAGTGTCATTGTAGTTAGTTGTCAATTGAAAAGGGGACATCTCCATTGAGGAAGTCATTTTTATCATTTGTGACCAAGGTTGGCTAGAAGTAATGAGCCCAAGTGGTGTAGTTATTCAGTTTGGTGAACTGTAGATTGATGAGTTGGAGCTCTGGTCTGTTTGTTGGTGATGCATAGAGAGCACCGAGCTCCAAGCTACCGCCATTGGCTAGAATCGCATAGGGGACAAAGGCGGGTTGGAAAATCAAGTAGGGATTTGTCCTCGAACTCGATTGAGTGGATTTGGGTCCAACCCATCCAACCTGATCCTCCTTCTCCAAATGGGCCTTGTTGTGCCCAAGTCTGACTTAGCTGGGTGGCCCATTGGCCTTGAATTGAAAACCAATGGATTTGTGGCCATTGGAGCTGAAAGCTTGAACTGGAGTAGGGATAGATATAATAGGGTGTTAAGCGGAAGGGCTTTCTTCTTCAATCGGATTGATTTGATCCGAATCTTGGTTTTGAGGTGAATTGTTGACTTCCTCATTTGTACTTTGATTTTTTGACATAGTATCAAAAATCAAATTCCTACGGGGGTGCTGATCTATTTTGCAAAATTAGGATTGTCATAGCAAAAAAAAAAAAAAAAAAAAAAAAACCAAACGGGAAGCAATTTCAGAATTGCGGAAACTAGACCAAAAAAGAAGGCTTTGAAACCATAAGGGAAATTGAAGTAATTTGAGGAATTCTACATATTATATTCCATTCATGTACATGAGGGTATATATAATACAAGAAGGTACGATATAAGGAAATAACATACAAGATACTATTTTCCTTTTTTGAATTGACCAAATCAATTAATCTATCAATCTAAGATTTGCATGACCAACCGTGGAATCAAATCATGTCTCCAACAAATACATTTGAGTTTAGTAAGTGAAAATAATAGGAACTTTGATAGATATTAATTCTCTACTTGATGGACGAATGGCAATATTTCGTTACGAGAAAATATCAATTCTTTTTCGAGATGTATAAAGATGGATAAATTCACATTGACATCCATCAGGACATGGTATTATATACAATCATTTCTAGCAACGGGGATCATGTTGTCCCTAAATACCACTTTTTTTTTTTGGGCAAATGATCTCCTATTATATATCACTTGCTTATTAATACTGAAGTTCATGATCAAGATGAGTGCCGCTATTAAAAGTAGGGGTGTCCAAAAAACCATGTCCAAAAAACCAAACCCGACTCGACCTAACCTAAACACAACCCAAACATGAAACAAGTACTGTATATGTTTTGGGTCTTGATATTATTTGGGTAACAAATATAAAATAAACAAATAAATATGTTTTGGGTTGGCTCAGGTTGGAACATTGTTCGACCTGAAAACACATTAACTCCAAAGTTCCAAACAAGGCAACAAACATGTTCTCAAGGCCAAACACATACTGTGCCTTCTTCTCCGACGACTCACGACTGTGCCTTCTCCTTCTGGTTAACTCCGCCGCCGTCCACGACTACACCTTCTCGTTGACTCTGCCATCGCCCTCTTCTTTGCTCCTCGCATTCTAGAGTTTCACTTCGCGGTAGGATCTTCGACGGAGCTTCCATCTTTCGCTCACGATCGCCAGTTCGGCATCTGCGGCCACTGCTATGCTCCCTTTCTCCTCCACCCGCATTGTCGACGCCCAATCGCGGCTGCCCATCTCGGCCGGCGATAGGCAACTTGGTTTCACGACTCGCAAGCTTGCGTTCGTCGCAAGAGCGGCCGATTCCACCGAGCCCACGTCCTCTGGCAAGGCGATTATCCCCGGCGATGAGTCCTCTCTAGCCAAGGTCTCGCTTTTTTCCCTTCCTCTTTGTATTTTCCATTTCGAGCATTTTCCTGGGAATTTGTGATGGTGGATGTCGTGGATGTCTGGCTTATTGTTGGTTGCGTGCTTGCGTGCATGTTTGATTCGTGGCCCGTTATGGATTGTGATGGGAGGACTCGTGGGGATCGTTCTCGTGAGGTTGAATGTCGCCACCTACGTTCTTGTCTTTGGTTGTGACTGAGGATTGATTATTTGATTGAGTTTGTGAGCAAGGGATTTAGATAGGTTGATTCGAGAACAGCACGATGCGGATTGGAAGAATTTGTATCTTATGCTTCAATTGGATGGTAATCGGGCTGATCAAATCGATGGGGCAGTTGACAAATTGTTGCTTGGTCGCGGAGAGTCCAATTTGCGCTCTGTTAGGGGGGTTTAGAGGGAAAAAGGCATCTCAAGCTTGTCCAGACAGTGAATTATTACTTAGCTGAGATAGAGTAGCTCGTTGCACAGTGGTAGACACTAGCGATAAAAGGCAATAAAAGCAATGCGTGTTTGACTTGTTAATTTTCATTTCGTTTTATTTCATTTCATATGATGTCGACCACCTGTGTGATGGATTGCCGCTGTGAGTTGGTAGGCACATGCAAGGGATTTGCATTGTCGAAATATATTTCACAAACTTCCCTACATTTCCTAGATTGCAGTCTATGCATTTCTGGAATGGTCAACTCGGATACGAAGGCTGATAGCTGTGTTTTAACTGGTGATGCTGAGACGAAGGCAGTGAAACGGTAAGCAATGTCTTCATATATTCAAGAAGCAATTTTAGCTATATCTAATTATTCTCCGATATATTAGCTTTTAAACACCCTTGGTGATTGAAAGTCTGTAATCTTTTTTACATTCTTTCATGCTCTAGAATTCCGGATTCCTCATTTTTGTTAGCTACATCTGCAAATTTATATATCCCTCATGTTTGCATATGTAGTCAATGGAAAAGCTCAGCCAAAATTCCTTAAATTCTCCAGCCATATGTTCACGGGCTTAGTATGCATGGTTTTTATTCTTTAGCTAAGTGCTTTCTTGAGCTAAAATACATTAATTTCTTCCAAGAGTGTATATTAATAATGTATGTCAAGGCACTTCAATGAGGAGAGTTATGAATTTATTTAAGGACGCTCTTGCGTATTTTCAAGTGCATCTGATTTTTCTAGGATTTTAATAATTGTGTGGAAATTGAAAGCTGATCTAGTTAGGAAAACAGTTGTCTCCAGTTTTGGTTACTTTTGTAGTTGTTACTATGAATAATGGAATATGAATGTGCTGAGCTTGCATATCCATTGTTTGTAACAGCAAGTTGAGCATTCTTTCGAATCTTGGAGCTTCTTTGGCATTGTCATGCTAAGAGTGCTCGAATTTTATTAGATACATAGCAACCTCTTTTGTTGACTATGATAAGATATAATATCCCGGCCTTCTGAAAATGGTTTCCTATGCACGTGTTGTATTGGACTTATTAACCATAACCTAGCGGCAGGGCTGTGACATTGCCTTCCTTTAAGGTGCACATAGACCCATAGGTATTCTTGACTGATCTAAAATTTTCTCAGGTAAACAATTATGTTCTTATCAAGTGACTTTTCGAGGGCATCATCTTTTATGTGTTTGTTGAGATGCAACCTTTCCTATGCAGCATGGCTGGACAAAGACTTTGTGTCCACTGCATTGTTTTATTTTGTTTTACATAATTTTTGGATAGCTTTTCCACTTCATCGTAACCAACCAAGAGATTATAAAAAGTAGAGTTCTACTAAACTCCAGTACTTTTATGTGTCCACTGCGTTTTTTATTTTGTTTTATTATAATTTTTGGCTGCACAAATGATTGCCTAGTTGTCACAGACAAAGTATGAGAATGCTTTTACTATACAACAAGCATTAAGTTGTGCAATTTATTTAAGGAAGTAGATGTAAAATCTTGTTTCGCATCACCCTTCACATTCACTCTAAGTCATCAATTTTGTGATCCCTTTAATCGTTTGTTTCGGGTTTCTGTTTTTTTTTTTTTTTTTTTTCATGCTAATTCTGTTGTTGGGTCTTTGAAGATTTTCTGAGCTAATATTACCAAGGGCAAAATGAGAAAAATTGTGTTGAATCAGAGGTAAAAATTGACCATGTGTTTCAATCTAGCAAAGAAATAGTAATGCTTGTAATATGCAACAAAGGATGGTCTTTGTTCCACCTCTCTTCTTTTGAACTATTGCATGCTGAAGCTAAACCCATGATTTCTGAGTTGATATTACCAGGGGCTGTATGCTTGAATGCCTCATACTCTAATTGGTTTTTTTTTTTTTTATGCCTTCCTAAGGCTAATTAAGGGTTTGGCTTACTATAAGTTATTGAAATAATAATTTGCAGGCTCTAATTGTTATAAATAGAAGAATTGCTAGATGTCTTCAACGGGTGATTCTAATGTCCCAAATAAAAGGAGGAGATCTACAATTTGGAACATTTTAAAGATTCCTGGTCAAGAAAAAGACTGAGTGTTTATATCGTGGCATGCTAGTGGTCAATGGACTAGCTCAATGAATCATCATCTAGCTAGATTTAAGGAATATCCATATGCAGACATAGGAAAAAGGCAAAAAAGTGCCTCGGTCAAGTTGTTGGGGATGATAGTTTGTCAGGTCCTTGGAAATTTGATCAGGATGCTAGCAGAAAAGATTTAGCAATCATGTTTATTCTTAGTGAGTTGCCATTTAAGTTGGTAGAGCATGAGGGATTTCATCGATTTGTGAATAGAATCCAACCAAAATTCTTGATCTCATCATGCAACACATTAAGGCACAATTGTTATGATTTATACATGGAGGAAGTAAATTGAAGAAATATTTTTCTGAGACATCTCTTAGAGTATGTCTAACAATTAATACATGGACATCTCGTCAAAATTTAAGTTATATGTGTCTGACTACTCATTTTGTTGATGTCGATTGGAAATTGCAAAAGAAGATATTAAATTTTTGTCAGATTCCGAGTCATTCTGTTGAGATAATAGGAAAAGCAATTGAGAAATGTTTAAATGATTAGGAGATTCATAGTGTTTTTTTTTCTATCACTGTGGATAATGCTAGCTCGAATGACTTGGGAGTTCATTATCTAAAAATGATACTTAACTCTTGGAACTCTCTATTAGTGAGAGGTGAATTGCTTCACGTGAGGTGTTGTGCTCATATATTAAGTTTGATTGTAAGAGAGAGGTTAAAAGTATAAACGATTCAATTGCTAGAATAAGTTCAGCTGTGCGCTACGTGAGATCTTTCTCTGGTAGGTTAAAAAAGTTCAAGGGTTTTGTTAAGTTAGTAAAAATTGAGTCGAAGAGTTTTGTATGCTTGGATGTGGAAACTTTTGGAACTCGACATGCATGATGTTGGAATCAGCTTTAAAGTTTGAAATAGCTTTTAGTAATATGGAACTTCAGAATAGCAAATATGTCCAAGAGCTTTCCAAGGGGAAATGGTTGTCCACTAGTGAGGATTTGAATTATGCATGTCACTTTCTTTCTTTTCTGAAGTTATTTTTTGATAAAACTATACAAATTTCAGGTTTTTCTTATATCACTAGCAATAATATGATAAAGGACATGTATGAGATTCATACGATGATTGAGAGATATTGTGGAAATGAGGACCAAAGCTTGCGGGAAATGGCTTAGAGAATGAAAATGAAATTCCGTGAGTATTTTGGCAAGGTGAACAATACAAATCTCACTTCATTTATTGCTTGCGTATTTGACCCGCGACATAAGTGGGACTACGTGAAATCATGTTTATGAAAGCAAGCGGGTAGGAACTTTACAAGAAAAAAAGTTATAACATCTCTGACATTATTGTTTGAGTAATATCGCACGGGTGTATGCCTTTAAAGCAACTTGAGGCTAAAAAGCACAATGATGGTAAGCATGTAAAAATCCCAGTGGTTGGTGCTGATATCACGACTAAAATGTATTTTAGCCAAACCAAACAACAATATTTGGATGAATTGGACAAGTACTTTGAGGAAGCATGTGAACGTTATAACTCTAAATTTGATATTTTAAGTTGGTGGAAAGGAAATTCATCAAGATATCATATCCTTTCTACCGTTGCTCGAGATATCTTAGCCATGCCCGTCTCGACTGTAGCATTGGAGGCTATATTTAGCACAGGAGGTCGTGTTCCTTGACCCCAACCGTGGCGAAGGCTCTTATATGTGCTCAAGATTGGTTACGATCGGCGCCACTTTCACATTTGATTGAGGAGGACTTAGAAGACCTTGAAATCTGTGAGTTGAGTGAGAAAATATGGTTGTAGAATATTTATACCTTTCTTTATTTTAATGTATACATTAATTCTCATTTTCGTCGTGTATTTATTATAGAGTTGCCAAATACAACCACGGAGTCAAACTCGATATTGACTTCTCTCGATGATTGACGTATTGGAGGCTAGTACTTGATAAATAAAGAAAATGAAGTTAAGTTTTGCAGCATTCTCTATTATTGAAGCTAAGCTCGAAATGAGTCTTGAAATGATCATCTTCTTTGCTTTTAGTTATAGAAGTGACCGTCCATGAAAATTTAGGGATTTGTTAGGCAATCAGCTCACTGGCTCTATACCAAACAGACTAGCTTCTTCAAATATGCAACTTGTGTAAGTGCTATTTCTCAAATTGTTTTACATAATATGATATATTGTGTCCTACTTTTATTTTGTGCGAGAGAGTTTGAGCATTGCCCTTTAATCTGTCAACTTCTAATTTTCTTCTCTCTTTGTTCTAGGTTATTGAATGATAACTTATTGGAAGGGAAGGTTCCTGAGGACTCTATTCAATTGGTGTCCATGGAGGATCTATAGATTAGGTTGTTCTCATGGAGGATCTATAGAGTAGGTTATCCTCATTCACTCGTTTTGTTGAATTTCACTTTTATTGAACTTAGTAGAGACAATGTACTGCGATGCTTCAAAATTTGGTTGAGTTGATCCATTAAAACTAGCCGAGAAACCCAATGGGAAATTCATTGGGCCATAAAGAAGAGGTGAAGAGAGGAAAATGGGGGAAAATAACAATGTAAACTTGAAACCCGATCCAACCCGACTCGACTCGACCTAAATTATTATTTCGGGTATTATGGTTTTCAGGTTGGGTCGGGTCGGGTTGGAACACACTACATTTGTGATTCGGGTTAGGTTGGGTAACGTCAAAACCCGACCTAGCCTGACCTGTTGACAACCCTAATTAAAAATAGATTTCTTTTAGCAAGTTTCGAAAAGATTGATGTCTAAAAAACGTGCCATAGTTTCATCCATTAGTTGATTTGCATATAAAATGGAAGAGTAAGGCAAAATCCCTCATATACAGAAAACTAACATAATAAAAGAGAAAGTAGATTCATTATCTTTTGTGGGAAAATTATCCAAAAAATCCTAAATCTCATATACGCCAACTAATTCAGTTAAGAAATTTTTAATTATACCAATTTAGTTCTAAATCTTTTAATGATTTGCTAATATAGTTATTTTGGCCATAAATTGTTGATGTGAAAGTCCAATCAGCCTTGGCCACCTTATGTGGTGTGGAGGGCGCTAATGTGAATTTTTTTTTTTTCATTTTTCAATTTTTTCTTAAATTTTTCCTTTTTTTTCCATTCCTTTTTTGTTTCCTTTCACCAATGGCTGGCCTTGTTTAAGTGAGGATCGCCTTGCTAGATTTGATGAGGGTTGCCTTTGCTGGCTACACCTCCCCTAGATTTGGTGAGGGCTGCGAAACCCTTGCCAGACTTGTGTGAAGGCATCGCGGTCCTTATTGGCCATGCCTTGCTTGTTGCTGACACTTGCTATGACCGAGAATCCGCCACAGGCAAAAGTAAAAGAAAAATAAAAATTCATTATTATTATTTTTTAAAATCATCAACATCAATGCCAGTCATAAAACATAAGATGACAAAAATCTACATTAGTAATTTTTGATCAAAACTTACCGAAATGACTATATTGGCAAATCTTTAAAATGTTTAAAATTAAAATTGACACAATTAAAATGTTTGGAACGTAATCAACTACCATACAATATGTTTAGGATTTTTAGGACAATTATCCCAATCTTCTCCTACAAATTGGTTTTGCATGAATAACCGTGATCTAAATCAAACAAAATTAACACTTTTTTCATTTTTAGAAGGTTAACAATGTACCTCCGTGAGATTATAACTTTCGTAGTGAAAGAAATTATGCCGTAAGTCCAATATTATGGGGGACCCTAGGAATTGATCTTGATACCTCAACTTTACCAATTGATAATCATATTTTACGAAAAGATATGATGTATCTGAAAATGTGAATGAAAGTTTCATAGAAGTTTCCTATGCATCTATTACACGACTTCGTTACTGGAAACTCGAGACATCATGGGTCGGTGAACGTGAACAAGCCACAAAGACCGAGATTTGTTGATAAATTTTGCTTCGTCATGTCTGAGATCTTTATAGATTTGGTGGGATGACCGTCACTTTGGAGAGATTTATCTTGTCATCATGATTGAGCTTAAGTACATCGAGGATGAAAGTAACTTTTGGGATAAAGACGAGTTAGATCTAGAGGATCCCTTCTCTACTAATAAAAATTGCCGAAACCATAGTCTTCTTCTCAATGATATATAACAAGACAAATATAAGAAAACATACCCTACCTTTCGCCGAAGGAGCGGCCACTCTTATATTTTAACTTTGCTCATTCACATCTATACATAATACCATTTACAGAAAGATGCTTTCTACTACCAATAAAAGGCCATAGATTTTTTTGGGGAGAGTCCATTTGATGATTAAAATATTGTTAAGTGGACGGTCACTTGGAAGAATTGTTTGGGACGAGTGGGGCGGAAGTAAAAATATAATAAGGTTATCACGAGAAGCCAACTTGGAATGTAAGTGATAGGAGGAAAGTACCTTGAAAGAGCTGCTTCTTTTCCTTTAAAGATCTTATAATTAAAAACGCCTTAACTGTAGCAGTATGAATTACAGTAGTACCCTCTACAGTCCTGCTATAGTAACTATAAATTCGAAGGGGGACAGCCGGCCTTGGATAAAAGGAATTCATTAAGCATATAGGCTCTCTATTCTATTTGAAGCCTAGTGAGCACTTTTAGACAACTAACTGAATCAAATAGGAAGACATTAAATCTTCTTTGCAAAGAGAGGAATTTAACTAAAGAAGATGCACGCAAGTCTTTGAAATAGAAAAAAAAGGAGAAAAAAAAAATTGAAAGAGAATACCTATTTGCGTTGGATGGTCTTGGACCTCTCTTATCCCAAAAGCTAGCTTAAAATGTAAAACTTTCCTTCATACTTATAAACTGATCATCAGCCTATTTCCACAATCGATGTGGGATGACTTCAACAATTTCCTCCTCATACATCGGGCCCTAGGTCGAAGGTGCAATAACCCGTAACTCTCTTATGTGACTGTTGGATCCAGACTTGTTGCTATTCTGAGTTTTAATACCAGTGTTAGATAGTCTTGGGTCTCTTTTACTGCAAAAGCTAGTTCAAAATGTGAGGCTTTTCTTCACACTTATAAACCGGCCATTAACCCCATTGGTGCAACCTCCACAATTTGGGGAGTGTTTAGGGTTCTCTTGTCGTGTAGTATCCTTGAGAGATACCTTGTCTCTTCATATCCGTTCTTACGTGACTACTATTATTAGGGTTTTGAGTATGGGTTTTGTCCTTGAATCTCACCTGTAATTCTTATTGATCGCAGAGTGAAACAAATCCTCCTTTTGTCCACGAATGTAATTAAATAGCCAAACTACGTAAGCGCTTGTTTCTGGTTTTTGCTTTATTACTTGTTCAAAATTTTCGATTATCTTAATTTGTTCACAATTGCACGCTCTGTACCCACTTTTTCCCGACATGCAAAGAGCAAAGTGAACAATCATATGCATGTCAGCTAGCACTACTTTCCGATGTTTATCCTTATACATGGAGCATACACACCTACATGAGCACGTAAAATCACAAAGAAAAGGCTCATCAAATCGACGCTAGCGATACTGGATCTTGATCAAGATGATTTGTTATTCACTCGCAGATGCACATAATTAAAGGACACAACTTTGTCATTAATTCCATCGGGAGTTTTTATTATTTTCATTTACACATAATATGGATTCTTATAAGCAACCGCTGGAAACTATAAGGGAAAAACATCATTTGACAGACAACTTTCATTCAACATCTGGTTCTAATGACTCTATTAAAATAAATTGAGCGGTTCCCAATCCCATATAGGTTCTTCTGTTTCCATGCTAATCGTCTCCCTGTAATTGGAAATTTCAGCATTATTTTCTATCATTGATCTTGATGGGGAAGCAGATTCGCCGCTGCTGCCGTCACCAGCATCTCCACCTTGTATCGTCTCTCCAGCCACCAACTCCAGCGGCCGTCGATCAAATGCTCGGGCGCTCCCAGACACAACGTACACTCGGCACAACGTGAATTCATGCCTCAACTACAGCATTTCAAGGGGGAAAATGTAAAAGCAAATTAGTTGCACTTGGAGAGAAAATGAGGAAATGAGAAAATTAATGTTTTCTTATACACTAGTACATGGCAATGGCAAACTAAGGTAAATGAATAATAATTGATAATTTATCGATGCTAATCTTAATTCCGTCCAATCGAGCCTCTAATAGGTGGGTTATAAATATGAACATGACTCACTTGCAAATTTGACTAAAAATAAATCTAATAAAATTCATGCGTATAACCTACTGGTCAAAATAATGGTTTCTTTATTTAAGGAAGAAGAAAATATGACTCATCGATTCAACTGCATTGACTAAAAAAAGAGATGACGAGTGCATGCATACATTCTACATATTACCCTAAACACGGGCATCACTTTTGATTTTATTTATGTTGAATATATAGAACTTTTCAATCGATTAAGTAATGCATACTTGTGAAAATAATGTTTTCCACCGCTAATAGCTCTTACGAAAGTCCAAGACTGCTCATGAATTAAGAAGATCAAAATTCAATTAGTTCATGCATGCGCTTACCCTAAACATGGGCATGCTAGAACTTGAAGAATTGGAAGGGGGAGCCGAGATTATTTCTATGGCTCTATACTCGTTCAATTTCCATTTGGTTTTTCTTCCTGTTGGAGCTTTTCCTACGTAGAAGACCATAGACTTCTTCATCCCAATCATTTTGTTTTCCGATGAGTAGACGTGACAGGGCGACCCGGTGGCCTTCCAGTAGCCCACCGCCGTGCTTCTGGTCGGTCTCCCTCCTCTCGCTTCTCTCTCCTGCATAGGAGCGAAGAAGAACCACTGCTCTTTGTCTTCTCGGCACAGCTCTCCGGAAAGCTCTGCGGCAACAAAATACACACAACACCACAAGAAAAGTCAAAACTTTACTTGCAATTTGCGATGAGTTTGCACAATAATCAGAACCCAAGATTTCTTTCGGTGGCAATGAACGAGAAACATCGATAAACGAGGAAATGCCATGTATGATTTCTTGTTCTTTAACCTGGGAGATTCCACGGCTCCGTCGCGTAAATGTCAAGGACTGGAATGATCCGGCGGAGCTGGTCTTGTAGTGAGCCCTCGAGCTGGTTGTGCAAATAGAAAGAGATGAGCTCTTCCTCCGTTGGAAAGAATCTGAAGCCTGTCAGATGATCCTCCATCATATTTCTCTTTTACTATATCCTAGGTTTTTAAAGTAGGGATGTGGTCTTGAGCCAAAAAAAAAAAAAAAAGTATGGATGTGGTCGTGCGTGTTGTACTTGACAACAGAACTGGTAGCTTGTGTTTTGTGTTTTAGAGAACTTAATGGATCTGGAATAGACCTATATAGAGAAGTGGACTGCTTGGTCTACAAAAGAGGACAAAATTTTAGCGTATGCAAGGAGTCAGTAAGGGGGTGCATGATAAAAATTATTTCTGTTCCAGAAATGATTTTTCTGTTCCAGACCAATTTTTGGAACATAAACTTATTTGATAACGCTTATCAAATTTTCTATTTCTGGAATAGAAATCTATTCCAGAAATAGAAATTGAGGAGAAATCAGAAATATAAATTTTCTATTTCTGATTTCTTCAGAAATCAATTTCTGATTTCTCCTAACCTAATTTCACTCTTCTCCCTCGTACGCCTCTTCTCTGCCTCCTCCTCCGCCTCTTCTCTACCTCCTCCTCCTCCTCCGCCTCTTCTCTACCTCCTCCTCCTCCTCCTCCTCCTCCGCCTCTCCGCCTCTCCTCCGCCTCTGCACCGACGCCCTCTGCCTCTTCTCTGCACCCCCGCTGCTCGTTCCCCTGCGAAGCCAGAAGCCCTCAACAGATCCGAGCACCGACGCCCTCCGCCTCTTCTCTGCACCCCCGCCGCTCGTTCCCCTGCGAAGCCGAAGCCCTCTGCAACAGATCCGAGCACCGACGCCCTCCGCCTCTTCTCTGCACCCTCGCCGCTCGTTCCCCTGCCAAGCCAGAAGCCCTCAACAGATCCGAGCACCGACGCCCTCCGCCTCTTCTCTGCACCCCCGCCGCTCGTTCCCCGCGAAGGCTGAAGCCCTCGCAACAGATCCGAGCACCGACGCCCCAAGCCGCTCCTGCTCTGCTTCGTCTCACCAAAAGCCGCCATCGCCCCGCGACCTCAGCCGCGCGCCCTCTCCTCATCCATCGACGAGTTATCAAACAGATTTTTTTCCTCAGAAACTAGTCCAGAAATAGAAATATAAAAATTCATTTCTGTTCCAGAAACTATTTCTGGAACAGAAATGTTGTCATGCACCCCCTAAAGGACCGAGAAGAAAAATTATTAAGCATGTTCTATTTTAGTGGATTAAAGGTCCATTTGGAGTGACTTTCTTTTTAAAAGTTTCATTTCTTAACATTTGACAGTTGCTTTATTTGATAATGAATGCGTGCATAGAATCATTAAAAACTCATTCATATGAGCTTTTCTGATTGTTGGCTAGATTTTGTCTCTTTTAATTCATAGAAAATGAACTTCACTGAAAAATATATTTTTTTAAAAAGCTATTTTTGAAAAATGGTTTATTTTCCCTGTATTTGGTTACTTTTTGTAAATAAGATGTAAGTCATTTTCTGATATTTGTTATCAGAAAACTCTGGTTTTTTTTTTTTAGGAAAAGAAAAAACCTCGAGTAGAGCCCTTGGAATTCAGGTGCAGATATCGAGGTCTCTAAGTTTGGGCTGTCGAGACCTTGGATATGAGGCATCGGGGATCCGAGTGTCAAGGTTCATTGTCCGTTAGTCGGGCGCCTGTGTTTAAGCACTCAAGATGACATAAACTGATGTCCAAATTGCAAATCGGTTTTCTAAATCTATATTTGATTTTTTAGTTGACCATCGAAAGATTCCTAAGTGATTCAAACGTCGGAAGAAAGGAGAATAATATATTCCGACCATTAATTTTTCGCAAAAACAAAATGAGCATTTATCTCAAAAACTTTTCCACAAGTTTTTAAAAGTTGATAAATAGTGTTTTTCTTGAAATACATAAACTAATTAATGAGGCCCTAATTAATCGTGAATCATGATCGATAGGATCACTGCTGAAACTCCAAAGAAAGAGACTTCAACATGTACAATACCTGATGACATCTACCATACGCGATTCGCATCTCGATTTTCACTTAAAAGAATTGAATCGGTTGAAAAAGTACAATAGTTCCCACGTGCTTTATTGGATGGATGCTAAATGTGTGAATAACGATAATTTGGAAATTGCTAATTAAGGATATTTCCCCGGCCAGTCTCCACAAACGTGTCCCTTTTCGCACATTATTCACGCAGGGGAAAAGAACAGAAGAACCAAGAGGAGCAAGACAAAGAGAAGTAGATTTCTATCTTCGATTTCCAGAACATTAGGTATCTGACAACCATAACAACAACAAAAACAAGACAACAATAAGTAATATTCCTCGTCTCCGACCACATAGAGTCGACCTCGTCTTCACTGTTTCGCCGGCTTGCTCCTGACCATTATTTTTCCATGCAGTAATCTGATTACTTTAGCCAGTCTTTGTGGTCGGCTCAGCTAATCACATGTTCACACTCACAAAAAATTATATCCCATGATCTTCCACGAAGCTGAGAGCTTTTCTTAGATGGGGGATGTGATGATTTTTTCTCATTACTTGTCGCGTTTCAAGTGGTTTCAGTCTTTGGGTGGAGGATAGAGATGGAAGAAGCGTTGAAAGAGTACTTCAACTAGCTAATGTCAGCAGTCTTTACGCCATGTGCCTCTTATTCAACTTGACAATTTTAAATTAGCACCGAATCTGGAAGAATAATAAGGTCAAGTTTTTCTCTCTTTTTATATCATTTGGAACTATTTCATCATCGTACTGACTTTTAGATTTCATAAACAGATTCTTCAAGTTTTCCTGCGTGTCCTCTTCGCTATAACAACCTTTTCTTCTTTTCAGCCCCCTTTGTTTGTTTCAACTTAGAAAAAAATGAATTGTAAGGAATGGACGATTCTAATGAAATTACAATTTTTTTCTTTTGCCAACTTTTAATAGAAAAGTTGGTGAATTAAAAAAAAAATGTTGAAAACCG
Source organism: Eucalyptus grandis (assembly GCF_016545825.1). Lineage (NCBI taxonomy): Eukaryota > Viridiplantae > Streptophyta > Magnoliopsida > Myrtales > Myrtaceae > Eucalyptus > Eucalyptus grandis. The sequence continues at coordinate 5,141,507 of NC_052621.1, read as the reverse complement.
AGTAAAATGAGAGTTAGTAACCAGTATTAGTTGATAACTTAATGGTAGAAAAGTTAATAATTCACTTAAATTAAAGTTAGTAATTCATCTAAGAATTGATAAATTTAAGGTGCAGTTAAGAAAGATAAATAAAAGTTAGCAAAAAATCAAAATTAGTAATTTAAAATGAGCAACCAAAATGAGAGTTGTAACCTAAAACTAATTGGTAATTTGATCAAAACAAAGCCAATAAGTCGCTCTAATTCAGTAGGAATTTAATAAAGAGTTAGTTAATTTAAGCCATTACTAAGAAATACAAATAAAACTTTTTAGATGATAAGCAAAGTTGAAAAATTAGAAAAAACACAAATAAACATCTATAAGCGACTCAGAAGAGAGTGGCTAACCTAAAAGAAGTTAGTAATGTAAAAGGGCTTACTAAGCAACGCAAATAAGAGTTGGCAGCTCAATAGAAAAGTTGGTGAATTATAAAAACAACTAATTGTTGACAAATAAATCAAATAAGATTATGTAATTCAAAGCTAGTTGGTAATTCATTATAATTTAGGTTGATAATTTCATATAAGAATTAGTAAATTTGAAATCTTAGTAAGTTGTGCAAGTAAAAGGTGATAAATTAGTACGAAATGGTAATTGGCAAACTATAAAAAAATCGGATATTTTCATGCAAGTGTTGATAAGTTACAAATAAATTATATATAAAAAAAATCATCTGCCATAAGCTAACAATAGGTTATCTAAATAAATCACCTACCATTCTACCAACATTTTTTTTTTTACACTTATCACCATATATTGAAATTTACCAAAACAAAAAATATAATTTTGTAGGTGCAAAATGATAAATTTCTACTGAATTAGATTTTCTTTTTCCAAATTCAAAATTACCTCATAGAATTTCATTATTGTACGATTTTGTGGAACTATTGCCAATTGTTCTAAATGTTTCTATCAAATGAAGTCGTTGTTTATTATCTAAATATTCTAATATTCCTCCTCATGCTTCATTTGATCTTTTTAACTAGTACTAAGCATGGAAATAATAACTGGGGAGACAAATGAGGATGGAAAGACTCGAATTTAGGATTTCTAGCTCAATACCATGTGAGATTTTATGGGACCATTGCCAATAATTTTAAAAGCTTGAATTGTTAAATAAATGCATGATTTATTATTTAAATATTATAATAATTGTGATGACATTGGTTAATTTGGTATAGTTGTGCATTGTGCTTGCACTAGGCTTGCATCCCCAAATGAATTACAAACAAGAGAAAATCGGGAAAAAATGTCCGAAAGGCCCTAAACCTTTACACTTTGGCCAATTTAGCTTTTAACTTTTTAATTTTATCAATTGAGTTTAAATATTTTAATGTTTTGCCGATTGAGTTCATCTGGTCAATTCTAGCCAGAAATTACTAATGTGTACATTAGCCATTTTATGTGGCATGATTGGTATTTATGTGGATGGTTTATATATATATGATTCATTTTTATGTTTCATTTTTTATTTATTTTTCTTCATTTTTCTTTCCAATTTTTTTACTTGCTTTCTTCTCTCTTTTTTTTTTTTTTCTTTAAGCCCAACAAGGGCTAGTCGACCCCTGCCCAATGGCCATCAAGGGTTGTTGGCCCTTGCTTGTGACAAGGAAGGGTCATCGAAGTTGGTAGGAAAAAATTGAAAAGAAAAAAGAAAAAAATAATAATTTTTTTTTTAAATCATAAAAAATGTCAATATTAACGTCGGCCATTCCATGGCACTAGCTGCATCCATGTCAACAATTTCTAGTTAAAACTTTCTTGACAAACTCAATTGATAAAACGTGAAAAAGTTTAGGGTTTAATTGACAAAATTGAAAGATTTGAAACCGAATTGGTCAATGTTTAATAAGTTTTGGACTTTTTAAACAATTTTCTCGAGAAAAATGTATAAAATTTTGACAACATTGTAAAGTCGTGGAACTCCTTGAGGAAATAGAAACTTATATGGTCGCTGATGAATTATTAACATAAGTGAAATTTTAGGTTAAGTAATTGACTTCAAATATATCTGTCATCTATTCAATGATGTTTATAGAATTTACTTCAACTTCATAAGAGAAAAATAAAGTCGAGTCTTTACTTCCTGCCCAAGACGTTGAAAGGATAACTCTTTCTAAATATTTAAGTCATTTCATGACTTCTTTTGGGTAAACGGTCGTGAAGTAATCCAAGGTTAAGAATCATTAGAAAAAAGTTTCCTACTCCAAGTAAAACTTTGCGGCCAAAAAATAGAATAATAATAAGAATAAAACTAAAATTGATGGGCTCATTGGCACTTTCTTTGATGAAGAAACACGCCAGACATTTGAATCTTAACTGATCCGCGCACAACGTATTGGAATTACTTCGCCTCTCCGTAGAATTTTCTTTGGGAAACCGTTTCTAATCCATATCATGAGGCAGAGTAATATACTTAAGTAAACGCCTTTGGACATTTATCGTGTATACTATAAATGATATATTGAGAGAAGGATACTAGAAGTGACAAAATTTGTATATGACGCTCATTTTAGTGCCAAAAGTTTTTCTTTTAGAATACATAAGTACTGACTCTAATATGGATTGTTGGAAATTCGACATGACCATATTTTATTAGCTTCTCAATCCAACTTGGTTCACCTGCATGCCTACTTAGTTATAACCCCTAAATGATGCCATGAAGATAGGTTGACAAGTGATTAGTTGAGTGCTAAAAATTGTAAATATGGATTGTTTGAGTGCTAATTATTGTTACAAGTGATTACTTAAGTGTCAGTTGTTATTAAAAAATGATCACTTCAATACTAGTCATTATTAAAAAGTAATCACTTCAGTACCAATTTTAATTAAAAAGTGATCATTGTGCAATGTTGTCTTGGACGTTCATGTGGACTGGATTTTTTTTTTTTTAAATGTGTCAGATCATATTAAAGTTTTAATTACAAATGCCACATAATCAATTTGACTGAAATTTCTTGCCGAATGCACTTAAGTGTTCGTTTTTTCCGACTTAGAACTTATGTGAGTTGACGAAAAATTTCTATACTAAAGTGAGCGTTGTACATAAGCATTTTTAGTGTCCCTCTCCCATGATATATCTCATTAGAAAGTTTTTACTCATTGTGTCCGTCCATAGCCTTTGTCCAAATTGCATGTATGTTTGACATATAGATTTTAACAATTTTAGATATCCAATTAAGGATTGATCCAACCCTTAAACAAAAATATTGTTATATGGGGTAGAAGGACACTAAACGTGTCAAAAGTTGTGTACAACGTTTACTTTAGTGCCAAAAGTTTTTTTTTTTTTCTATAACTTAAGTGCTAGATTTTTTGAAAAAATGATTTTTCTATTTCCAACTCCAATCCGTTTGGCTGGAAATTTGATGTGACCTTTTTATTTATTTATTAATTTCTTAAGCTGACATAGCTCGCCAGAGGGTCCATCAAAATCTCAAGCATAACGACATCATCTAGTAGTTTTCCACGAGTGAATATTTCAGTATCATAAGTTGCAAATAGTGATAATTTGAATGCCAAATTTTGTTAAAAGTCATCACCTAAGTATCAATAGCAGTTAAAAAATGATCACTTGTGTTAAATATGACTCGAGTTTGAGCGTTCGCTAAAACGCGAAATTCGGTGGACTCGCGAAGGAATTACAAAAGAATAAAATAAAGAAGAAGGAACCCTGCATTTTCGAATTCCTTTGAAAAAGGAAATCTGGGCACATGTATTATAATAATATGAGTTTCCCTTTTGGCGTGAAGTTCCTCCGTGAAGAATCAATCGGTGCGGCCCAAGGTCAAAAGTTTGACCTTGGGCACACGCACACGTATTTCACGCGTGGACTTCTGGACGTGAAGCAAAGGTGGAGGTGGGCCCTCGATGGGCACACGTATAAAAGGCAATCTTTGCAGGTCTTCTTTTGTAGGGCTTCTGAAAAATTGCCGACCAAAACCCTACGTAGAAGTCATCCAAGGAAGCTACGAAAAGGTCTTCTTTTCGGGGTGTTGCTGTTGCACCCGTCCGAGAGAAAAGGAGGAGCCGCATATCTTCAAGCTGAAGCGCGATCAAGAAAAGGAGTTCTTTTTGCGATCAAGAAAAGGAGTTCTTTTTCAGCGTTTGTTTTTGAGCTTGTGTGATAATTTTGTGCCGTGACTTGGGTTTGGGTTAAATTAGGGTTTGGGAAACACCGAGAGAGTGTTTGAGTGACTTGAGCGTGTAATCTCCTTGTATCGCTTGATCTATAGTGAAATTCGCTGTTGCTCTCCCCGTGGACGTAGGTCTTTACGACTGAACCACGTAAATCTGGTGTTTGATTTTTTTTTTTTTTTCTTCTTCCGTCTATATTTTGTTCGATCGCTCGCCCTATCGCAACAACTTGTGCTACAAATTTTTTTAAAAATGAACATGTTGGTTTCACTTCTTTTTTTTTTTAATTTTTTTTTCACTTGTACCGCACTTGCTCATAGCTAGTGCATCTTGTACTTGCCCCAATGCTAACTCTGTGTTAGTGCAACCACAAGATGCACCATAACTAACTCTATACCAACAACACATAGCAAGTGCTTCTTGTACTTGTACCAACACATACAACTGTTGGTGAAATCACTGCTCCAACATCGGGCACAACCTGCAGAACTAGCACAATGACAACCAAAAGCAAAATATGGAAATGGAAAAAGCATAGACAAAGTCCATCGACGTTAAACTTAGTCTTTACATTTGGTCAATTTGAATAACCAAATAAAGCATCTTAACATCCAGGGGTTGGCTCTTTACCAAACAAAAATATTCAACTCAACACCTAACAGTATCATCTCATTAGTAATCAACATTTCTCCTCCCCAGGCCAAGACCCTCCACATCAGGGAACCGTCATTGCTACTGGCCGATCAGTGTGACCACTAACATTTTCACCGAATCCGGCATTTGCGTCGACTCTTAGTAAGATCTAGCAGCTCTCCGAAGCCGACAAAGAATGACAAACCCTAGCGATTGTTGAGAGATGACCCTTGAGTGTCGAGATCAGGGACGAAAAAGCGATCGCACTATGAGATCTGCTGAACCGAAGTAGGAAGAAGGAGTTGGAAATGAATCAACCACAAAATGTGGTTGGGGGGGGAGGGAGAGAGAGAGAGAGAGAGAGAGAGAGAGGAGAGGGAGAGGGAGAGGGAGAGACTATAGAGAGAGGGACAAAAATCCATGTGGATTGAATTTAAAAAAAAAAAAATACGCCAACTCATTTTATTTTTTGATTATAAAAGTCATGAAATCATTTTGGTCGGAATTTTTTGCTATTGGTACTTAATGATAATTTTTCTTAGATTTGACGCTTAAGTGAGCTGACAAAATATTTGACACTAAAGTGAGTACCATATACAACTTTCGATACTTTTGGGGTCCTTTTAATGTTAAATGGAGTAATTTTCATTTAATTGCATTAAACCCATTTAAATTGCATTTTGATTGGACTGAGCTAATGGACTTAGATAGAGAGACTCGAAACTTAATTTTTTGAGATTAAGCTTGTAAATAAAGAATTTGGACAAGTTCTCTATAGTTTTGTCTATGAATTACGCACATGATAGCCAAAGTCCACACGTTATCAAGGGAACGTTGCAATGTTTTGTTAAAATCAAGAGCAATGGGGACATGCAGTAATTTCGGTCAAATGGAAGGTCGGGAGGAAAGGGAAATTTATACATGGCCAAGTTATCTAAAGGAAAGAGCAATATTTATGCCAGGGCAAGTTCTACGGTGGTGATCGCTCAAAAAATAAAATAAAATCAAGAAACAAAGAAAGAAACCGAGAGTTCGAGTGATACGTTTCCCGGAGATGGGATTTGGTGATATATTCAGTCGGTGTAATTTTGGAAAAGAATATTGGAGGGCAAGTGATGATATCTCACTGTCACCCCACGTCCATCTAATTTTGGGAAAGATATGGACTGAAGAAGTACGCACAACACACATGCAAGAGGAGGACGACAGAAAAAAGAAAGAAAAAAGAAACATACATTCACCAAGGAGAAGGCAAGATCGTAGTAAAAAATGAATCTCTCTCTCTCTCTCTCTCTCTGTGATTGTTTCTTTCTCGTCCACACTATGCGCCACGACACCTCAGCTTGTTGCCCCGGAACCACGGAGAGACCTGTTCCTCTCTGCCGCGGGGACTACGCAGTGGCTCACTTGGAAAGTTAGAAAACGCGCCAGCACCGATAGGAGGAGATACTCGCCGATGACGACCGCTGATCTCTGGCTCATCCATTGCCCGAACAACTTACGTTCTCTCGTCCATCCATCATCACATTGACTTCGCTAGTCTTCCATCCATCATACACGCAAAGTCAAGTGGTGGTCAAAAGAGTAATGATTGATAACGAAGTGCTTAGTGGAGCCGGCGACGATTTTCGTTCGTAAGGAGACAAAATCACGCACTCAGGATCCCACGTTCTTCACACACAAATAACGCCAAAAGAAGAACAAACGCGTAGGAAAGAACCAAGTGTTCTCTGTGGTCGCTGCCTTTTTGACTATTCCCACCATTGAGCTTCGCAACCGCTGTCAAGCTTTGTCCCTGTGATCTCACCACCTCTTGTTGCCGCTGCCCAACTTGTCAAAGAGCCCCGTGATCTTCTCAATTGCGCTGTGTTCTAGTTCCTCGCTAATCACGCCACTTGCTTCGCTCCAACTTGTCAAAGAGCCCCGTGATCTTCTCGATTGCGCTGTGTTCTAGTTCCTCCCTGGTCACGCCCCTTGCTTCGCTCGGTCACCGCCTCCTGCCCGCCGGTCTCGACTGAAGTCGGAGTCCAAATTTAGGTAACTTGCAAGTTTTTTATTTCACATTTGAATGCCTAGTTACCTAATCCGGATTATTACGGTTCTAACTTGATTTGCTATGTGATGTTAGGCCTATATTAAATAGGAAATTTCCTCTTCGTGATTATAATTGGGGTTTTTAAACTTTAAAACTTAAGATCAGATCCCTAATTACATTTGTTTCTTTTGATTACAGGTAATATGGTGAATATTTGACCATGTGGATCGCTTTTCATTAATTTCGAAACATTATTTTAATGAAAAATACAAAAAAAAATTGCATAACACTTAGGATAGATTGCATTCAGTTTAGTTTCCTAATTTGGAATTGCACATCATGTACTAATTAGGAAATTACCTAAATCAGATTAGGATTCAATATAAATTATTTACTAATTAAAATTAGGTAATCAAATATTTTAGGTAGTTTCTTATTTTAATTTTAAAAGAAAATCATAAAAAAAAAATACACAGCATGCATAACATTTTAGAATTAGTTGGATCATTGCCACATCATCGTCATTGCCAAATTTTATCTAGTGATTTCATGTTTAGCATCATAAAAATTAGATCATCCATATCACATCATCAGTCTAACAATTCATGCATGTTAAATGAGAATTCATGTAATCATAAAATTTAGATTAATTTGCATCCACAAGATGAAAAATGCAAAAAGCCATGCATTTATTTTTAATTAACATCTTGCAGATATTGAGACATTAATCAATGTGAAGTTATGCCTTGCTTAATGCATTGAGGTTTGCCTTATTTCTAACAATTTATTTATTACTTTGATTTATCGCGTGTTACATTAATTGATTGCGTATCTGCATAATCACCCATTACATGTTACTGGTTAGTCCGGTTAAATATTTTGAAAATAAAGACAAAAGGTACCGAAAATGCATTATATTATTATAATGTAATCAAGTTCTCGTATCCATAAATCTTTAGCTCGCAAACATCTTACTTTGATTACTAATCAACCCATGATAGATTAATGATAACTCCTAAACAAATTTAATTGCATGTAAAATTGATTAAATCAAAACCCCGAAGTTGCTATGATAAGGACTTGAGAGAGTTGTGCCGAGTCTTTGGCTTAGTAATCCATTAGTTTTCCTCTTCCTCTAAGGAAGTCAAGATAACTTACCAATACCCCTAACAGGTTTGTGAAGTTAATCAATTTTAAGTATTAAATTGTGATTAAAAAAAAAAAGACTTATAGTCGAGTCCTAACGAAGAAAGCTTTTGTGAGGCAACCTTCGGAACCTCTTGTCTCACTATTTACTTGGAGTTGGTAAGACAAGAACTGTCGTGACTTTAAGGGATTGATTTGGATTTTCGAGAAGTATGGATGAAAGTATCTTCAAAATTCCTTTTTGAAGACAAGTAAATAAACATCACAGGTGATCAATGAGTAGGCCCAGGTTGGCCTTTTGATTGGACCTCATAGGCTCTCCTAAACTCGAATGAAAAAATTATATAATTAATTTGCGGACTAGAACCTAAGCAGGTTCTTAAAATGTTCAAGGAGGGAAATAGGAGAGAGATCCACCTAATGTGGGAGATTCTGCGCTGTCCTTTGGATTTTCCCTTTATTAAGAAGATAGATAAACAGGGAATTTGGGGGTCTTACAATGAAGAAGATAGACTCCACGTTGAGGTGTACTTTTATATCTCGACTACCACCGAGTAAGTTGGTATAGTAGTCACCCGCATCAATCAGTAGGCCTGGGTTGGCCTTTTGATTGGACCTCAGAGGCTCTCCTAAACTCAAACGAAAAAAAATATATATAACCAATTTGCAGACTGGGCGTGTCTAGCTCAGTTTCAGCCAGTGGGCCCTATCGGAATAGGGTAGCTTTGTAGTCCCCCCGAGCTAGCACAGAAAGAACAGAATTTCTCCGTCTTGCGAGGATAAGACAGGGAGAGGATAGAGTTTTGCCCGATCAAAAATAAAAAAAATTCAAATCAAGCCTAAGTGGGCGTTAGGCAACATTAGTCTAATTAAGACACGAATTAATCAATCAAATGCTAACCATTAAAGTAGTCAAAGTAGAAACTTCCATAACGACGATTTTGTTCAAATTTCATTATCAACGAACCCTATAGTTGCTTCAAAGAGTGCTTTGTCGCTAGTAGAGGTGTTAAATGGGTTGTGCAACTCATTTATGATTAAATGGGTTGTTAATAAGTCAAGCTTTACTTCCTAAAGCACCCATAATAAATTTTAATGGGTCAAGACTAAGATATATGGGTCTTAAATGGGTCAGCTCTCTGACCCATTTAAAACCCATTAAAAATGAACCCACTTATTTTCACTCAAAGTCAAAACCTCACCATCTCTCTCTTCTCTCTTTAACTTTACAATTTTTTTTTATTTATAAAAACTGAAATTATAATTATTTTTATTTTATTTTAATTTTTTTTCTTTCTTCTTCCTTCGGTCGCCGGCACGGCGATGGTTGGTGAGGCGAGAGGCCTCGCCGACGCCCGATGAGGCTTGAGCCTTGCCGATCTGGCGAGACTTGAACTTGCCGGCATCGGGCGAGCAACGAGCCTTGAGCTTGCCGGATCCGGCGAGGCGGAGGCCTCGTTGACGTCGGCGAGCGGGCGAGCTCGAGGCTCGCCTATGGCCGACCGCCGATCGTTGTCGTGGCCGGTGGGCGGCCAAAGAAGAAGAAGAACAATAAAGAAAAAGAAAAAGAAAATTAAAAATTAAAAATTAAAAATTATACTTTAAAAAATAATAATAATAATTAAAATTTTATTTTTTAAATAAAAATAATTAAAATTCCATTTTTTAAATAAAAATAATTAAAATTCAAATTTTAAAATAATTATTTTAAAAATTATAAAAATTGTCCATTAAATTTGTGTTGTATAAAATTATTTTAGTTTTTAAATACATATATAAGAAATAATTTTTTTAGAAAAATTATTGATTGGATTTATATTTCTTGGAAGTTTTTAGTAATATAATCTTTAAAAAAATATAAGAATAAGTTTTCCTAAATTTGATTAAATATGAAAATATTTTATTAATATGGGTCGGGTTGGGTATGAGTTGGGTATGGGTTGAATAATTTACATTAGACATAAATGAGTCATAAATAGGTTAATGAGTTAATTTGAGTCGACCCATTAATGACCCGACCCAAACCCGACTCGATCCACCCTTTTAACAAATCTAGTCGCTAGATATTCAAAGGTTCACACAAGGCAGCCGAGGACGTCATTTAGGATCATACGTCACCATCACGCGAGCAAGTGATAAGGTCATGACGTCGGATTCTAGCGAGTGGTGAATTTTCAATGGAGAAAAAGGTTTCCAAAGTGTGTGGCGGCTGGCAATTATAGAGTCAAAGAAAGGACTCGCGCACCTTCTTGAAGAAGGCACGCTCTTTATCTCTAGCATTATCACAAGAACCGCACGAGCTAATTGTTGAAAGCAGGTCGTTGATTGATATACTTAACCGGGAATATAATGAAGCTTCGAAAATTAGGAGAGTCAAAGAAAGGACTCGGGCACTTTCTTGAAGAAGGCACGCTCTTTATCTCTAGCATTATCACAAGAACCGCACGAGCTAATTGTTGAAAGCAGGGTGTTGATTGATATACTTAACCGGGAATATAAGGAAGCTTCGAAAATTAAGATAGTATTAGTTCAACTTCAACTGATTTCCACCCACTAAAATCACTAAAGAGTCAAATCGAGCAAGTGATGAAATCAACAAAACTACAGTTCGCAGGATTCACTATGTCTCGTGTTGATATCGATATTCTTATAACTTGTCTTTTTTTATGAAAAGAGTTGCAGAGTAGGTATTTTCTACGAAACTCTTACCATCCCGCAAGACGATTTTTAGGTTGTCGAGTATGTATATATCTATATATATATGTGTGTGTGTATATATAGAGTGATGGAGAGAGAAAAGTGTAATGAAAATCATGAGATGTATATGCATTCTAAAATTTTCCAGTTGATTCAAACAACTCATGAAGCATTTTCAAAAACTGCCATGGTGAGGCCCATTTGATGACCAAAATGTCTAAGGTGCAAATTTTCCTCGCTGAAGCTTCATTTAAGTTGTCAAAGAAAGGACAAAAAAGAAAAACTAGAAAATAGAACTGTAGAGATAACTTAGAGCATTTGTAAGTCCAGTGTCGGTTCCAAAACAAGCGCATTCAGACAAATGTATATATAATAAGTGAAAATAACAAATAAAAAAAAATGTATGTCTGTATGTACTACATAACCAATTTGTACGGTCCCTACTTTTATTAAAATTTTGGGTAAAATTGCAATCTTTCGGTCTTCTAAAATGGAAAGTGGGTTCTGCCCTAGTCAAACATATGTAAGAGTTTTCTTTATGTGAGCTATATTAATTGAGATTGTAATTACCGTTTTACGAAGTTGGTTTAATAAGATAAGGCATAAGGTTTTCTTATCAGTTGAATATGGGCCTAGCTTGTGTGGGCCGAGTTGGGCCTAGCCCATGATGAGAGGGCCCGTCCAAAACTTTATAAATAGCGCTAAGGTTCTCTTCTCGTCCTCATTCTTCCAGAAACTCTCTCTCACCTCACATAAGGCAAGCTGTGAGTGGCGGTCTCATCGAGCCAGGAACCGAGGGTCATAGAGGAGAAGATCTTCGTCGTTGAAGGCTCGAATTGCTATTGTTTTGCTGTAAGAACTATGAATTCAAAATCAGGTACACAAATCTTCGTCTTCTCCTTTAAATTCTTCGAGTTTCTAGCTATGTCGATCTTGAGGATCCGTTTAGACGGCCTACAACATATGCTCACTATAAGGTGCTACTTTTGCCTGTAGCACTTGATTATAACTAAGTAAAAGGCTTTTTTCTTTTCCTCTCATAGACATCACGGACGCAATACGAACACACGACTCTACGCTTTTTTGATCAAAATCCTCGTACTTTCAGTTTTCTAGCCAAGTCATACCTCTATTTATAGTCTATGGTGGATGCCCTAAGTAAGCAGTATTTAATCCAACATCCCCCAATAATGTGCTTCGACGTCCATATTAATTGGATTTGGCAGGATTTTGTGCAGAGTTGGACTTGATTAGACATAGGGCCCGTTTGGTTTGGCTTTGGGGACATGCATATGCCTTTGAAGTAAAGAAGTTTTCCAAAATATTACATTTTTTGGTAAATTGTAACCTCAAATAACATTGAAAAATAGGTTTAGCATAAATACTGTTTGATAAAACCCATATTTATAAAGGGATTTTGCTATATATATATATATATATATATATATATATATATATATATATTTAATCTGAAAATTTAATCTCGTGTAAGTTGGCCATTGAACACCGCCGCCAACCACTGGCCAACCACCAGACAGCCAAATCTGGCCTCTGGATTGCCAAATCTAATGCTTGAGGTTGCAGAGGCTAGATCTAGCTTCAGGATTGCCAGATTTGGCCTCTGGATAGCTTGAAATCGCAGAGGCTAGATCTGGCTACTTGTGGTCGCAATCTCAAGCGACATCGCCTAGGTTGTGTGAACCTAGGTGACGCCACTTGAGGTCACGGAGGCCAGATCTGGCAACCCGAGGTTGTGCAACCTCAGGCGATGTTGCCATCGGAGGTTGTGCAACCTCAGGCGGCGTCACTTGATTCATGCAAGCCAAGTGATGCCACCTAAGCTCACGCACTCAGGCGACATCGCCTAAGTCATGGGTTGTGCCATCCCAGGTGGTGGTTGCTAGAGATGCATGACCCCCAAGTAATGATGACAGTCGCCGGAGAATAGGAAGATGAAGATGAACAAGAAGAAGACAAACAGTGACGCGAATGAATAGTACACTTGCATATTTGAAATGCCAAAAGCTTAAAATAAGTCTGGACTTGCATTGAGTTTTCAGCATTCTCAATATTAACATTTGGCCAAGGGACTTTCAAAAATACTTACTAAACGTCTAATATTTTCCCCAAGGGGTTTTGGAGGCCCTAGACTCCTTAGGAAAGCTGAACCAAATGGGGTCACTGTGTAGAAGTAAAAGAACTTGATTTGAAAAAGGCAAAAGTACAAGGACTTAATTGAAAAAAGTAGTTACCGTACAAGACACAAAAATAATATTTTTTCTTTTCTTTATTAATCCCGAGCTTTGGGCTTGTCGACATAGTTCATGCGGATTCTAGTTTTTCCTTCTCTTTTAACGAGTAATTCTAATTTTCAACAATCCATGAACACCTTGTTTATCTCACTTCTAAAAGCAAGAAAAGGACATGGACTGTTTCTAAATAGCATGTTTCTAAATCCCGTGGTGGTCTGAACCATAGGAGCACATCAAACAAGCAGAAAGGTTTAGGCAAAATTGCCTCCCGAGTCACTATTCTCTGCTTCTCTTCTTGGATCCTCGCACACTCTTCTTTCAACTTCGTGTTTTCTTCCTTTAAACAAGCCTTTCATCAATATGGAATAAGCCAGATGAGGCACTGCGTCCAATATAATCTCCTCCAATCGACAAAGAAAATTTGAACAGTTGAACTACAAACTGCAATCACCTCACTCTCTCTTCAGGAATCATTAATCGCATTCTTAACTACCAGGCACCAAGTTTTCCAAATTATATTTCAGAGAAAGCCTATTGAGATCCTATAAAAACGATTAAAAAGACATTCGATAAGGAAAGCAGGGTTGATTTTATTCTTTAATGAGAAATTCTTCTTCTCTCACTTGCTTGTCTCAAAATGTTTATGGGTGATTCTAACGGTTTCGGCTTTCGTAGTCACAATCAACTGTTCAAGGGTTGCCTTTTCAGCTGCAGCTCCATCTCTGTTTCTTTGAAGCCTAATATTCTGATCTCTCGGTTGTGCTAAGTGTGCCTCTGTCATAATTCACCTGCAGATATTCAAGAAAGCCATTTAAACATCCAAAAAATGTACCAACAAAAGAAAGAAGATCTATTTAAAAGAATTCAATGTGACTCCTCCATTTGCATTGAACATACGGAAGGGAAAAGAAAGAGATTTGTCAAGTATTTGGGTGGGCTACTCCAGACTATCTTCAACACACAGCATAAGGAAACAAAAATAGTACAAGAACCATAACCCGTATGCTCTGCAGATAAATACCATCGAATTCCATGCATGTAATTAGCAATCTTTCAGTGTGCTGTACAGTTTACCACTGAAATCAAAACTTAAGATCCCCACTAGCTTAAATTGCGAAACAGAATGGTGACACACCTGATCAACATGAATGCCATCCTTTATGGAAAAGAAAGCAATGGAGAATGCCCCTGAAAGTATTTGACATCCTTTCACATCGGATACAGAGATATATATCAGAATCTACTGTCATTGAATATACCTGTTCGGTGAATATACTCTGACTTTGTTCATATCTCAGAGGTTTCAGGTAGAGATAATCCTCTGATTCCTGTTTTCCATGGCTACCAAATTTTTCCGACTCATTTAGGATTGGTTTATATATAGAACAGCCACCATAAAATATGTGGCGATTTACATGAGTTGTTCCGCTTCTGTTGTAACAAACATAGAGATGACCAGAGGGGTTGTACATACATTCTTCACATTCGCCAGGCTTCTTTTCCACCTTCGTAAATTGTTGCCATCCTCGACCCTGTCTTCCTTTTCTCTTTTCACCTGTGCTTATCTTGAAAGGAGTAGCATCTACATCGACAATGATTCCATTTGCTGCATCAACCATCTAGACAGAGAAGTTAACGGAATGAGTGCATTGCACTCTACGTCATGATAAAGTAATGATCCACCTAATAAGAAGGAATGCTAATTGCAGTCAAGGCAAATGAGCTCGCAAAGTCTTAACGGGTACCTGAACAATAAAAAGCTTGGAGTGATAATATCGAGTTTCTAAAAGAAGAGCACTCACAGATGGGGCCAACTGCCGATTCAATCAGTGTATAGGAATGCAGAACATCCATGTTGGGGACACCACTCAAAGTGAGAAATTAAAGGAGATGATACTCGAGAAGTTGCTTGGCTGAGAAGCTCCCAAAATGGATCAGAAGCTCAATACCACTTCAAATTTCCTGGGATCATGTCGATCTCACGATTTTTATTTATCCATTCACAACTTGCAAATCATAACGAAGCATGACACGGTTGAACTGGTGAATGTTCTTTTCACATAACAACAAATTGAGACAAATGAAAGCAGAGCTGAAACTAGAACCAAATTCATCCTCCATCTTCCTCACAGTTCACAGTACATATACCCTACTTAACTCTATCGGAACCAGCATATCATAATGTCAGGTTTCACCTTTGATCAGTTTAGAGCAACACTCACCCTACATCAATAGCGCCACCGGAGACTTGTGACATGTTTTTGATCAGCAAGAACAATTAACCAAAAACAAAACTTTATGAGCTAGGAGACAAAGATACACAAATATCATAAGAAGGACACTAAAAGTGTCATAATTTTTGTCATAATTTTTGTACAGTGCTTACTTTAGTACTAAAACTTTTCAATGAATCTCTTATATGCCTCATCGAAAGAAAATGATCACTTAAGTGCATCGTTAAAAAGTTTGGATACTTCATAAAAAATTTATGGCAGTTCTAATATCCTTTTTTCCATGAATATCCAACAACCAACCGACATTACAGTCCCCTAAAGAGCGTCAGAAATCACACCCAGCAAAGATCCTAAAGCTAAACAGGAAGCGAAAGCCATTTAACAGTAATTAAGAGAATGAAAATAAAGAACCTCGGGAGGGCGCAAGGGCATCCGATGAATGCATTTGAGTCGAGCTCGTAGATACAGGACAACGAATAACAAAAAGTTGGAAATTCAATGCAACCAACCCTCAGACCAAAAAAAAAAAAATTCCAACCAACCCGAACTGGATTTGGTTGAAATCTCGGAGCTCCTTCTACCGCCGTGCCCATCCTTGAAGAATCAAGTTGAGGGGCTTTTGCCTTTTCTCATTAATTGAGTTTAATAAAATCTCGAGTTATTATCTATTAGTGGGAACTTAATAGACGTAAGCATAAGTAGGGATTTTCTTTTTTTTCAGAATAGATAAATCATAATAAGTGTTGATAAATGTCATAAAGCCATTAGCAAAAAAATAAAATAAAATAAATGACCAGCGACTTTCCTTTCAGATAACTTATTGGTGACAAATCAACACTTTCATGCAATTACCAAAAAAAATTCAATAGTTTGCAAGTTAGCAATTTTTGTGCTAACTTTCCTACTTTTATCTATATAGCTTACTCACCTTTTGAACTTAGCAACTCATACTAACATTTTCAGTCTAAATTAGCGTGAATTACCAATTTTTCTCCCATTAAGTTATTACTTAGTGTTGGGTTATCAACTCTCATTTGTTTTATTTGATTTTTTAAAAATTTGCCAACTTTCCTTACCATTTAGGGCCTGTTTAGCAACGTGCCAAACAATGCCTGATTCTTATTTTTTGTTCCTAGAATTAGTTTGGGATGAGAATCGCGTTTGGTAAAATTTTTGTTTCCGAGAACAAATTTGTTCCTGGGAACAGATTGGGAAGAGAATTGAGAATAAAAAAAAATATGATTCTTCGTCCGAGAATCAAAAAAAGAATCAAAACAGTGAAACTCTCATTCTTCCCTTCCGTCATTCCGCGATTGTCGTCCACCACCGCCCGCCGCCTGCCGCCGCCATCCGCCGCCGGTCGCCGGTCTGGCGAGCTCGCCGGAGGCTTGCCAGGCTAGGGCGAGGTCCGGCGAGCTCGCCGGAGGCAAGCCCAGCCACCGGCGGACCTTGCCGAGGGCCAACGACACTTCGGTGAAATTAATTTGGAACAAAATCAATTAGCATGGTATCAAACGCAATTCTATTCCAGAATAAAAAAATTTTGGACAGTTATCAAACACGTTTTTTTACTCAGAATCAGTTCCCGGGAACAAAATAAAAAATAATAATTTCTAGTTAGAATCAGTTCCCGAGAACAGAATCGTTACCAAACGTGCCCTTACACTTATATATGCATTTCTTTGTGATATCATGAATTTCATATCTTTTTTTTTTGTAAATTACCAGCCTTAAGTAGAGTGAATTACAAAATTTTCTTTGGTTAAGTTACCAATTAGTTTTTCATTACCAATTCATTTGAGTTAATTAGTAAGCTTATTTCCCTTTTAATTACCAATTTTTCTTATTTTTGACAAATTATTATTTACCTTTCTTGACTATGCCTAAAATTTATCATTTGTTATATGGAATTATTGACTTCAATTTACGTAGTTTATAAACTTCTCTTCGGTCAAGTTGTTAGCTAATTCTTATTATCAACTCTTATCAATGTTAGTTACATATATATTTTATTGGGTAACTTAATCAGGAATAGAAAAGTTGGTAAGTCACTCAAATAAAGTTAGTAATTATATAATAATTGGTACATTTAAGGCATTGATAAATAAGTTAAAAAGAGTCATTTTAAGATAAGACAATTTTCTTATCCAAGATAAGAAAATCAGTTAATTTAATAAAAAAGGAAAAATATCGCAAAAATCTCAAACTACACCCACTATGACACAAATACCCCAAACATTTTTGTTGTGTAACTGAAAATCCTAAATTTGTCCACTGTGACACAAATAGCCCCAATTTTTGTGTCTCAGAAAAACTCAAACTTATATATATGTGACATATATAACTTCTATTTCTGTTCCATTCGGTGTTACAAGAAAATAGCAGGGTACCTGTGTCACAATGAGCATAATTTGAGATTTTTTGTGGTGCCAACCCTAGAAAAAACTAAATAAAAATCGATAATTAACTCAAATAAGAGAACTAGATAAAAATTGGTAATTAGCTCAAATAAGAGTTAGTGATGTATAATTAGTAATAAGCCACTCAAAGAAAAATTGGTAAGTTCATATGAAAGTTGATAAATTTGAGATGTTTGTAAGAAAGTAAAACAAAAATTGGTAAAAAAATAACAGAAGTTATTCATTTGCATATTGTGCTAATTTTATAATGATGTGGATAAGTTACTAATAAATTATCGAAAAATCAGGTAATCACTAATCGTCTTAAGGAATTATCAATTCTTTCTCAAGGTGTTCAATGACAGACAAGCTAGCGTCGACGTAGAGATAAAAGTCTAACCAACGAACAAATATTCGTCTTATTGGCTTAATCATGACGGGATGTTGGCACAGAGTCTTTTCTAACGACGGCAAATTGCTCGTCACTAACTGGCACAATTATTATTATTATTATTATTATTATTATTATTATTATTATTATTATTATTATTATTATATATATATATATATATATATATATATATATATATATATATATATTTGCAAATAGTCTACTGGTATATATCGTTCTTGCTTCCAGCTACTGGAATTCACGATGAAGACAAGTGGCATTTCCTAAAGAAATTTGTTTGCGTTAGTTTCAAAAAGATTGATGTTTAAAGAACATTTGCCATAATTTCATCGCCATATTGAGCAAGGCAAAATGCCTTGTCTACCGAATTCATGCAAAGTAGGTTCATGAGATTAAAACTTTCATATGGAAATAAATTATGCCATAAGTCCAATTTCATGGTGGACTATCCGTCCAACGCTTGCGAAGAGAAATTGATCCTGTTAAATGATGTTTGTGTTTGACTTTGCCGATTGATAATCGTATTCCATGGAACTAGATATGATGTATCTGAAAACTGTCTAGAATTTAGGAAGTGAAATAAACGTTCCGAACTAAAGTTTCGCAGAAGTTTCATATGCCTTGTAGAATGACCTCATCACTTTGAAGCCGAAGCCATCATTGAAAAAGCCACAAAGATGAAGAATTGGTGATAAAGTCGGCTTCGTCAATTGTCAGAGGTAGATTGGGCAAAAGAAAAAATTGTCAGAGGTAAAATTCAAGATTCTCTGTACATATAATGCTCGGAAAACACGAGGAAATACCATCGACGGCTTGAAGACAATGGGAAGACGGTTGCTTTGGGGAAATATAACCTGCCATAGTAATTGTCGCGACCAAATTTTTTCGGGGGGTGAACCACCTATGATTTGGCTAATGGATTGTTAAGCCTAGACTTAACTCGGGCTCTCCCAAGCCCATACCAATTCGTGACTTAGGTTTAAATTATTAACATGCAATTGAATTTTAATTAAGAGTCACCACAAATCTATTTTTGGTGGGTCGATTAGAAACCCAAGTAAAGTAATGGGAGATTTACTTCACTTCTACGAACCAGAGATTATGGGTACGGGGACTTGATTACACTAGATTTCTCTAATGCCCTTTCGGTACCATTTTTTTAATTTCAAAAATGTTTTTTGCAAGCAACTTAAATTGATTTTAAATTCTAACATGTGAGGTGACCATGCAGGTGCGCAAACCATCAATTTAACACTCAATAAAGCAAATGAATAAATTGCAGGACTTACCTCATAGCAACGAAAGCATCTGCAATGTTAGTTTAGAATTCACATCAGCAGTCCTAAATATGATTTCTAATTAACACGCAATTTTTGTTTTGTTTTCACTTAATTAATGAAAATCATGCAATATGCAATGCATGCCACTAATTTAACATGAAATGATATGACATGTCAACATGACTTAGCTATATGACCTAAGCAATATGACATAACTAAGCATGTAGTTTATCCTAAGCATGAGATGATTTATTCTAAATAATTTTTTTGTATTTTCTATGAGATTCGAAATTAAAGAAATGCAACATTTAAATATGCAATCTAAATTAATCTAATGACCTAATTCTAATGACAGGCAATTTCTAATTAAATGCAATGCAATGACGTACAAAATTATTTCAATTAAAATGACATGTGAGCTATATGTCACGCAACATTTATTAAATGACCTAATCTGATGACGGTAAATTTCTAATTAGAAATGAACCTAACAATAATCACTAAATGACGTGCATTTCATGATCCTAAATCTATATGACATGCAAATGACATTTTTTATTTTAAAAATGCAATCTATCCTAGGAATTGCAACTAACTTATCCTAAGACAAATTTTATGAAATCTCAAATGATCTAGCTAGATTAAGATTCTATCTAATTTAAACTAGGGATTAAGTCATTTTAAATCCTAATTTAAACTAAGACATTATCTAAATCTAAAATGCCATTTATCTAAAAGATGATCTAAATTTAAAATGAAACGTGCAATTCTAATCTAATATGCACAATGATTTTTTTTTTTATGGTTTTCTTTAATCTCGAAATTAAAATTAATACATAATTAACATGCAATTCAAATAAAAAAAACTAACAACCTAAATGAATGCACTTTTTTTGGATTTTTTTTATTTAAAAATTCATAATAAGATTGCAATCCTAATATGCAAGATAACAAAAACAAACCTAGTCCTTACGGATTTTTCTTTTTGATTTTTTTATTTAAAAAAAATCGAAATCAGATTGCGATTTTAACCCTAAGACTAAGAATATTCTAAAACATACTTAATCCTAATTTGAATTTTTTTGATTTTTTTCTCTTATGAAAATAAAATTGATCCAAACACACGATATCAAATCAAGCAAGATAATATTGATATCTAAAAATTGGCGAACCGTATCTCGCGCATGAGATCGGGTTGACCAATTTTAATTTTAAATCGCAAATCAAATCTCGGGCTTGAGATTGGATTGTTGATTTTTATAAGGGATTGCGAGTCGGATTTCGGGCGCGAAAATCGGACTATTAATTCCTTGCTTGGGGGGATTTTCATGTTGGAACATCAATCATATATTTAGGAATAATCCTACTACGGAAAAAAAGAGAGTAAATAAGTGAGAATAACATTAAAAAAAAATAAAGTAAATAAAAAAAAAAGAACCACCTAATTGATTCCCTTTTTTTCTTTCTCCGGTGAGGGCAGCAGATCAGAGGTCTGGCAAGGAAGAAACTCCGGCGGCAGCAGGTGGCGGAGTTCGGGAAGGGGACTCGCGGGTCACTGCCAATTGCGAACAGCGGGTGCTGTGCAGGGGGTTTGGATCCGAGCGGCGTCGGCAAGGGGAGTCACGGACGACTGGGCTGGCGTCGCGGGTTGCTCGCGAAGGAGGCGCGGCGAGGCTCGACGTCGTGGTGGCGCGGGTCGTCGGGGCTCGTAGACGGAGACCGGCAGCTACGTCGGCGCGGGGAAGGCGGAGGCGCGGCGGAGCTTCACGGGTCGTCGAGTTGGGCGACGAGCAGCTCGTGGGCGATGGAGCGACGGTAGCAAGGCAACAGGGGCGTCGTTCGGAGCGGGGCTCAAGCGGAGGCGCGGGTTGGCGCGGCGGAGTGAACACGAGCGGAGCAGGGGTAGGAGCGGCGTCGTGCGCGGATCGGGAGCAGTGGGGCTCCGGTTTCGTCGGATCTCGGCTGAAAACGAAATCGGGTCAGGAGCGATCGGCACCTTGGTCGTCGTGGGGGAGACTTCGGCTACAGGGACGCCGAGGTGGAGACGCAAGCAGGGACCGACGGTGGGCGCGGCGGGCTACTGGTCGGCGCTTGGGTCGTCGTGGGTCGGCGCGACGATGGCTGGTGGAGACGGCGGTGTGAGCGCAGCGCGGGTGAAGAGAAACTGGCGATTGGGGCAGCGAAAGTGGGGAAGATGATGAACAGTAGGAGTCAAATCACCTTTTTTTACTTTTCTCCTCTCTCTCTCACGTCCCCCTGTGTACTTTCTGCAGCTTCTCCTTTTCTTTTCTCTTTCTGAATTTTTTCCAAAAGAAGCCCCCTTTCTCTTTCCGTACACAATTGCTTTTATAGGTAAAAATAAGTAATCTTCGTAGAATATTTTATCTAGTTTTTTTCAATATGCACGAAGATAATCTATAACCTCCCCATCATCCAAATCCTTATCTAAAAAATATTCTCCCTGATTTCATCATCTATTGATAAAAAATAAGATTACAATGCGATTTTTTTTAATTTTCAAAAACCATAATATCGCATCAAATCTTAATTTTTCGTAAGATAATCAATTAAAAATAACGACGGACTTGGGTTAATTTTATCCTTTCATGGGCCTAGCCCGGCCTACCGAACTAGAGCTCAAAACATAAAATTTGAGCTCATCCGCCACCGGTCCTAAAAATGAAAATAAAATGCAAAACATGTAAATTAAAATAAATACACCTAAAACTATATGCTATGCAATTAATTAATTAACTAATATTTTTTTAGGGGTTAAAATTAATCCCTAATTTTTTAATGCAACTAATAATTAAAAGAGTCACCAAAATTTAGGTGTCAACAGTAATTAAGCTTGAAAGTCGCTTTAAGGATGGATACGAGTTTGATTTTAAGAATCCGTTCTCTACCAATAAAAAATTGCCGAAACTACAGTCCTCTTATCGCTGCATGTAGTTGGACAAACACCAAAACCATACCTTAACTTTCGTCCGACGAGCAATCACTTACATAACTTAGCTTTTAAAAATATAAAGTACATAACTGAGTTATAATTTTTGAGACCACTTTGCACCATTACATCTACTAATTATCCTTGTGTCCCTGCTTATGATAATGTCGTTCTTTAAAAACAAAAAAACAAAAAAACCCATTCTCAAAATCCCAAGCTTTCACATCCATAAAAAAGCACTCAAAATCAATTAAAAACCGAACGTAGATCTAAGTAATATGCTAAAATGAATTTGCAAGAATGGGTTTTTGAACTTTCAAATGTAGGGTTCTGCTTAAAGATATATGAGATGAGCGGATGATATTTGCAGAAATTGAAGCATGTAGATGGTCATTGGATCAAAAGTGGAGTATATATCTTTTTATGTTTCTCCTATACACTGCCGGTAAAAGACCATCAAAACCTTTAGGGAAACTGAAAGCATCATTTGGTGAATAAAATATTCTTAAGTGGACGGTCAGCGGGCGGAATTATTTGTAATAAGTGGGGCGGAAGTGAAGATTATTAGGGCCATCTCAAAAAGCCAAATTGGAGTGAAGAGACGAGAAGTGACTTAAGAGATTTTATTTTTCTTAAAAGGGGAAAAGGACATTGAAAATAGATCTTACACTTAAACAATGCATTTAAGCTTTTATCCATGTACACCTGTTTATTTTCAGACCACCATCATCTGAACGGTAAGCTATGTGGTATGCTGTAGTATTATGCATTGCAGGAGTACCCGCTTCAGTACTGCTATAGCAACTGCAAAATTTCTCTGCAAAGGAAGGAATTCAACAGAGGAAGATGCACGAAAGTCCTTGAGATAGAAAAAGGAGAAAAAATGGAAAGATAACTCTTGTTTATGGAGTGTTCACGATTTTCTTGTCCCGTTGATTTACTAGGAGATATCTCGTCTCTTCATATGTGCTCTTATGTGACAAGTGTAACTAGTGATTTGGATGGCGGGAGTTTGTTCTTGATTCTCACCTGTAATTTCTCATCATCTCATAGTGCAATACTCCACTTTTGCCCATGGATATAGTTAAATTGTCAAACTACGTAAGTACATCATTAGTTTTTGCTTTATTATTTGTTCGAATTTTCGAATGTCTTAACTTTTTTGCAATCGCACTCGATAGAGGAATAGAACAAACAATTCTTTATGTATGGAGCATATATACCTATATAAGCACACTTAGCAGTACATCAAAATCTAAAGAAAAAGGCTCATGGAATCGATAGTAGACATACCGGATCTTGATCATTTTTTATTATTCTCTTGTATATGCGCTTAATATGAGGACATGAACCCTTTTCCCGTCGAGAGCTATATTGTTTCCGTGGATGAGATCCATATATAAACTGGATTTTTCTAAGGACTGCTAAAACCAATTGAGTTGTTCCCAATCCCATATCGGTTCTTCTATTTCCATGCCTGTGGTCTCTCCGTCACCGGAAATTCCAGCATTATTTTCTATCACCGGCCTTGATGAGGATGCCAATCTGTGGCCGGTGCTGCCACCATGTCCACCTGCTACTGTTTCTCCAGCCACCAACTCCAATGGTCGACGATCAAATGCTCGAGAGCTCCCAGACACAACGTATACACGGCACAGTGCGAATTCATGCCTCAACTACAACGTTTCAAGTGGAAAAAACATGAAAACAAATTTGTTGCACCCAGAAAAAAACTGAGAATGAGAATTACATTAAAAAAAAATGTGAAGATGAATGTTTTCTGACACGCTAGTATATGGCTCTGGCAAGCTAATCTAAGTGCCTAATTTTTTTTATTTACTGACGCTAATTCTTATTAAGGGCTATAGTTCAAAATTTTGTTCTATCAATTTTTTGATAGGTGTGTTATAAATATGAACATCACTCACTGACAAACTTAACTACAAATGAATTTGGTGATGTCCACGAACGTAACTTACTGATCAGAATATTGGTTCCTCGAATCAAGAATGAAGAAACAAGTGACTCATCTAATAAATGCCAAGTTCAATTGCACTGACTAAACGAAGGGATGACGAGCATATGGATGTGTACACTTAACAATCTAGTTATTTATGTCAAATATATATAGTCATTAATCGATCAAGTAATGCATGTGTAAATAATGTTTTCCACAGTCTGATATCTCTCACAAAAGTTCCAGACTGATCATGCAATTAACTAAAATGAAGATCAAATTCAATTAGTTCAAGCATGCGCTTACCCTAAACTTGGGCATACTAGAACTTGCACAATTGGAATAGGGAGGTGAGATTATATGTGCGGCTCTGTAGTCATTCAATTTCCATTTGGTTTTGGTTCCCGTTGGAGCTTTTCCCACGTAGAAGACCATGGACTTCTTTATCCCAATCACTTTGTTGTCCGATGAGTGGATGTAACCAGGCGATCCAGTGGCCTTCCAATAACCCACCGCCGTGCTTCTGCTTGGTCTCCCTCCTCTGGCTTCTCTCTCCTGCATCGGAGCGAAGAAGAACCACTGCTCTTTGTCTTCTCGGCACAGCTCTCCAGAAGGCTCTGCAGCGGCAAAGCACACAAAACACCACAAGAGAAAGCCAAAACTTCATGTACAATTCGCCACAAGTTTGCATATTTATCAGAACCCAAGATTCCGTTTTAGTGACAATGAACGACAAACATCGAGAAATGAAGAAATGCCATTAATGATTTCTTGTTCTTGTACCAGGGAGATTCCATGGCTCGGTGGCATAAATGTCGAGGACTGGAATGATCCGGCGGAGCTGGTCTTGTAGCGAGCCCTCGAGCTGGTTGTGCAAATAGAAAGAGATGAGCTCTTCCTCCGTTGGGTAGAACCTGAAGCCTGTCGGATGATCCTCCATCGTCTTTCTCTTTAGCTATATCCTATGTTTTTAAAGTTGGGATGTGCTTTTATGTATTTAACTTGGCACCAGAACCGGTAGCGTGTGTTTTGGAGAACATAATAGATCTGGACTAGGCCTATATATAGAAGTGGAGCACTTGGTCCCTAAAAGAGGAAAATTTTCAACGTGTGCAATGACGTCAACAAAAAAATATTGAGGACATTTCATTTTAGTCGATTAAGATCCATTTGGAGTGACTTTCTTCTTTAGTTTTTCACTTTTCAATATTTGAGAGTTGCTTTATACTGTAATGAACGCGTGTGCGGAATCTTTAAAATATTATTCATATTTGCTTTTGTAGTTTGTAGCTAGATTTCGTCTCCTTCTGTTTTATAGAAAATGAACTTTACAGAAAAATATTTTCAAAGAAAATTATCATGAAATAATTGGTTTAACTTTGTCGTATCTGGTTGTCTCTTGCAAAATAAGATTGAAGTTATATTCTGATTTTTGTTATGAAAAAACTCTGAAGCAATTTTTTTAGAAAAAAGGAAACCTCAAGTAGAGTGCTGGGATCCAGGTATAGATGCTAAGGTCTTGGGCTAGGGAGGATAAGCCGTTTTATTAAAAATGATTTCTCACTTTCTGAAAAGCAACTCATTTCCCGAATTTAAATACGAAGCTGATTATGAAAAGACTCTCCATCAACTTTTCTTCTAAGGGATTGAAATGCTAGGAAAAAGAGGAAAATATTTTCTACGCATGGATTATTTTGGACAAAACAAATTGAGTATTCACGTCGAAATTTTTTTGCAGAAGTTAATAGTTGGCATTTTGCTTAAAGAGAGCCTAATCAAATTGTGAATCCAAATTGATATAGGATCACCACTCACACTCCACAAAAAGAGACTCAGAACTCAACATGTACAATACCCGATGATTTCTACCCATCATCTAGTCAATTAAGGATACTTTCCATCGTCAAGTCTGCAAAATATATCTCCTTCTTCAAACATTATTATTTTTTATCAGAAACATGTTGGACGCAAATTGCGCAACCCCAAGATCTCCATAACCAGAACAAAAACATGCATAATTGAGTAGAAAGATTAACGCACCTGTTTTGGGATCCATCGAACATAAAGTGGAAGCAGAAAAATGATTACCCACATATATCAAGGGGATCCACGCATCAAGTCCTTCTCCTCTATTGCCCTCCGTATCATTGGCTCAATGAGGCGGCCCCCCTCACGTTTAGCGTTAGGTAAATGCCTCTTGGGTGAGGATACATGTGAGAATTAGGGTTAGAGGAGAGACTTGAGCACTATTTATAGAGTTTCCAGCCAGTCCCCCTCATTACGGGCCAGGCTCAACTCGGCCCACACTAGCCAGCCCATATTAGACTAATTAAGAAACCTTCTATCTCTCTTTAGACCAACCCTGTTTTACGGTAACCGTAAAAACAGTAAATTACAATATCAATTAATTTAGTCAACGTTAGGAAAACTCTTACAAAACATTCACGCGATCAGGACATAAAACAGCTAAGAGACAGCAAGGCAGAGAAAGACCACCGTCATATTCTTCGTCACCGACCATGTAAAGTCAACCTCGTCTTCACTGTTTCGCCAGCTAGTTCCGAAACCCTAATTTTCCATGCAGTAATCTCGGTAAATTTTGGTCAGTTCCTGTGGTCGGCTCATCCATTTGCATGTTCCTACTCGCGAAAACTATATCCTATGGCCATCCAAAAAGCTGATATGTGACCACTCGTCGTATTGTGAGTGGCTTTGGGTGGAGGACAAAGATAGAAGTAGCGTTAAAAGAGCACTTCAATTAGATTTTGTCGACAATATTAAAT
The DNA here is from genome assembly GCF_016545825.1 of Eucalyptus grandis. Lineage (NCBI taxonomy): Eukaryota > Viridiplantae > Streptophyta > Magnoliopsida > Myrtales > Myrtaceae > Eucalyptus > Eucalyptus grandis. The sequence continues at coordinate 5,114,556 of NC_052621.1, read as the reverse complement.
TAGCACCGAATCTGGAAGAATATTTAGGGCGAAGTTTTTTCTTCTTTCGATCATTTGAAATTATTGCATCAACATACTCAATTTTAAGGAGTGGACCGTCCTATTGTTCCATTTCAAAGAAAAAGGAAATTTTTCCCCCGTTATTGTAGATGTTTAAAGGATTTGGCACATATCAATAAACTGTTGGTTAAAGAAAAATTATCAGTCAACTGATTTTTTTTTTCTTTGGTGATTCTTTATGGACACTTCAATGAAAATACATTATTTTTTGACAATTTGCAAATTATTGATTGTTTTTACCGACGTTTATTTGTCTTTCTTACCTACTCTTTTGTTAATCTTTTTTTATTTGAGTGACTAACCAACGTTTTTCTTTTTGAAATAGCGAATCATTTTGGGGTACCGTGATTCTCATTGGAGTTACTTATAAACAATTTATTTGGTTTACCAACTTCAATAAAAATACATTATTTTCTATACGGTTTTCAAATTACCAATTTTTCTTTATTTTTTACCAATTTTTATTTGTCTTTCTTGCCCACTCTCGTATGAATCTTTTTTATTTGAGCGACTAACCAATGTTTTTCATTTTGAAATACCAACTCATTTTGAAGTACCAATTCTCATTGGAGATACTTATAAATAATTTATGTGGTTTCTTAAAATTGATTTATTTTTATTGTGGTTTACCAACATTCTTTCTTACAAATGTCTTCAATTTATTGCTCTTATATGAATTACCGATATTTTTCCGTATTACTAGCTTTTTTCCATTGGGTTACTATTGTTGGAGAAATCCTCGTGAAGTGTTTTGAAGTTGACAAAACGTTTCCATCAGTCTAGTCTGAAGGCTTGTAGACTCTGCTATTTAAAGTCTGAAGACCTCCGGACAGCCAGACTCAAGACTAAAAGTCTATCCTCATTGACAGTTTCTAATCCGTTGAAGAAAGGCTTTCCAGAACTGGATGTTTCATTAAGGATGTGGCCTTATCGACTAGAGAAGATCTCTTGGCTGGATATGACATAACGAAATTCTTTATTTGATCATAATTGATTCGAAGATTAAAGATCCGATGATTGGCAAAGTAAACTTGGAAGGTTCTACTTATGGAAACCGAGATCCTGATTGTATGGACGAACAAGATTGATGGGCTATCGACATGTTCCTTTAATAGCTTGAATGATCTTCCTAATTGATTCCGTCCAACGGGTAGATTGGAGGAATTCCTTTGGTAAGTGCCAACGGGTATGATGGCATGAAGGAGTATATAAGGAAGACGTTCCAGTTGTTTGAGAGTGTGCACGATAGAAGAATTCCAAAGTCTGAAGCTTCTTGTTCTTAGTCAATTCATTTGTTGAGCAAAATCGTGTAAACAAAAGAGAGTCTATATTCGTGAGAAACCTTGAGGAAGTGTGGTAGAACATCTACACTGTGGAATCAAGGAAAAGCTGTGTTGTAACTTCTCTTTTGTTTATAGTGAAATCTAGCCGGTGGGTTGTCAGTGCGGAAGAGTGGACGTAGGCTTGGAATAAGCCGAACCACTATAAATCTTGTGTTCATTTCTCTCTTCCCTAACCTTTACTTTACTTTGATCGTATTTTCCTTTCTATTGATTGCCTAGAATCGCTTCCGTATCTCGAGAATTTGTTTGTGCACCTATTCACCCCCTCTAGGTGCTTATACTAGCTATCTCAATTGGTATCAGAGCCTGTGTACTCACTTTTGTTTGAAGTGTTTTACTTCAGAGTTAAAGATCCATAGCTAGTATGTTGGCTCCAGGATTGGTAGAAGGGCAAAGCAATACCAGACCACCTTACTTTGATGGAAATGATTACAACATATGGAAAAAAACAAGATGAAAGCATTCCTAAGATCAAAGGATCCTCTGGAATGGGACGTTGTAGAAAAATGAATCATTCCTAAAGCTGCATCAATCTCAGAAAGAGGAAAAGATGTTGTTGAGTCTAGCGAAATGACTTAAGAAGAGATAATCAAGAGACAAGCTCTTGATGCAAAAGCAATTTATTCCTTATATTGTGCTTTATCCCCTACTGAATATAACAGAATATCTTCATGTGTTACAGCCAAAGAAGTCTGGGATAGATTACATATTACCTATGAAGGAACCGATCGAGTGAAAGAAACTAGAATCAACATTCTCCTCGGCCAATATGAAGCCTTCAAAATGAAACCAGGAGAATCTATAACTGATATGTTTAGTTGTTTTACAGATGTTGTGAACGGTCTTGAAAATTAAGGTCAACCAATTTCTGATCCCATGAAAGTAAACAAGCTACTGCGTGGACTCTCCAAGGATTGGAATCACATAAAGACCTCAATCAGAGAGACCCAAAGAATCATGCCACTATCTGTTGATGAGTTGGTTGGGACTCTTGATCTTATGAAGTTGAGCGAATCAATGAAGACGAAGACCCTAAAGGTAAGAAATCCATTGCATTAAAATCTAATGATGATTCGATGTTACGATTCTGAAGACGATATGGATGATGAGGAACTTGCTCTCATGATAAGAAGATTCAGAAAGCTGAATAGAAAAGGAAGAAGATTCAATCCAAAGAAACAAAGTTTTCAAAAGCAACAGACTAAGTTTGTTGAAGATGATGAATCAAACAAAGATGTAGTCTGCTTTGAATGTAAGAAAAATGGACACATCAGACCTAACTGTCCTCTTCGAGAAAGAAGAAAGGAAAACTGAAAAGTACCGAAAAGCTCTTAAAGCTGAAACACGGAGTGATACGAGTGTGAAGAAAGTGATGATGATTATGCCAATATATGTCCGATGGCACAATCGGATTCGGATTCAAATTCCGAGACAGATTTAGACTCAGAAAGCGAATTTGAGGTAAGTAATTTCAAAATCCCTATTAAGGTTTCAAAGTATATTGATGAATTGTGTTTTAGTTTTAAGACTTCTCTTAAAAGAATTTCCGAACTAAAGAAGGAAAATTCTGCTCTAAAACAACAGGAAAATATTTTGAAAGAAAAAGTGAAAAGTTTAGACAAGAATGTTTCTTCTCTTAAAGAAAGTGAAGATAATTTGTTAAAAGAAAATGCATTCTTGAAAAGTGATATCTCAAATATTTCCAAAAGATTTTCTATAGGATTTGAGAAACTTGAAAAAATTCTCTCTGTTCAAAGACCTTATTTTAATAAATCTGGTTTGGGAATGACTGCTGAAACCATTTCTTTAATTGATTTTCCTAAGGTGAAGGAAAGAATCAAACAAAGACCCACAAGAGATGCTTACAAAAATCATTTAAAAAGAATCTTTGTAAAACCAGTAGGTCGCAATGCTCTCAGATGCTCAAAATGCAACAGTGTAGATCATTTTGAAAAAGAATGTCCTATGATTTGGAAACCTGTTAAAAAGGTATGGGCAAAAACCGCATATCATACTAACACCAATGGACCCAAGAAAATATGGGTACCAAAGAAGGTTTGAGTTTCTTTTTTAAATGCAGGTCACCATCAAGAAAAATGTAAAATGGTATATGGATAGTGGATGCTCAAGACACATGACAGGAGACTCAAATTACTTCATAAAGCTTGTTCGAGTAAATGGTGGAAAAGTCTCTTTTGGAGGAAACAACAAAGGAAAAATTGTGGGATTTGGAACTGTAAAGATTGGAAATCTCAAAATCAGCAATGTTTCCTTAGTGGAAGGACTCAATTACAATTTGCTCAGTATTAGTCAGCTATGTGATACTGGCTTCAAAATCAACTTTCAAGAGGGAATATGTTCTTGAATTAGTAAAGATTCTACTCAGTCATTCATGGGTCGAAGACATGGAAATATCTACCTCTTGGATGTGAAACCAGATGAATCACAATGTCTAATCTCAATCCAAGACGAAGCAAACTTATGGCACAGAAAGCTTGGGCACGTCAACATGAAGCAAATAGCCAAAATCTCAGCAAAGAAGCTTGTTCGTGGTCTACCCAATTTATCATACCAAAAGTCTGATCTATGTACACCATGTATATTGGGAAAACAGGTAAGAAATTCATTTAAACCAATAAATCAAGTTTCCACTAACCGTGTACTGCAGCTTCTGCATATGGATCTTTTTGGACCAACCAGAACGCAAAGCATTGTAGGTAAGAAATACTGCCTGGTAATTGTGGATGATTACTCACGATTCACTTGGGTATATTTCTTGGCAAGTAAGTCTGAAACCTTCTCTTACTTTGAAAAGTTTGCTAAAAAGGTTCAAAATGAAAAATGGTATGTTATCTCAAGTATAAGAACATATCATGGAGGTGAATTTGAAAATCATGATTTTACAAAATTCTGTGATGAATCTGGTTTCCAGCATGTATTCTCCTCTCCATATACTCCGAGCAAAATGGAGTTGTGGAAAGAAAGAATAGATCTCTTCAAGAAATGGCTAGAACTCTTTTAATCGAAAGTAACATCTCTTCACGTTTTTGGGCTGAAGTAGTTTCTACAGCATGTTACATTATAAATGGAGTTTTTCTAAGGCCTATTCTGGAAAAAACCCCCTATGAACTATTCAAAGAAAAGAAGCCTATTGTTTCATATTTTCATGTATTTGGATGCAAATGCTTTATACTGAAAAATGCAAATGATCGAGTTGGTAAGTTTGAAGAAAAGTCAGATGAATGCATCTTCCTTGGATATTCAACCACAAGCATAGCGTACAGAGTCTACAACAAGAAGACTCAAACAGTGGAAGAATCAATGAATGTTAAATTCCAAGAATCTATGCAAAATGAATCCACTCAGACTCATCTTGAAGAACCTGAACCTGCTCCAGACTCTACAAAGTCTAAAATAGCTCAGACTTTGAAGGACCAGCAACAAGTGACTGTTGAAGATTCAAGTGAAGGAAGTGACCATCAATTTGACAAATTAACCAGTAACTGGAAACATAAGTCCAGTCATCCCAAAGATCTTATTATTGGAGACATCAATGAAGGAATTCGCACAAGATCCAAAAGGCGCGAAGAGTCTAGTGCTGTGGCTCTTGTTTTTGAAATAGAACCCAAAAGCATAGAAGAAGCTTTATCTGATGAAAGCTGGATTGAAGCTATGCAAGAAGAGTTCAGGCAATTCAGTATTAATGATGTTTGGGAATTGACTCATAAACCAAAAGGTAAATCTGTTATTGGAGCTAAATGGGTTTTTAGGAACAAGATGAACGAGAAAGGAAAAGTTATAAGAAACAAGGCAAGACTCGTGGCCAAGGGATACACACAAGAAGAAGGGATAGACTATGACGAGACTTACGCACAAAAGTAGCAAGGTTAGAAGCAATTCGATTATTACTTGCTTTTACTTGTTATAAGAATTTCAGGTTATTCCAAATGGATGTCAAAAGTGCCTTCCTAAATGGATTCATCCAAGAGGAAGTCTATGTGGAACAACCACCTGGGTTTGAAGACCCAAGGAAACCAGACTTAGTATTCAGACTCAAAAAGGCTTTATATGGCTTGAAACAAGCACCTCGAGCTTGGTACGACAAACTGAGTAAGTTTTTAATTGAAAATGGATTTCTTAAAGGTAAAGTAGACACTACTCTTTTCATTAAAAGAGAAAGCAAAAGTTTTCTACTTATTCAAATATATGTCGATGATATTGTTTTTGGATCCTCTAATAAAAGTCTGTGCAAGAAATTTTTTAAGACTATGCAGGATGAATTTGAAATGAGCATGATGGGTGAGTTAACCTTCTTCCTTGGACTTCAAGTGAAACAACTGAAGGAATGAACTTTTATTCATCAAGAAAAATATGCTAATGATATTGTGAAGAAGTTTGGACTGGATAATTGCAAAAAGGCTGATATACCAATGTCAAGCTCCGTGAAGATAGATAAAGATGAAGAAGGAAAGAAAGTCGACCAAAAGTTATACAGGAGTATCATCGGTTCACTTCTTTATCTTACTGCTTCTAGACCTGATATTTTGTTTAGTGTTTGCATTTGTGCGATTTCAAGCGGACCCTAAAGAATCACATTTAAATGCTGCAAAGCGTATTATCAAATATATTGCATCAACTTCAAGCTTTGGTCTCGGTATCCTAAAAGGGGAGACTTTACTCTTCTTGGGTACTCGACGCGAGACTTAGCTGGATGCGAGTTGATAGAAAAAGCACCTCGGTGCACTGTCAACTACTTGGAGGCGGGGACGGTGTATTGGTTTTCAAGGAAACAAAGTACAGTAGCTCTCTCTACAGCAGAAACAGAATATGTAGCTCTTGGAAGCTGTTGTTCACAAATTCTGTGGATAAAACAACAGCTAAGAGACTTTGGAATTGAAGATTCATGCACGGAGATTAAATGTGACAACACCAGCGCAATCAATCTCACCAAAATCCAATTCTTCATTCAAGAGCAAAGCATATAGAGATACGACATCACTTCATTAGAGATCATGTTCAAAATGGAGAAATCTCGATTCAGTTTGTTGACTCAAAGAACCAACTGGCGGATATATTTACAAAGCCTTTAGAGAAAAATCAATTTGAAATTATCCGTTCCAGACTCAACATTTTGAGGTTTGAAGAAGTTAAAGTCTAGAGACTCTCAGACTCAGACAAATAAGACTTTGACTGCAAGATTTTGACTGTAAGTTATTCTCTCTCTCTAATCTCATTTTGAAAAGGTACGATTATTGTTATCTCAATCGCTATCTCAATTGGTATCTTTAATTGACGAAATTATTGCATCGTTTCTTTTAGAAAAAGAAGTTATCTTGATATGACCATTTTTTGAAAAAGGTAGTTATTTTTTAAAAGGCATCTTTTCACTTACCATTACAACGGTTGGTATCCCTTCCTTTCGACTGTCTTATATACGGTCAGTTTCCCTTCGCTTAACTCCAAAACCCTAAAAAGCACCAATCTTCCATTCTGTTTTCTTCTCTTGTTTAATCTTCGAAAAGTTGTCATCTTTCTTGGGAAAGTCAAGCAAGGAATCTTTCAAAGACTAAGAAAGATGTCGTCTTCAAGAAAGTCTTCGGGGATCGCAAGCGGGGACCACGGCGAATGAGTGAGGGGCCTACGCACTTCGATCTCACTTTGAAGAAGAAGTGTCTCAAAATCAGCAGCAGAGCCCACAACATTCTCGGCAGCGTCATTCTCCTCCATCTAGTCCTCAAGATGTTGATCATCATCAAAATGAAGAAATCATTGAAGATGCAGACTCGTAAGAGTTCAAAGGCCCTCTTTTATTTATAAGTGTATCGTGCTTTAAAAGGGACTGTACTCTATTGAACTATGTGGATGATTTTCTTAAAGACAAAGGATATGGAAATGAATATATCTTTTTGCGAAAAATGGAAAGTTTGGGAATTGCTCGTAAGGGTGTGGCAGAAGAATCCCTTGCGAATATCCTAAGTGACCCTCGTGATTGGGGAGTTAATCCGGTGGATGGAAATGATGATGATAAATTATACAGCGAATTTCAACCAAGAATGGGAATTGCGGCGGAAAATTGAGGAAAAAGGGGAGAGTTGTTTAGATCGAAGGAACATATGGATTTATACTCAAAATTGCTGAAGCGTGGGGTGATAAACCCTAGGAGTGTGGATTTTGATTTTCTGGATGCTGTATGTGAACTTAAGGGAAAAGTTTGGTCATCTTCAACTTGAGAAATTCTGCTTTGACACCACAGAAGCCCATCCTCAACTAACTGCATATTTCTATTCAAATCTTAGTTTCTTGGATGCGAATAGATTCTCCTTCAGTGTCAAAGATCAAGATTTTGTTGTGGATATGGATATGGCGAGATGTGTTAGGAGTTGAGAGAGGAAGATATCAACGGATAAAAGTTTTTGTTGCTCGTACTACACTGGAACTCGTTAAGGACAGGAGAACAGAGGGAAAATATTTCCTATTCAAGGATGAGTGCATTCAACATCTTGTTGCACAAAATTGTAATCAATTGCCTCAGACCGAAATCAATTTCCAAGACTGATGTCTCAAGTTCAGAGGCAAAGCTAATGTATGCAATCATCACTGGGAAAATGTTTTCACTTCCTCACACTGTTATGTTCCACATGTATAGAGCTGTGATAAAGGACAGAGGACAACTTCCTTATCTAGGTCTTGTGACGAAGTTATTCAGACATTTGAACATTCAGCCTCCGCAAATCCTTTGGGCTCGATCGTGCGATCATATGGTGGTAGGACTGAAAATGGTGACCGAGATGCGTCTGAAGGAACTAAGCAAGGCATTGGAGAAATTTAAGGAGAAGACTCCAGTCAAATCTCATCAATTCTCTTTTGCAGGAAAGAGGAAAGGGAAGGAGCCCATGGATGCTCAATCCAAGAGAAGAAGAGCTCTCCTCGTTGATGATGAAGATGATGAGGATAACATCACTATTTCTGCTTTGAAGAATCTAAGTCAATCTGTTCCAGAGAAAGAGTCAGAACAGCAGATAGAAGAAAGAGCAGAGAAAGAGGCAGAGGAAAAAAACAGAGGAAAGAGAAGAAGAAGAAGAAAGAGATGCTGAGAAAGAGAGAATTGAAAAAGAAAAAGAAGAGAAAAGAGATCAAGAAGAAGGAGAACATGAGGAGCACTCTCCACCTAAAGGCATGAACACAGGGGGAGACCAAGAGAAAAGAGGAATGTTCTCAAATCCTGCAACTAGTGAGGGAGTCAGTCGATCCCCAGCAGATCCAGAGGAGGTTTATGCCTCTCAATTTCCTGAGGAAGGTCATGAGGTTTCTTCGTCAAATCTGCGTGATTATGCTGATCTACCATCGTCTGCATTTACTCCATCAGATCGTGCTAATGCCAGTATGCAGATCGAAAATTCAGCAGACTTTCGCAGAGTGATGGATATTCTCTTGGAGATGCAAGGTCAAATATATGCATTGGGATGTGAAGTTCAGAACTTGCAGAATGCAGGACAAGTCTCTTCGGGTTCATTAAATGATCAAATCCAAGCCATTTCTCTTCAGATTCAGGCTAATGCTAAGGGTGAGGATGTTGCACAACTAAAGGAAGACTTGAAAAGACTGGAAGGCATCATTCAGTCGATGGGAGATTTTCAGCTTGTTCGTGTTCCCAAGAATCCTTGACTTCATTTTCATCTCAATCTTTTTTATGCTGACAAAAAGGGGGAGAGTTGTGAGACTTGAAAAACTTTGAACTTAAATTTGTCGAACTTTTGGTTTATTTGGTTTGTGGTTTGTTTTGACTTGACTTATGTGTCTGGATGTGGACTAAATCTGGGATTTGGATTTGACTGCTTAATTATTAACTACTATTGATATCTTATGGATGGCTTTATTGCATACTGGACTAACCTATTTATGTGGTTGCATATTCTAATGTTATTCATTTAGCCATTTATCTCTATAAGATATGCATATGTGTTTGAGAAATGTTTTGCAGGTCAAAGTTTTCCAAATCTGCAGGAAAGTTTTGCCACCATAAAAAAGGGGGAGATTGTTGGAGAAAGCCTCGTGAAGTGTTTTGAAGTTGACAAAACGTTTCCATCAGTCTAGTCTGAAGGCTTGCAGACTCGCTATTTAAAGTCGAAGACCTCCGGACAGCCGAGACTCAAGACTCAAAGTCTATCCTCATTGACAGTTTCTAATCCGTTGAAGAAAGGCTTTCCAACCTGGATGTTTCATTAAGGATGTGGCCTTATCGACTGGAGAAGATCTCTTGGCTGGATATGACATAACGGAATTCTTTATTTGATCATAATTGATTCGAAGATTAAAGATTTGATGATTGGCAAAGTAAACTTAGAAGGTTCTACTTATGGAAACCGAGATCCTGATTGTATGGGCGAACATGATTGATCGGCTATCGACATGTTCCTTTAATAGCTCGAATGATCTTCCTAATTGATTCCGTCCAACGGGTAGATTGGAGGAATTCCTTTGGTAAGTGCCAACGGGTATGATGGCATGAAGGAGTATATAAGGAAGACGTTCCAGTTGTTTGAGAGTGTGCACGATATAAGAATTCCAAAGTCCGAAACTTCTTGTTCTTAGTCAATTCATTTGTTGAGCAAAATCGTGTAAACAAAAGAGAGTCTATATTCGTGAGAAACCTTGAGGAAGTGTGGTAGAACATCTACACTGTGGAATCAAGGAAAAGCTGTGTTGTAACTTCTCTTTTGTTTATAGTGAAATCTAGCCGGTGGGTTGTCAGTGCGGAAGAGTGGACGTAGGCTTGGAATAAGCCGAACCACTATAAATCTTGTGTTCATTTCTCTCTTCCCTAACCTTTACTTTACTTTGATCGTATTTTCCTTTCTATTGATTGCCTAGAATCGCTTCCGTATCTTGAGAATTTGTTTGTGCACCTATTCACCCCCTCTAGGTGCTTATACTAGTTATCTCAACTAAGTAGTCTTAATTTATCAATTCTCATTTGAGTTACTTACTAAATTTTATTTATTTAAATTATATAAATTTATCAACTATTTAGGTGAGTTACCATTTTCATTTTCCTTACTTACCCACATGTTAGATTTACCATCTAATTTTAGAAATTACAAATATTAATCCATTTTATTAGTTATCGGCATTTATTTGATTTTTTTTTAGTTTACGAATCTCTCTTATACCTATAAAAAAAAAAAAAATCCTTATCTCATACAAAATGTTATGTACCTTTCTTACCAGGCCCTTAAATTTACCAACATTTTTAAAAAATTGCTAATCCTTATTTGAATGAATTTTCAACTTGTATTTAATTAGAAATTATCAACTCATTATTGTTTTCCAACTTTTAATTTGAGCTATTTACCAATGGCTTTTCTAAACTTACTAATTTTTCTATTGAATTACCACTTTTGTTTGTCTTACTTACTAACTTAAATTCAGTGATTTTTTTTTTTTTCAGAAATCACCAAGCCCATCTAGAGTGATTGTCAAGTTTTTGTCATTGAGATTACCAAATTTTTTTTTGTGTTTTAAGTTAGTTAATAATTTACAAATATATATTTGTAAATTATTAACTACCTTTATTTTTGAAAAAGAAAAAAAGGCTCTTTCTATTGTTTACTAGTTTTCATTTACTTTTCTTACCAAGGGCTTAAAGTTACCCAGTATTTTATGAAAATACTAATCTTTATTTGTGTGACTTATTGAGTTTACTTTGATTAATTACTTAGTAGTTTGGATTACTAACTCCCCTTTTGTTAGCTAATTGATTTGATTTTTTAATTACCAATTTTTTTTTTATCTTTTTTTGGATAAATAAAAGCTTCTCTTGTCTTTTATGAGCGTTTATTTGCCTTTCTTACAAAAACCTCAAACATACCCACTAATGAAATCACCTACCCTTTTTATGTGAGCTGCTAACTTTTTTTCGATTAAGTTTCCATTTTATTTTAGGTTACCAGCTATCATCTGAGTTTTTTACCTATGTTTTTATTTTGGAAAAACTTAATCAACTATTCTATTGGGCTGCCACTTCTATTTGCTTTACTTACCAACCTTTTTCTACGATTTATTTATTATCTGATTTTGTGTAACTAACTCTTATTTCAGTTAGGCACCAACGCTTTATTTTTTTTTTTTTTTCAAATAATCACCTACTCTTGTTTCCGATTAAAAAGGATATCACTTACCTTCTACCCACTTTTAATTAGCTTTTTTACCAACATCTTAAATTTGCCAACTATTAAATAAAATTACCAATCTTTATTTAAGTGACGTACAAACTTTTTTCTTGATTAAGTAGTCAATAAAAAAATTGTTAAAGTAAAACACCAAACAAAAGTTGGTAATCAATTCAAATGAAAGTTGGCAACCCAAAATTAGTTGATAACTTAATTTGGAGAAAAGTGGATAAAACACTTAAATTATTAGTAAGTTTATATAGAAGTTGGTAAATTTAAGGATAGTTAAGAAAGCTAAATAAAAGTTTGTTAAAATTAAGGAAAGTTGGTAATTAAAAGAAAAAATAAGCTTAGTAAGTGACTCGATTGAGAGTTGGTGGCGGCAAACTAGTCGGTGACTTGATTGGAGAGAAGCCCATAAGCGGCTCTAATGAAGATTGATAATTTTAAAAGAAAATTACAAATTTAAGGAGCTGTTGAAAAATGTAAAAAAAAAAAAAAAAAAAATTCTAGATGATAATTACAAGTTGGAAAATTGAAAAAAAAAGTGTCGATAAATAACTCAAACAAGAGTTGATGACTAAATATGATGTGGTAATTCACTCTGAGAAAAGTAGATAAGTCATGTTAATTTAGTTGGAAGGAGTTAGTAAATGTAAGTGATCATTAATCAAAACAAATAAAAGTTGATGAACAAGAAAATCAATTAAGCGTTAGTAAATAACTCAAATGAGAACCACTATTGCAAAGCTAGTTACTAATTTAATTTGACAAGTTGGTTTAGAAAACCGAATAAAATTTTTACAAAGTTCTTCAGGGAAAAAAAGAAGAAGAAACTTATTGCTCGCCAAAGAATAATTGACATGTCATCCATTCACTTGTGATTATGGAACCTTAGAACAAAAAGTCCCCCCAAAAAAAAAAAAAACTTATGAATGATGGAAAACATTTTCTCAAAACTAATGGTATGTATTGCTTGAAATAATTAATCAATAAAAATATTTTTATTATTGATAATTATTTATATCTGGACATTTTAATGTATGATAAAAATATTTTTCATTCATTAATTTTTTAAATAATATAAGTAGTTGATTTTAGAAAAATATTTTCCACATCTTTTCATTTTCCGTGATATAAACGGAGTCTAAATTTGATTGTCGGTGTAGAATTTGCTTCTTTTTTTCTTTTCTTTTTGCTTGTTTAGAAGGAATTATGGAAGGATATTGATCACATCTTGTATATAATATACCTTCTTCCCTGGGAACGTACCGAAAAGTGCAATTCTTTTATTTCTCATATGGGAAATTCGAAAGCCTGACCTTACCAAAAAAATTTCCATACATCGAAAGTGAAATGCGAAAAACGTGTCAAAGAAATCGGACAACAAGAAAAACTTAAATATCAATTCTCAACCGCTTTTAGAATTTGGAAATTAACTGAATATTGGTCCCTCTACTTTTTGAGGGGTTTACTTTTAATGACCAAAACCATCAAATCTATGCACTATATGTTATCTCCTCTTGTACATTGTTTTTCACCGATTTCCTTCGGCTATCCGAAGCTCTTGCAATCCCAAATTAATCTCAAAAGTCATATATAGAGATTGAATGAGCTAAACACATGTAAGTAGGGCTAATCACTAAAAAAGGTATAAACATGTGGATGTCAATTTAGCCTTAAGCCTTTCAATTTAGTCAACTTAATTCTAAACCTTTTGACATATGTCAATTCAGTTCTTAAGTTCAATTTTGGCTTGAAATCACTGATATGGAAGCTAGTCATTTTACATGGCATCACCAATGCTAACATAAGCAATTTTTGCAATTTTTTTATTTTTATATGTTTTTTTGTTTTAACTTTTTTCCACTTTGGTAGGCGAGGGCTAGGCCCTCGGCCACTATTGGCTATGGATGAGGTAGAGGTAGGCTCTCGCTAGAGCGATCGATGTCCACATCTATGATTTCTGATTAAAATTAGCCGGAATGACTATATTGACAAGTTGTCAAAAGGTTTAGGACCAAATTGGCCAAATTAAATAGCTTATGATTAAATTGGCATATGTACAATATGTTTGAGACTATTCGATAATTTTTCCCATATAAATACCCAAATCCAACGCATACCCTAGAAGTTTCAAGTCTTTCATATGATGCTTAGTTTAGTGTCATAGCTTTTCGATCGTTTCTTTAATTTCCTTAACTTTGAAATTTCATTTTACTTACATCAGCCACTTGGTCGCTGGAGAAGCCGACATGGCATTATTTTAAAAAGCCTTGTATGAGCAATCTTATCTTAAAATAATGTCATGTCACCCTTTTTGCCAATCCATGCTGGAGAAATTTAAATAAACAAAATTGAATGTTAAGGAACTTAAATGAACGATCAAAAAGTTGCCGCATTAGACCGAGCGTCATAAGAGAGTTTTCCATATTTAAGCTAATACAATGCGCATCGATGCATGCAACTAAAGTAGTATAGAAATGCACATACGCTTGCATGCATGCAATGGGAGAGAAAGATATCATGATCCTTTAACCTTCACGAGGATAACTATACCAAATCCATTGTCCATTAGAATTTTGATACGTCTCTCCACTCCAGTCCGATGGGATAATTCTCTCGCGGCAGTTGCAGCCGTGAAAGAGTTGTTGATGCTTTTATAATGTATTTGGCAAACTCCTTATAGTATCCCGCTCAGTTTTGAAGTATATCACAACTATGAAATATATATTGACAAACACATATTGGTTCATCCAAATCATACTTTATGGAAATAAGAGCAGTATGGAAAAATTTGACAAAGAAATCTGAGACTCCGCCGCCCCCGCCGCCGCCTAAGCTGAGGTCATTGATGAAAGCCCTAGGAAAAGTCGGGTTCCGACTTCCTGGCCAAAAAATTGAAAGAATTTCTCTTTCTTCCGCGGATAAATTATAGTTATTTTTGTCATGACTTTTGCGTAAACGGTCGTGAAGCAATCCAAGGTTAGGGATCGGTCGAAATTAGTTCTCTAATACAAATAAAATAATCTGGCCAACGCATAGGATAACATCAAAAATAAAGTTGCAATCGATGGGCAGATTGCCACTTTCTTTAATGTAGAAACCTGTCATTATCTAGACCAACAAGCTGTGATTGTCGGGCCTCGTGGCCCTGCCGACATTTGAATCTTAATCGATCCCCGCACGACTTATTGGAATCTCCTTGCCTCTTTTGTGAAATTTGCTTTCGTTTTTGCTAGTGAAAAACAATAAAATACTAGAGTAAATGCCTTTTTGTCATTCGTCGCATATGCTGTACATGATATCTCATTGGAAATTTCTTATTCATTGTATCCATACCCTAAGTCTAAATCGCGCGTGCCAGTATCCCAAACAGATCCGCGAAGTTGTTGAAAACTCCATATCAAGTTGTGATATAAAAATCATATGTTGAGTCCCAATGAAGAATGCATTTCTAGGACAATTGCTAAGTAGTGGTGATTGGATCTAGGGTGGATCGGTTCCCACCCTAGAACTTGGAATGGGGATTGGCCCACCCGATCCTAGAATTGGTGATTTCTTTCTTTCTTTTTTGAATTTTTTTTATTCCCTACATCTAAGAGTTTCTCAATATTAAAAGAAAAATAATTTATTAATTAGAGTTTGCTTCAGAAGAAAAAAAAATTAAGAAATCTTGGCTAGCTCGTCAGTTCGGTTTGGTCGGTCCAATTCCTTGAGTGGAACTGTGAATGGGACCAGTTATTCTCAATTCCAAAAATTTGGAATCGGGAATTAAATTGATCCCCCAAAATTAGTCCGTCAAACTCTCAAGTTGGATTGGGACAAATGCGCACCCCTACATTTAGGAACCTCTTGTCCCAATAATTACCAAGATATGGTGGGACGGAAGAACTGGCGTGACTCTAGGAGATTAATTGGGTTTTCTAAGAAAATCGAATAACAATGTCTTCAAATAGGATTTTCGTTTGCAAGTAAATATACACAAAAAGTGAGAAATGAGCATGCTCGGGTCGAGCCTTTGGATCCAGACACAACTAGAGTTGCCCAAAAAAGAAAAAAATAATAATAAACTTGGAGACTGGATGTGTCAGGCAGCAGCTTAGCCTGCCCGAGCCCTTTAATTATAGCCTTGTCCATGCCTATCCAAAGACACGTTTAGACTCTTATAGCTCGGGTTAGGCTTACGCAGGCCCATTGCCTACCAAATCCATTGGTGGACACTCAGTGAGAGGTATTACGTTTATACACGAATTCTAAAGGTATTCAGATCATAATTATCTTTATAAAAGGGTTCATCCACAATGAAGAATTATTTTCCTAAATTATCACCCAACAAGTCATGTCATGTAATCAATCATCGTTGTTCGGCTAACATGCATCAATCGAGTCTCAGGATGCCAAAAGGCGGTGAAAATGAGCAGTCCATCTCTTGCATAAAATCGTTCGTTTTATTTGTCATCATTAGGTTGTCTATTTTGTTTTTGGCCAGATTCATAGGCTGTCTTTGAATGATAATCTCTTCGCTTTGAATCTCGACGTAGTCCCAGTTTTATTAAAAATGTCCTACCACAACGTGGAAAAGACTAGGAAGACGAAGAAATGTTACATTGATCAGCAGTCGACATTGCCTATCCGAGCACGATGGAAGTTGCTTAGTATGAATTTATGAGCTTTTCTTTAGTAATGATTAAGGATTTTATGGAAATATTGTGGAGATTTATCTTAATTGTGTTGTAATATTAACATGAGAATGATGGGATCTTGCAAATTAAGTCAACGAGAATATACTAGAGAAATAAATGAGGAATAATAGGACATTGGAGATCTATGTAGTTTAATCTGAGTATCGGTACTTACATTTATGGGAAGAGCCAACAGTAAATAATCAACTATAAAAAGAAAATTAGAATTACAATTGCTTACACGCTCAAGTGTTTCCTACACTTAAATTTAAATCTAAACCCAAAATGTTTATAAATAAAAATGTAAACGCAAAACACAAAATCACCGATGTTTAGCCCAAGCAAAAGCTCTTGGCAGGGAAGTAAAGTGGTATTTGTGAAAATTCTCAATGTTTCTCTAAACACTTTTTCTTCTCCAACCTGATAAGAGCCTCTAAAAATTGCATTTCAGCTAATTAGAAACTGAGTATCTCTATGCTGGATAGTTTGCTGCTAAAAGATTATTCCTAAAAGGTATCAAGAACGTTGCGCGTTCTTAATTTTTTTTTCACTTCTTCCTAGGCGACTCTTGTTCTTTGGAGGCTTCACTGTGCGGTGCTTCTCCGCTTGTGCAGCTCTTCACTAGGTTTCTTGGCTATACGTGAAAAGAGTGGACCCAAAAAGGAATCCTTTCTTTTATACGGCTTCTGCTATAGAGAGAGAGAGAGAGAGAGAGAGAGAGAGGGGGGGGTGTTTCTTGTCAAACCTCCCTTTCCCTTGTTTTGTCTTTCAGTGCTAGACCTTTTCCAAGTCAAATTTAGATTCCTATTCGCAACAGTGCACTTCTGATTTGTTACGGAGAACCAACGCCTAAGAATAAGAAAAAACAAGTCTGATTTTGATGGGGAACAACAGATTTTGAATAAATCAAAGTCTTCCTTACGGATCAGACCCATAAAGGCTCAAAACTGAAACATTGATTTAACAAATTGCCGCCTGACATTACATATTAATTTAGACCGTCTTGAATAAATAACATTACATATTAATTTATATCATAAAAAACCCCCTGACTTTACCCTAGCCCCAAGCGGAAAAAAGAAAACTAGCCCCAATATCTAGCTCTCTCTACCCAGCACTATGAATCCGTTGCTCATCGCCACCACATCCGTCAAAGTTGCCGCCGCTTAGTTACCACCGCCTTGCAGCGGCGAAGAGATTGTGATCTCCGGAGGCTCGCTTGCACGGAGGTCGGCCACCTAACAAACAAAGATTTGGTGTGCTAAGGGGTGAGTAACCTAGACGTAAGTGAATCGACAAAGGTTGCAGCCTCCACGACCTTCAGAGAGGAAGAGTGGGAGGGGATCGTACAGAGACAACGTGAGAGTTGCAGAGACGTTGCTTGTTTCGATGTCGGATCGAGGCGAATTGATGAGGGCGAGTAGCGTGTACAGAGCTACCCTTGTGGAAGAAGAAAGAGGAGAAGAATAGGAAAAGAATAAGATAACAAGAGAATCTTGACAAGAATGTGATCTTTTCAATGTTTTTGGTTGCGTTTGGTAATTAGAATAAAAATCGAAATATGATAAAACTTAGTTTATTCCATATTTGATTTCTGTCCAAAATAAGATAAAGTTGGATATAATGGGATATAGCCTGAATAAAAATATCCCACAAGAAAGACGTGATAAAAATGAATAAGATTTCTTATATACATGACATAAAATATATTCTCTCGAATAACACAAATTTTAAATTAAAAAATTAAAATAATAATTAAATATAAAATAATATTTGGATTCTAATATATAAAAAAAGAAAATTCAAAACAAAAATAATGTCAGAATTATGTTTATTATATATATATATATATATTCCTATTTTTATTGATATATTTGAATTTCTTTCTATTCTATAATGTATACTATGCATATATATATATATATATTTATTACATATTTTAGATATATATTCTTATAGTTTATTATTTAATAACATTTTTATTTAAGGAGTGATGAAAGAGAATAAAAAAAAAAAGAGGAAACGTTATTATAAAATAGTTAAATGAAATGAAGTAGAAGAACCTCGATTTGAAATTAATGAATCCAAACTTGAAACGAATCTTTCTAATTTACTCTGTCTCTTTCTTCTTTGTATCTCTGACTCATGTTGAAGTTTCACAACTCCTCTGTAATTCTTTGTTCACATCAAATCTCCACAAAAACAATGAAAGAGTTAAAGTTTCTTTTGCTTTGAAGCTCTCTAGTTTACATAAAATGTACACGAAAGCAGCAAAAGAGTTGAAACTCCTCATTGCTTTGTGGTTCATATTGAAGTTTCATAAAAGTGATGAGAGAGTGGAAGTACTATATATTTTTGGAATTGCCAAGGTGAATGATCACATTTTCTCTTTTTTACTACATTTGACATTTACTAGTTGATCTACCTTGTCGATAATGGTGTAGCTCGTTTAAATTTCTTGTCATTGTTTAGCCAGTTTAACATGTAGATCATATAATAATCATGAATTGATTGATGGGGGTTTTGTGCATATGTGATTTCTTTAACAGTAAATATGAGGAATTTTTACTGTTATTTGGGTTCACTTACATCAATATGCCATTCACATACCAAACAACGAATATAATATGATATGAAAGTGTTTGGTTTTATTATTACAGTTCATTAGACAGTGGATATGATATAACAAAATCTTCGAAATTCATTTTCCATCATACTTGACCCTATCCTGACTAGAGATAAAGCTTGATGGTATAGAGATCAAAGTGTTTCACTCCTTTGGTGCATTACCCAATTGATAACATTATGAACTAATCTTTTGTTGTTATAAACTAGACGTCTTAAGTATCCGATGGCCGCAGTAGGAAGGATTCTGGTTTATCTTTTCTTAGTGGTATATCGAAGATTAAGTTAAATATTTACCTTATCCTTGCTCACAAGCGGTTGGATGGGTCGAGTCAGGCCTGTGATCAGGCATAATTTTTTCACCGAAGACCATCCATAGTACTATTTGTTGCATGTCGAGCTTGGGTCTGGAATAGCTGAAGTTAGGTTGTACGCTTGTAAATTTTCATTGCTCAATAATGATAAATAATTAGTACATCCGTAAAGTTTTGTTTTTTTTTTCATCAGGGCTAAAAAAAATATTAATGATCAATTACTAGAAATGAGAGATGCAAAATAAAATATTTGGGCCGGGCTCAAAATGTAAAATAGAAAAGGAATAAGTGCATTGAAAGTCCTAAAACTTGTGATGAATATGTTATTGAGTATTAAAACTTATAAAAAAAATACAATCAAGTCCTAAAACTTGTCAAATTAATGCAATTAAGTTTTTTCGTTAACTGTGTTCAATTAGGTTAACAAAAAATGCTAACATGATTTTTTTGTTATTATTTTCTCTATCCTACTTGGCGATTAAATGGCAAAATGATGTTGTTTAGTCCAAATCTAATTTTTAATATAAATTTTATGTAAATTTAATTAAAAAATAAGCTAAATTTCTATATAAAAAAGTGTGCGTGATTTGACAGCCCTTGCATGCGGTCAATAAGGATTGTTAGTCACTGGTCGAGGCCTAGTGGCCATCCCCCACTCTCCTCGCCCTTCCTGGCGACGGTGGGGGCTACAATTGCAACCCTAGCTGCATGATTTATAAAAAAATTTCCTTTTTAAATTTAGCTTATTTTTTAATTTATATAAACAGAATTTATATTAAAATCACATTTGAACCAAAATGACATCGTTTCAACCTTATAATTCATGTTTTAACCACATCAACGTCACATATGAGAGAGAAAATATTAAAAAAAGTTACGTTAGCATTTTCCTTAGTCGAGTTGGATAGAATTAATGAAAAAACTCGATTGCACTAATTCAACAAGTTTTAAAAATTTATTGCACATTTTGTAAGTTTAGGACCCAATTACATCTACATTACAAGTTTAAGAATTTTCAGTGCATTTGTCTCAATAAAATAAGGCCGGAATCCTACATGGACTATTTGGGCTAAGGAATTTCCGGTTGAGCCCAACCGTGTTTTCGGGGTTTATGATATTGATTTTGGCCGCTACTTAGACTCGAGATAGAATCATCGGCCGAACTTTTCCATGTGAGGCGATCATCGAAGCATGCCCAATCATAGGCACTTTGATTAGGTAAGTGGGGTGGTGGAGGTTATCATTCTTCGAAGACTATGAACTAGAATACAACGATCGTCGCGTCAACAGGCAAAGCAAAGAGACCAGAAGGAATCGTATTCCTCCATTTAGCGAGGATAAGGGAGAAGAGGAGAGATTTTCCCTCGGACAAAATCAAAATATTCAAATCAAACCTAAGTGGGCGTTAGGGAACAACGATCTATTACGACACGAATCATCCAATTAAACACTAACATTATCTCCGGCAGCTTTCCATCACAGGACTCAGAGTAGAATTGTCCATGATAACTAAATATTTCATTTGCGTCAAAAAGCACTGCGCCGCCAGAAATCCGAAGAGTGTTCTTACCCAGCAGCCGAGGACATCATCTGGGATCGTGGCGTCACCATCACAAGAGTAAGTCGTAAGGTTTTTTTTTGGTCTGAACATATTTAGCATTTCATTCACGTAGGGGAAACATTACATCCCATATTTAGGGTTTTAGTACATAGCATATCCAAGATAATTTGAGGAGGTGAGGAGGCCCAGTTTGAGTTCAAAGTGCCACGGCCATGGGCCTTGGCGGCCCAGTCAACTATTGAGTTTGCTTCACGTCTACAGTGGCAGAGGTGCAGATGGGAAAATCGAGGAAGCAGCTCGGCGCTCTCCGCGAACAGAGTTTGGCAATCCCATGGTGGCAACCAGCGATCGTTGACCGTATCTACCATCACCAGGCAATTGGATTCAATCTGCAAGTGAGTGTCTGCCATTCCTTTCTGTAATAGATATTGGAGAGTGTGATTTAGGGCTTGGATCTCTGTTTGCAGTGGGGAGGAGGCGGGGATGGTACGGGAGAAACCGGCGATTAGTGTCCCTTTGTGATTTCTGCAAACACACACGATGGAACCCGTATGACCTGCTGTAGGGAAAGCCCCATCAATGTTATTTTGATTGTTCCTGGTTGCAAGGGAGTCCACAGCCAAGAGGTGTGCAGCAACAATTGTCTTGTATCCAACGCCGTCTGCTGTGTTCGACGGGTAAGCTCTGCATTTGTGAGCGTCAGATCTACAATCTATTCGAACTTTGTGCGTTGGTGTCGGAAGATGAAGTGATTTCGTGCTTTCCATATCTGCCAAAGAAGGGCTGCAATGGTCTCCGAATCAGGTACGTTGGCTCCACTTGCAAATATGTATGCTAGCCATATATCCATACGATGCGTGTTGTAAGTTGATATGTTGATCTTGACCTTGGGATGGGACCAAATGCCCTGTATCCATGGGCAGAGTAGAAATAGGTGTTCAGTGGTTTCAGGAAGTTGAGATGGACAGAGCTAACATACCGGGTCGGGAATGATGTGTCATCGGTATAGGTTATCCCTTGTAGCGAGTGCGTTGTGGCAAAGGGATCACATGAAGATTTGAAGTTTGGGGGCGGTCTTTGCTTTCCAAACCTTCCGCCATAACTGGGTTGGGATTTGGTAAGATGTGGATGCAGAGGTGGGAGCATGGCTATGAGCTGTTTGTCTAAGTAAATTGTAGCCACTTTTCACTGTGTATACTCCTGCCGGCATTCCCGTCCATATAAGCTAATCTGTAGTGGAAGCAGAACTTAGTGGTATGGTAACAATCTCCTCGACAGTCTGGTCGTCAAAGCTTCTTCGGAGTAGAGGAACATTCAAAGTAGGTTGTTATGGATTTATAAAGCTAGCCACCATCTCTGGCTCTCTGCTAACTACGGGTCCGCTAATAGTTCCTCTAGGTAACCATTTATCCTTGCGAATTTGTATGCTTTGTCCATTACCAACTGACCACTAAATCTGAGCTGAAATGGAATATCGGCCTAAGAGTAGACTTTGCCAGCCCCATAATGGTCTAGATCCTTTAGTTGCATGCCAGAAGTCGTTAGAAAGAAAATATAGTCCTTTGAAAACTCAACTCCATAATGATGATGGATTTTGGAATAGACGCCATGCGTGTTTACCCAGAAGTGCTGTTAATTTATTACTCGAGTTTGAGATTCGTTGGACTCATTGAAGATTTACAAAATAGGAAGTAATAGAATAAAAGAAAAAAAGAACAACAGAAGCCTGCATAAGCACCGAAGGAAGTGATCTTCGTGGGGCCCACTTTTGGGCACACATGAAAAACAGAAGTTTCGAAGGAAGCAACGTCCAAGACGTCACTGGAGAAAGGAATCAATTGGTGTGGGGCCCAAAGTCAAACTTTGACTCTGGGCACATTTATATAAGAAAGAATACAAGTTTCCTCCCTTGGCGTGTGCGTGTATCGATCCCCTACGTAAGAAGGAGTCGCCGAATCCTACGTAGAAAACCCTACGAAGTCTCACACGTATAAAAACAGAAGTGTTTTACGCAGGGTTTCTCTTCTTTTCGGTGTGTTGCTGCTGCACCCGTACGAGAGAAAAGGAGGAGCCGCATGTCTTCAAGCTGAAGCGTGATCAAGAAAAGGAGTTCTTTTTCAGCTTTTGTTTTGAGCTTGTGTGATAATTTTATGCCGTGAGTTTATCTCCAAGTGAGTTGTTTATTTATAAACACTTTGGGTTTTGGGTTAAATTGGGGTTTGGGAAACACCGAGAGAGTGTTTGAGTGACTTGAGTATGTAATCTCCTTGTATCGCTTGATTTATAGTGAAATTTGCTGCTGCTCTCCCCGTGGACGTAGGTCTTTACGACTGAACCACGTAAATCTAGTATCCGATTTATTTTCTTATCCTGTCTATATTATTGTTCGATTGCTCGCCTTAATCGCAACAAGTGGTATCAAAGCCAGGCTTGGCTAAGTTGAAGCGAATCGATGGCGACAGAAGAAGTAAAAGTGAGAATCGACAGATTTGATGGGAAGGATTTTAGTATCTAGAAGATGCAGATTGAAGATTATCTTTACCAGATGAATCTGCACTTGCCTTTATTTGGGGAGAAACCAGAGACGATGAAGCAAGCTGATTGGGATTTGCTAGATAGACGAGCTATGGGTGTTATTCGGCTGACGTTGGCTCGTAACGTCGCGTTTAACATCCTAAAGGAGAAGACCACTGCTGATCTGATACAAGCCCTGTCGAATATGTACGAGAAGCCCTTTACGATCAATAAGGTATGTTTGATGCGACGTCTGTTTAATTTAAAGATGAGCGAAGGTGCGTTAGTTACAGATCATATCAATGAATTCAATGTGATTGTTAGTCAATTGAGTTCAGTTGAGATTAATTTTGAAGATGAGGTACGTGTTTTGATTCTGCTATCCTCATTGCCTAATAGTTGTAATACTATTGTTACTGCTGTTAGTAATTCCTCTGGGTCAACAAGTTTGACATTTGACGGGGTTCGAGATTTAATTCTGAGCGAGAACATTCATAGAAGAGAATCTGGCGAATCTGTATCTGCTGCTTTAGTAGGTGAAAATAGAGGAAGATCTATAACACATGTGGATAATAGTAGTACTAATATAAACAGACGTAGTCAGTCTAGGACTGGTAATGTTGTCTGTTGGAGCTATGGCAAGATGGGGCATCTTAGAAGGGATTGCTTTAAGTTGAAGAATGAGATGGGTAAGGGAATTACAGTTGATTTTGCAGATAATGCCGATTATGTCTTGTCTGTCACTAATGATTCATCGCTTGATGGATGGGTTATAGATTCTAGTTGTTCTTTTTATGTCACACCAAATAGAAACTGGTTTATCACTTATCAGTGCACGGGTAGTGGTAAAGTCCAGTTAGGGAACAACGCTGAGTGTGATGTTGTGGATGTTGGTGATGTTAAAATCAGAATGCATGATGGTATCATAAGGACATTGACTAGAGTGAGGCATGTTCCAGAATTGAAAAAGAACTTAATTTCCTTGGGTACCCTAGATTTAGCTGGTTGTAGGCATTCTTCAAAAGGTGGAGTTCTGAAGGTTGTTCGAGGTGCCTTGGTGATAATGAGAGGAATCAAGCACGGAGGCCTGTATAAACTTCAAGGTGAGACAATGACAGATTTTACCTCGGAGACGTCGGATGCATCGGTTCGAGAGTCTTTTGACTGCTCGAAGAAGACCTGGAGGTTTGTGCCAATGCATAAGTTTGATGTTGGTATCAGAATCTCGCAGTCAAGAGCTTTGATCAAGATGGAGACTGGTAAGTCAATCAAGCATGTGCAGACTGACAATAGCATGGAGTTTTTGCTCAAAGCTGGCAAATAAATTATGCATGAAAGAGGGCATAGTGAAACACTGCACTAGTGCCAATAAATCACAACAATTTGCAAAATTGACGAGCAGAACATTACTAGAGATGGCTCGAAAAATGATCTCTAATATTGGTATGGCTAGGAGATTCCTGGTTGATGTGCTAAGTACGGTAAGCTACCTGGTAAATAGATCCCCATCAATTGCTATTGAATGGCAGACTCCTGAAAAAGTGTGGTTAGGTAACATTGCTAATTATTCTATTTTTAGAATGTTTGGTTGCCCGTGTTATTTTCGAGTAAGTGATGGTAAGCTCGATTGGAGGGCAAGGTGCATATTCTATAGCTATGCACAAGGTGAGCAAGGCGATCGGTTGTGGTGTCTAGATATAAATTCATCTGTTAACAGCAGAGAAGTTACCCTTGATGAGTCTCTAATACTTCAGGCTAGGAGTGTTTGTGGCAGTGTTAATACGGATCTAGACGATGTTCAGCTTGAGGTGGAGTTGCGACTAGAAACTCTTGAAATAGCGAGTACAAGTACTAGCAAAGTAATCGACACAAATGGTGCTTATAGCGAGATGGAGCCTATAGAGCCAATGGTTACTGTAACTACTGATATCGACAAGGTACGTATTCGATCTCCTGATAGATATGGATATAACAATGGTTTTACTTTATCTGCGGTTGAGGAGGTTGTGTCAGAAAATCCTTGCAGAACAGTTAAAGGTGCATGTGGAGTTGGTATTCTGATGAGGTCCTCAGTTATGGCGAAGTGAAAGCGAGACTTGGACTTGGATAATATCTGTGGCGGTTGAACCCATTGGGGGCTATGGGAAAGTAATAGCAGAATTTGAATTTTTGCGAAGCGATTGCAACTTGACTCAAACGTCGAGCCAAGGTGGAGATTGTTAATTTATGACTCGAGTTTGAGATTCGTTGGACTCGTTGAAGATTTACAAAATAGGAAGTAATAGAATAAAAGAAAAAAAAAAGGAGAACAACAGAAGCCTGCATAAGCACTGAAGGAAGTGATCTTCGTGGGGCCCACTTTTGGGCACACATGAAAAACAAAAGTTTCGAATGAAGCAACATCCAAGACGTTACTGGAGAAAGGAATCAATTGGTGTGGGGCCCAGAGTCAAACTTTGACTCTGGGCACATTTATATAAGAAAGAATACAAGTTTCCTCCCTTGGCGTGTGCGTGTATCGATCCCCTACGTAAGAAGGAGTCGCCGAATCCTACGTAGAAAACCCTACGAAGTCTCACACGTATAAAAATAGAAGTGTTTTACGCAGGGTTTCTCTTCTTTTCGGTGTGTTGCTGCTGCACCCATACGAGAGAAAATGAGGAGCCGCATGTCTTCAAGCTGAAGCGAGATCAAGAAAAGGAGTTCTTTTTCAGCGTTTGTTTTGAGCTTGTGTGATAATTTTATGCCGTGAGTTTATCTCCAAGTGAGTTGTTTATTTATAAACACTTTGGGTTTTGGGTTAAATTGGGGTTTGGGAAACACCGAGAGAGTGTTTGAGTGACTTGAGTGTGTAATATTCTTGTATCGCTTGATTTATAATGAAATTCGCTGCTGCTCTCCCCATGGACGTAGGTCTTTACGACTAAACCACGTAAATCTGGTATCCGATTTATTTTCTTATTCTATCTATATTATTGTTTGATCGCTCGCCTTAATCGCAACGAGTGCTTTGTTAAGAGTAAGTAAATCTTGAAAGCCAAGCCCCCCATTTTCCTTCCTCTCTTTAAGTAGGTCCCAACTTTGACAATGTATTCCCAACCTAGTACAATTTTTTTGCCACCAAAACTTTGCTATCTTATACTCAATGGACTTGCAGATGGAGACTGGAAGCTTAAAAATCGACATGGCGTATTGTGGTAAGGCTTGTACCACAGATTTTAACAATATTTCATTTCCACCTCTGGATATGAGTTTTTCTTTCCACCCCACCAGCTTTGCACTAACCCGCCCTAGTATCCAAGCAAACATATCTTTTTTGTAAACCCCCAAATCAGATGGTATTCCCAAGTATTTGCCAGTTTTTTCAATCACTGGTACTCTCAATTCTCTAGCTAGATTTTGCTTTAAACTATTAGGGCATGCTCTACTGAGAAAGAGGCCAGATTTGTTTCTATTCACAGCTAGGCCCATAGCTAAACAATATTGTTGTAATATGTTCGCTAAATTTTGGCATTCAAGGACGCGACCATTTAAGAAAAATATCGCATCGTTCGCAAAAAAAAAAAAAAAAAAAAAAAAGATGAGATAGGGTAGGACACCACCTGTTAAATTTGATCCCCTTGAGATTTCCCATATCGATTGCTTGCTGGATGAGGGTAGATAAAACATTTACCACCAGGACAAACGTATATGAAGAGAGAGGATTGCCTTGTCGAAGCCCCCTTGTTGGATGAAAATAGGGTAATGGCTCTCCATTTAATTTGACACTGAGGAATATCGTAGTTATGCATTGCATCACCCACTGCACCCATTTGCTATGAAATCCCAGTTGTCGCAAGTGGGCCTCCAGAAAGTCCCACTCGACCTGATCATATGCTTTCTTCATATCCAGCTTTAGTATGGCCTAAAAAATTTTCTTCCTTGCCCTAATTTTTAGTTGGTGTAGGACCTCTTGGACCACCAAGATGTTATCTTCTATTTGTCTACCAGTCACAAAAGCACTCTGTTTCATTGAAATCAACTCAGGTAACCAAGGTTTCAGGCGATTCGCTAGTACTTTAGATATTATTTTGTAGATAAAATTGCAGAGACTAATGGGGTGATATTGATCTAACCTTTCAGCATGTAGTACCTTTGGGATCAGAGTAATAAGTGTTCTATTTAAAGCTGGGGGCATCACACCTAATATGATTTTTTTTTTCATAGAGGTAAATATATCTTCTTGTAGAATGTCCCAGTAAGTTTGGTAGAACAAACCGTTAAAGCCATCTAGTCCCGAGGCTTTGGTAGCCCCTAATTGAAAGGTAGCTTGCTTAACTTCCTCTCGAGTGACCTCTACTATTAAAGCTAGATTCATTTCTACTGTAACCACCTAGGGGCATTGTATCAGAATAGGGACATAATCACGTTGACCCACTGACTTATAGAGGCTACGAAAGAAATCCATTTCAGTTGGTTGGAGTCTGTGATCCACCTTTGGTGCTCATCCTGAAGCATAGTGATGTGGTTGTTTTGTCGTCGTTGTATAGTAGTCGCATGGAAAAACTTTGTATTCTTGTCCCCTCACCTCAACCAGTTTATGCGTGATCTCATCACCCAATATTGTTCTTCATGTTGCCATAATTGTTGGACTTCTTTCTTGAGATGATTTACCCTTACTTTGTTGTAGTTGTGTCCAGGTCGATTGATATATTGCTGAATTTGCTACTGTAACAAATTAATCTGATGACGACCATTTGAAAACTTAGACTTACTCCACCTGGCGAGTACCATAGAGATGAGCTGAAGCTTGCGAGCGAGGGAGGAGTCCGTTAGCGGTGAAGAGGCCCAAGCATCTGCAATAACCTTGCGGCACTCTTGATTTTGAATCCACAAAGCTTCGAAAGTGAAAGATTTTCGCCTTCTCTGTGGGTTAAGATCAGTATTCAGTAATAGTGGACTATGGTCAGAACCCAGAGCAGGTAAGGCAAAGACTTTGATTGTCGGGTAAGATAATCGCCATTCCATTGTACACAGCACCCCATCAAGTCGTTCTTTCACCACATCCTCTCCTTCTCTATTGTTCACCCATGTGAAAGCACAACCCTTGCTCTCAATATCCATTAGCGAGCAATCGTTTATAAAATCCCGAAAAGATTGCAACCTATAGGGCTCAACTAGTCTCTTGCCCACTTTCTCCCAATGGTAAATTATCTCATTAAAATCTCCAATGCACATCCATGGCAGGTGATTAGAGTAACTGAGGTGTCGCAGATCAGCCCAAAGTTGTTGTCTTTGGTGATAGACCGCTGGCGCATGAAGACAGGTAATTCTCATTGGGTGTCCACTGAGATCAATAGTACATATCATGTAGATAAAATGTGTAGTATGTCTCTCTATACATAAGGAGACCTGATCATTCCAGAAAACCACCATCCCCCCAACCAAACCCATTGGGCTCACCATAAAAGATTTTGGGAATTTCAACCTCCGCTGAATTTTCTGGATCACAATGTCTTGGTTTTTTGTTTTCATCAAAAATACTACGTCGGGCCGTTCATGGGCCATTAGGGCCCTTAACGCTTGAATTGTTAGGGGATTACCCAGTTCCTGACAGTTCCAGCTAATTAGCTTCATTTGTCAATTGGTGGCATTTTGGGGCAAGCCACCACCGCCCAACTATCTACCCTTTCAACCTCGTAGATCGGGTTATCCATTAGATGAGATTCATCAAGACCTTCATTTAGATAAGAACGCGATCCATAAGGAGCATACCTTTTAGCTTTCTTGAGTGGACTCGCTTTAGTATGCATTCTGCTAGTCTTTAGTTTCTTCACTTTGGAGGAACCTACCTCTGGATCTTTGATCATTCCATGCTAGTCCTGTACAGGGGCCTTCATCATTTGCGATATATCTTCTTGTGGAGAGTCAATGAGAGGTGCCCGCCTGAGGATTGGATTTGTAGGAGGTTCAACATGTGGAACTATACTGACTTCCATGTTGGCTTGTTGCTGGTTCGTGCTGTGAGGAGTAATAGGTAATAAAAAAGTTGAATGCTAAGGAGTTTCAGGTATGATCTCATTTGCTCCATCTTGTTTAGGTTGTGCCTCATAAAAAGCTCGCCAAAACAGGCTATGTTCTCTAACTTCAGCTCTTAACCATTGACCATAGTATAACTTCTCTTTCCCTTCCACTTTTGTCGCATCATAAGGAATATCTTTACAGTACATTGCATAATGGCCAAGAACACCGCATGAGTAGCAATAGTGGGATAAGCATTCATATCGGAAGTCAAGCCATATGTTTCTTCCTTCTAATCAGATTAGTTTCCCAGGTTTTAGTGGTTCTTGCAAATTGAGTTCTACACGAGCCCTACCTGCCCGTAGCGTTGTGCCTTCTCTACTTTCAATCTTTACTTCCTGCACCTTACCAATATTACTCACAGCCTTACTAATCATTTCCTATGTACATCGTTCAAGGGGGAGGCCAAAAACTTGCACCCAAAAGGCACAAGTGGTAAAGTCATAGCAATGTAATGAAGTTTTGGATACCCAAGGTTTCATTATAACAAGATGGCTCGAGAACAGCGAAAGACTATTGTCTAACACCCTATGTTTTTCTCCTTCTGAGTTGAATTTTAAACACATATAACCCCTCCTCTCGTTGAGTAATTTCGACTTGATCGTTTCGCCATGCTCTTTCCAGGGTATTCTGAAACGCTTTGAAATTGATAGAAGGGTTAGAGAGGATTTTACCCACCAAGATTAATTTACATTCTTATAATTTCTCTGCGAGGGCAGCTTCATCCCACACGTCGACATCCTGTTCTGACCAGAGTCTACCCAATCGAGTGTAGAGAGCAGCGAGGCGTGCATCCCCTTCTTGGCTCATAGAGTCCATCGGCAAGCATGCCTTGGGTAGGAAGGCAATGGAAGTAGGAAGTGGGTATGTGTCGGATGCAATACACAAGTTAGAAAGAGCAACTCAAAAAGCCGAATCAGAGGAAGTACCCATGCGAATCAATTGAAAGGCCTGGTCGAGATTTGGGATGAAGGACAACAGAGGGGAAACTACCAAAATGAATGGGTCAGCCATTGATTGCAATTGGGAAAAGCAAGATCGACGAGAGGGGATGGGATGAGCGCATCGAGCATGGAACAGGGTCAAGAAAAGGGGATTGTGGGTGGAAACTACAAAGATGGCATTGGGTGGGTCAGATGGATGAATACATGGCTAAGAATGGAAGAAAACTTCGATTAATGTAGAATGGAGTCGATGAAGACGAAGGATTCAACTATGGGTATAAGGGTTTGGTGATGAAGAGACTACCATAAGACAGAGGGGAACTCTACATGTCGAGAGAAAAAGACAAACGCTCACGGTACCTCAATCAGGGTATACAGATCGAGTAAGTCGTAAGGTTACGACGTCGGATTTTAGTGAGTGGTGAATTTTCATCGGAGAAAAAAAGTTTCCAAAGTGATTTCCCATGTAAGCCTTCAGGTGTTGTGAGTTGACGCTGGTAATTATAGAGTCAAATAGAGGACGCGTGGACGTTCTTGCAGGCAGACTCTATCTCTAGCATTATCAAAAGAATGATACAAGCTAATTGTTGAAAGCATGTCATTGATTGATTTACTTAATTGGGAAGTGAAGGAAGCTTCGAAAATTAAGATCGAATATCAAATCGGCTTCAACTTAAATTCTTCCAACTACTAGAATCATTGAAGAGTCGGATTGAGCGTTGAGATCGTCGACAATGCATTTCACAGGGTTTATTATGTCCCTTGTTGATATTGTATCATTTTAAACTTTTTTTTCTTTTATAAAAAGATTGGTGGAATAGATATTTTCTGTTAAATTCTTATTTTCTTGCAAAACAATAATCAGGTTGACTATTCCTAAATATATAGTTAAGGATAAGGAAAGCGTACTAAAGATGGTGAAACTTATGTGCGAAATATGATCACTTCTTTTGAATTTTTCAATTGATTCAAACAAGTCTTGACTCTTTTTTAAAACATGCCATGGTGAAGTTTTTTTTTTTTATGAACAAAATATTTGAGGTGTAATTTTTCCACGTAGAAGCAACTGTAATATAGGTGGATGGAGTTGGTATGGACCTTTAAAATTATAAAAAGGGTAAAAAGCTATAAAAACCCTAAACTATGTCTATTGTGACACAATTATTGTAAACTTTTTTTTTTATGACATCAAAAATCCCAAACTTATACTCATATAACACATTTACTATTTGTTAAAGTTATATCAACAAGAACCACTAAAAATCTACCTATATGGATGCCAAAAAGCAAACATTGTCAACATAGCACTTGCATAACTTAAGTAAAATGAAAATAATGTTACTTTGGCTAAAAAAAATCATCAAATGGATCTTTGATGAAGAGTGAAAGTGTCTCACAAGAAAAAGTTTAGGGTAAATGTAGTGGCTATAACTTGAGATTTTTTATGTAATAAAAAAAAAAGTTCAGGATAAATGTGTCATAGTGATCATAATTTGAGATTTTTTGTAACTTTTTCTATAAACAAAATACCTACAGAGCTATACTATGGGATAGAAAGCATAAATTCAGCACAATACTCTTATGTTTTATTACTCTTTTTGAATGTTGATGTAAACACACATCCTACTATTTCATAATCAGTTTCTTTTTGTGTTAAATGAGTTTGTATTAATAAAAACTTTTAAATGGATGGAGTGCACGGTCCAAAAAATAAAATTGCAGATACACACACACACACACACACACACACACACACACACACACACATATATATATATGGAAAAAATGTGTATATATATGTAATTGCAAATATCTCAATTATCCTTTAAAAAAATAAAATCCAACATTTTTTACTAGCACTAATATGCTGCAATTTATTCCAGATTGACCACGGTCAACAATTTTGATAAAATGATATTCTTCAAAACCACGAGCCACAAGCCCTTCAACAGATCCACCATCAAGTGTAAAAAGATTGATATATGGAGAAGTTTGTGCACATATATATTTTTATCCAATAAAGTTTAGAGGTTTGTTGGATCTATTCAAAAGAGCATTTGCTTTTTTTTTCTGGTGCCAAGGAGGGTCGTTGACGAGAGTCATTGACGACACTCGTTAATTGTGAAGGCCCCTTGACCGGTGTGGTCCCAAAGGCCCTAGGCAAGACCATCCTTGGCTGCAGAGGCCTCACCTATGATCATGGAAGCCTTGCCAACTATAGGCAATGCCATGAAAGCCCTCGCCAGATCTAGGCAAGGTCACCTCGCCCATAGCCACACCAATCGAGGGCAAGATGGCCCTCGCCTAGTCTGGGCAAAGCCTTCATTGTAGACGAGGGTCATGGATATTGGGGAAGAGAGAGAGAGATTCATAGATAGAAAGGATTTATTTTGCAAACATTTAGGTTGGATATCATATTCAGCCGACCTATCAATTAAGTGTAAGCACAATGTCTTGATACACATGTACCATATTATAAACTATACATATATATATATATATATATATATATATATATATATATATATAATGATTGACAAATTAGATATATGTAGATTTACATATGGTTGCACCTATAAAAAGACAACTACACCATCAGAGTACTTCTACATCAAGTTAAATCCAATCCAGTTTCTCCCAATCCCAAATTGGTTCTTCCGATCTTGCCGTCTCCAATTGATTAGCACTTCCTGCATAGCCTGCTACTACTCTTGACGATGATGCATCTTCACATCCATCGCCGCCGCCTCTTCTGCTAGCAGCGCTGCCTCCTTGATGAACTGTTGTCTCTCCAGCTACCACTTCCAATGGCTGGCGATCAAATGCTTGGGAACTCCTCGACACCACATGCACTCGGTACACAGAGTATAATGTTTGTTGCGTTTTGCCTGAATGATTCTGAGTAGAAACTAATCTAGACATGGAAAGTCAATAGTGCGCAACTGCACGGAACCAATAAAGTACATGATAGAAAACCAAAAAAAGAAGGATTATTGAAGGTGAAAATTGGATAATCTAGATCTCATGCACGGCGAAGGTCTTTTATCCTTTCTTTGTCTAAAAAATTGAAATAAAGTTCCATTAATTCAGAGAGCACGATCACCGTAAGAACGGAAATATTACTGCTTGTGGAATGGGGATTGGTCGGCGAGGGTACAATGGCTCTGTACTCTTTCAATTTCAACTTGATCTTTCTTTTTGTGGGAGCTTTTCCCACGTAGCAACCTACGGAATTCTTCACGCCGATCATCTGGTGGCCATCCAGTAGCCAGTGGCCATGCTCCGGCTGGGACGCCGTCTCCTCGCCTCCCTCTCCTGCATGGATGCGAAGAAGAGCCACTGCTCTCTGTCTTTTCTGCACAGCTCTCCCGAAGCTCTGCAACACAAATTCAACAAGGAGAATATGGGGAAAAGAAAGTTTACTGGTAACATGCAACGAGATTGAATCCATAACACAAAGATTTCTGAAACCCAATTTCCTCTTATGAATCCATATTCTGCTTTTGCTAAACCCTCTTCATCATTTTTCCCCATTTGTACTATCAGACATCTTATCCACCAAACTCCCAAAGGAGCGAAAGAGTATGTGCAATCCTCTAAATTTGATCTATTCCGGCCACTAAAAGGAGTACTTTGTTACTCTTCAAATCCCTCCAAAATTTCTCAAACATTGGTCCCAACAAAGATATTCTCATATCCATTATAAAACTGTTTATCTCGCACTTACTTTATATGGCGGAAAAGGCTTACCGGTTGTGGCCAAAATGGCTCTATCGGATACTCAATTTCCGGAATACCAACATGCTTGTATTGGCATGCGGAACAATCTTTGTAATCGTATATCCAAATTTTAATGTTGCCCTTTTAGATCCTCAGTTGTTTTCCTTCTTGAATGTTCAAATTTAGCTCACCGGAGCACCTTAGACTGCTAATTCCATTGCGGCAACAATGCACTACCAGATAATCTATCGAGTGCAGAATCACACCCTTGATCTAAATTTCCCAAATGGAAATGAAGATGCCTTGCTCATCGCTATGTAAAATGACCAGGCATCCTGCATCCATGTCACTAGGCAAATTCCCAAAGAGAAGTTGGCCAAACTTCTTTCGGAGACTCGTATTACCAACTATAAAAAGTTGCACCAGAACAATAAGCCTCTCTAGTCTTCAGATTCTAAATTTGTAGGGAAAAAGGATGGCACTGTTGACATTAAATTCGGCAAAGAAAATGAAGAAAACTCTTCCATCTTCTAAACTCTGTTTATGATTGAACATTTTGTTCCAAAATCAATCTCTAAGCCAAATTCAAAGAAGTTTGTTAAATACTTCCAAAGTAATGGAAATCATGTCCATTACTACAAAACCGATATGGTCATTGTTTTTGGGATCCTTTCTATCAATATTCTTATTGTACAAATTCTCCTAATGAAGTGAACCCGACTATAAGACTCAGACAAAAACCCAAAAAACCAAAGAATGGTGTATACCAAAAGTATTTGAATGAATACCCCTCTATTGATACCATTGGTGAATGTGATAAGTTCCAATTCATGGTTTCTTATACTCCATCTCCACAACTAGCATACATATCATCACCTCCCATTCAACCAGCTTTACCACCTACACCACCTCCCTCACCTCCTCACAAAAAACCAACCATTTCCCTATTCTATAAGTCAATCCTGAAGTGGACAAAAAAGCATTCATACCTACTAGAACTCCCAAATGAGATACCACTCAACCAAGAAAAGTAAGAGAAGGATAATCCTTCTATCTCCATGTTCCATGATGCAGACTTTCCCTCTCTTGGTCAAGAAGGCTCTAAACTTTCTCTCCTTGTTACGGAAGAATTTGTTGATCCATAGGAAAGGTACCGTCATGTCCCAAAAACACTTGCACCGACCGATGTGGATGAACTTGGAAGGCAAAAGAAAACTCTTGTTACTGAAACTGTTCTAAATTGGTAATCAGAGACTCTTTTAGCACATAATGATACTTTCAAAATAATCGATTCCAAAATCATTGATGTACAAAGAGATCTTAAGAGATATGATGAAACCGCCAAGAATATACTTTCAGACTTCCAGAAAATGCTTCATGCCTTGGAGTTTGGACAACATTTGGGATATCATCTCGAAAGTTCAAATGCAGAAATAGAGAAGCTCAATAGGCAAATTTAACTCCTTGGGGAAGGGAAATTCAAACCTTCTAATCCATTTCTAACCCTGCCACGATCTGAGTATTCTTTTTCACCACCACAAAGCACTTCAATCTTTGTTGCTCTCGCAAAGACCTCTACCATATGAGATAAAACTAATGTTATAGAAATGCGAAACCATCTTAGAGAAATGGACCATATAAGGAGAGAAAAGGGGAAAAAAAGATTCCTAAAAAATCTTCAACATTTAAAAAGGAGAAGCCAGATTAAATAATGTTATCCAATCCATTAGAATCATTTCTAAGAGATCAAAGCAATCAAAAAAAGAAACGACTTGATCTAACTGTCTTGAAAAACTATATTCAGCCTCCTCCAGAATCAATTCTTTCAATCGATTTAGATTTAGAACCGAATTCGGTATCTTTTAGGGGTGAGCATGGTCTAGGTTGGGCCGATCCACCCCATAACCCTAAGATTAACCCATACAGTGTTGGCTCTCAATTTTTGGGATCGATGACTGACCTATTGAGCTTGGGACCAAGGTTCAAACCAACCTAATGAGTTCGGTCTAGTTCCAAGGTCAACCCAGGACTAATTGATAATTTTTTTTATTTCATTTTTTGTACTCCCTGAAAAGGTGATCGAAGACTGAACTGACCCAATAGGTTCAGTGACGAGCGAGGTCAACTAAAAGAGGCGAGCAGCAAACATTGAGTGGGGGCGATCATCGAGCGTCGAGTAGGGCGAGTGACCAAAAGCTGGCGAGGCGAGTATTGAGCTGTAAGCGGAGAAGTTGTTTTCTTCAATTTTGGCAAATTGAAGACTAAGAGAACAAATAAGACAGAAGACAATGAGTACTAGAAGAGGATGTCACAAGGAACTGTTTATGCCATTTTAAATGTCGTGAGGACTCCTCACAAAAAAAATTTCATCCTTCATAAATTATGACTGTTGACGCCATAAAAAATACTAAAATCTAAGTTATTAAATAACAATGTAAAATTATTTGGACTCCTTACTAATGAGCTATTTAATGTTGTTAACGCTATTTGTTTTAGAGTTTTCTCTATATAAAAAAAATTATAAATGATATATTAGATATATATAAATATATATATAAAATTATAAATGATATATTAGATATATATAAATATAAATTTAGGGTTGGTCCGGGTTGGATCGACCCTAAACTCTCAGGACCAAGGATCAACCCACACAGTGCTGGTTTAGAAATCTCAGGACCAAGGAACGATCCAGGGTAGGTCCAAGGTTGGCCCTAAACCGATGCTCACCCCTAATATCTTTTTCATCCTTCTCCTCCTTTTTGATTTCTACTATTGAATCATTTCCTATTATACCAACCACTTCTTCAATATTTATGGCGGATTCTCTAGATCAGGAAATGAATTCAAATCCTTCTGAACCAGAGGTCATCCAACCAAATAATCTATCCTAGAATCTAACTTTTTCCTCTAAACAGTTTTTTATGTTGATGATATTCCTTATTCCAAATGGTTAGAAAGATTTGAAAAGTTTCATACTTGGCTAAATGTCCAAGCTCTCACAAATTACAACAAGTATGATATCATTTTTGGATTTGTCATGAGATTCATAGGTAGCCTCAAACATTCGTGGTAATCAATTACAGAACAAGATCAAGTACAATTTTTGTTTTTAGCAAACTTCAGCCAAGCTATTGCTCTCATTTATACTGGCAAACCTACTAACCTCCATGAGCTCAAAAGAAGAGAGTTTAAAAAAAAATACTACTCTCTCCAAAAAAGGCAACTCGACAAGTATTATTAAGAACTAATCAAACTCTTCTATGGCCTTGGAGCTGATGCGAACCTAAAATAGATTTTTCTAACCTCTATTCCTAAAGAGCTATCTCAGCAAATTGAGAAACCCTTTCTTAACAATTAAAAGAGAATTTTGGATATTTCCTTGGGAGAAATACAAGAAGAGATCCATTTGTGTCTTGATGATTTGTGTTTAAGACTCCAAATGATGAAAATCTACCCCAAAGATAGGCAAAGCTTGTTCGCGTTAGAATTTGAAGATTAAGTGTTCCAAAAAAGATTGTGATCGCTCTTGCAGAAAATTTTTCCAGAAAGAAAAAGCATTTCAAAAAGTATTGGGTGGGAAGGTCCAAGCATGGATCCAAGCATTTCTGGAGAAAGAAAAAATGACGATTCTTACAAAGAAGGAAAGATTGCTCAGACCGCAAAAAATCAATTTAATGCTTCATCTACAACAAAAAGGGTCATTTCGCCAAAAATTGCCCCCAAACGAAAAAATGTTAGAGTGCTTCTCCCAAGCAACATGGGACTCCCTTCCGCAGGGGCCTAACAAACACCCTGATCTATCTTAACTTGGCTTTGATAAATCAATTAAGTCCTAAACCTTTTTACATTTT
This sequence comes from Eucalyptus grandis, assembly GCF_016545825.1. NCBI lineage: Eukaryota > Viridiplantae > Streptophyta > Magnoliopsida > Myrtales > Myrtaceae > Eucalyptus > Eucalyptus grandis. The sequence goes on along the minus strand of NC_052621.1, from coordinate 5,076,707 downwards.
GTTAATTAAATCCATTCAGCCAATAGTCAGAATCCGTCGATGTGGACAACTAGCACTGATGTGGCACTTTTTGGAATATTTTAATAATATTTTGAATTTTTATGGTTTTGTCCCTCTCTTTTTTTATACTTTTCTTTGCTTTTTCAATTTTTTTGTTATGGATTTATGGCTGGTTGACCCTCGTCAGCCCAAGGCGAGGGCATCGCTGCCCTCGCCAACCCCGGGCAAGGTTGTTGTTGGTTGGCCACCCTCACCAGTCCTCTCTTCAAAAACCTTTATAAAAAAAAAAAAGAAGAAGAAGCAAAAACAAGGAAAAAAAAAGAAAAATAATAATAATAAATTCAAAAAATTATTAAAATATTATTTAAAAAGTGTCAAATCAACTCATTCCAATCAAAATTGGCCGGATTAACTTAGTTGACAAAATTGAAAGGTTTATAACTGAATTGATAAAAGTGCAATTAGTCTATAACTTTTTGGACAATTTTCCCCTCAATGTGGTCATCATTCACCTGTAGACATCCAAGAAAGCCATTTAAACATCCAAACATTGTACCAACAAAAGAAAAAAAAAGATCTATTTAATGGGATTCAATTTGACAATCTTCTCCAATTAAATTAAACATAAGGAGGGGAAAATGAAGAGATACACAAAGTATACGGGTGGGTTGCTCTGAGCTATCCCCAACACAACACAAAGAAACAGAAAAACGACAACAACTCTGGTCAGTATGTTCAGCACATGAATACCTTCAGGTTCTGTTCACGTACTTAGCAATCTCGGAGCTCAATGCTCATTCTACCGCCATGCCCATCTTCAAAGAATCAAGTACCGGGGTTTCCGCCTTTTCTCATTAATTTAGTGCGATTTTATTTGGAGAAAATACCATTAAATGAGCCAAAGGATTATCATTGCAAAAAAAAATCTGCAAACTGATATGGTGATACATTTACCAAGTATAATATTCTTCTTTGAAAATCCTAAATTGATTTATCTGAACACATTTACCCTAAATTAATTTTTTTTTATCTTGTAAAAAAATTTGAATTGATGCTCCCGAATCAAATCTATCCTCCATTAAAATGTATAAGTGTCATGGTATATTCACCATATATATACCCTTAGAATTACTCATGTAAGTGAGGCATTTCAAACTTATCAACAGATCTTGAAAATCCAAGAAATAGTTTCATAACAAATGATATCTTTCACTAACTACTTCAAGTGAGGCTACGTTTTTCTTTAACCTTAAACAATTCCCTATACACAAAATGACTTCATTTTGGTATTGTGAAATATATTTTATATAAACAATGTCACTGGTTAATTTTTATTATTTTTTCGACCTAAATAATTATTTTCTCCATTAACCAAAAAATTGTCGTATTCCCGTGTGGTCACTATGGAAATGACCTTAACTTAAGGTAACTTCACAAATCACTCATCAAACCAATTATAGAAAACACCACTTCTCTTGTTTTTGGTTTTACCAAATCTTCTATCCCATTACACAATTCACAAATAATTGGTCTATTTATCAACCGATTTAAATTTAGACACTAGACCTATTGGTTTTCAAACTACAAAATACACGATAAGCACATTGCTAAGGCTTCATTCATTTCATGAAAAGCAATTTCTATGAACACGTTTTTCAAATTTTCCAGCATTCATTTCATGAAAAATGAATTGGTTGGGGAAAAACATTTTCCATCAATAGAAAATAGTCTTCTAAAACAGGAGAAAATATTTTCCACTTTTCAATAAGGGAAAATATCTTCCTTGCTCACTTTCTCATCTCACACCCTTGCTAGCCCTTACTTCTTTCCTTTTTTTTTCTTTTTAAAAACAAAATCTAATTTTTATTATTTTTCTATTTCTTTCCTTTTGTTTTCCTTCTTTCTCGGCTAATTGTCAGCAATAACGATAGCCCGCGACTAGCCATAGGTGAGCCTCAAGCTCTCGGCCATCGTCATGGTTGATGATCAATTGAAGAAGGAAAAGAAAAATAAAGAAGCAGAAAGAAAAATAAAAATAATTAAAAATTAGAGTTTTAAAAATAAAAAAATAAGAAAAAAATTTTATTAAAGGAAGTGCAAGAGGAAAATTGAATCAAATTTTCCATACGGAACGACGAAAAGTATTTTCTAGTTTATTTTCAAGTTTAAGCTAAACACTGAAAAATATTATCATTGTCTTGGAAAATGGCATTTTGGAAAACGCTTTCCAAAAACGTCATATTTTTCGCAAAACGAACAGAGCCTAAGGCTTCATTGGTTTTTTTGAAAATAAATGATTTAGAAAATATTTTCCTAAAAACTATCGCTCATGTTCCATATAAAAACAAATGAACTAAAAATTATTTTCATTTTACGCGAAAATATTTACACATGAATTATTATCAATAATGAAAGCATTTTCATTAACTAATTATTTCGAACAATATAAAAAATTACTTTTAGGAAAAAAATTTCTAAGTCATTCATTTTTTGTGAAACAAACAAAACCTAAGTATAAAATATCCTGAATTCTAGAGAAGAAAATTAGTAACACTGTTGACACCTAAATTATTTGTTTTTAATTAGGTTTCTTTTATTTTTATTTTGTCTTTAAAAAAATCAGTAAAAACAACCAAAAAAAAAAAAAAAAACAGAAAAAAGACGGCTCATTGGGCCGGGCGCAAGGCCCACCCCCCTTTTTCCCTTTCGCGTGGGCCCCTAGGCTCATTTTCTTTCTTTTTCTCGGCCCGGCCCGCACAACCTAACCCTTCCCCCTCCTTCTTCCTTCTCCTTCCTTCTTCTTCTTTGTGCCTCTCAGTGCATCATGCGCGACGGCCGGCGCGCTCAAGGGCAACCTACGGTAAAGAGGAATGGAGGTAGGCTGCCGAAGGAGAGGACGACGCGCATGCGCCTTCAATGCGCGCCTTTAATGCTGAGATGAGACACCGGTTCGGCCGCGGGCGTCCGTTCGGCGTGCGAAAACCGGCGGTCGAAGCCCCGTCGACCGGCAGCCCCCTCGCCTATAAATAGCGAGGCACCACCTCCGTCGAAGGATAGGAGCGAGCTCTGAGATCTTCCCACTGAGAGACTTCGGGGGAGGAATCGAAGAGCGAGCGAGAGAGAACTCGGGTCGTGAGCTCGGCTGACCTCCCATTGAGAGACTTCGGGGGAGGTCGCCGGTGAGCGAGTTCGAGGAGGTTAGATCCGGCCGATGGAGGCTTGGATCTGGCCGGAGTGAGAAGTGAGGGGGAGAGATTCGAGAGGGTCGAGTTTGAGAGAGAGGAATCGGAGGGAAAGGTGCCAGATTTGAGAAGCCGAGGACCCGCCAGCGCTGCCGTCCCTCCCGACGCCGTTGACCGTCCACGCCGAAACTCCAGTCAGTTGTTGTGCCGTCGCTATCCGCTGCTGCCATCCCCTGCCCTCAGATCTGGAAAGCAGAAGACCAGATCTGAGGAAGATCAACGAGATCCGGCCACCACGACACGCCGCCGTGCTGCCCCCTACCAAGGAGCCTCGGTTGAAGTCCCCGAAGCCAGTGAGTATCTCTGACCTCCCCTCGCTTCTGGGTTGGGCACGCCGGAGCTCGCAGAAGCTCCGACTACCGGTCGCCCCTTTCTTCGCCGTCCCGCTGTCTCCGCCGTAGCCGCTCCACGAGCCCGGACGCTCCCGTTCTTGCCATCTTCGCCGTAGCCGTGTCGAAGCCGCTCCGCCGCCGCTTAGATGTCTTTCCCCCCCCGTTGCCCGTCACGGCCGTTGGACCGCGAAGGCAGCAATGGCTGCAAAAATCGGGTCAGCTGGGTCGAGCATGTGACCCGGCACCCTAGGGTTTCATCAACCGGGTCGCGGATAAGAAGTCGGGTCAGTTCGTGGACTTATCCGACCCGGTTCCTTTGCTTTTGGGCTAGGGTTTGGATTTAATGGGCTTATTTTGGGTTTGGGCCTTGTTTTAAAAAAAAAAAAAAAAAAAAAAAGACAAAAATCTGAGTCGGGCCCGCAACGTGGGCTCGTCCTCATTCGGATTGTTGGCCGGGTCGGACCCAACCCACCGATCCGACCCGGGTCAACTTATATATAAAATAATATTTTAAATAATAATATAATAAATAAATATTTTATTTCAAAAAAATCGAGAAAAATCAAAAAATATTTTATTTTCCAAAAATATTTTATTTTCCGAAAAATCAAAAAATCAAAAATATTTCATATTTTCCAAAAAATGTCAAAAATCCAAAAAAGGCCAAAAATTCATGAAAAAGCCAAAAATATTCAGAAAAAGCCAAAAAGACTTGTATTTTTCCAAAAAATTCAAAAAATCCTTTTGTGTCCAAAAATATTAGAAAAGACTCAAAAATATTTTTCCTCCCAAAAATGCATGGAAAATCCCTCGAACATCCAAAAAGCCTTAGGGTTTAAACAAGATTAGGTACCGCAAGGGCATTAGTAATTAACTAGTGTAATCAAGTCCCCGATCCTAATTTCTCTAGTTGCACAGGAGTGAGTATTTCTCCCAATACTTCGCTTGGGTTTCTAATCAACCCACCCCAAATCGATTAGTGGCGACTCTATTTTAAAAATTAATTTACAAGTTAAAAATTTGAACCATTAAGTCGTGAATTGGTGGACTTGGGAGAGTCCGGGCTAACTAATTTCAGCCGAGCCATTAGCCTCCTTTAGGCGCCCGTACTCGATCGCGGGCGTCGGAAAAAAAAAGAGGTCGCGACAGCTTGGCGACTCCGCTGGGGATTTTGAGGACTTAGGCCATTTTATCTTTGTTTAAATACTTTGCTGACTTGGGTTTTTTTTCTTTTGTGCAGGGTAATAGCTTAAAGTTTTTTTATTCTGTTAAAATAAAATGTTTTGTGATTATTGATATTGCTAGTATGAGTACCTAGAGGGGGGTGAATAGGTGCCTAAACAATTTATCGATATACGGAAGCGATTCTTAACATATGATAGAAAGTAAATTCTCTCTTAATTAACAAAATGAAATACGATTGAGGTAGAGAGAGTGAGGAAGAGAAAATTGAACACAGGATTTATAGTGGTTCGGCTTATTCCAAGCCTACGTCCACTCTTCCGCACCGAGCCCACCGGCTGGATTTCACTATGATCAAAAGAGAAGTTACAGCACAGCTTTGCCTTGATTCCACAGTGTAGATGTTTTACCACACCTCCTCAAGGTCTCTCACAAATATAGACTCTCTTTTGTATACAAGTATTCGCTCAAAGGATTTATCTAAACAAATAGGAGCTTCAGACTTTGGAATTCTTCTATCGCGCACACCTCGAACAACTAAGAACGTCTTCCTTATATACTCCTTTATGCCATCATACCCGTTGGCACTTACCAAAGAAATTCCTCCAATCTACCCGTTGGACGGAATCAATTAGGAAGATTGTTCGAGCTATTAAATGAACGTGTTGATAGCCCATCAATCCTGTTCGCCCATACAATCAGGATCTCGGTTTCCATAAGTAGAACCTTCCAATAATATTTAGACAATCATCGAATCTTCAGTCATTGAATCAATCTTGATCAATCAAAGGATTCTTATACGTCTTCTCCAACCATGAGATCTTCTCCAGATGATAAGGTCAAATCCTGAACAAAACATCCAGTTCGGGATAACCTTTCTTCAACGGATTAGAGACTGTCAATGAGGATAGACTTTGAGTCTTGAGTCTGGCTGTCCGGAAGTCTTCAGACTTTAACTAACAGAGTCTGCAGACCTTCATACTAGACTGATGGAAACGTTTTGTCAACTTCAAAACACTTCACGAAGATTTCTCCAACAATTATAAACTGCTGTGCATCCTTAAATGTTTTGGCACTACACATGGCACACACAACCCGGCCGCCGGACCTGGGCCACCATAGGATTTCTAGGATGGTGTTAAGAAAGATACGACCTCGAACGCGAGACTGCGATGTAGAGGTTGCCTTTCTTTTCCCTGAATTTCTTAGCTAAGGTTAAAGGGGTATGCTGCTAACGCGAGACTGTGACAGGCGGATACCTTTTTAATTTCATCAAGCCTTTTGAGTTAGAAATCGAGCCGCACGTCCCATGCGCATGTCCTTGTGCTTGCCATTTTATTTAAAAGCAAAGTGATTTCTTTACTTTTACTTAGTCTTTTTATTTGGCCCATGGTAATTTAGGATAAGCTTTTCAAGTCCCAGTTTATATGCGATGGGGAAAGACGATATCCAGTTCATTCCTGCTCCCAAGGCGGAGCTCTTCAGATGGTGGGGTCAATTAGATCAATTTGCCCAAGAGCGCGTGAAGGCCAAAGTCGGTCATCTCCTATCGTTGATCCAAATTACCGTTCGTCCTGAAGTCATATAAGCCATGGCACATTTCTGGTGCTTGAAGACAATTACTTTTATATTCGGTAGGTTTGAGCTAACCCCAACCCTGGAAGAATACAACATCATCACTGGAATGCCTCTTGAGAAAAAGCTTGTCAGGCCATCGACAGGCATCATCCCGATACGTGGGTTAGCGCAGCTTTTAAGAACTGAAGTCCATACTATGATACAAATTCTTGAAGATAACCATAATACCTGCCCACTGGAATTTATGAATGCATGTTTCCAAAATCAGCCTATGACCCAGAAAAGTGAGATTTTCCTCCTAACCTTTTTCGGGCCCATCATCTTCCCCCATCAAAGAAATGCCATAACTCCCAAGATGGCATGGATAGTTGATCAGATCTTAAGAGGGGGGAATTATGTCAACATGATTTTAACTGAAACATTCTTGTCCTTTAATCGTTTTAAAGACAACTCAGAGAAAATCATGCGAGCCTCTCCTGAAATTTTACAAGTCTGGTTCTTTTCTCACCTAAGTGAATTTCGAGACTTCATGCGATCGTCTGAAACAAATGCTTTCAAAAATCCGTTACAAAAATTTATGGTTCTAGGACCATTCATTCCCAATCAAAGCTGTTTAAATTGGGTAAACTTCTTAAGAGACCCAGCTCTTGAGGCATTCCAATGGTGTGCTGGTTGGTTCCATGAAAAAAGAGCTCGCTTCGCTTATAAGCGTGATCTCCCAATTCCGTTGCTTGGCCACACCAGCGCCATTCTCTATCACCCTTATCGGGTGGTACGACAATATGGAGCCCTTTAGGAGATCCCATCGCCTTCCATCAGGAAGATCTCTTCAGTTCTTTTCAATACAAGCCGTGACTACGCATTCGAAGTTTCTACCGCTCAGGAAACCTGGGACAAGTGCCATCGCAAAAGGATTATGGTACCTGAAGGGCTTGAGGGAGAAGAAAAAGCCCACCACGCCTCCATATCCTACATCCACAACCATCGCATTCCGAAAAAATGGAAGCCATTAGTCCCTCACTCAATCAGCAAGAGCAGCCAGCACGAGCAAGCAGAGCTCATGGAGAGGGATTTGGGAATGGACTGGATGCATACCTCAGAGCCAGCCCAAGGAAGCAAGCATCTACGCAAGCGCAAGACTCCCCGTCGCATATAAATTGGCAATCATGTGCCCCTTAGTGTTAATAGTGTGAAAGTTTTGTCCCATTATTTAGGGACTTTTGTTTAATATCTAGTATTTCATCCCATCATTTCAATTCCAAGTCAGGAGTTTGCAGTCTATAAATCCTCTTTTCATAAATAAAAAAAGCAGTTAGATCATTGCCATGGGTCAATCTTTGTTTACTTTCATGCTCATTCATTGTTTTCGCAACGAACAGGTAATTATGAATCGCCGGCCACCAATCGCTCGTGAATGGCCTCATGCAATAGGACCCGATCAGAATGATGTACAAAATCGTCTCATTAGCATTGAAGATGGCATAGGATAGATGTCCATTGTCCTTTGACAACTCTCGAGACAAATGAAATCCACTCAAGCTGAGCCCAACTCTGTAGTTGCTGTCATGACACCCGTAAATTTGCCAGAAAATAGCCAGTACCATAGATAGTTTGAAAGGATCATGAAAAAGTTAAGCTAGCTGCAGGAGCAGAATCCCATGGACTTGTCCAATTATGCCGGCATTGAGATCTCTGAAAAACTCAAAGCACCTGAATGCGAAAGGTATGCTGATACCTTCCGCCCAGAGACCTACTTGCAGGCCTACTTGGTCTGAAGGATGATTCAATCGTACCAATCGAGCTTGACTAGCCCTGCCTTACGATGGTACATTATCAAGAAGATTAGTCCTCTTAAAACCTGGAGGGAACTAATTCATGTTTTTCACCAAGAGTATAATCTTGACATCACCCTACCCTACGAAGAACTGATGATCGTGGAGCACGAGGAACCGTTAGTCACTGAGATAGGAGAAGAGCATGTCAATGAAGCCTTGCATGATAAATGGGCAGCTGAACAACACCCCGTTATTCTTGGAAAATTTCCCACTAGGAAAGGCAAGGAGCCTTTGTACGAGATCAAAGACACGAGCCTGTTCAAGACCGGGGCACGACCGGACGACTCCTCAAGCTTACTCCAAGAGCTAAGGTCCAAAAAATACCGACCCCTATCAACCTAGAAAGCGAATCAGACAGTGAAACTCTAATGTCTCTCACTTCCCTTGACAGAATCGAGCTAGCAAAACGAATGGCCTTACTCAAAAGGTCTGAACCAGAAGCCAAGGAAAGAAAGCCTAAGCAGATCAATGCAGCATTTGCCGACGAGCCACCGCACCAAAGCTTCGAGCATTCCCAAGAATACAGCTTTGAAGGCTACCATCCCCTAGAATACAACCCCAAGGACTTCCAGCGTTATTTCGACAATGAAACTGATGATTCATCGTATAACTGTTTCCTACTCTCATCCGGGGATGAAGGCCCGTCAGAAGAGGAAGCATACATCTTTATCCGCCACGATCCTAATGAAGTACTAAACTCTTCCTCTGACCATGAGGATAGCTTCAATACTTCATCCTCATTTGGAAATTTTGACCAAGAAGAAAGCAATGGGATAATATAGGTAGAATCCAACTTCCCTGAAACAGAAAAATTCACCACTACAACAGATATGCAGTGGGAAAACCAGTGGCCTAACCAAGATACATCAAGCCCGTCTTGCGCTCATAGGATCATGACCCCTGGAGAGATGTGGATACCTAATCTCCACAAGTATAACGGCACGACTTGCCCCGTGGCCCACTTGCAATACTTCCATGCTGAAATGAGTCGGTACTATGGCCCGATGTCATTCACAACTCAGGCCTTCCAAGAGAGTCTTACGGGATCTGCATTACAATGGTTCATCACAGCAGATATCTACCTCATGAGAGATTGGAATGAGCTGTCTTCTGTATTCCTGCTTCAGTATCAAAGCCAGATTGGGAATGAAGTGCCCTGTCAGAACTTGGTTCACTTCAGAAGAAGAACAATGGAGGATTTCCGAGCATATGCAAAGAGGTGGGAGGCTTTTATGATGCAAACTTACCCTCAGCTGGCCGAAGAAGAAATGATAAAGCTATTCATAGGGGCTTTACCTTGCAAGCATCGTTGTTGGTTGTATGGGTTGCATTTCCATAGCTTTAATGAAGTGGTCCTCTCATGTGAATACTTCGAGTCTACTGGAGGTGAGGAACTCAAAGGCGCTTGATTTCAGAACCAACACTATCAAAGCACTCCCTTACACAGGAGTTTTCATGGGTTTTACTTGTTTTTATAATTTCATGTTTCTTATCTTATCTAGTGTGCTACGGTTGTATTTTCCATTCCAAGTACTCTATTGTACAGTTATAATATTTTGTTTTAAGAGAATGAGGTGGTACTCCAAACCAGCCCAGTGATGCTATCCAACCATGAAAAAAATATATCATCTAAGGAGAATACTAAGGGCTGGGCTTCCTCATGCTTTTTCTCCCCCAAAGACGTATTTTGAAAATAAAAAAAATATTTCATCACCCAAAAAGCTTTTGTTAAAACAAGATGATAAATTTAATCATGTTTGTCTTTCTGACTCACTCACTTCATGTCTCAGAAGATCATTCCCGTCCCCTTTGACTTAGTGTGACAGGGGGCATTTGAAGCAAGCGCATCAGGTGAACTTGCCAAATTCAAAGACACCATGCCAAGAAAACAGGGGCAAATAGAAAGAATCATCCTACACCAAAAGAGGGACGTAATAGGTACAGGCATACGGTTGGAATCAAGCCATTCCCAAGAGCTCTGTACACTCCACCTTGCTCCTGCTCAACTCCTTCACAAGCCAGAGCAATATCCTTTCCCCACAATGTGCCTGGGCAACCAGATGTTGTGGTTTCATCAACGGGACTTCCAGCTTTGACAAGCCTAGAAGCACAAGGAGGGGATCTTTTCTCTTTCTTTGAATTGGCTACTGTCAACAGGGAAGAAATCCAGACAGTTGAAGCGGTCTCTACCCCCTATTCAAAATGAAGACCTAGAAACCTGATTTCCTATTCAGACGCATGCTCTCGCAAGAAGTGATTGCCATCAGAGAATTGGAGGTTTTGATTGTCCATCTCAGATTCCATAGAAGCTTGAGGTACATGACTTTTGCCCAATGATGCTATAGTTAAAGACGAAGGAGAAATTCCACGAAGGAAGGCGTTGAAGATGAATCAACGACCAACAATCATGCATACATGGTCACAAGTGAGGAAGGCCAATCAAAAGAAATGTCAAACTATGCCAAGACGAAAAGGCTGTCATCGACATTCAAACATCATCAGGAGTCAGCAAATACAAACTTTGGAAAAGAGTAATTTGGTATCGTTTCCAATACTCCCCCCTCTTTGAATTCACTTGACATATTCCCCCTATTGGCAGGAAGCACCAGGATTCAAGAGTCAAATTTGATGGTTAGGCAAATCAATATTGGCCAAGCTAGTGCATGGAAATGACCTACATCAAATTTACTTGGCTTCGTGTAAAAAGACATGTCATCCAGGAGCCAATTCAGAGAATAATTGACCTAACGAAACAAGGGACATAGGACTTCGTGTCCCCCTTCTCACTTCAGGCTCACCCAATCGTCTGCAAACTAGTGAAGGGTAAAGTTGTATCGATTCCAGTTATTCGACTCTTGAAAGAGTTCATGACTAACACATTCTCTCTTGTTTGTTGTAGGATCACCTGACTGTCAAAAGCAAGTATAACAAATCAATGAGAAGCATGTCTTGTTGTAGGATCACTTGACTGTCAAAAACAAGGATAACAAATTAGTGAGAGGCATGACAAACTCTCCTAAATGAAATGGCGTCCTGAGTAATCGCCAAAGCAAATGACAGAAAATCTTCAGGCCTCAGCTCACATTTGATTTTGGCCAGACTAATTGATCTACTTGTACATCTTCTCTTCTGCAAGGGCAAAAGCAAAGTTGCCCGATCAGATTCCCAACCCCAACTGATCATTCATGTGTCAATAGGGACAATCATCGACACCCCTTTGTGAATAGCCCTTTTGATATCCAAGATTTAACATATTTGGAAACACCATTCTGCTAATCCTTAAAGCTATCAACAAGGTCTTTTTGAGCAAAAACCATTCATCTGTTTTGAGAGTACAAACTCTCTCATGTTTAAAATGCTGCATGTCTTTTCCAAATAGATTTTGCATGAGGATTTTGTCTGTCTAAATCACTGATTCCACTGAGATTTATTAGAATAGACAACTAAATGAAGAATACAAGATTAATTGAGCATGCCGGATGAGGCGCGTTAGAATGATGAAAGGCAAGCCATATCCTACACACAATTCCCCCCATCTATACACTTGTGAGATGAGTGCAGAAGATTCCATGGCTGCAGGGTAAAGAGTTCTCTCGCGAATGGTACGATAACCAAAATAGTGAGAGGCATTCCATCGCTCACCCTATTGAGCCTCATACATTGGTGAAGCTTCTCTCATACCCTCGTCAAGAACCACCCCACACTAGGGCAGAGCGGAGGCAAAGCAGTATCACAAGGTGAGAAGAGGGATAGAAATTTTCTTGCTCGCACTTGCATCAATCTTCGGGTGTCTTTATTGCATATGAACACTCACGTTAATTTAAGTGCCCTAGAATGACGAAGAGCAATTCTTTCTCTACGCACTTGTATTCATTGTACAACCCAAGTGAGTCTGTAATTTTACCCTCACATTGAGATAAAACAGAAGTTACTACCATTTAAACAGCATAGCTTGGAGCGCTAGCTGAAGACGAAGACTCAAGAGTCTAACAACAGTGTCGTGATTGAACTTGCCTAGGCTAGTTCCTCTAATGACAAAGAATGAAAAAAATAGGGGCATAAAAAAGCAATGTACCTGGTAAGAGCAAGGTCAATGCCCATAAAATAAGAACTGGAATAAAAATAGGGGCATGAAAAAAGCAGTATGCCTGGTAAAAGCAAGGCCAATGCCCCCCAGTCAAAAATGCAGCCAAGAAAATGTTGCTGTTGTGGTCCATAGAACCTCCATTTAACAGTGAGAAGAAAGACTAGTGACAAATGCCAAGGCAATCACCAGCTCTACCTTTTACACATGAATCAAGCCTACGTTGCATCCCATTGTAAAAGTCTCTTGGACTAGGGGCACTTCAATTAACGTAGGATTTCATATGTTTATAAGCATCGCTCGAAGAAGTACGAGCAAGATTACTCTATCTCTTTTCGCAGGGTTCTTGACTTGTAAACCCGGAGATGATCGTGCAACATTTTCGTCCATCAGCTTCAACCTTGATGGTCCCCTTCGATGAGCCACTGACCAAGACTTCATCACAGTTTCAACAAAGACCTCTCACATTGGTAAAGTCATACCGTTTGTGAGAATACTCAAACCCCTGCTGACATGATGACAGTGAGATAGTATGGTCCTTATGAATCCTACATCAATGGTCAGGATAGCATTTTCCATGAGAGTGAGCGAAAAGTCCTTTCAGACTAAAAGTCCCTCATCTGGCATGCTCAAGACATCTACATTCTAAATGAAGGTTGTCTTTCAAAATCTTCCCTAGTGGAAATCAAAAGATGCAGAACTGACAAAATTATCATGCATGAATCTCATTTGAACTCATGAATTTACAGCATATACAATCATGTGTGCATACTGTGCAAATAGCAGACATACTCTTAGAGATCAGAGATATTGCCAGGTAAGCATATCTCTATCCCCATTTATCTTAAGGTACCTATCACTGTCCAGGTACTCTCTTCTTGACACTCGACCTATTCGAGTCATCCCTTGAGTTTGGGTGCTTGCAATTGTCTCAGTATCCCGTTGTCTTTGAGTACCCACCACTTGCTGGGTACTCCCTCTTAACGACACTCGACCTATCCGAGTTGTCCTCGGAGTATTGATACTTGTGACTGACCAAGTATCCCTTTATCATTGAATACCTACTGCTGTCTAGGTATCCCTATTGTCTTTGAGTACCGGTCACCGTTCGGATACTCCCTTTTTCCTGACACTCGACCTGTTCGAGTTGTCCCCAGAGTATTGATACTTGTGACTGACCAAGTATCTCTTGGAATATCTACTGCTGTTTAGGTATCCCTATATCGTCAAGTACCCACCATTGTCCAGGTACTTCCTTTTCATGACACTCAACTTGCCCGAGTTGTCCCCAAATAATAACAGTTGTTCAAGCATTCCACTGCTTTGTGTGCCTGCGCCTACCGGGTATGTATGCTTACACTTGGACCAACCGAGTGGTCCTGTGTTGTATCATTAAATACTTGTGTTCATCCAAGTATCCCAAGATTTTGTACACCTGTGGCTATCCAGGTGTTCTAGCCCTTTTGAGTGCCTGCGGCCATCCAGGTAAGCCTCGTGCTACATTCAAGTTTATGTTACCAGGAGGTGAGATACCTTCACGAATATGCGGAACACGTCCTCGATATTCCCCAATTACCAGGAGGTGAGAGACCTTCACGAATATCCAAGGTACGCCCTCAATATTCCCAATTACCAAGAGGTGAGAGACCTTCACGAATATCTCAGGTACGTCCTCGATATTCCCCATTACCAGGAGGTGAGAGACCTTCACGAATATGCGGGGCATGCCCTCGATATTCCCATTACCAGGAGGTAAGAGACCTTCACGAATATCTCAGGTACGCCCTCGATATTCCCAATTACCAGGAGGTGAGAGACCTTCACGAATATCCAAGGTACGCCCTCGATATTCCCAATTACCAGGAGGTGAGAGACCTTCATGAATATCCAAGGTACGTCCTCGATGTTCCCAATTACCAGGAGGTGAGAGACCTTCATGAATATCCAAGGTACGTCCTCGTTGTTCCCAATTACCAGGAGGTGAGAAACCTTCACGAATATCTCAGGTACGCCCTCGATATTCCCAATTACCAGGAGGTGAGAGACCTTCATGAATATCCAAGGTACGTCCTCGATATTCCCACTACCAAGAGGTGAGAAACCTTCACGTATATGCAAGACCCATCCTCGATATTTCCACACAAATATCTCGGGTATGCCTTGATTCTTCCTTCGAGTTTGTACCGTGGTCGTCCGGTACCCCTTCGATACTTGTGATCATCCAGGTATCTCCAAAGAGTTTGTACCTGTGATCGTCCAGGTACCCCTTCGATACTTGTGATCATCCAGGTATCTCCAAAGAGTTTGTACCTGTGATCGTCCAGGTACCCCTTCGATACTTGTGATCATCCAGGTATCCCCCAAGAGTTTGTACTTGTGATCATCCAAGTACTATCTCCCAACAAAGAGATGCCCTGAGAAAGGTCGGCGCGCATCTCCTGTCAAGGCGACCGAAGAAAGGTTCGGGTCCTAGACAAACAATTTATTGCTCTCACAGGCGACCGAAGAAAGGTTCGGGTCCTGGAAAAGCAATTCCCCGTCAAGGCGACCGAAGAAAGGTTCGGGTCCTGGGAAGGCAATTCCCCGTCAAGGCGACCGAAGAAAGGTTCAGGTCCTAGACAAACCACTTATTGCTCCAATAGGCGACTGAAGAATGGTTCGGGTCCTAGAGAAGCAATCTCCTCATGCAACAGGTAAGATGACGTCTTGATACTTGCCAAAACTCGGGGTTCACACCCTATCTCACTCACTCCCGGTAAGTAACTACAGGTATCTTCTTATCTGTTTTAGTATGTGTAATGTTAGATTGCTCTTTTTCTGTATAGGATAATAGGTCCCAAATAAAATATAATCTATTGCATATGTATAGACACAATTTAGGTATCAAGTTTGTCTTTGAATGCAACCTCTGCGAACTCACCTTCAAAGAGGGGCAGCTGTTGACACCTAAATTATTTGTTTTTAATTAGGTTTCTTTTATTTTTATTTTGTCTTTTAAAAAAATCAGTAGAAACAACCAAAAAAAAAAAAAAAAAAAACAGAAACAGCAGCTCATTGGGGCTGGGCGCAAGGCCCAGCCCCCTTTTTCCCTTTCGCATGGGCCCCTAGGCTCATTTTCTTTCTTTTTCTCGGCTCGGCCCGCACAACCTAACCCTTCCCCCCTCCTTCTTCCTTCTCCTTCCTTCTTCTTCTTTGTGCCTCTGTGCATCACGCGCGACGGCCGACGACGCGCTCAAGGGCAACCTACGGTAAAGAGGAATGGAGGTAGGCCGCCGGAGGAGAGGACGACGCGCATGCGCCTTCAATGCGCGCCTTTAATGCTGAGATGAGACACCGGTTCGGCCGCAGGCATCCGTTCGGTGTGCGAAGACCGGCGGTCGAAGCCCCGTCGACCGGCAGCCCCCTCGCCTATAAATAGCGAGGCACCACCTCCGTCGAAGGACAGGAGCAAGCTCTAAGATCTTCCCACTGAGAGACTTCGGGGGAGGAATCGAAGAGCGAGCGAGAGAGAACTCGGGTCGCGAGCTCGGCTGACCTCCCACTGAGAGACTTCGAGGGAGGTCACCGGTGAGCGAGTTCGAGGAGGTTAGATCCGGCCGGTGGAGGCTTAGATCTGGCCGGAGTGAGAAGTGAGGGGGAGAGATTCGAGAGGGTCGGGTCTGAGAGAGAGGAATCGGAGGGAAAGGTGCCAGATCTGAGAAGCCGAGGACCCGCCAGCGCTGCCGTCCCTCCCGACGCCATCGACCGTCCATGCCGAAACTCCAGTCAGCTGCTGTGCCGTCGTTGTCCGCTGTTGCCATCCCCTGCCCTCAGATTTGGAAAGCAGAAGACCAGATCTGAAGACCAGATCTGAGGAGGATCCACGAGATCCAGCCACCGCGACACGCCGCCGTGCTGCCCCCTACCGACGAGCCTCGATTGAAGTCCCCGAAGCCAGTGAGTATCTCGACCTCCCCTCGCTTCTGGGTTGGGCACGCCGGAGCTCGCAGAAGCTCCGACTACCGGTCGCCCCTTTCTTCGCTGTCCCGCTGTCTCCACCGTAGCCGCTCCACAGTAGCCCAGACGCTCCCATTCTTGCCATCTTCGCCGTAGCCGTGTCGAAGCCGCTCCGCTGCCGCTTAGATGTCTTTCCCCCGTCGTCCGTCATGGTCGTTGGACCGCGAAGGCGTAACGGCTGCAAAAATCGGGTCAGCTGGGTCGAGCATGTGACCCGGCGCCCTAGGGTTTCATCAACCGAGTCGCGGATAAGAAGTTGGGTCAGTTCGCGGACTTGTCCGACCCGGTTCCTTTGCTTTTGGGCTAGGGTTTGGATTTAATGGGCTTATTTTGGGTTTGGGCCTTGTTTTTTTAAATTAAAAAAAAAAAAAAAAAAAAAGACAAAAATCCAGTCGGCCCGCAACGCGGCCTGTCCTCATTCGGATCGTTGGCCGGGTCGGACCCAACCCATGGATCCGACCCGGGTCAACTTATATATAAAATAATATTTTAAATAATAATATAATAAATAAATATTTTATTTCAAAAAAATCGAGAAAAATCAAAAAATAATTTATTTTCCAGAAAAATCAAAAAATCAAAAATATTTCATATTTTCCAAAAAATGTCAAAAATCCAAAAAAGGCCAAAGATTCATGAAAAAGCCAAAAAAATTCAGAAAAAGCCAAAAAGACTTGTATTTTTCCAAAAAAAATACCAAAAAATCCTTTTGTGTCCAAAAAATTAGAAAAAGACTCAAAAATATTTTTCCTCCCAAAATGCATGGAAAATCCCTCGAACATCCAAAAAGCCTTAGGGTTTAAACAAGATTAGGTACCGAAAGGGCATTAGTGATTAACTAGTGTAATCAAGTCCCCGATCCTAATTTCTCTGGTTGCGCAGGAGTGAGTATTTCTCCCAATACTTCGCTTGGGTTTCTAATCAACCCACCTCAAATCGATTAGTAGCGACTCTATTTTAAAAATTAATTTACAGGTTAAAAATTTGAACCATTAAGTCGTGAATTGGTGGACTTGGGAGAGTCCGGGCTAACTAATTGCAGCCGAGCCATTAGCCTCCTTTAGGAGCCCGTACCCGATCGCGGGCGCCGGAAAAAAAAGAGGTCGCGACAAACACATGCAAAATTTTTATTGACAAATAAATCGTCATCGCACCAGTAAATTAAGAACTCATGTTATCCCAACTAATGATATTTATTAGCTCTATCTTTACGAATTATTAGCTCTATTTGTAATCTTGGAGGATGCCCCTAAACTTGTACTTCATCTACTTTATAATACTTCCATTTTACACCAAAAAATTGACAATTATTAGCTCCATCACGACAAGATGTCTATAAACAGTCTTTTTGAATTATTAGCTGTATTTGTAATGCTGGCGATGCCCCTAAGCTACTATACTTCATTTGCTTTGAAATACTTACATTTTACACCCAAAAAATATAGTTATTACCTTCGTCATGACAGGATGTTTACAGGCAGCTTCTTCTAATGATGGGTTCTACGTCGCCGCAAATGGCACGATGTTTTTTTTAGTTATTTTTTATTTTTTGGCAAACGGTCTGCTGTTATATGCGCTCTTGCTTACTGCTACTTAAATTCAAGTTCGAGACTAGTGCCGTTTTCACAAAGACATTTGTTGTCGTAGGCTTTGAAAAGATTGGCGACCTAGAAAACATTTGCCATAATTTCGTCCGTTAATTGATTTGCGTTTAACATAAAAGAGTAAGGTAAAATGGCTCATCAACTGAATTCATTTTTAGGAGATTTCAAAGTAGCTCCATGAGAGTACAATCTTCATACCGAAAGAAACTATGCCGCAAGTCCAATCCCATCGTGGACCATCCGTCCCAACGTTTGCTCGGAGAAGCTGATCCTGTTGAAAGATCTTGACTCCATGAAGTTAGATATGATGTATCTGAAAAGTGCATGGAATGAAGGAAGACGAATATGCACTGACTTGAAATTTCGTAGAAGTTTCCTATGCATCATTCTTGCTGACTTGAAGCTAAGACATCACTGGCCCGTGAACGTCACAAGCCAAACAGACGAAGCTTTGGTGATAGATTTGGCTTGTCAATTGTCTGAGATTATGTTGTAGACATTCTATATATTTAATGCTCGTAGAACACGAAAAACTCGCTTGACATCTTAAAGATAGTGGGATAGACGGCTGCTTTGGAGAAACTTAACTTGCAATAATAATTAAGCTCGAGTACACCGAGGACGAAAGTAACTTTAGGGATAAAGACTACTTAGATTTAAAGAATCCTTTCTCTAGTAATAATAATAAATAAATAAGAAAGCCGAAAATATAGCGTTCTTTTCGATGTCTACAGTGGGACAAGTATCCAAAACACGCCTGAACTTTCACCTAGGGATCCATCACTTGCACACCTTCACCTTTTCAAAATAACGAGTACATACAAGAGATTTACCTATGGAGACCATTTTACACATTCACATCTATTATCCGTACTTATTCATGAAAATATAATTTTCTTTCAAAGAAATGTCTATCCCCAAATCCTGAATTGTTGCACCCACCAAAAAAAAAAAAAAAAAAAAACTAAGAACTAATTAAAAGGTAAACAACCCAAATCTAAGCAATTGCACAAAAGGCAATTTTGTTTGTTCAAAGTGGGATTTTGTTTAGAGGTATGTGAATGGCATCTGCCTAAAGAGAGGTATCTAAACGGTCATAAGGTCAAAAGTGAAGTATATAATTGCTATTTTTCTTATATATAATACGATTTACAAAAGATGCTTACATACCAGTAAAAGGCCATAATTTTTTTTGGGGAAAGTGGAAGTATCATGTGGTGATTAAAATATTGGCAAGTGGAGGGTGACCGGGAGGAATTATTGGGATGGTGGGGGCGGAAGTGAAGACAATTCAGGCCATCATAAGACGCGACATTGGCAAGAAGTGACCCGGAGGAAAGCGCCTTAACGAGAGCTTTTTTCTTTCCTTAAGGGAGAAAAGGAGATTAAAAGCAGATCTCACACTTAAAAAAATGCCTTAAAGATTTTAGTCAGGTGAACCCGTACACTTATTGCCGTCATATGAACAGTAGGCTATGTGGTATTCCATAATTCTTACGAATGACAAAACCACACGGCACAGTACATTTACAGCTTGTGAATTTTCTCTATAAAGGAAGGAATTTAGCAAAGGAAGATGCAATCTTTGAAATAGAAAAAGGAGAGGAAAATGGAAAGAGACTTCTTGCTTGGCAAGTGTTCAGGGTTTTAAGTCTTGGAGAATCCTTTTGATATAAGGGAGTGAAAGTTTGTTCTTGATTCTCACCTGTAGCTCTTCTTGATCACAAAGTGAAACAACTCCTCCTTTTTTCCACAAATATCGTTAATTTGCCAATTCCTCCTTTGGTCTATTACTTGTTCATATTTTTAATTATCTTGATTTATCTGCAATTGCACACTATGTACCCACTTTCTCTGCTCACAAATTGAACAAAGTGAACAATTATATGCAGGTCGGCTAGCTCTCCCTTCCGATGTTCATACATTAGAGCATATATATTTATGTAAGCACACTTAGTAATACAGCAAAATCTAAAAGAAAAGGCACATAAAATCTATACTAGACATACTGGATCTTGGTCAAGATGTTTTATAATTCTCTTGTAGATGCACATAATTCGAGGTCACACTATTCTCATTAACTCTTTTCCCATTGGGAAGTTCATTTGATCAGTGGATGACATACTTAAACTGGAGTTTTTAAAGAACCAAATGGAAACTATAAATAGAAAAAATCAACTGACAAACAGCTTTTCGTCAAAGGTGGTAATTCATCCAGAGGAAATCTGTTTTGTAAGGACTGCTAAAACCAAAATGGTTCCGAATCCCATATAGGTTCCCAATCCCATATAGGTTCTTCTGTTTCCATACTAGTCGTCTCCGTGTAACTGGAACCTCCAGCATTATTTTCTACCACTGATCTTGATGATGACGCCAATCTGCCATTGCCGCCGCCGCTGCCGCTCCCACTTCCATCATCTCCACCTTGTATTGTCTCTGCAACCATCAACTCTAATGGGCGACGATCAAATGCTCGGGAGCTCCCGGACACAACATACACTCGGCACAACGCGAACTCCTGCCTTAACTACAATGTTTCAAGGGGAAAAAATCAAGAAAAAAAAAAAATCGTTGCATTTAGAGAGAAAACGAGAAATGAATGTTTCTGATAAACTAGCATATGACACTGACAAACTAAGCTAAGCGCATAATATTTTTAATTTACTGGCAAGGGCTATATCTTTGAAATTTCGTCTAATCGAGCCTCCAATAGGTGGGCTATAATATGAAGACTACACGCTTGAAAATTTAATTATAATAAATCCGGTGACATTCATGAGTATGACCTATTACTCATAATATTGTGAGATTGTATGAAATCACTACCAAATGTTGTAAATGTTTAAGTTATTAGATAATTACGTAATTTAATATTTAGATATTCTAATATTACCTCTTATAGGTAAACTTGACTTTGGCCTGGACTACAACGTGGAAATATATGATGGGGAGGCAAATAGTGGGCCTAGAAAAAGTTAATCATGAATTCCAGCTCTAATATTATATGAAGTTTTCTTCATCCTCCAATTGGGACGAAGAAACACGTGATTCATCAAATAAAGTCCCAAAATAAATGGTTCAATTGCATTGACTAAAAGAAGAGAAGAAGAGTGCGCGCGGGCTTAGACTTTAAAGACCCTAAACATGGGCAGGGCTTTTAAATTAGTTATTTATGTCAACTATATAGAAAATCATCGATCGATCAAGTCATGAATGCTTGTGAAAATAATGTTTTCCACCACTGACAAAAATGCAAGACTGATCATCCAATTAATTAAAATGAAGATCAAAGTTCAATTAGTCCACGCATGCGCTTACCCTAAACACGGGCATACTAGAACTTGGTGTATTGGAATTGGGAGGCGAGATCATTTCTATGGCTCTATACTCGTTCAATTTCCATTTGGTTTTTCTTCCTGTCGGAGCTTTTCCCACGTAGAAGACCATGGACTTCTTCATCCCAATCGCTTTGTTATCCGACGAGTGGACATAACCGGGCGAGCCGGTCGCCTTCCAATAACCCACCGCCGTGCTTCTGCTCGGTCTCCCTCCTCTGGCTTCTCTCTCCTGCATCGGAGCGAAGAAGAACCACTGCTCTTTGTCTTCTCGGCACAGCTCTCCAGAAAGCTCTGCAGCAGCCAAACACACACAACACCGCAAGAAAAAGCGAAAACTTTACGTACAATTCGCAACAAGTTTGCACATTTATCAGAACCAATGATTTCTTTCGGCCACAATGAAGGAGAAGCATGAAGAAATGAAGAAATGCCATGCATGATTTCATGTTCTTTTACCTGGGAGGTTCCATGGCTCGGTGGCATATATGTCGAGGACCGGAATGATCCGGCGGAGCTGGTCTTGCAATGAGCCCTGGAGCTGATTGTGCAAATAGAAAGAGATGAGCTCCTCCTCAGTTGGATAGAACCTGAAGCCTGTCGGATGATCCTCCATCATGTTTCTCTTTCACCGTATTCTAGGTTTCTAAAGTGGGGATACAGCAGAAATGGTAGCTTGTGTTTTAGAGGCACAATAGTTGATGGATCTGGACTAGACCTATATATAGAAGTGGACCACCTGGTCACCATAAAAGAGGAAAAATGGATTTTACGTGTGTAATGAGCGTGTGCAATTAGTCAATAATGAGGACAGAAAGAAAGAACACATTAATGCATTTCATTTTAGTTGAATAAAGGTCCATTTAAAGTGAATCTTTCTTTCTAATTTTTCATTTTTTGAAAATTTGAGAGTTGCTTTATTTGATAATACGCGTGCATAGAATTTTTAAAAACTTTTTCATATGAGCTTTTCTAGCTAGATTTCATATCCTTTTATTTCATAGAAAATAAACTAAACTCGAAAATACATTTAAGAATGGTTTAATTTTCTGTACTTGACTGTGAAAATAATTTTCTGTTGATTTATTGCCTGAGTAACTCAGACACCAGAAAAAAAAGGGAAATTTTTTTCCAATATAAAGTTTTTTACAAAACAAACTAAGCATTCATGTCGGAAACTTTTCCCTTAGTTTTCAAAAGTTCATAAATAACGCTTTGCTTGAAATACGCCAAAACTAATTAAAGAGGCCTTAATCAAATTGCAAATCAAGAATTAATAGGATTACTATTGACACTCCACGGAAAGAGACTCAAAACACAACATAATAGCTAATGAGGTCTACCATATTAATTCGCATCCCAATTTTCACTTGAGAAGATGTAACAGAAACTGAATCGGTTAAAAATAATAATAATCCCCACATGCAATATTTAGATATATGATAAATGTGCAAATAACTCATCATTTAGTATAATTTGTCCTTTTTCCGTACATCTTGTTTCTTTTTTGCTTTTCTGGAAACATTCACGCGGGGAACCAAAAATGACCAAGAGAGAGGAAGAATGAGAGAAGTTGATATCTGTCTCCGCATTCCACAACATTAAGTATATAATAATAATGTTCGTCCTCTCCGACCACCTGAGTCAACCTCGTTTTCACTATTTCGCCAGCTTGCTCCAAGACCCTAATTTTCCATGCAGTAATCTCGTCGCCATTGGTCAGTTTTTGTGGTCGGCTCATCCATTAACGTTTTCCCACTGACAAAAAAAAAAAAAAAATCATATACTGTGATCTTCCACGAAGCTAAGAGTTCATTTAAAATAGGATGTGACATCATCTCTTACCTCTCGTCATGTTTCAATTGGTTTTGGGTGGAGGATAGAGATAGAAGAAGCGTTCAAAGAGGACTTCCATTAATTTATATCGAACGCTTTTACTACTTAGGGCTCTTGTGCAACTTGACAATTTTAATTTAGAACCCAATGTGCAAGGATAACTAGATCAATGAGTATATTTATTCTTCTTTTGGTAATTTAAATTTCACAAAAAGATTCTTCATGCTATCCTATGTGGTCTTCTCCACTAAAATTACCTTTTTCTTTTTGCCTTTGCCTGGATTTCAACATAGGAAAAATGAATTTTAATGAATGGATGATTTTGTTTTTCCGTATCAGAAAAAATGGATTTTGTTATTCTCATATATTTATGAAAAAGTAGATATGTATTAATAAACTGTTGGTAAAGAAAATTTATCGATCCCTTGATTTTTTTTTTTTTTTTGATAAGTTGTCAACAACTTATAGACATTTTAGTGAGATTATCAACTTTGATAGTGTGCAAATTACCAATTTTATTTTGTCTTTTTAACCAACTCTTCAAAGTTACTAAGTCTTACAAAAACTTACTAATCAATATGTGAGTGGTTTACCAACTTTTTTCCAATCAAATTAGTAACTAAATTTGGATTGTCAACTCTCATTGAAGTCACGTACTAATATTTATATGCCTTTCATTGTTTACCAATGCTCTTTCTTATCGATGCCTCAAATTTGTCAACTCTTATATGAATTACTCACCTCTATTTATGCTACCAACTTTTATCCAATCAGGTGACCGAGTAATTTTGGTCTATGAACTCTCATTTAAATTGCTTACCAACGTTTATTTTTATAAAAGAATTATCAACTTCTCTGTTGACTTACCAACTTTATTTGCCTTGTTTATACGTTTCCTTTTAAGTTTTTAATTTCCAAATTTGGAAGCCCCTTAGATAAAGGATAGAAATTCCAAACAGGAATTTACTATGTGCATTCGAACTTTCTTTGCCATGTTTTTGGACATCCTACTTGAGTTGGACTTCAAGCAGTCCCCACTCTTCATTTCAATTTGGATTTCCTTGAGGACTCAAACTTGAAATATATTTTGATAGTTCTTTTTCAAAATTTAAAATTACTTCACAAAACCAACCATAGTTATAACTTCATGATTCTTCATTTTATTACTTTTATATTTAAGCTTTTCATTGTGACAACGTATGATTCCACCGTCAAGGGCGGCCTTCGCCTGTTATCCCTCTCCGGAAGAAAATAGGTTTTTTTATTTATTTATTATTAATAGCTAAATACTGTTTTGGGATGAAAATGGGTAATTTAAATCCACCAAGACCTATATAAACTTGGGTTTTTCTGTGTAAAAACCACTATGACCCATAATAAGTTTGAAGTGATTCATTTATGACTTACTTTCATAATTATGGGTTAAAAGTATGGTATCATGACTCTTTTTGACAGCCCTAGTATTAATTAGGGAAATTCCTCGGTCTCCCGGTCTACTAGCAATTTCATTTGTAGCCTTGCATACTCTTTAGGTGGAATGAATGCTCAGAAATAGTAACTTTTTTTTATAGAAAAATAGTTAATACATCATAAGAAGCAAGAGATGCCGAACTTAAGTTTGGTTAACTGGGTTCGCGTCTCTGGCAACTATAGCTACTCGCCCTTTTTGGTCCATTTTGTTTATCTTTTTTATCTCTCTCTATTATGCATTTACAATCTTCTGAATTGAAAGATCCTACTCTTGACTGTTGACCGGATCCATCAGAAGAAGTGAAATCTTGAGGTCACGTGAGAACAAAAGGGATGAAAATATGTAGGTTGGCATGTTATGAAAAATATGGACGTTTGAATGTTTATGTATGGAAGTTTCTTTTGGTTTTAGAATTTTGATCGCCCTTCATTTGCGATTATTTATAAAAATCATGCGCCAGCGATTTTATTATTACAATAATGCCACGTCATCATTTTCGATGATTCAAGTCGGAGTAATTAAAAAGAACAAAATTCAAAAGTTATGATACTGAAATTAGCAATGAAATAATTATGGCACTAAATTGAGTATTGTGAGAAAATTTGGAACTTTTATTGCACTTTTCCCTATCAAGTACAGTACAAGGTTTGTGCAATGAAATAGTTACGGATCTTGAAGCTAATTTGGTACACATCGGCACATGTAAAAAAAGTAGTCTAGAAGTACACATATACATGCATGTATGCAGTGGGAGATATATCATAATCCTTTAACCTTATTAGGATATTCATTACCCATTGTAATTTTGATACATCGCTACAGTCCAAACTTATTTTATCTAATTCTATAATATTCTCGCAACAGTTGTAGTTACGCAAGAGTTGTTGTGACTTTTATAAGGCGTTTGACCAACTCCCTATAATTGCAACAACTTTGAGGAAGATGCGGCATTCAGTTTTACAGTATGCTGTAACTTTAAAACTATTACCGGACACATTATCGTTCATCCAAAACGTAATCTATGTAAAACCGAACATATCAACGAATGTGATTATCGAGACATCGATGAAGATAGACGACGGGTAGAAAAGCATTGCCCAGATTTTGTAATTTTCTCTACCGCTGGTCTGTTTATTCTCTTTTCTTCTTATTTTTAAGGAAACTATGTCTTTTTTAGGTTTTTCTTTATATGCGACGTATGTTTCCTCATCTATCAAAGAACTTGAATTTTTGGATAAAAATTCTTGGTGATCTTAACTAATCAAATCGTTGGAGGAAACTGTCTCCAAATTTGACAAGAAAAATTATGGAAATGGTTTTCGTGGATGTCGATTAAATATTGTCCTTATTTCGCAAAGATATCCGAGCCTCCCCTGCCACTTAAGCTGAGGTCAATAGGAAAACCCTTAGAAAAGTCGGGTCCCTTCCTAGGGTAAACGGTCGTGGAGTGATCCAAGGTTAAAAATCATTACAAAGATCTTCTCCGATATAAAACTTTCCGGCCAACCTATAAAATAGAAATAACAATTAAAGATATAATTGATGGGGTCGTTGCCACTTTCTTTAATGAAGAAACATGTCATTATCCAGACCAATTAGTTGCAATTGTGGGGTTCGTCGACCTGCCGACATTTGAACCTTTCACCGATCCAAGCACGACATATTGGAATTACTTTGCCTCTTCTGAAGAATTTTCTTCGGGACCGAATTAGTCAAAATAAAATACTGAAGTAAATACCCCTTGTCAATTATGTAATTGCTTTAACCGATATTTCTCATTGGAAAGTTTCTACTCATTGCGTTCATACACCGTCGCCCAGATTGCGCATGTCAGTACCTTGGTTAGAACTCAATGGTCAGTTATAGATCAAAAGATCATAGACAGAGTCTTAATGAAGATAGGTATTCTAAGGCAACCTCTAGGGACCTCTTGTCTCAATAATCACCTAGATACGATGGCATGGATGAACCGCCGTAACTCGAGGGGATTAATCGAGTTTTCCAAGATGTACAGATGACCATGTCTTCAAAAAGAGTTTTTGTTCGTAAGTAAATGAATGGGATAATCATTCAAAGAGTTCTAGATCAACTATATAATGGTCAATCTAGTGTCAAACCTTTCAATTTGACCAATCTAATCTTAAATTTTTTG
This sequence comes from Eucalyptus grandis, assembly GCF_016545825.1. Lineage (NCBI taxonomy): Eukaryota > Viridiplantae > Streptophyta > Magnoliopsida > Myrtales > Myrtaceae > Eucalyptus > Eucalyptus grandis. The sequence continues at coordinate 5,050,060 of NC_052621.1, read as the reverse complement.
GCAATTTTGCAATATAATCCATCCAAATAATTTTAGCGAAAATTGCTGATGTGAACACTAGCTACCCTGCATAGCAAAATTGACATTGACATGAATAATTTTTGCAAATACATTTATTTAATTTCTGAATTTTTTTCTCTCTCTTGTTTTTTTTTTTCCTTTCACTTGTTGCCAGATCTAGGCAAGCCTAGCCCTCACCTATGGCCAAACGTAGGTCAATGCCAAGACCAGCCACAAGCAAAAAAGAAAAACAAGAAAACAAAAAAGAAAAAGGAAAAAAAACAGAAAGTTTATTCAAATTGCAAAAATCGTTCTCACAATGATTTCATATTAAAATTGGCTATAAGAATTATATTAAAAATTTGTCAAAAGGTTCATAACTAAATTAGCCAAATTAAAATATTTAAGATTCAATTTACCACTATACAATAAATTTAATATTTTTTTTTTAGATAATTTTCCCATAATGAACACTTCCAGCATAAATTATAGCCTAGACCCACCATTCATGAGAAAGATATATAATAGATTTATGGATTGGGCATGCCTTGCTGGCCCCTATAAATAGGACCTCACCAATGCCCGAGCAAAAATGTCCAGGCACTTATAGCTCGAGCTGGCCCTAGATGAACTTATTAGCCACCAAACTCATGATCAGGTTTAATGGATGCTAAGTGAGAGGTATTAATAAGATTTGAATTCTGAAAGTATACACATCACAAATGACCTTTGTTAGATGCGATCCACAGTGAAAAATTTCTTCCTAAATTATTATCCAACATGTCATGTCTATATCAATTATGGCGGTTCAATGAATTCCTCTGCTGTCATAGTGCCAATTAACGTATAGTCTACTTTCTAATATGACATGCATCAATCGTGACTCACGACGCCAAAAGGTTGTGGAATTGAGCTGTCTATCTTCTTGCATAAAGCCATTTGCTTTATCCGTCTTCGCAGGTTGCCATTGACTCATCAATTTTGGCTTTGAATAGTAGTCTAATCTTATTAAAATAGGATTCTCTGATGCGGAAAAGAATTAGGAAGACAAGGAAATGTCACGTTGTTTGGCAGTCATGATTGCGTGTCCGGCCACGATGGCCACTTGATATAATTTAACTACCCACTAAAGATGCTTAGTATGAACATATAAGTTCTTAGTCGGCAGTGATTAAGGATTATATGTGGGATTTTAGAAAATGTCGTGGAGATATTCATTTGGGGAGCTGGCCAATTCATAAACTGCAAGAAAAGTATATATCGCAATTTATGTTGAAATTCATCCCTCTTGAACAATCAACATTACGGATTAATTTACATCCAAAAGTACCCTGACCTTACTATAATATCTGTGCAATTGAGTTAAAATCAAATGCATCCCAACCAAACCCTAGCCCCGTTTTCTATCTTGTCTCTACTTAGCACCGTGAATCCGTTGCTCATTGCCACCGCATCCGTTGGAGCCGCCGCCACCGGGCTACCCCCACCTCTTCACTCGCATTAAAGGTGTGCGTCTACATGTGTGTGAAATGTGAATCACGGCCAAGGAGGCCTTGATCTCTGGTGACTCGCTTGCACGGAGGTTGGCACCGCACAAACAAAGATTTGGTGTCTTATGAGGCAAGCGACTTCCACACGAGTGAATTGACAAAGGTTGCAAGCTCCTTGACCGAGAGATACGAAGGGGGAGGGGATCGTATAGAGAGCGTGAGAGATGCAACGACGTTGGTGGTTGTAATGTTGGATCGGAGCGCATCAGTGGCGGTTCAGTGCGGGGAGCCATTGTGGAAGAAGAAAGAAAAGAGAAAAATAGAGAGAAAGGAAAACACATCTCAACCATTGAATACTTAATATGTTGATGCGTTCTTCATTGACATGGGTTAATTGTATATACAAATGTACTCCTTAAATTTAGAGGAGGATCTTAATTCATTAAAAGGTTCAACCGAAAAAAAAAATTATTACAAAAAGTACATATGAACTAAACATGCTCTAATGGATTAGATATCGTCTACATCTTATGCATCTGAACCTAAACATGCTCTAATGGATTAGATGGGTTTCACGTGGCCTGTCATAGAAAAAAATACATATGAACTAGCCCAAATATGAATTGTCTTGAAATGTTTGGGGTAGGCCCAAAAGTGTTTTCATTATTAATGAAAAAAATTGTCAACTTGTAAAATTCCATTATCTAATAGTATAAGAATTAACTTGAGGGATATTATTGGGCAATGAAGATACTTTAAACGTTCCATTTTGATAATATTATAATAAATAATGATACACTTGTAAATTTTCGTTTTTTTTTCCATCTAAATAATTACGTATTACTGAAAATAAAAAAAAAGAATTATAATAAAAATAAAATCTATGGGCATAGCAGGCCATTTCGGGCTCATAGATTGAATCTCAAAGGCTGGGCCGGCCCAAAATGTAAATGGAACAAGCTTGAAATCCCGGTTCGATTATTTTGGTTAAGGAATTATGGGTGGAGTTCGATTGTATTCATTATTTTATTTTTGCCCCTTGTTGGACTTAAGATATAATTATCCGGCTGGACATTTTCATGTAAGGTGACCACGAAAGCATTAGGTCTATCACTAACTTCTACTCGGAAGTGGGATGGTGAAAGTTATTGTACTTGTTGCAACCTAAATTTTCCATCAAAAAGGGAAAAACGTAGGCTTATAAGTATTGCCTAAAACGCAAGCCTAGGCCTTTTATTAGGCACGAACTCTTCCATATTTATACCTCGAGTGATGTTGACGTATTCAAATTTAGTTTCAATTGATGCTATAAGGATATCAAATGAAGAGTCGCCACTAATTTATTGGGATTAGTTAGAAACTAAGTGGGGCATGAGAGTATATTTCACTTCCCACACAATTAAAAAATCTAGAGTCAAGGATTTAAGTATACTAGTTAATCAATTAGTGCTGTTTCGACACTTAATCTTGTTCAATTACCAACCAAAATATTCAAGCAGCCTTCTTACTAATGTGCAACAAGTTAAAGGAAATCCAGTCCTAAGGTTAAGTGTTTGTAAAAGCCTTCTTACCAACCAAAATCTAGTCCTAAGGTTGCATCCCTAACCAAGTTAAAGAAAAACAACAATCAATGTAGAAATGTGCAACAGCAATTTAATATTAGTTTGTAAAAGCACACAATATCCTGTCGTGGAACTGCAATTGCTTGTTCAATTTTGAGTAAAGAAAATTATATTGATTAAAGATTTTCACACAATTTAAATGAAAAAATACTCAATATTCTAATTGCTAATATTTTTCCTAATTTTAGATAAAATAAAAAGTTTCTGAATTTTTCAAATAATTTTTTAATCTGAAAAATAGGGACCAGGGCCGGGCCCCTGGACCCGGTCCGCGTAAGGACAGAACCTTGGTCTTGTCAATATGGGCCATGGACATAATTGGGCTCTCAAGTCAAGTCCATTTAACCGAACCCACTTCACAAAATTCTAATCCAGCCCAAACAAGATTAAATCCAAACCCATTTAACTAAGCCTGGCCCAACTCACCAAACTACAGCTAAAGCTCGACACTTACATCGAAACCCCAAACCCAATTATCATCATCCCGTTACCATCTTTCTCAAATGATCAGCTTCTTCCCCAGTCGGTCCTCTCCATCCGCCCCAGAAGATCAACTTATCAATCTTCAACATTTGCCCATTAAACCATGAACAGGAAAAACTTGAACAACGATCAAAGTTAGACTGTAAATCACAGATTACACCATTAACCAAACATCACCAGGTCGCATTCGTGAACAGATGGAATAAAACAGAATGAGAACCGCTGTTGCTCTCGGCCAAGCCAAACCAAGCGTCCGCGGACTGGGCAACGCCAGACACAACAACGACACTACCACGGAGCAAGGCAAGGCAAGGACGATTCGGTTTCGACTGAAAACCAGGATACGACACTGGATCTCATATGGGCATTTCGTCGAGCGGGTGGCGTGCGGAACTTAGAGAGGGGGGTCCGGCTCAACAGGGATTCAAACTCGCGCCGGATCCCTTGATATACGACACATCAGACCGACGACGTCGAAACTGAAGGCGACGGAGGCCGGAGTTCGCGTGAGCTGGACGGCCGCGAGCTCCGGCAGCTTGCCCAAACTACAGAAAAAAAAAAAACAGAGCGTACCGAGAAGGAAAAAAAGAAGGGGTGGCTACGTCCAGTCGTCTCGCACGCCTCCGAGCCGGAATCTTCAGAAAACGTCCCCAAATTGAAAAAAATCAAAGAAAAACCAAACCAAAACCTACCGTGGCTTTGTCGGGGAAAAGGGTCCGTCGGGGAGTCGTCAGCCGTGGTCGAAGCGCGGTGACTACCGGAGGCTCTCTCCCTCACTCTCTACCCCCGCTCAAACTCTCCTCCCCCGCTCACTCCCCCCTCAATCTCTCTCTCGGCTCCGTCTCTTTCTCCCGATTTCTTTTTCTAGCAGCCCCTTGGGTTCGCTCTCTTCTCTCCCTTTTAAACCGTCCGGTAGGCGTGGCCTCTTGCCACGCCAGCTGCCGCTGCCGGCCTGGCCCGGTCCACCAACTCCCAGTCGACGCTCTGCCCTCTGTCCTGTTCCCTCTACTCGTACGAGCGTGTCGTTCTTTGCCCCACTTCGTCCTTTCTTTTTGCGTGCGAGCGTGAGGGAAGAGGAATGAAGAAGGAAAGAAAGAAGGCTGGGCCGGCGGGGAGAAGGAAAAGAGAAGAGGCCAGGCCGGGCCCAGGCGAAAAGAAAAGGAAGAAGAGAAGAAGAAGAAGAAGAGGAGAAGGCCGGCCAGGTCTTTTTCCCGCTCTCTCTCTCTCTTTTAATAAAAAAATAATTAATTTTCCTTTTATTTCTTTAAAAAATTGTAAACACTATTAAAGAAAATGCTTCTAATGTCTATATGTCATGCAACTTAATAAAAATTATTTTTACTAAGGTTTAAAAATTAATCCCTAATTATCTATTACAATTAATAAATGATTAAGCAGACCAGTAAAATTTAGATCTTAACAATGGATCGTAATTTATGTCAATTCATCTCGTTCCCAAACATTTAAGAAGGACACATCAGTAGGGATTTTTCACTTTTACATTAGTTTAGGCAAACTATAGACTTAAAAGAGAGGGACTTTAGCCACAAATAAATGCTGACCAATTACAAATGCTTTTGTATAACATCAATGTTTTTCAAGCATGTTATGCTTTTGTTGCTTCCTGCTGGGCTCTCTAGAAGGATGATGATGCAACCAACCGTTATGTAGGCAGCTTGGGAGCATGAACAATTTCCTGGGCAGAGAATCACGCCTGCCACCCTTCCGACAACTCCTGAATTGTTTGAAGATACTGGAAGTTTATCAAATAGCAGGCAGTGTTCTCAATCTTTCTTCAATACATATATATAAATATATATATCACAGAACAAAGATATACACTGGCTGAGAATTTGAATTTCTAAGTAGGAATTTTTGTAAATGAAGGTGCCTGCTATAGAAGTAGTATAGCAGTACACATATACATGCATGCATGCACTTGGAGAGAGATTATGATCATTTAACCATAGAGGACAACTATACCATATTGCCCAATAAAACTTCAACACATCACTACAATCCAAATTTATTTTCCTAATTGGATTATTTTCTTGCATCAGGTGTAGCTGTGAAAGAGCTCTCGTTATAAGTGTTCGACAAGCTCTTTATAGTTGCAGCAACATTTAGGAAAGTACCTCCCTCGGTTTTGATACATGCTGGGGTTCAAATTATAGCTAGTACCCAACACATAATTGTTCATCTAAATTATTATCTATATAAAATATGGTAGTATTGGAATTTATGATCGCACATGTAAATGATTGTGATTTACTGAGACATCATCGGAGATACAACAGGAGCAGAGGATCATCGTCCAATTCTCTAATTTTCTTCGGCACATTGGTTTGCAAGCCCTGACTTTTCCTTATTTATCAAACAACTTGAACCTTGGATGAAAAATCTTCAGCGGACCGTACTTCAGCCCAATTAGACCATAAAAAGACAAAAGTTTTTTTTTTTTTTTTTGTCATGACTTTTTGTGTGGACAGTCTTGAAGTGATCCAAGGACGGAAAGAAGTTGTCTAATACAAATAAAATGATCATAAATGAAGTTAGAATCGATGGGCTCCGTGCCCATTTATCTAATGGAGGAGCATGGCCCTGCCGACAATTTGTCTTAATTGATACACGCCCACCTTATTGGACTTACTTTGCTTCTTCTTTGCAATTTTCTGTCGGTTTTCTACTTCATCTCAGGTGGAATGCGGCAAAATAAAGAAAACTAGAGTAAATGTGCCCTTTGTCTTACTAGAAAGTTTCCATTTTGTTTATATTGCAAGTACTAGTACCCCCAACAGATTTATGAAATTGGTTGAAACCCCATATTAAATCGTGATAAAAAAAATCATAGGTTAGAGTTGAAACAAAGAAAGCTTTTCTAGGACAACCTCTAGGGACCTCTCGTGTTAATAGTTACATGGATATGGTGAGAGGGAAGAATTGCCATGACTCTTGGGGATTAATCAAGTATTTCAAAAAGTGCAAATACCAATGTCTTCATAGAAAACCTTTTATTTGTAAGGTAAATGAATGCTAAAGGTGATCAATGAGCAGGCTCAATTGAGCCTTTGAATTTGGCTGAACTAATGGCCTTGACCCCACCCTTGAACGGAAAAATATATAATAAATTTATGGACTGCATGTACCTAGTTAGGCTTTAGAATTATAGAGCTTTACCCATGTGAACCCACAGATGCCTTCAGCCACTTGTGACTTGCGCCAGGCTAGGCGAGCCCAAAGACCACAAAGTCTATAATCAGGTTGAATGGACACTAAATGAGAGATATTATTATGATATGAATTATGAAAATTTTCAAATCACAAATGATCTTTATTTGATAGGTCTATCTATAGTGTAGAAACTTGACATTAAATTATAATCCGACATATCATATCATGTTGAGTTATATGTGTCTACTTTCTGATGTAACATGCATCAATCCATGACTTGTGACTCCAAAAAGGTGTTGAAAATGAGCTGTCTATCCTCTTGCATAAAATTATTTGTTTTACCTGTCTTCATAGGTTCTCTTTTTTTTCTTTCTAGCCCGATTCATACGTTGTCTCTGAATCGTCAACTTTCCCCTTTCAATGTCGATTTAGTCCAAGCTTATTAAAATATCATTCCCTTATGCAGAAAAGAATTAGGAAGATGAGGAAATATTACGTTGATCAGCTGTCACCATTGCGTGTGTGCCTTTGCGAGAAATGTGAATGACGGCCATGGAGGTCTTGGAAATCTAGTGACTCTTCCTCACGGAGGTTGAACACCACAGAAACAAAGATTGGGTGTCCAATGAGGCGAGTGACGTCCATACAAGTGAATGGACGAGGGTTGCCACCTTCATGATTGAGGATCGTGACATTCAGAGAGATAGAAAGAGAGTGTGAGAGGTGCAGCTACGTCGGTGGATTTAATTTCGGATCGAAGCGCATCAATGGGGGCTTATGGTGCATGGGGCTACCATCGTGGATGAAGAAAGAAAAGAGAAAAACAGAACACACGCCATCTATAACTAAGCTCGAAGTTACGAATTTTCAAGCGCTTCACTACTACAATGCATTACCAATCGAATAATCGATAACATTATTTTGTTTTACATGGTGATAACATGAATGTGGTGAAACACATTAACAATAGCGAGATACACAAGAATTGTTCAAGTGCCAGCACATCTTCTCCTGGATATTTGCCGACTGTTCAAGCTTCCCTGTAAGACCCTACTTGGCTGCTGGTGCTGACTGCTTTTGTGGTCGATAATCGTCTCGTCACAAGGCAAAAAGATAAGAAAGTATCATATTCCTCAGTTCGCGAGGATCAGAGAGAAGAGGGAGAGATTTTCCCTCAGTCAATGTCAAAACATTCAATACAAACCTAAGAAGGCGTAGGCAGAAGCAACCTAATTAAGACATTTGTTAATCAATCAAATGTTAACATCATAGTATTCAACTTAGAAATTCCCACGATATGTCAAAGTTCCACACCAATTTTCCCTATAATTGCTCCAAAGAGAGCTTGGCCGCAAGAAACTCACGAGGTTCATACGCAGCAGCCGAGGATGTCATCCGGGATCATGTATTAATCATCGTTGACATTACATGAGTAAGTGGTAAGGTCATGCCTTCTAATTTGAGTTGGTGGTGAAATTTTCAACTGGAGAAAAAGCTTCCAAGTGCTTTCTCCATGGACGCCTTCAGGTGTTGAGAGTTGTTGCTGGTAATTATAGAGTCAAAGAGAGGAGAGGAAATGATGGACCTATTTGAGGAAGCACTCTTATCTCTAGCATGGTCAAAAGAACCAAAGAATAAAAGCACAAGCTAATCGTTTGAGAACATGTAATTGATTGATATACTTAATTGGGCGGAGAAAGAAGTTTTGAGGATTAAGACAGAATTTTAGATCAACTTGAACTAGAATTCTGTCCACTGCTAGAAATACTATAAAGTCAGAGTAAGCGATAAGATCAACCATGACGCATTTCACAAGATTTACATGTAATTTTGTTTTTCTTTATGAAAAGAGGGGTAGAGCATATATTTTCTACTAAATTCTTTCTTTCATGCAAAAAAAAAAAATAATAATTAGGTTATTGATCATTTTTATATTTATAATCATGGATAGAGAAAAATATACCCAAAATTTTAAAATTTATACACGAAAAATGAACATATCATAGATCTTTCTATTGATTCAAGTGTCTTCTTAAAAAGTGTACCGATAAAGTCCTTTCAATGAACAAAACACTGGAGGTGCAATTTTTCAACATAGAAGCTTCGTTTAAGTTCACAAAGAAAGGACAAAAAGTTAGAAAATAGAACTCTAATTTAAACTTATCTCCTATGTATAAAAAATTAACAAAAAATGATTTTGGCAACTCAAGAGGTGGCCCGGACCGGGCTTGGTCGTGCTAGGCTATCCCCAGGAAAGTTGTCAATACAAATTTTCTTTGGAATTATTTTTTTATCCTTATACTTTCGCTATTTTTTTATCTAATATTTTTGTAGTTTCAATCCTTCTAATTACATAAAATATCTAACCGAGTCCCCATGACTTAAAATCCAACAAACGTGGCTATCAAAGGACACCAATGTGTGATGTAGATCAATATTGCCTAAGTGAATACCAATCGTGGATATTAAGAAGGCGGGAGCATAAAAGTTAGTCTTCGTTTTCTCATTGAGAAATACTATTTCTCACAAAATGATGTCAGACCAATTGACATTTATATAGCTAATTAACCTAATCACGAAATGATTTGAGATTTAAGCGACAGATGTCAATTTCTCACACCAATATCGGAACAAATTAATAATAACAATAATCTCCAAAGATCCAAGACAAAACCATGAGACGAGGTTATCTTACCAAAAGTAAATTGTGCAGAAACCAAATGTATTGTCATAAATAAATCAAAGCCAATAATAACTCAGCAAATCATCCGTCCATTTTACATTCTGGGAGAATTTTATCCCTCTGAAATTCACTGTTCTCGATCCATATAATCCCTTTCTGTAGTATATGGACGAGCAAGTGGAAGGCGACTTGAGAGAGCAGACGAAGACCATGTGAAGAAGGGCATTGCATTCAGACCAAACAGATGGTTTAGCAACAGATGGTTCACTCTGCGTTCATATAAGAACATCACTTTTGCCGTTCGGTCTAGATGCAATGCTTGTTCTGAAGGTTGACTACAACCCAATTTAGTCCCAAATTGTCAATTTAGAGCAACAAAAGGATTATCCGGTGTCGTTCTATACGCTTGCTCATCATTTTCCGAGTCACACTGGATAATTTGATATTAAATTAATTTCATGTCTGATTTTTAGGCAAGGGAAATCATCCAGATCATTCAATTGAACTTTGTTTTTTTGTTTTTTGTTTTTAAAAGTTATGGCACTAAATTGATCACATAAATAGTAATGGCATTGTTATCATCATTTTCCCAAACTCTAAATCCAACTTTACTTATTAAGTGACAATTATAAAGAACAAGTCACCCAAGCTAGATAATCCATCCAGAAATTAATGCATAGGAATATGTGATATAGGGCATTCTCATTTTTTCTTTATTTGATAAATAATTTTTTGATAAGTCATTTGAGATAATTTAGATATTATAGACTTTATTTTATTGACAGTAGAATCGAAATATAGTTGTTGCTCCTCGTGCATTTCCAATGGGCGAAATGAAAGGGAGAAGTGCGCGACTCTCCTTGCAATTTTATAAATAAAATCAAGTGTTGTTCTCATTTATGCCTCTTTAATCGTATGGTTTCCGTTTTAAGAGGTTTTGTTGAGAAGTATTCTTAAAGCACTTTAAATAACTAAATAAGAAATTATGGCAATTTTGATAGCACTGACTGTCATCGTAATATGAACTCGTTTAGTATACCTTAGACTTTTATATTTTAATAATCAATAAATGATTGTGACAAGTAGACCCCATTCAACGATAGCAAATAAAGTTATGATACTCTGTGTAGATTATTGTGCAAGGTGATGCTTAAATCATATTAGCTATGTGAAAATATGGACATGTAAAAGGAACAAAGGTCGTGTAATTTATTTTTTTACACAAGTTACCTTTAAAAGCTTCAATTTGGATAATTAATTAATGGGAGTGGGTTGTTGAAAAAAAATAAAAATCTCAGTCTATGTATCAGGAATTATTCCTTCGCTTATATACTTCGCCTTATTTATTCAAAAGACACATAAAGCAAGTTTTCGATCAAAGAAATCTTTAAAAAAGTTATCTAATTACACTTCTGGACATAATGCATTATAAACCGTCATAATCTAAGGTTTTGTGGGAGAACGTTGCATAACGATAGGGTACCCTATGATGCATTTTCAAAAGGACATACATATGCTAATAAATATAAGAAACTTATAATTCATTTATGGTTTTATAATCTTTCTTTCAGAAATCTTGATAAGAAAACAACATGCAGAGCTATATCATGAGATGGAAAGAACATCTTTTGCACTTCAGTTGTGCAGTGTAGTTTAGTTTAATCACTCTGTATGAATGTTGATAAATACACACATCCTACTAATTTTAAATTATTTACTTTTTATGTTAAATTAGTTAGTATTTTCCAGGAATGTAATGAATTTTTATCAATGAAATATCTTTAAAGGATGGAGTGACTGTACAAATGCAATGGAACGATTTATCGTATAATTGAAGATATCTAAAATATTGCTTGTTATTCTACAATATACTCCAACATTTTACTAGGCTTGATATGCCAGATTTTGATTAATTGTGTTGTTCAATTTTGATTAAATGATTCTCTTATAAACCATGAGTCACAAGCTCTTCAACACATTGACCATTGACTTTAAAAAGATTGATATATGGAGATGCTTGCTAACAAATATCTTTTTTTCTAATTAGGAGTCAAGGTTCACTGGATCTGACCCAAAAGGCGAAACGGTTTCATTCTTAAGCCTAGTCTAATGAGTTAGACCTCCTAGGCCCAATCAACTTTATATGAAAAAACATAGATGCTTAGGATTCATTTCCAACGTTTAGGCTGGAAATCAAGTTCGGCCTGCCTATTGATTGGGCATCAAACACAATGTCTTCATACTCATAGATATACATATGATTGCATCGATAACCAGAAAACTACATCGTCAGAGTACCTCTACATGAAATTAGAGCCAATCCAGTTGCTCCCAATCCCAAATTGGTTCTTCCAAACTTGCCGTCTCCCATTGATGGGAACTTCCTACATTGGCTGTTGGCGCCACAGATGACGATACATTTCCACATCCACTGCCTCCGCTGCTAGCAGCACCGTCGCCTCCCTGAAATGTTGTCTCTCTAGCCACCAGTTCTGGTGGCCGGCGATCAAATGCTCGAGAGCTCCCCGACACCACATACACTCGACATAATGTATATTCCCGTCTTAGCTGTAAGTACATTATTTCCAGATAATCAACACAGAGAAAAATGTTTGTTGTAGTTTCTGTGAAAGCCCGAGTAGGAACTAAACTAGAGACGGAAATTCAATAGTCCGCAACTGCACAACACCGATAAAAACATGGCAGAAAGCTATTACAAGAACGATTCAAAGATAAAATTAGATAAACTAGGTGTCATGCAAACCAAGTTATTCCATCGTTTCTATGTTTGAGAAAAGTTGAAATAAAGGTTCGAATTTCTTGATAACACGTTCACCTTAGGAATGGAAAGATTACTGCTCGTGGGATTGGGATTGGTCGCCGGGAGTTCAATGGCCCTGTACTCGTTCAATTTCCAGTGGCTTTTTCTTCCTCTGGGAGGTTTTCCCACATAGAAAACCATTGACTTTCTTACGCCGATCACCTTGTTGTCAGACGAGTAGACATAACAGGGAGACCCGGTGGCCTTCCAGTATCCAGTGGCCATGCTCCGACTGGGCCGCCCTCCTCTCGCCTCCCTCTCCTGCATGGGTGCAAAGAAGAACCACTGCTCTCTGTCTTCTTTACACATCTCTCCCGCAAGCTCTGCAGCACGAATTCACCAGATAAAATATGGGGAAAATAAAGTTTACTGGTAATCGCTACAATTTCGGAAATTTTCAAGAACCTAGTTTAGTGCATACTTCAAATAACGGAGGGGATGTGAAAGAATTGCATCAAGTAGTGGACTGTCTTTTACCGGGGAGATTCCACGGCTCAGTGTCGAAAATATCGAGGACTGGGATGACACGATGAAGCTTGTCCTGCTTAAGGCCGTGAAGCTGATTGTGCAAGTAGAAGGAGACGAGCTCCTCCTCAGTTGGGAAGAAGCGGAAGCCTTGAGGATACTCCTCCATATCTAGTTGTTTTGTCTACTAAGGATTCGAATTGGATCAGTAGTGAAATAATTCTATGTGGTAAACAAAAAGGGTGGGGTGAGATGTTTGATTTAGCAAGTGAATCATGGATATATAGGGATCTGCGCAGGAGGAGACTCTGTTGAGACGATCTAGGGTTTCTGAAGGAGAGAGAGAGCAAGAGGGAGGAGACCAAGACGAGTGAAGTGATGACGTGTCTTTTGCAAACTCTTGCACCGATGGCAAAATCAACGCGGTAACGTCAAGGACGATACACAAAGTTATACATATCTGATGATTTGATGTCCATAAGTGACGTGCTAAGTAATTTTGTTGTATCACAGGTGATCTTGAAACTAAATGCATTACATTATCCACTCAATTAATAAAAATATATCACGTTATTAGGGCATTGATTTTATAAGAGTCTTGTGATGAGTTCCCAAATATAGCACATAACACATGATAAAAGCAATATATTAAATACTGCAAATCTTTATTATTAATTCAGGTTTTTCTTTCGTAAAATTTATATCATTAATCATTCTTACAATTCATAGTCTAATTAGAGAAAGGCATTATTAGAAATGGAAACGCAAGCCAGCAAGAACTCTAATTTGTGTTCTCCACCGATGCAATTATTACATGCTTCTTAAAGATGCTCCTTCTTAGTTGTTTATATTTTTATAAATTTGCTTTAATTGAAAATTTATATTGATTTCATAGCTAATGCGATTTGAAAAAAAACTGATATATGTTTTGCTTTGCTGTGTCCAAAGTTGGGTTTAATACTGAAATTTGCCTGTTCTATTAACATTGTATTGAGAATTATCTAGCCAATTGTGGACAAGATAATTATTTCTCTTGGGAATTGCAACCCAACTTTGTTTTGGATTCCCAAAAAGAAGGATACCAAGTGTATTTCGCATTATGATGATTCTAACGATTACATCGTATTACAAAATCTTTTCTCAAATCGATGGGGAACATGATCTCAAGTTGGCATTCTTCTTAAAAATTAAGTAGCTCAATAGACATAGAAACGTCTCTTCATTTCTCTGATCAATTAATCGATTTCTCCCATTATATATAGAATCCTTGACCAATGTACATTGCAGCTCGTACTGTTTCTTTAATTCATGAACCCAGTTTTGGGCTGAGCAAGCAGATCGGTTAGACGTGTTCTGGATGGACCGAATGAGTCACCACACGCACTACCAATCCTACTCTGTCACATGGAGTTTTGCTTAAACGCGCCTATATTTTTTATTAGGTATTACAATACTACATCGAATCATCAAAAAGTTTTTCTCATACCATTTAAGCAAGCGGCAACCATCGCTGTCATCATAGCTATATCAAGTTGAATTCCATGCAATCTCAGCATATTTAATGATGAATAGTTCCTGAAATGTTTCAACCTTCTACCGCATTTACCGGTCATCTTCATCAATCACACGTTATAGCCGACTCGTGGAGGATTAATTATTGTTAGCAGAAAAGTGTAATTTACTCGAGGCATCGAGGCTGGTGCTAGTTTGCTCCAGTCAATAAGTTACGTAAAATTTAGTTAAGAAAGACATGTGTATTAGTCGATTCTCATTCTTCGACTAATTTAATTTCAAAGTGAATCAAATGAGAACTGAAAGTAGTAGAGGAATTAGGAGAATTCGACCTGAGACGATACGAGGAACCAGGTGAATTCTCAAGAGTGGTCTTTTGCCAATGTGAAAATGCTCTTGAGTGGGCCCACTCGTACAATATGCTCAAATCGAATGTGTTAAAATAATTTAAAACGTACGAAACCCATCAATTATCGAAGACCCAGGTTGGCTTAGTGGGGCGTGGCGTGCCCCGACTTTTGAAATCTGGATCAATCCCTACACAGCTTTTAAGGACGATATTTTCTCGCCGTTTTAGATGTGTTTGCCACATGTGGTTGGGGTTGAAATTTTGGCTGATTTTTTTTTTTTTTTTTGGTGCTAAATAAATTTTGGCTGATTCGCTAACTTAGATTTGGTTCCGACAAAAAGACAGGAACATCTTCATTTCAGACGTCATTGCATTCATTTGGGAAACTGTACATGGACATACTTTTGGAAGAATATGTTACCGAAAATCCATCCTTATATCATGTCTCTTGATGTTCATATTTCTTGATTCACTCCTTAGCCTAAGAAATACTCACTTATTAATTTCCCTTCAATTTTATCCTCCCACTGAGCCGAAGTATGCTAAAAATCGTTGTTAACTTGTTGGCGTGCTGCTAACATTGCCTACACAGTGAGAATATTTCTTATCACGGGGCTAAAAGCCTATCTTTACACCCGAGATCATGTGAGTCCGATAGGTTGGAAAGAACTCCTTGGGGCAGGAGCAAGGTTATTTACTAATTAAGCCCGGTATGATGGGGTAGGGCTCGAGTTTACCCTGTTTGACACCAGTATACTTGATGATAATCTCTAAAGGAGAAGTTTATTATTTCAATATGGCTAGGTTATATTATACCAAAAGGAAAACAAAAATTTCTGTGAAGACCCATGGTATGTTAAATACTATGAACAAAAGATACAAAACTATTGAAAAAGGAAAAATGAGGAAGGTAAGCACCTCTCCTAACTCTGTCAATTTGTGCGATCCTATGCTTTTGTTATCAACCATCAATTTAGTTTATTACATTTTTGACTCTGCACTATTGCATGTACTATTTTGTTTATGAGGACAGTTTGAATAATCAGACCATAGTTTATGCAAGAAAAGAATCACAATAGAAATTAATATAAAATAACGTAATACGAGTAAACTAATAGAGAACGATGCGAATTGTCATCAACAAATATACAAGATGAGTTAATTGTAATTCTTTCTAATTTTGGGGAGGGAAGAAAAAAGAGAATCCGAAAAGAGAATGATTGAAGCCAGTGACTTAGCCAATCCGATTTGGTGCAGCCACATTGGGTGATGATCCTAGTTTAGCCATAATGAGGGAGTGCCTAACCAATTAATCTCATTGTTCATCTGATACGGATCCCGATCAGCTTTTATGTTTAAATTTCGAAGCTCTACTCTTTTTTGCGTGGATTTCTCCAAACCGTCTAATACAATCATTCTCTTATAGGAAAATTTCTCGGCTTTTTCGCTTTGACTCCGCGTTCGCCATCCCTATTTTTCACGTCCTTTTCCGGATGAGAACATTGAAACCACGCTTTTTCTAAAGCGAAACTGCTTGAGGTGAAATGAGCCCTACCCTTCATAGACCCCAGGAGCACCCCAAAAGTCTCTGACATCAGTCACTTCAATGAATGACCCAGTTCGCTGTTCTCGCATTCATGGGTTTTGCCTTCAAAACCTCGGCTTAAGGCTCGATGTAACTCGTGTTCAAGACAACAGGGACTCACAATTTTGCATCGTTTTAGGCAGACTAGAAAGTTGTCAACGACATGTGATCAGGAAGCTTCACATGTGAACAGCTAATGGAGGGGGGGCTTTAGCCGCATGTATAGACTCGCCCATTTCAAATGCTTTTGTATCCCTGCAATATTTTGGAGATCGCCCACTTGAGATGAAAGTATAAACCAAACCAGAGAGACAAATGTTGCAGGCCAATGCACAAAATACGTCAGGTGAAGCCGCTTGCTTCACATTCGCTGACATACGATGTTATTGTTGAATAAGGAGAATTTCAACGCGTCAATATCAATCTATGATTTGTTCGATCTACAAAAAAAATATTGTAACGTGTTGGAAGAAACAGCTTAGATTCACACAGCCAGCAACATTGCCACTAATCCAATCCAAAAGGGTGGTTTTGAAGTCTCCACTGGCAAAGTGAACACGTCCCACGAGGAAGAACCCAGCTTCCTAGAACACACATCAAGAGAGTCCAGCTGCACTCATGAATAGGCGATCAACGTGTACGCGATAAATGGAATATCATGCCTTGCACCTCTCGCACTCCAATGCCCATTCACCCTGTCTTAACTAGTTATTTTCAATTTCATTCCGTTACAAACATGGTACTAGTTGATTGCCCAGTAACAAACAACAGCCATCGAATCACAGAACTATTCATAATTAACAACTGAATCCAACCAGTTCAGAGATGAACGTGAGATTTGTGTGTGCTAGAGAGAGAGAGAGAGAGAGAGAGAGAGAGAGAGAGAGAGAGAGATCAACATGAAAATGTACCTGTAAAGGATATCAAACATCCAATCCACTGAAAAATGCAATGGAATTATGAATATGGTCCAGCTACCTTTATAGTCGTGGTCCTGGAGCATCACTAGGCATTGACAAACTTGACATATAATCTGCATAATTGGGCGGATCATAGATGGGAGATTTGAAAGGAGCCTCCAAAAGAGTTGCTGTCCACTAATATACTAAATGATAGTAACAAGTAAGCTCTGACGTGATATGAGCGGCAAACCACCTGAATTCAAGCATTAGGTTACTAGTTATACGTCACTCGACAAACTTACCCACAAAAGCAACTTTAACATTTAGCTGTGTCACAAAATGACCTTTCCTCAGAAGTGCTTCAGCTATGAAATATTTTTACACGATAGTATCGGCAGTAACATATCCAAAAGGTGGGAAAAAAGGCAACGCAAAAGTCTAAAACAGGGCTACTGGCTGATCTGCTGTTGCTTTGAGTAAACAATCCTCTGCTTAGCCATGATGATGTCCATTTTCCTCGCAAGTGCTTCAGGCACGAAATATTTTTACACGATAGTATCGGCAGCAACATATCCAAGAGGAGGGAAAAAATGCAAAGGAAAAGTCTTAGACAGGGTGACTCGCTAATGTGCTCTTGCGTTGAGTAAACAATCTTCCGCTTTGCCATGATGATGTTCATTTTCCTCAGAAGTGCTTCAGCTATGAAAATATTTATGCAAGATAGTGTCGGTAGTAACATATCCAAGAGGGAAAAAAGGCAAAGCAAAAGTCTTAGGTAGGGGCTACTCGCCAATGTGCTCTTGCTTTGGGTAAAACAATCTTCCGCTTGGCCATGATGAAGTTCATTTTTACTACTCAAGCACCACCTGAAATTAAAGTCGCCTCCCACTCCTTGTTGGGCTTCCATCAACTATTGGAAGGATGGTCCTCCACAAGCACCCCTTTCCACTTTAACAAAGAAAAAGAGAGTTCATGAACACCCCGAAGATAATCGTCCACTGGAGAAAGGACATCACGCATTGTTGATATTTTAGGGCCTAGTAACAGGGTAAAAACCCAATCAAGCGTTCTTTCTTTCATCACACATTGAAGTTGTTGCCATTCTATATCCGAAATTATAGTCAGTAGCAAGACCTGATTGCTTACATGGTATCATTGTTACACACTTATCTATTGTGCCTCGGACGAAAATGATTATGCACTTCATTCCATCTCAAGTAAGAAAAGTGAAATTAACTCTATGCTAGCTTCATAAATCAAAAAGTAATCAAAAGGACAAGCTACCACATAACAAAAGCCAAATAAGAATAATAACACCTTTGCCAAAAAACAAAAAAGAAGACAAAAAACAAAAAAACAAAAACAAAAACAGAAGAAAATTTTTTCAACATTCTATTGCAACAAGAGATTGATTAGAAAAGAAAATAGAGCTTTGAGCAATTTCATTATGTGAGGTCAACCGTTAATCAAATACACAAAACCTAATTGTTGCGACCTACCCCTCGAGGGAGGGAATAGGTCTAGGGGTATTGCCTAAAGGACGAGCCTACGACCCATGATCTGGTAGAGAAGAAGGACTCAAGGTGGTTTAGTCGAGTAATTAGTAACCCTTACTTCTGATCCTTAGAGTCGGTTAGAAACCAAGTGAGATATGAGAGTATAACTCACTTCCTATGCAATCAGAGAATCTAGAGTCGGTGACTTGATTACATTAATTAATCAATTAGTACGCTTTCGATACCTAATATTTTTATTTTATTTATTTTATTTTCTTGAAAGGACAGAAAAAACACTTCAAGATGACAATGGAAGGAAGATGTGTATGAAAACTGATGTAAATTATTTCGCTTGTTCTTGAAATTCGGAGAAAAAGGGCTCATGCTCTTAGATTGTTCTCTTAATGGCTTTCTTTACGGTCAAGAGCATGTCACAACACAATTCTAATGACACATATTTTCATCTTAGCTTGGTAAGTGTCGTAATAAATAACTGCTTAAAAAATTTTAGGCTAAAAAATTATATTTTCTTTCGGGTGATTTTAGAGCTACCAATTTCTAAGAAACCCTCCCTCAAAAAATTTGTAAAATTACTGATCTCTAACAACCACATCGTGAAGTGTATAGTTAGGTTTTTGCTGACGTCAATATTATGTAATTCCAAATAGTATCTAAACTTTTCTTAGGAATTCAAATTGGCTACATCTAAGTCCATTGTTCTTGAGATTTTTAAAAGATATTTCTCTTTATGAGATTAGTCATATTGACCAAATATCAGTGCATATCGTGTTTGACACTAGAAAAAAGAGTTCCCTCTAATAAAGAACGGAAAAACAGAACCCCTTTTGAACGGAAAGTGTACGTAGAATTGTAGCAATATCTTTAAGTTTGTTCAACATTATTTAATCGCGAATATAGGACAAAGACACTAAAGTGAATGGATCAATTGACGCCTTATTGATTTGGTTTCTCTCATTAAAAACGAGTAACTCAAGAGATGAAAATCATACTACCCCGATGTTTGCAAGATAGAATCCAGATAATCTTTTAGGATTCTCATTCTTTGACTAATTTAATTTCAAAGTGAACCAAATGAGAACTGAAAGTACTAGAGAATTTACCCAAAAAAAAAAAAAAAAAAAACTAGAGAAAATTAGGAGAAGTCGAGGACGTGAACCTGACATAGTGTATGACCTAAAAAAAAACTGAGATGGTGTGGGGAATTAGGTGAATTCTCAAGAGTGGACTTCTCCCAGTGTGAAAAATGCTCTTCAGTAGGGTCACTAGAATAGGAAGCTCAAATCGAGAGTGGTAAAAGGAACTTAAACGTACAAAACCCATCAATTATGGAAGACTCTAATTTGGTTTAGTGGGCGTGGCGTGCCACGTCTTTAGAAATCTGAATCATCCCTACACAGCTTTTGAGAATGATGTTTTCTTGACTTTTTAGATGTGTTTGCCACTTGCAGTTGGGCTTGAATCTTGGCTGTTTAACTTAGATTTGATTCCGATAAAAGAGAGGAATATCCTCATTTCAGATCATTGCATTCATTTGAGAAACTGCTCATGGACATGCTTTAAGAGGTCATCTCTAGATCACGTCTCTTGATGTTCACATTTGTTGATTCATTCCTTAGCCTAAGAAATGCCCA
This sequence comes from Eucalyptus grandis, assembly GCF_016545825.1. Taxonomy (NCBI): domain Eukaryota; kingdom Viridiplantae; phylum Streptophyta; class Magnoliopsida; order Myrtales; family Myrtaceae; genus Eucalyptus; species Eucalyptus grandis. The sequence goes on along the minus strand of NC_052621.1, from coordinate 5,029,829 downwards.
CGTTTTAATTTCCCTTAAATTTTATGCCTCTGCTGAACCAAAGTATGCTAAAAATAGTTGTTAACTTGTTGCCGTGTTGTTAACAATGCCTACACAGGAAGAATTGGTCTTATCATGGGCCTAAAACCCTATGTACCCACCCAAGATCACTCAAGTCAAATAGGTCGGAAGAGTTCCTTTGGGTAGGAAAAAGCTTATTTATTTATTAAGCCCAGTATGATGGGGTAGGGCTCGAGTTTACTCAATTCGACTCCAGTAAGCTCGAAGACCATATCTAAAAGAGAAGTTTATTATTTCAATATGGCTAGAATATATTATACCCAAAGAAAAAACAAGAATTCAGGAAAAATCCTATGGTATGTTAAAAAACTATGAACAAAAAATACAAAATTATTGAAAAGGGAAAACTGGGGAAGGTGAGCACCTCTCCTAACTCTCTCAATTTGTGCAATCCTATGCTTTCGTTATCAACCATCAATTAATTTGTCATATTGTTGACTCTATATTATTGCATGTACACACACACACACACACACATATATATATGTAAAAAAAGAATCGCATTAGAAATTACTATAAAATAATGTAAGATGAGTAACTAATATAAAAAAAGATGCGAACTGTCATCAATAAAAATACAAGATGAGTAAATTGTAGTTCTCTCTAATTTTGGAGAGGGAAAGAAAAAAGAGAGAATCCGTAAAGAGAATGATCGAAGCTGGTGGCTTAGCCAATTCAATTTGGTGCAGCCACCTTAGGTTTGAAACTCTACTGGATTTCTCCAAACCGTCATGGAACCATTCATCGGGCTTCAATTTATCAGGCCGAAAGGATGTGGGCTGTCTCTCCGCAAACCCTTTTCTTGATTTTTGTCATGTTTTTCCTTGCATTGGGGTGTCTTGGGGGTACAGGACACAGAAGTGGGTCCCTGATACGACGGAAAATTTCTCGGCTTTCCACTTCCACTCCGTGTCCACCATCCCTTATTCGCCACGTCCTTTCACAGATGAGAACGGTGAAACTCCCTTTTTCTAAAGCGAAACTGCTTGAAGACAAATGATAGTCCTTCATGGACCCACGAGCACCCTAAAAAGTCTCAGACATTAATCACTTCAACGAATGGCCATCTTCGCTGGTCTCGCCTTCATGATTTTGACTTCAAAACGTCGGCTCATGGTTTGACGGCTCATGGTTTGACGTAATTCGTGTTCAGAACAACAGGGATTCGCAGTTTTGCATCGTTTTAGGCAGACGAAATGGCTTAAACGACACGTGCATCAGGAAGCTCCACATGCGAACAGCTAATGGAGGGAGGCTTTAGCGGCGGACAAAGACTCGCCCATTTCAAATGCTCTTGTATCCCAGCAATAATTTAAAGTTCACCCGCGTGCAATATAAAACAAACTAGAGAGACAAAAGCTAGGGGCCAACGCACAAAATACGTCTGGTGAAGTCGCTTGCCTCACATTCGTCAACATACCACGTTGCGGTTGAATAAGGAGAATTTCAACACGTCAATATCAACCAATCAATCGTTCAATCTACCAAAAAAATAATAATTTATTGTAATGTGTTGGAAGAAAGAGCGTAGATTCACACAGCCAGCAACATTACTACTAGTCCAACCCCAAAATGTGGTTTTGAAGTCTCCACGTGCAAATTGAACACATCCCAAGGGAAACAACCCAACTTCCTAGAACATACACCAAGAGAGTCCGACTGCAACCATGAGTAGGTAGTCAATGTGTATGTGACTAATAAATAGAACATCATGCCTCACCCTCTCGCACTCCACCGCCCATCCACCCTAACTAGTTACTTTTGTTAGAAGAGCGCAGCAAAAACCCGATCCCCTTTACCTTGGAGATTACTAAGAGGCAATCCAAATCTAAACCTATCAACATAATCAATTAGACTTACATTCAATTAAAAACTTAAGCTAATGGATTATTGGCAAAAATATAATATATTAATTGCTCAACATCATACCAATTCTTTGACATGGGACTTCTTTATAATAGTTCAAGTCCGTTAACATATCTAATTGGACTTACTTTCGCTCAAAAGTTTAAGTCAATAAGTTATAGGTTAACTATAATATATTCATTACTCAACATCATACCAATTCTTTGATGAGGGACTTCTCTTTAACACAACTCACACCTTACAATCATTCTCTCATGTGTGAGCTCCAGTGTTGAGTATGCGCCCCCTCCCCCTCCCTCCCTCCCTCCCTCCCTTTAATGTAGCTATTTTTTTTTTTTTTTTTTTTTTTTTGCATCATTTTATCTCAACTTGAATTTCCAAGTCACTTTAATGTGACCAACTATCCATGGTCTCTTCTTGCGAGACTCACATTACCAGACCAACTGTCCATGGTCTATTCTCGCCAAACTAATTGTCTTCTTGCTAAACTCGTATTACTAGATCAACTGTCCATGATCTCTTCTTGCAAGACTAATTGTGATGACAATTTTTCCTCAAAATAAGCATCGATCATGAGATTTCTTTCTTGAGATATTCATCAAACATCGGAACAAATTGGAGGGCCACCAATCTACCATCAACTCTAATACTATTTGTTGGGATTACATAATAGAAGCCTGATAACTTCAATGAGGGAGATTACCAAGAGGGAGCCCAAAACAAGAGCTCATCAATATATCTAATTAGACCTACCTTCACTCGGAAACTTAAGCTAATGAATTATGGGTCATTTATGATATATCAACCGCTCAACACTGTACTAATTTTTCGATATGGAGCTTCTCTCTAGCACAACTCTCACATGCATTAGTAAAAAAACCAATCAAGCATTCTTGCTTTCATTACACATTGCATTTATTGCCCATCTATATCCAAAATTATAGTTAGTTTGATACCCGATTGCTTAAGTGATATCATTGCTATACACTTATCTATTGTGCCTCGGGTGAAAATGATTTTGCACTTCATTCCACCCCATGCAAGAAAAGTGAAATTAACTCTATGCTAGCATCACGAATCAGAAAGTAATCAAAAGGACAAGCTACCACATAACATAAGTCAAACAAGAATATTAACACAAAAAAAAAAAAAAACCAAAGAAAAAATCTCTTCAATATTCTATTGCAACAAGAGATTGATTAGAGAAGTAGAAAAAAGTCTGAGCAACCTCACTCTATGAGATTAGATGTCAATCAAACAAATAGAACCTAGTTTGCTATTTATATGAGAAAGCACTAGCTGCATAAAATTTTAGAAGCCTAAGGAGAAGATGCTAATTTGGTACTCATGTCATGCTTGAGGAGGGTTTGCGAAAATCACACAAATATTACGTGAACTTTAATAGAATGTACAATATCATTCTAATATTTTTAATTAGTTCAATGTGACCCTAAACTATTAGTATGTGTTCAACTTTATCCCTAGACTAAATGAAAAAGTTCAATGTTGTCCTTCCATTAGTTCAAATTAATGGTATTAGCTAATGTGTTTTCCAATTTGTTAAGTTTGAATGGCGGGAAAAAAGTTTCACATGCATTAGTCAAGTGAGATATTCACCTCATATCATGATATGATAATTTATGTCATCAAGTAACGAATGACATGTTAATGCCTTGACTTTTTTCTTTTTAAAATTAAATAAATAAAAATGGACACGCCGACTCATCATTTTTAGAAATTCAAATCGGCATATATTAATTTACGTCATAAAAAACTGTTTGGCTTATCAATAATTGAAGGACCACATTAAATAAATGAAAAGTTTATGGACCACATTATATATTAAAGCAAAGTTCATGGGTCATTTGTGTCATTATTTTGAAAGAGTTTGCCTCCTTTAGAACCTTTTACTAGGCCATCCACTCAAATCTAGTAATAGTCTACTCATCAAAGTGACATTAACATAAAGTGAAATCTGCCATATAGTTAGTAACCTTCCATGAACATCTAAGTTGCCGCCTCTAAAAGAGCAACACAAAGTGACATTAACTGGTCACTTGAACAAACCATTCCACCTGGAAGGCCACTCTACTTCCAGTCCCAATCTTCAAACTCTCGTGATTCATCAAATTATTATACAATTCACATTGTTAGTACGGACTCTCTAATAAGGAACTTATATAATTACTAAGGGGTGTGTTTATTTGAGTGAAAGAATTTTCGATGAATTAATTTTTTGAACTTTTATGCATTTAGCTTATTGAAAATGGCCAATCAATGAAAAACCATAAATAGTCAAAGAAGATATGCATGCTTAAAATTAAGAAAATGAACTCTGTAACCTTAAAAAGGGGAAAACATATTATTGAAGAGTATTTTCTAAAAAGTATTTTCCTTTATTATGAAATTTTCATAATCAAACATATGGGTATATTTGTTTGAGTGAAATTTTTTTTCACAGATTAGTTTTCTAGACTTTCACAAATTTGATTTACTAAAAATGATCAATCAAAGAAAATTAATTTACGATTAAAGAAAATATGCACGTTTAAAGTTAGGAATGAATTACTTAACCTAAAAAGGGGAAAATATTTTGTTGGAAAATGATTTCTTGAAAAACATTTTCTTTTATCATGAAGTTTTTCACAAAATAGATACTTCGCAAGGCTTCATTTATTTCATGGAAAATATGATATTTCTATAAAAAAAAAAAAAAAATTTCCAGGAAGTCTCGCAACCTACCCCTCTTGAGAGAGGGAAATAGTTTTAGAGATACTTACTTATAAAGTGTGGGTTATCCCAAATCCATACCTTGTAGAACATTGGTTTTCCTAATCTATGTGTTCACAAGGAGTTGCCACTAACCATTGTTAAGGGTTTGCTAGAAATCCTAATCAAGTCACAAGAGTGTCATCTTGATACATGTGCAATAAGAGGTTTCGGAATCGGGGACTTGATTACCCTAACTATTTAATTAGAGCTCTTTCGGTACCTAAGCTTGATTATTTGCCAATCAAAGTGTCAAGGTAGCCTCTTGAAGATTTTAAGGTCCATCCTAACTATTCTTAGAAAATAACAATTGATATATTGAAATTGTGCAATCAAGTAGCAACTTTGCAGCGTCTCTTAGAAAAAAAGAAGGGCATCCAAATTGAAACCCTATATGTTTATTCAATTGGGTTTCAATCTTTTAACGATTTTTTCACTTTTTAAGAGAAAACTACTCGAAATGCTATATTATTAGATTTTTCCAAAGATTTCTGATTTTTCCATTTTTTTTTTTAACTTTCTGAATTTTTCATGAATTTTTTTAAAAATTTCCGAATTTTTATATTGTTATTTCATTTTTCTTTTTAAATTTCGTTCCTCCTGCACGTCGTCTTCTTCTTTGCATCAACTCTCGGGCAACGTCCTTTACCGAAGCCTCCCACCGATAAACTACACACTAGAATTTCACCGCATGGTCCCATGACAGAACTCTAAACAAATTGACGACAACACCCAACGTCGTCGCCGACCGTCACCAAGCCATATTTGCCGGCCACTACTCTTGGCTAATGCCGAACTCTTTCTGGCGACATTAAGCTCACTAGAGATATATACATATAAAAAATAAAAATAAAAACAAATGTCTTAGAAACAAAGCTGACATATATATGCATGCCAAGACAAAAAAAAAAAGGACTGACTATAGCGGCCTCTAACTGCGGGCTCCTCCGGCGCGGTATGGATTTACCGGCGGAGGAGTGCACACACAAGGGCCAGCTCAAACGATGCGAGATATGCCACCAAAAATCAAAGAAATTACCGATGTCAATGTCGGACCAACAATATTAAAACAATCAGGTAGATAACGAAGATCTAATCTTTGGTTTTAGGGATTCGACTTGGGTTCATTATTGAAACTTGTTATCGAACGATTGACGTGCGCTAACGAACCAGAACAGCAGCAATTCAACGGGGAACCGACGGGACTGGAGCTTAAAATAGGGTACGTACGGAGGAAGAGGGAGCTTACCGAGTCTGTTCTTCGAAGGTTCAGTACCGTCTCTCCGCTAGGCCGAGCTCCCCTCTCTCCTCTTGAGCTTCTCCTTTTTTCAAACGAGAGAGTCCCCTCGCTTTTAAGGGCAATCGGCAAGCGTGCACGGCTTCTGCCATCGCCAGTTTGCCAGCCGGCCTGACCCCGACCCATGGATTACGCCCCCACCTGCCCTCCTCGCGATCCATTGCCCCCTCTGGTTTGTACCTTGCCTTTTTGTAGAAGCGTGAATGAGGCTTGAAGGGGAAGAAGAGCAGCACGCGGGCTGGGCCTGGGAGAAAGGATGATGGGGGCGGCCCGCGCGGAGGACAAGAAAAGAGAAGGAAGGGAGTAGGCCCGGCCTGGAAGACACCGTCTCCCCTTTTTTTCTTTTTTATAACAATTAAATTTTTTAATTCTTTTAATTAACTTCTTTTTATGTTTCTTTTTATATTTTCTATAAATTCTATTAATGCAAATGCTCCTAATGTTTATATGCTGTGTAATTTTAATGATTTTTTTAGGGACTAAAATTAATCTCTAATACCCACCAGTGGATAGCTGGGTTGATTCGGCTTTGGACACTACATTATAGAGATTTCAAGATCGAAACTCCGCAGCTGCTAACATGTCTTAAGTGGGGGGTTATGGTGGTAGGATCCTATGCTAACTTCCTTCCAAGTATTGACGCTTGGTTTGAGGTGTACCGCGTACTCTATGAGCCGTGGGTTGCCGGCGTAAGCTAGTCGGATCTTGGCATAATAATAATAATAATAATAATAATAATCTCTAATAATTAAACCCTAAATAGAGGGCCAAATTTAAGTGTTAACAAGATATCATTTTAAAAAAATGATAATATTTTTGGATATTTGATTAAACCTTAAAATGAACTGAAAACATTTTCCTTCGTTTAACTAGGAAATTTGCTTTTATTTTTTTAAAGAGACATGCACCAATGGTGCGGTATAAAGAGTACAAATGCTATATCATTGTATTATTTTCCGAGTGCTGACGACGACGGCCTCAGCGTTGGGATCTAGGCCGCGACCTCAGACAGAGAAAGGAAAAGACAAAGGAAAGGGCTGGCTCTTTCTCTGGATCCCTGACTCTCTCTCTCTCCCTCTCCCTCTCCCTCCCCCTCTCTCCCTTAGAAAAGGACATAATTTCACGAAAAACGAAACAAGGGTCTAGAGTGAAGAAAGTGGTCTGGTTCTTCTTCTTCTTCTTCTTCTCTTCTCTCCAAATCCTTGCCGTGCCCTGTCTGGGGTGAAGCGTGAGCCGAAAGTCGGTGTCTTCAATTGAGCCGAGTCCGATTGAGCCGTTTTTTGTTCATTTCGAGCATCCACTGAGTGATTCTCTCGAGTCTGATTATGATATGTTCGGGTCTCGAAATGGCTCATACCTCTTCCTCAGTCCACGTTCACAACCTGTTTGACAAATGCCTATAAAAACCGGCGCGAGTGAGCTTCCTCTTGTTGTCTAACTCGAGTGCACTATGGGCTAGATTAGGTCACGTGTAATGAGTTCCGAAGTCTGAATTGAATGTACTTTTTTTCTTGCATCATCCGTTTCTCTTTTTCTTTTCGTGTTCATCTTTGTTGTGATCCGAGTTTACAGCCACATGTACCGCAAATATCATTGCTCCATTCACAGGGTGAACCGGGCTTGGTGGCATTTTGGTGAATGGCGGTGGCTGTCGATGATGGCCACGATTCGGCAAGGATCAGGAAGTTGCCGGGGATGGGGGGTTTAGCCGGTGTCGCCGGTTCACGCTGATGGCTGGCGAAGATGAAGGGTGGCGGTGGCGGTGGCTGTGGCGGTGGCCACGGGTGATAGCCGTGTAATGGCTGGACACGACCTGTGATGGTGCCTGAGTTATTTTAATTAAGCTTGAATTCTTTTAGTGCTTGAAGTTGAAGTAGCAGATATTCCCGGTCCACTGGGAAGAGGGGATTTTGCGTTGGTTCTGGGAATGGCCCTGTGAGCGGTTTGTGTAAAAGGAGAGATTAGCGAGAGAAAAAATGGGGATAGCAAGTGTGAGCATTTTCTTAATTGGAAGCGGCCTGAGAGTATTAGGTTTTGGCTAGATTAGGCTTTAGCAAATTTGGGTTGAGCTTCAGCCTTGTAGAATTTGGGCTTGGTTGGCTCTAGACTATTGGAGAGGGCCTGATGCGAGAGGCCCGATTGTGTCCATGAGTCCAGCTTCTTGAGACCAGTTGCAGCCCATTGTTCGGACCGGGCCCTAGGGCACGGCCCGGGTCCCTTTTTCGAAAAAATATGATTTTTTTTATTTTCCTAAAAATTAGAATAAAAGGACCAGAAATTATATTTTGAGTAACTTTCTTTTAAAATGAGCGGAAACTGTGATAAAAAATTTCTTTACCCAAAATTGAATAAGCTCTTAAGGCTTTACAATAAGGTTGAATAATCTTAAGAATAAATGATAAGTCACTGTTTGTGCATTTCCACTTCAATTATTATGTGACCAAAATGACACTAATTGGATAATTATTGTAATAAAGATCATGACTCTAGATTTTCTAGTTACGTAGGAAGTGATGCATACTCATATATCTCACTTAGTAAGCTAGTGGCGCTTTCTTATTTGAAAACCCTCATAAAGTCAATTTGACCTATCATCAATCATTCCGATGACGCACAGGGTAAAGGATTCAGAGAGCCTACGCCTAATTGAGTGCTTTAGGCACGCCTTAAGGTAATATCCCTAAACATATATCTTTTCCTCTCCAAGTGGAAAAAGATAGGTTGCGACAATTGAAACAAGAAAAACCGCGAAGAAAAGCAATAGAGTTAATAGCAATCTCGCTTTGTGAGGTCAGATGTTGATTAGACAAACAGATTCTTGATTGTTATTCACATGAGAAATCACTATTCGCACTCAACTCTATACCTCAAGAGAAGATGCTAATTTGGTACTGATGTCTTACTAAGGAGGAGTCGGCCTTTCATAATCTAGTATCATGCCCTCCACAAGAATCTAGTAATAATCAACTCAGTATTACGGGCAACATGCAATCTTCCATTAAATTCTTTTTGTTAGGCTAGATAATTCAATTGTAAAATCTAGTCGTTATTCTCTAATAGATGGAAACTATAAACGGATTTCGGAGTGGAATTAATTGTGTTTCCACATTTTCATGTTCCTCAAACACAAGTCTTGGCTAAAGAAAACAAAACAACTACTAAAAGATGAAAATAAACAGGAACTCTTAATAAATGTGACAACTGCATGATTTCATCCATCTGCCAAATAGGAGAAAGTGCTCCATATAAACTACAGCAGAACTATGAGTGTCCAATCTCCATATATCGCAGTAGTAGTCTAGCCACCCTAGATCAATAAGCGTCATAGGCATCAAATGCAAACAGGCAATGCGGAAGCATTCTGCCCCATAAATCACTTCATAACGGTCAGCACCACATCCGCAAAATGGATGAGGAAGGGAAAATAGGCAGAAAAAGTAACTTATGTTGTTGGTGCCTCCCAAGCAGACAATTCTAACCTTTTTGATATGATAAGGATGACACATAATTTTAGGATGCGTTTGTTTGTGTTTCTGTTCAAAAATTGTTCTAAGGAACAGAAATAGAAAAAAACTATTTCTGTTCCAGGAAACAATTTTTGAACAAAAGAACGCGTTTGGTAACTGCACAAAATTTCTGTTCCTAGAATAGAAAAAGAATGTAAAACACATTTAGAAGCGTACACAATTTCTGTTTCGAAATAGAAAAAAAAGAAACACGTTTAGAATCGTAAAAAATTTATATTCCAAATTTATCAAAAAGTGTTTTTTTTTAATAAAGTGTAAACTTGGTATTGAATTCTCATTCTCATGAAATACTCATCAATTTAATTTTGTTCATGGTGAGTGAAGACAAACATTCTGAATATGGTCATATGTGCATACTTGGAAGAAAATTTTGTAAGTAAAGTTTGTACAATAAGAGCCTGCAAAAAGAAGAATGTCTTTATAGATCTCTACATAGACCATTTCATATATGACATCACAATAATGAAGTAATATAGTTCATTGTTATTTAACTTCATCACATTGACATGTTTGACTGAGCGACGCCACAAATTTCAAGTCATCTGCCCTTAGCGCGAAAGCCTCCACTTTGGAGAGGGTTTTGACTGAGTGGATCAATGATGGTAAGATAATGCTAGGGGCTTGGGTCCAGGGCCCATGTGAGCAATTCTTCACCACATAAATCTCCCGGACTGATGCGGCACGAGTTGAAGAACCCGGTGCGGCCCCCATTGGTAGTGTAAGAGTCGAGGTGGCCTCGGATGATGAAGAGCATCTCATTGACCGGGTCACCTTCACGAACTAAGAACATTCCTTCAATGCACAAGGTGGGTTTGAGCCTTTCACAAATCGCATCGAGTGTCCTTTCATCCATCTGATCAAACAGATGTACCTGCATATGCCAAAAAAGAAAAATAAGTATGACCAAACAACCATCAATTGCAATGAAAACCTCGCTTGTTCAAATTATATACTATAGAATCATTAATCTTTGCTCATCTAATATCTTCTTGCAGGATGTCTTGAGACTGATAAAGTGGTTGCTTACTTTATGAACCACTTGAGGACAACATAGGTAAGTTGCAGCTCAAATCTGATTGAGTTTGGTACTGCAATTTTCCTGCGCTCAGCAAGTTATGCGGTTCTCGAACATATTCAAGACAATTTTTTTTATGGCAGGTCTTATCACAAGTATAGCAATTCCAAGATTGCTTCTTACCTTCACACACAGAAAGAAGTTCTTAAAAGTGGCTCCAGTCCTTCAGTGTTTCCTTTCTAAGTTTCTCAACTATAGTCCTCTCTATCAAAAGAGATAGCTCTCATGGTGATTTTGGATGAGCTCATAATTCCTCAGCATAGTCCAAAGAAATTTACCGCCGGATTGCTCGCTCAAGCGAGCAGAGCGCCACCAATTTTAGTAAAATTTGAGGAGGTAGAGAGCAAATTGATTCCGCAAAGTAGTAACAAGGCATTTGAGCAAGCAAGATATACAAAAGATACAGAAAAATTGAATCCTCTTTATTTCCAGAGCATCATTATCTTCGCGAAATGAAGAACCAGCTCAAATATGAAACAACTACTTCTGTTGTTCACATCAAACAAATCATGGAATTAAACATTTAGCATAAAAATCAAGAATCATGTTTGAACAGAAATCTAAGATGGCCTTCTGAAGCTCTGAAACTTTTTGCTTGTGCTCGAAAATTACAAGAATAAATTATCGCTTGGATATCTTTTTGGGTCATTTTTCAAGAGTGGGCACAGATTAGTCAATCAATATTGATATCGTCAGTGATGGAGGACGAGCATAACAGCGACGCAATCACAGCAACTCTGCTCGCTCGAGTGAGCAAAGCAGAGTAGCGATGCTCGAGCCGAGCGTTGCTGCTCTGCTCGCAATGCTCGCTTGAGCGAGCACATCACCGACACTCACTCGAGTGAGCAAAGCATCGCTACTCTGCTCGCCATGCTCGCTCGAGCGAGCAAAGTAGCAAAACAGAGCAGCGATGCTCGCTCGAGTGAGCTGAGTGTTGCTGCTCTGCTCGCAAGGCTTGCTCGAGCAAGCACAACAGCGACGCTCTGCTCGAACTCGGCATTCCAGCAATCAAGTATGACACTTACTATAGTATACAAAAAAAAAAAAAAAAAAAGAAGTAAAGAGAAGGCTTAGAATTTCTGGCAAAAATAGATGGACCACTTGTGTCATTTCATTAAAACATGAGTATAGTGTTTTTCGTGTTGCCTTGAGCTTAAAAATAGAAGTAAATCTTGTGTAATTTGGACCAGACTATGCACACACCGCATCTTCCGCCTTTCTACTTCATCCTTGACACCCTATAAATATATTTATAGAAATAAAGTTTCCTGAACTCATGGAAACAGAGCATGGCAAGGTCAACGAGGTTATGGGGTGAGCATTGTCACTACAGAAGGTAAGAAGACGCAAATACTGAGAACAAAATTGGTAAATAATGAAAACAACAGTGTCTGAAACTTATGTTACGAAAAGCATAGATGATGCTTAATTAAATTACGGTAGTTGGATGCCAAAACATGTATCATCCCACAAAGTTCCACCTTCGATAGAAAACCAGAAATTCCTATGTAATATCCCAACCAAGCACAAGTTCTTACATTGTCACCAGGTAATCGATTATAAACGTCGCTGCTCTGCTCGCCATGCTCACCAGCCAAGCACAAGTTCTTACATTGTAACCAAGTAATCGATTATAAGCGTTGTTGCTCTGCTCGCGAGGCTCTTTTGAGCAAGCACAACAGCAACGCTCGCTCGAGCAAGCAGAGCGTCACTGCTCTGGTCGTGACACTCACTTGAGCGAGCAAAGTAGCGACGCTCGCTCGAGCGAGCAGACGCTGCCGCAGATCTAGGCGAGCAACGATGCCGCAGATCTAGGTGAGCGTCTGCGAGACGCTCACTCGAGGCTCGAGCGTGAGGGCTCGCTCGAGCAAGCATCTCGCAGATCTGGGCAAGCGCTGGCTCAAGCGAGTCGTTGCGCTCGAGCCCTGAGTAGCTGTTGCCCAAATCTGCGAGGGGTGGCTCTCACCGAAGCCCTCATCAAACAGTGAAGGAGGAGCAATAGCCGATGAAGGATGAAACTTACCTCAAATCATAAGCTTCAGCCGGTGAAGGAGCAGCAGCTGTCGGCGCCGAAGAGAATGATGAGTTGGGAGGCGCCGGAGAGGATGACGATAGAGAACCTGTGAGAGACGCTGGAAAAGGAGGGACTTGAGACAGAGAGAGGGCGCAGGTGAACAATAGCGGGCACGAAAGCAAGAAACAAAAAAGAAACAAGTTTTTGTGTTTTTATTCTTTTGGGCTTTCAAAAAGTGTTTCTGGAACAAAAAAAAAATAACTTTTTTTGTTTCTTATTTCTGTTCAATTTTGTTAAAAAAAAAAAAAAAAAGATTTTTAATAAAAATACAAACAAACGTGTTTTTGTTCTTTTTTGTTACGAGAATAAAAAATATAATTTTTGTTTATAAACAGAAAAAGAAGAAGAAGAACACAACCATGTATGCCCTTAGTGTTCGACTTACCAACCAGGTAATTCATGATGTACAAAAGTTGATCATAAGGTCATGGGTGCATCCAATCAATAATCATTTTGTCCTCAAACACAAGACCTAGAGCGAAAATTATTTTATTTCACCTCCTATAACTTTCTATTCTTCTTAAACCAGCTCTAATATTCCTACTTTCAAAGTGAAGTGTGCTACATGCAAATTTCACTCACAACTTATTGGAATTACTGTGCCTTTAGAATTTTCTTACGGAAACCAATTTTACTCCATATTACTTCGGTCGACTGAGGCAATAAAACATTAGAGCAAATGCCCTTTGTTTTACTGGATAGTTTCTATTCATTTTATCCATGCCCTTTGGTTATATTGCACGTACTAGTGCCCTAACAGATCTATGAAATTGGTTAAAACTCAATATTAAGTTAAAACAAAGAGAGCTTTTCCAAGGTAATCTCTTTGGACCTCTTTTGTTAATGGTTACCAAGATACCGTGGGTGGAAGAACTGCCATGACTCTAGGGGAGTAATTTCTTCATAAGGAACTTTCGTAAGTAAATGGAATCTAAAGGTGATCAATGAGTTGGCTCGATTGAGCCTTTGGATTAGGTCAAACATATAGCGTTGACCCCGCCCTTGAACGGAAAAATATATAATAAACTTGTAGACTGAATGTGCTTGTTTAGGCGTTATGATTATAAGGCCTTACTTGTACCCACCCATAGATGCCCTTGGCCACTTGTGGCTTGGGCTAGGCTGGGTGGGCCAAAGACTACCAAGTCCATAATTAGGTTAAATGGACACCAAATGAAAGCTATTATTATAATATAAATTTTGAAAGTTTTTATATCGTAAATCTTTATACAATCGGTTCATGTATAGTGGAAATTTGTTGGTAAATCATAAACCCAACATGTCATGTTATGTCACGTCACGTCATATCGGGTAACATATATCAATCCTTGACCATGATGCCTTGTGATGTCAAAAGGGGTGAAAATGAGCTGTCCATCCTCTTGCATAAAATCATTTTTTTTTTTTATCTAATTTTATAGGTTGCCTCTTTTTTCTTTCTGGCCAGATTCAGACGCTGTCTTTGAATCATCGATTTTCCCCTTTAAATGTCAACTTAGTATAAGCTTATTAAAATATCATTTTTATGTGGAAAAGAATTGGGAAGACGAGGAAGTATTGGGTTGATCAGCTGTCACCATTGCAACGTCGGTCAATATCAAAGCATTCAAATCAAACCTGAGAAGGCGTTAGGCAACAATAATCTAATTAAGACAAGTGTTAATCAATCAAATGCCAACATCAAAGTTGTTGGAATAAAATACGCGAAAACGACCGAATTTTACAATTTACGTCAACGCGAAATCATTAAAGAAATAGATAAGAAATAATAAGAACATTAGAAATTTACGTGATTTGATCTGAATATTGGTACCTACGTCCATATGAAGAGCCCACATCAAATAATCTACTATAATAGGAGAGTCAGAGTTTACATTACTCATACACTCGAGTATTTTCACACCTAGATTTAACCCAAAATCCAAAGTATTATTCACTTGAATATAAATTTATGATACAAAATTATTGCGCATTCAAGTTCGAAACAAAAATGCATGCTGTCTTTAGCTAGATGGGTGCGGCTCCTACGTGCAGCTCCTTTTCTTTTTCTGATTACGTAGGGCTTCAGCGGCACCATCCTTCTCCTGTAGGGCTACACGTTTTTTATATGTGTGCCCAAAAAGTCAAAAGTTTGACCTTGAGCCACCTCCTTTTACTTCACGTGGGAGAGAGATGCTGCAGAGGCTCCTTTCCTTTTTATTTCCATCGGCTAAAAGAAGAAACCCCATGGCGTGGAATATTGTGTGCGTGTGCCCAAAGGTCAACAATTTGACCTGGGCTCACCACTTCTTCAACGTGAACAACTTTCGTAGAAGGATGAAATGCTTCTTTTATCTTTTATTTCCTCTTTTGTCTTGTTCACATCAGATAGAAAATGTCCAAGAAAGAAAATTATTTATTCTTTCTTCATCCGAGTTGAAATTTACTTGAGAAAATTTTATCGACAAATTCGGTTTAACAAATCATTATTCGAATTCAAACTTGAGACATTAATTTAACAAAAGTGGTCAATGTTGAAATTTCCATGATCAATTTAATATATAATGATATTATGTCAATGTTCCATGTCAAGTCTCCCTATATTTGCTCCAAACAGAGCTTGGCCGTAAAAAACTCAAGAGGCTCTCCCTACTTTTATCATTTCAATTCTAAATCTTTTTTATTGTGTTAAATAAATCTTAAACCTTTTTCACGTTTTGTAATTAAGTTCATTATAAAAAAATTACTGATGTGAACGACAATTGTCCTAAATGACTCGACCAGCACTAACGTAATATTTTTTTAAATATTCTTTTTAATCTTTTTAATTTAATTTTATTTTTCCTTTTCTTTTTTGCCTCTTCTTGTAGCTGGTCACTGCATCTTGACCATGGGTGACAATTGGCTAGAAGCGAGGGCCAAGAAGGCTGACCTCGCTGTTGTTGGGCGAGGCTCGCCCAGCCACTCGCCGATCTTCAAGGTCCAACATCCTGTTAGAGGAAGAAGAAGCAGAGGAAAAAACAGAAAGAAAGAGAAAGAAATAATTAATAAATAAGAATTGAAGAAAATGAAAATATTATTAAAAATTATCTACGTCGGCACTAGTTACGTCGTATAGGACACGGATTATGATACCTAAATTTTGCTCTTTTTATTTAGGACTCAATCATGTAGAAAACTAGGATTAATTTCTAACCCCTTCATGCTGCTCATGCCCTCCGCAAAAAAAGGAGGAGTAATGTGTTGAAACTAAAAGAATAAACAAGCTTTGAAGGATTTGGTAAGGAGAGAGTGTAAACACACAAATAGAGATTATAGTACTTAAAATGCCTTGCAAAGGCATTTATATGCTTCTAAAGCTATCTCACTCTCTCTAAAAATAAACTAACGTAAGTACATATAATTATACACATCTCCACCGCCTGGACTCCACCGCCACTGACTTCAACATGCAAGAAGTGAAGCTGAACTTTTCTTCTCGTTGCCGTCTTCAGTGTGAACAAAAGTTGCCAGCCGCAAGTTGCAACTTGCTTCCTGCTCTTGAAGACTCCAGCAGCTACTATAATATTATTATAATGTGTGCCCCTTCTTTTTTGATCAGCTTGTGGCTTCTTCAAGAATACTCTTCTTTGGCGGTTAAAGGAGTGGCGCCGCAGCACGCTTTCCTTCGGCGCTTTGCAAACTGTCGTACTCTTGCTTTCACACACTTAGCCGAAAAACAATTAAAAGACAAATGAGCTCAATTTTACTATTTTCTAACATGATGGAGGTACAACAGATTGCAGCGTGATCCGTGATCCCAGCGTCGAGGATCAGGTTTGACCGACAAGCTGGCAGCGACAAAAGCCATGCGCGCTTGCCGGTCACCTTTAAGAGGGAGAGGAGAGGGCTTGTTCATGGGGGTTTTTTGGCCGAGAGAGAGAGCGATAGAGAGAGAGAGAGAGAGAGGGAGATCGAGAGAGATCTGGCCGTTGCCCGAGGTCCACCCATTGCTCATCGCCCAAACTAGGTAAGTCTTCCGAATTGTAGGAGCCCCATTTGGGAGGTGTCAAGCTGGAGCTTGCAACCGACTAGTTCGCGCGGGCTCTGGTCCTACCGATCCTTCATGGATGTTTCCGTGTGTGCTGGCATGTTCGGTTTGGAACCAAGGCTCGCGTTTGAGTCTCGATCAAGGAAAAAATCTATTGTTTCTTTTGTGCACGACATATGCTTGATAAAATGCCCAGGCTAGATGCCCGTATTTGGTCTTCTTTGTGTCCAATGCTTGTTGTTATTTTGTTTGCACTTAGTATAATCAGTTGTTTCGGCATCGAAGTCGAACCTCGCTTGCTGATTCTAGTCTAATTTCGTGTCTCTAATAAATATGAAGCTTTCATTTAGCCAACGCCCTTCGTGTATTCGACATAGGGGTGTGCAAAATACCGGGATCCACCCGGACCGCCCGGAACCGAACCGGAACCGCCCGGAACCGGCGGGTCTTGAGGAATGGTCCGGTTCGGTTCCAATAAATTGGAACCGGTGGGTACGGTTCGGTTCCCGGTTCCGTGGGCGGATCCGCCCACCCGGACCGGACCGAAACCTTTTTAATATTAAAAAAAAATTACTAAGAGAAACCCTACATCTCATCTCACTCTCTAGGGAATCTTTACCTTTGGTCAAAGAAAATTTAACCATCTATGGTTATTTGCAAGTAGGAAATGGGAGAATGTTGCATTCCATTTGTTTGCGTTTTTTTTTTATCTACAAGATACATTTATAATTACAACAAATAAATATTTGTTCCACGTACTTAAATTTGATTTTTCTTTCTTTGGCTTGCTTTGATGTCACGTAATTATTTTTTTTGTTGAAAACCAAAAAAATTTCGTGTCAAAATCGGTTCCATGGATCCACCCGGGAACCGGACCGGACCGACGGTCCGGTTCCCGGGTGGATCCACGCAACAAACGGGTGGATCCCGGTTCCAATTTTTCGGAACCGGTCCTTAGCAGACGGTTCCCGGTTCTAGGTCGAGAACCGCCCGCCCGGACCATGCACACCCCTAATTCGACAAAATGTTTGGCAGAAAGACATACATATGTTCTTAGTATTTCGTCGTTTCTGGATTCTTGGCTTGTCAAATGAGAGTTTTAATAGGTTCCCGCTGCTACCCTCAGTTTCATATGTTCTTGTTTCAATGTTTTTGTATGTACGGCATGTTTCCAGATAACCATTTCTTAACTCGTGAACTTGAAAGATGATGTTTGTTGTCGTGAATGGTAGTCGCAGGGTAGACGGGCATAGTTTGCAAGAAGCTTAAATTATTTTAATTAATCTTAGTTTCTTTTAATGCTTTGAATCGTTAATGTTTTTGTATTTTTGGATATTAAAGAAATAGTTTGGTGTGTTTTGGCCTTATGGGGACCTTCGATCTCGTTGAAGGAGGGGAAAGGACAGAGTGAGGAAAAGACAAAAGAGAAAAACAAAAAAAAAAGAATAAAAAAATGCAGAAAAAGCAAAAAAATAGAGAAATGAAAAACAAAAGTTGGCTTCGGGAAGGAGTTGTCGAGCAAAAGGTGCAGGGAATAGGACAAATTAGGGAAAAGAAAGAAGGAATATAAAATTTAAAAAAATAAAAAAATAGAAAAAGTTACTTCTTTTCATCCGACTGGGTCGGATCCGGTTTTGGGTCGGGTCAGCGATTAGGATCGGTTTACTCGGTCTGAACCGGCTTCCTCGAATATAATAATATTAAATATTAAAAAATATTAAATAAAAATTTAAAATTAAAAAATTTCCGAAATATGAAAAAAACTAAAAAATTTCCCGAAAATTCAAAAAAATTTAGAAAATATTAAGAATTTGGATTTTTTTGCTTTTAAAAAATTTAAAATTATTTAAAAAAAGAGGAAAATTCAAAAATTTTAAAAATATTCAAAAATTGGAAAATTTTTAAAAAATTCATAGTAATTAGAAAAATAATAAAAAAATCCAAAAAAATTAAAAAAAATTTAGATTTTTTTTTAAATTCGAAAATTCAATTTTTTTGAAAACCGAAAAAAAATTCTAAAAGAAAAAAATTGAAAGTCCTTGTAAAGGTTAAAATTAACCTTTTAGATTATTTACTCCTAAAAAGTGGAAGTCTTTCGAATTTAATATTATGCTCAAGGTTAACCAAATCCTTAGGGCTCTACTTTAGGTTTCAATTGTCCTTAGAACAAACCCTCTTGATTGCGCAATATTGATACGTTGATTTTAGCTTCCCTTTAATTTAGTTAGGATTAGTATTTATCTTTTTGGTAGCGTTAAGTCTTTGGTATCCCATGAAACGTATTTAATGCTTTCCTTGGTTGCCGATTGTTACATTAATGATTATGCACCAGCATGATCGCCTTGCATATTAGGGAATATGTATAAAATCAATCCAGACTAACTGATAAAAATATCTTCTTTTTTTTCCCTTTTAAAATGAACAAGATTAGGTACCAAAAGTGTATTAATTGGTTAATTGACCCCGGATTCTTTAATTGCGCAAAAAATGATGTATACTCTCATAATTTATTTGGTTTCTAATCAACCTTAATAAGTTAGTAGCGACTTCTTTTTTAGAAAATTCTTTTAGAAAATTCTTTTAGAGTCAATTTGAAACACGACATCATGCACGGTACTGGTTTGGGAGGGTTTACGTTTAAATCATGGGCTGTTAGGCCCTTTTTTAAGCAATAGTCCTAAATCTATTTCCTCACCTAAGGGGTGGGTCACGACAGTAGCTAGCGCCCATGTCAACAATTTTCTATCAAAATTGACTTGATGGACTCAATTGGCAAAACATAAAAATATTTATAACTCAATTGGCACAATTAACAGATTTATGACTAAATTGGTAAAAACACAATAGATTTATAAATTTTGAACAATTTTTTCCCATGTCATCCGAGATCATGACGTTACATGAGTAAATGGTAAGGTCATGACTTCTAATTTGAGTTAGTGGCGAATTTTTCAACCGGAGAAAAAGCTTCCAAGTGCTTTCTCTACGGAAAGGTGTTGAGAGTTGTTGCTGGTAAAGTCAGAGAGAAATGATGGGCCTATTTGAAGATGCACTCTTATCAAGAACGAAAGAATAAAAGCGTGAGCTAATCCTTTGAAAACATCTAATTGATTGATATACTTAATTGGGAAGAGAAGGAAGTTTCCAGGATTAAGACATAATTTTAGATCAGTTTGAACTGGAATTCTGTCCATTGCTAGAAATATCGTAAAGTTAGAATGAGCGATAAGATCAACCACAACGCATTTCCCAAGATTTACATTTTGTTTTTCTTTATGATAAGAGGGGTAGAGTAGATATTATTTAATAAATTCTTATTTTATGCACAAAAAAAAAAAAGTTAGGTTATCGACCATTCATATATGCATAGTTATGAATAGAGAAAAGTATACCAAAAATGCTAAAATTTATACACGAATAATTATGTTTAGATCTTTCAATCCCAAATGTCTTTTTCAAAAAGTGCCCTGATGAAGTCCTTTTGACGAACATAATACTTGAGGTGCAATGATTCCAACATATTCCAACATAAAAGCTTCGTTTAAGTTCACAAAGAAAGGGAGAAAAAGTTAAGAAAATAGAACTCTAGCCTAAACTTGTTTCCTATTTATCAAGATTGACAAAACATGATTTTGGCAACTCAAGTGGTGGCCCATGTTAGGATTTGGCACACTATCACAAAGAAAAAAAAAATGAAAGCAAGAAAGAGAATTCGAGATATAAAGTTTTCGTCTTGGTTAATCCTTAAAATAGGGCTACATTCAGTGGGGGATTTCGAATTTCACTATAATTAACACATCACCCCTCTCTATGTTACATCCCTAAATTATTAGAAAAAAAGATTATATGTACTCAACAGTTGTTAATGGGCCCAAGCTCAAATTACTAATAAAGCATGGGCTTAAACTATAAAGGCCCTTTGACGGCTTGGAGGCGTTGCCCCGCAACCCTAGTCAAGACGGCTCCCAGATTCCCATTTGTTCACCTAGGAGTGAGACTCTCGTGTCTTCCTATTGGTAAGGAGTATAAATCACACCCGAATGGCCCAAACCGAACTTTGCCATGCTAGGCTAGGCCTAGGAAAGTCATCAATCAAAATTTTCTTCAGAAAATATATATATCCTTATACTTTCACCACATTTCTAATCAAACTTTTTGTAGTTTCAATTTTCTTAATCTCTAATTACATATAATATCTAACCACATATAATATCTAACCAAGTCCCCACGAGTTAAAATCCAACAAACGTGGCTATTAGAGGTCGCTGGTGTCTGTGACTAAGATTAAATATTGCCCAAGTGAACATCGATTGTGGATAGTAAGAAGGCAGGAGCATACAGGTATTATTCGTATCATAGTAAGAAGGCAGGAGCATACAGGTATTATTCGTATCTTTGTTGTGAAAAAACTATTTCTCACACCTTGCCAAAAAAAAAAAAAAATCTATTTCTCACAAAATGACGTTATACCAATTAACCTTTCTGCAGCTAATAAAATTGATTACGAAATGATTCCAGATTTAAACCACACATGCATCAATTTCTCACGCCAATATCCGAATAAAATAATGATAATAATAATCTCCAAAGATCCAAGACAAAACCATGAGACGATGGTTTTCTTACCAAAAGTAAATTACGTAGAAGCCAAATGTATTGTCATAAATAAATCAAAACCAATAATAACTCAGCAAATCAGCCGTCCATCTTATTTTGGGAAAAGTTTATCCCCTTGAAATTCACTATTCTCGATCCATATAATCCCTTTCTTTAGTGTATGGACGAGTGAGTGGGGGGCGACTGGAGAGAGAAGACGAAGACAATGTGAAGAAGGGGCATTGCATTCAGACCAAAAATATGGTTTAGCAATGAAAGGTTCTCTTTGAGTTGATGTCAGAACATCACTTTTGCTGTTTGGTCTAGATAAATGCTTGTTCTGTAGGTTGACTGTAACCTATTTTAGTCCCAAATTGTCAATTTGGAGCGTGGAAAGGTATCCGACGTCGTTTCTACACGCTTGACTCACCATTTTCCGAGTCATGTTGGATATTTTGTATTAAATTAATTCTATGCCGGATTTTCAAGTAAGGGAAGTCATCGAGGTCATTCAAGTGAACTTTTTTTTCCCTTCAAATGGGACTTACTTGATCACCCAAATAGTAACGGCATTGTTATTGCTATTTTCCCAAACCTTAAATCCAACTTTATTCATTAAGTGACAATTATATAGAACAAGTCACACAAGCTAGATGATCCATCCAGAAATTAATGCACAAGAATATATATGATACAGGGCATTCTCATTTTTTCTTCATTTAATAAATAATTTTTAGATAAGGCATTTGAAGATAATTTAGATATTAGAGACTTTGTCTTATCAACAGTAAAATTGGAATATATTTGTTGCTCCTCGTGCATTTATAGTGGATGAAATGAAAGGGAGAAGCGCAACTCTCCTTGCAATTTGATAAATAAAATCAATTATTGTTCTCATTTATGCCTCTTAGATCCTATGATTTACATATTTAATAGGTTCTGTTGAAAAGTATCCTTAAGGCACTTGTTAAATAACTAAATAAGAAATTATTGCAACTTTTACGGCACTAACTGTCATCATAATATAAACTTGTTTAGAATACCTTAGACTTCTATAATTTAATAATTAATAAATGGTTGTGATAAGTGATCTCATTTAACGATAGAACATATAGTTATGATGTTTTATATAGATTTTTGGGCAAGGCGATGCTTAAATCATATGAACTATGTGAGAATATGGACATATATAAGGTACAAAGGTCGTGCAATTTTATTTTTCATTTTTTATTTACACAAGTTAGCTTTAAATCTTCAATTTGAATAGTTAATTAATGGGGAGGGTTGTTTGAAAAAAAAAAAAAATCACAGTCTATTTATCAGGAATTATTTCTTCGCTTGTGTACTTCTTATTTATTCAATAAGCAGCACTTTCATGAAAGAAATATTTAAACAATATCTAATTACACTTACAGACATGATGCACTGTGAGCCATCATAATCTAAGATTTTTGCGGAGAACGTTGCATAAAGATACAGGGTACCGTATAACATATTTTCAAAAAGACGTGCATGTGTTAATAAATATAAGAAACTCATAATTCATTAATAATTTTGATAAGAAAACAACATGTAAAGCTATATTATGAGATGGAAAGAATATCTTTTGCACTTAAGTTGTGCAATGTAGTTTGGTTAATTACTCTTTATGAATGTTGATATAAACACACGTCCTTCTAATAAAATATCATTTATCTTTTAAGTTAAATCAGTTAGTGTTTGACGCCAATACAATGAGTTTTAATCGATAATTTTTTTAAAGAGATGTAGTACATTGTACAAATACAACGGAATTATATATCGTATAATTGAAGATATCTCAGTTTTCTTTGTTATTTTACAATATACTCCAACATTTTACTAGCCCTAATTTGCTAGATGTTGATTGACTGTAACAATTTTGATCAAATGATTCCCTTATAAACCATGAATCACAAGTTCTTGGACACATCAGCCATCAAATTTAAAACGATTGATACATGGAGAAGCTTACTAATGGATATCTTTTTTTTGCTAATTAGGTATCGAGGATTGCTGTACTTGCCCGAAAAGGCATATTAGTTTCCTTCTTGAACCTAGTCTATTGAGTTTGACCTCGTAGGCCTGGTCAATATTATTTGAAAAAATTATAGATGCTTAGGATTCATTTCCAACATTTAGTCTGGGTATCATGTTCGGCCTACCTATTGATTAGGTATCAAGCACAATCCGATCCAGTATCTCCCAATCCCAAATTGGTTCTTCCAAACTCGCCGCCTCCCATTTCCAACATAGATGCTTAGGATTCATTCCCAACATTTAGGCTGAATATCATGTTCGGCCTACCTATTGATCAGGTATCAAGCATAATGTCTTCATACTGATAGATATACTTATGATTGCATCGACTACCAGAAAACTACAACATCAGAGTACCTCTACATGAAATTAGAGCCAATTAAGTTGCTCCCAGTCCCAAATTGGTTCTTCCAAACTTGCCGTCTCCCATGGATGGGAACTTCTTGCATTGGCTACTACTTGTCCCAATGATGATGCATCTCCGCATTTAGCACCTCCACTGCTAGCAGCATCGTCGCCACCTTGGATTGTTGTCTCTCCAGCCATTGCGTCTGGTGGCCGGTGATCAAATGCTTGAGAGCACCCGGATACCACATACACTCGGCACAACGAGAATTCACGGCTTAGCTGAAAGTGCATTATTTCCAGAAAATTAACACACAAAAAAATGTTTGTTGCATTTTTCTATAAAAGCCCAAGTAGGAACTAAACTAGAGACGAAAATTCAATAGTCTCCAACAGCACAACACCAATAAATACTCAGTAGAAATCCAATACAGAACAATTATTCAAAGTGAAGATTGGACAACCTAGGTGTCATGCACGCGAAGTTATTTTATCCTTTCTATCTCTAGAAAGTTGAAATAAAGGTCCGAATTTCTTGATAGCAGCACGTTCACCTTAGGAGTGGAACTGCTTGTGGAATTGAGGGTAGGCGGGAGTTCAATGGCCCTATACGTGTTCAATTTCCATTGGGTTTTTCTTCCTGTGGGAGGTTTTCCCAAGTAGAAAACCATTGAATTTTTCACGCCGATCACCTTGTTGTCAGACGAGTAGACGTAGCCAGAAGGCCCGGTGGCCTTCCAGTAGCCGGTGGCCATGCTCCGGCTGGGCCGCCCTCCTCTGGCCTCCCTCTCCTGCATGGGCGCAAAGAAGAACCACTGCTCTCTGTCTTCTCTGCACAGCTCTCCCGCATGCTCTACAGAACAAGTTCACCTAATAAAAAATGGGGAAAAGAAAGTTTACCGGTATGCGCTACAACTTTGAAATTTTCAAGAACCCTGTTTAGGGCACAATTCAATTAACGAAGGGGATGTGAAAGGATTGCATCAAGCAGCGGATCGTGTTTTACGTGGGAGATTCCATGGCTCAGTGTCGAAAATATCAAGGACGGGGATGACGCGGTGAATCTTGTCCTGCTTAAGGCCGTGAAGCTGGTTGTGCAAATAAAAAGAAATCAGTTCTTCTTCCGTCGGATAGAACCTGAAACCTGTGGGATGCTCCTCCATATCTGGCTGTTTGTGTCCTAAGGATTCGAATTGGATCAGTGGTGAAAGATTTTATGTTGTTGAAAACAGTGAAGAGGATAAAGATTTAGTAGGGTGTGGTGAGACGTTTGATTTAGCAAGTAAATCATGGATATATGGGGATCCACGCAGGAGGAGAGCGTGTTGAGATGATCTAGGGTTTCTGGAGGAGAGACGGCAGGAGAGAGGAGACCAAGACGAGTGAAGTGATAACGTGTCAACGCGCTAATGTCAAGAACGACACTGTACAATATTTATATGCTAAGTAATTTCGTCACGAGATAATGGTCCTATAAATAATTACGTCATATTACCACTCAATTAATAAAAGTACATCGCATTGTCACGGCATCAACTTTATAAGTGTCTTGTGAGAAGTACTCCCAATATACTTGTTCAGTATATTTTCAAAACATTAATTGTACGTAACACTAGAAAAGCATTATATTAAATACTATAAATTTTTATTATTAATTTGGGTTTTTTTTTTTGAGCAAATTATTAATTTGGGTTTTACTTTCATAAAAATTATCTCAATGGTCATTTTTAGAGAAAGGAATTAAAGAAATAGAAATGGAAGCCAGCAAGAATTCTACTTGATGTTCTCTACCAATGCAATTATTACATGACACTGAAAGATGCTTCTTTATAGTTGTTTATATTTTTATAAATGCTCTTTAATTGAAAAATTAGATTGATTTGATAGCCAATGCGATTTGACAAAAGTGACACGTGCTTTGATTTACTGTGTCAAAAGTTGGGTTTAATACTAAAATTTGCTTGTTCTACTAACATTGTATTGAGAATAATCTTCCCAATTGTGGACAAGGTAGTTATATCTTTTGGGAATGGCGACCCGCATAAGGGGCGATCATGAAAGGAAGCCTAGTTCATTTAAAATCCCAAATATTGAGCATCAATTGGGAGAAATTGTCCAAAATTTTTATTCTAAACGTTTTAATTTTGCTAATTGAATTCATCTTGTCATATTTTGTTAGAAATTGCTAACGTAAATATTGGCTATCTTGCATGGTACAGCAAGCATTAATGTTGACAATTTTTTAATAATAATCTAATATATGTTGAATTTTTTTTTTTAAATTTTTATTTTTATTTTGTTGGCAAGAGTCATTGGCGACCCTCATCGATTGCAAAGTCCTTGGGTGAGGCCATAAGTGGCCACTAGCAAGAGCCTTCATGGCCTTGCCAACCATGGGTTTAGTGGCCTTCACCTAGATTTGGCAAGGGCCTTCATATCCTCGTCAATTGCGGGTGAGGGTGTGAAGGCCCTCGCCAGATTTGGGCAAAAGTTGCTTTATTTGTGACCGACGGGGTTGTGAAGTCTCTCATCCACGGCCAGCAAGGCTATGATGGCCTCGCCTAGGGCATCCGTGGCCCCGTTGGTTGAGGGTGAGGCAATCCTTGTTGGCACAAAAAAAGAAAAAAAGAAAAAATGAGAAAAATGGAAAAAGTATTGAAAAAATATTAATATATTTTTAAAAATTGTTTACATTAACATTAACCATGCCAAAATTGGTCTAACAAAGTTAATTGACAAAGTGTGAAAATGTTTATGACTTAATTGGTAAAAATAAAATGTTTAAGATTATTTTGTGTCCTGGGAATTCGAGTTGGATCAATACTGAAAAATTCTATGTCGTTGAACACGGTGAAGAAGATAAAGTTTTAGTAGGGTGCGGTGAGATATTTGATTTAGCAAGTAAATCAAGTATATATAGGGATCGAGGGCAGGAGGAGAGTGTTGAGATGATCTGGGGTTTCTGAAGGAGAGAGAGCAGGAGAGAGGAGACCAAGACGAGTGAACTGATGGCTGTCTTTTTCAAACCCTTGCACCCGATGGCGAAATCTACGCGGTTTTGTCGACGACGATACACCAAGTGATACGAGAAACGAGCAATGGCCATACGTTTCACAGCCGCAGTTTCATCGCGACCCTCACTCAGCATCAAAGTCCTGTGAGCTCAAAACATGTAAACGCTCCAGGTACAAGACTTCACAGCAGAAGTATATATAGCGCGATAGATAGAACAATGATGCGACCACGGCTCGACTAGGACTCTAAGGATTTGATGTACAAAATTGATGTGCTGAGTGATTTTGTCATAGGTGGTCCTAAAAATAAATGTGTCACATTCACCACTTAATTAATAAAAGTACATCTTCCGGCCAAAAAACCTAAAATATAAAAGTATATCACATTATCAGGACATCCATTTTATTGCAATGAGTACTCCCAATATACTTGTTCATTATATTTTCAAAATATTGATTGTACATGACACAAGAAAAAGCAATATATTAAAAACTACAAATTTTTATTATTTCATAAAATTTATCTCATTAATCATTCTTAGAATTCCTTGTTTAATTAGAGAGAGAAATTATTAGAAATGGAAACACAAGCCAGCAAGAATTCTAATTTGTGTTCTCTACCGATGCAATTATTACATGCTTCTTAAGACGCTCCTTCTTAGATGTTTATAATTTTATAAATGCTCTTTAATTGAAAAATTAGATTGATTTCATAGCTACTGCGATGAGACAAAGCTGTCATATGTTTTGATTTACTTTGTCCAAAGTTGGGTTTGATACTAAAATTTGCTTGTTCTATTAACATTGTATTGAGAATCATCTTCTCAATTATGGACAAGATAATCACTTCTTTAGGGAATTGCAATCGCATAGGGGAAGATCATGAAAGGAAGCCCAGTTCATTTAAAATTCCAAGTATTGAGCATCACCAAACACTAAGAGAAAATTTCCTATAAAATCCGAAACTTAATTGCACTTTTACCAATTTAATTCTAAACCTTTCATTTTGCCAATTGAGTGCCAAAACTTCTCACACTTTGTCAATTGAGTCAATCTAGTCAATTTTTTGTCAGAAATTGCTGACGTAGATATAAGCCATCCTATGTGATATGACTAGTGCTAACATTGATATTTTTAATAATATTTTAATATATTTTCGAATTATCATTTTTCTATTTTAAAATTTTTAATTTCCTTTTTTTTTGGTTATTTTTGTGCTTGAAGGTCACCGGCAACCCTTGCCGGCCGTATGGGGAGGGCACCGTGGCCATTGTCAAGGGCCTTCTTGGCCTTGCAAGCCATGGTTACAATGGCCCTCACCAGATCGTAGCCTCGCTAGCTGCAGGAGAGGGCCTTTGTAGCTCCGCTGATCGCAATTGAGGGTGTGAAGGCCCTTGCCATATTTGGATAAGGATAGCCTCGCCCATGGCCAATGTGGCTATGAAGACCCTCGTCCATGGCTGGCAAGGCCACTATGGCCTCGCCTAGGGAATTTGCAGCCTCATCGGCCAAGGGCGAGGTAGTCCTTACCAACACAAAAAAAGAATATTAAAAAAAAGCAAAGAAAAAATGAAAAATAAAATAAAAATAAAAATAAAAATAAAAATATATTAAAATATTATTAAAAATTATCTATGTCAGCGTCAACTGTGTCGCATAAGATGGTTGACGTTCATGTCAATAATTTATAGTCAAAATTAGTCAAATGGACTCAATTGATAAAGTGTGAAAATGTTTGTTGGTAAAGTTGAAAGGTTTAAGATTGATTTGGCAAAAGTGTAATGAGTTTATGACTTTTTGGACAATTTTTCTTTTTAAAAAAAAGATGCATTGTTAAACTCAGTTCTATGAAAAACTTATATCTAGGAACTACGAAATCATTAAGTTCATTGGCTATGCTTTGCAACCATGAATAACCATGCAATATGGGATTGACTATCCTTTTGTGGGTTTAACCCCAAGAAAAAAAAAAAATCCTATTATGTACCACACATTTTCTCTAAAAGTCTAACGGATGAAATTTTGCAAGGGTAAATATCGCTTTATAAATTAAAAGTATTGTTTTCACAACTTATCGAACTTGGTCAAGCCAATGACATTAAAAAGTATTAGATTCCAATTTGTTTTGGTTCCACAAAAGAAGGATACCTTCCTTAGTGTGTATGACGTTATGATGATTCTAACAATCACATCGTCCACAAATAAGTCTACAAAATCTTTTCTTAAATCGAAGAGGAACATGATCTCAAGTGGACATTCTACTTGAAAATTAAGTTGCTCAAAAGGCCTAGAAACGTCTTCATTTTTCTGATCAATTGATCGATTTCTCCCTATGTATATAGGATTCTCGACCAATGTACATTGCAGCTCCTTCTGTTTCTTTGATTCATGAACCCAATTTTGGGCTGAGTGGGCAGGTCGGTTACGGCACAAAAGAAGGAAATCGGTTTCGGCCAGATGTCCCCGATTTGTGTTCAAGAATAATGGTTGTGGACGGACCAAAGGAGTCAGGAGACGTACTACCAATCCTACTCTTTCACATGGAGTTTTGCTTAAACACCTCTAGGGTTTTTCTTTAATTGTGACAATACCACATCGAATCATACAAAATTCTAGTACCATTTAAGCGAGCGTGAACCATCGCTGTCATGCTAGCCGGACCAAGTTCAATTCCATGCAATTTCAGTATGTTAAATGAGGAATAGTTCCTGAAATGTTTCAACCTTCTGCCGCATTTTCCAGTCATCTTTAATCACACGGTATAGCTGACTCGTGGAGGATTAATTATTGTTGGCACAAAATTTTGATTCAGTTGAGGCATCGATGCTGGTTCTAGTTTGCCCTGGATCAGTAAGTTACGTATAATTTGGTTAAGAATAACATGTATTTCAGTCAATTTTCCAAAAGACTACATCTAAACTGTTATTAGTTCTTCCCACCAAAGCCATTTCGTTTACTTTACTTCCATTGAAATTATGATGACTGGCAAACATTTGAAATATATCTTGGAAAAATGACACAAATAGTGCCTGAATTTTGGTCAATGTGCATTGTTATCCCCGAACTTTTAATTTGTACAATGCTTTCTCTAAATTATTCATAAATATTCAGTATAGTCCATAAACTATATGAAAATGTTCAACGCCATCCTCTCTTAATTCCAGTTAATGGAATTTGTTGATATAGCTTTCAATTCCTTAAGTTTGAATGACGGATGAGGGTTATCCAAGTAAGATATTCATACCAAATCAGGATATAATAATTTTCGTTATCAAATAATGATGGATGTGTTAATGTCATATATATATTTTTTTTCCTTTTCAAAAGTAGGTGGATAAAAAGATAGACATGTTGACTCGTCATTTTTAAAAATCCAACTTAGAATGTAATAATTTATGTCATCAAATGACTTCAGATTTGTCGTTTGAGCAAACAAAAAGATTACATTGTACATTTGCCAATTATTTAGGAATCACATTGAGACAAATTAAAAGTTTAGGAATGACATTGCATATAGGGGTCAAAGTTTAAGCACCATTTGTATGATTTTCTTATATATCATTTCCTACTTCTTAAGAAATCAACTGCGCACTCAACTTAAGAACTTCCTCACTTCTTACTTTGTCTTTCATTTCTTTTGATCAATCAATAATATATAGCAACTGGTGCCTCAACCATCTCCGAAGCCAAGAAATTAGTTGTAGATATCGTTTTCTAGACACAGCCAGTAGGTTTGAAAAAACCGAGAAAAAGGCAAAATAAAGAGAAATGAGGAACAAAGACATACTTACATTTTCCTTTTGGATCCACCTAATTTTCTCACCAAGCAGCAAGCAAGACTGTGGAACCTTGAAGTTCTGTTCATCATTATTATCCATTACAAATCATTCCATAAATCCTATGATTCCTTTCTTTTTTCCTGTCCTTTTTTTTCCAGTACAAGATAGTCAAATTTCCACTTTCGGTGAATGTCTTCATCAAAAGATGTAGTTGGGTTATAATATATTGTCCTCATTAGGCCTGATTTGTGACGCTTCAACCGGGTTTACGTCAACCCCAGACAGTGCTCATTGCCTCGTACAAATTCTCCACTTTTATATAATTTTTGTGGCCTTACCTGTTTTGGTTTCGATAATTAATATTCGATAATAATAGTGAAAAGCAGTATACACATTAAAAATAACGACTTAGAAATTAAGACATTCATCGCCATGAAATACACTTATGTTTTCTTTTTTATTGTACAAACATTTGATGGTTGTTTTGCTATCATGATTAAAGTATTGCCATCGCTTGTTTACGAATTTATATATCTGTGATTACTCTTGAAAAGGAAAGAAAAAACACTACGAAAAGACTGGAAGGAAGATATGTCTGAAAACTAACGTAAATCATTTCGCTTTTTCTTGAAATTCAGAGAAAAAGAAATCATTCTCTTAAATTGCTCTTTTGATGGCCCTTTTTATGGTCAAGAGCATGTCACGGCACAATTCTAACAACAAATATTTTTATCTTAGTTAAGTAGTGTCGTAATAAATAATTACTTAAAAAATTAGGTTAAAATTTATATTTTCTTTTTGGGGATATTATAGCTACCGATTTCTGAGAAACCCTTCATAAAAAAAAAATGTATAATTACCGATCTCTAACAACCACATCTTGAAGTGTATAGTTAGTTTTTGGCTGACGTCAAGCTCATGTAATTCCAATGAGTATCTAAACTTTTCTTAGGAATTCAAATTGGCTACATGTAAGTCCATTGTTCTTGAAAATTTTTAAAAATATTTCTCTTTTTTAATCACATTGACTAAATGTAAGTGGTATATCATGCTTGACACTAGAAAAAAGAGTTCACTCTCCAATAAAGAACGGAAAAACCAAATGCCTTTGGATGGGAAGTGTACGTAGAATTGTTGTGAAATTTTGAGGCTTGTTTGACATTATTTTGGATAAATCTGGTTTTATCTCAAATATAGGACAAAGACATCAAAATGAATGTATCAATTGACACCTCGTTATTTTTTGTTTTTCTCATGGTGAATGAGTAACTTAAGGGACAAACATCGTACTACCCTCATGTATGCAAGATTGAATTCCAGATAATCTAGTAAGATTCTCATTCTTCGCCAGATAATCTAGTAAGATTCTCATTCTTCGACTAATTTAAATTCGCAGTGAATCAAATGAGAACTGAAAGTAGGAGAGAAAATTAGGAGAAGTCGAAGTCGTGAACCTGAGTTTGTACGAGGAACCAGGTGAATTCTCAAAAGTGGACTTTTGCCAATGTGAAAAATGCTCTTTATTGGGCCCACTTGAATAGTATGCTCAAATCGAGTGTGTTGAAAAAACATACACGTACGAACCATCATTTATGGAGAACCCCGACCTGGTTTAGTGGGCGGCGCCGCCCCCCGCCCACAGGGTTCTTTATGAAATCCAAACCAACCCGCACAAAGCTTTTGAGATTAATGTTTCTTTCGGATGTATTTGCCACCTGTGATTGGAGTTGAATCTTGGCTAATTGACTTTCTAGATTTGGTTCGGAGAAAAATGCGAGGAAAATCCTTATTTGACACGTCTTTGCATTCTTTTTTGGGAAATTGCATGTGTACATACTTTGGGAAATACAATTGTTAACTTGTTGGCGTACTGCTGACATTACCGTACGGGGAGATTAAATCTTATTACGGATCTAATAACTTATACATCCATTCAAGACCGTGCAGGTCAAATATGTCGGCAGGGCTCTTTCAGGCGTGGCGTGGATGTCACGAACTGTTGAAATCTGAATGGAATCCCCAGACAGCTTTTAAGAACGATGTCTTCTCGTCTCTTTAGATGTGTTGGCCAGTTGTGGTTGGATATGAATCTTGACTAATTGACTAACTTTAGATTTGATTTCGCGGAAGAAAAGGGAATGCCCCCCTCTCAGACGTCATTGCATTCGCTTGGGAAATGTGCATATTTATATACTTTGGTGGGAGGTATGGGTTACTTATTATCCATTCCTTTTGTCACATCTATTGATATTCTTATATGTTAGCTTATTCCTCAACCTAAGAAATATCCACATTTTGATTTCCCTTCAATTTTATCCTTTTCACTGACCCAAAAGTAAGCTAAAAATAGTTCTTAACTAGTTGGCATGTTGCTAACGTTGCCTCCATTGGGAGATTAGACCTCATCACCAGCCTAGCAAATTATGCATCGACTTAAGACCACTAGCATCAAATAGGTCAAAATAACTATTTTGGGCAAACCTAATCAAGATTAATCACTTGTAAAGCTGGACATACATGACTTGGTAGAGCCTGAGTTGACTCGACTTGACTCCGGTACCCTCAATGATCATCTCCATGGGAGAAGTTTATGGGAGAAGTTTATTATTTTGATATGGCTGGACTGTATTATGAGACAAGGAAAAATAAAAAATTTCAATAAAAGCGCTATGGTATGTTAAAAGCTATAAATAAAAAATTCATTACAAAAGTATCGAAGAAGGAAACCCGAGGAAGGTAAGCACCTCTCCTTACTCTCTCAATTTGTGTATCCTATCCTTTTGTTATCAACCATCAATTAATTTGTCCCATTGTTGACTCTACATTACTCCTGTGCCGGGAGTACGGAGTTAGCCTGCGGTTGAGTATACTGCCGTAAGGCATAGAGGCTTCTCATCCACCCTCACTCACTCCAGGCGTGGGAGGCTACTATACCTGCCTACTCGGCAGTAGTTGAGACTTTCATCTCGACGTGGTGTCTACCTTCACCACTGTAAGGTCCCCTAATCCCTTGTCTATCTTTGTCTTTTCAATAGAGAGGGAATATGGGAGTGACATTGCGAGGTCTTCTACCTTAGGGTAGATCTCCCGCCTGTTTTTTCCCCTTGAGCCTTTTTAGTGTTAGAAAAATCCCTTATGATATTTTGAAGATGACAAATAAATCAAAGGCTACTAACATGTTTAATGGTTAAATAATAGACCATGCATATGATAAAACATGTAAAGGATATTATCAAAGTCTATACTTGGAAGAACCAGAAGACTGAATGAAACACATGTCCAAAGTATATTTTGAAGATTTCCAAACTTCCATGTCAAAGTCTGAAGACTGCCAGACGTTAGTATCAAAGTTTGTTCTACATTAGAAGTCTGTCAACTTTGACAATTTTCAGACTGAACGTGAATGAAGAACTAGAAGACAGATTCTATACTGAAGCTGAACTTATTCAGACGGTGTTTAGACTTAAAGCTAAATCTGTTTAGAATATGTTCAGACTCAGATTGTAAAGTCTATTGCACTGAGACTCAGATTGTAAAGTCTATGGCTCTCAGACTTTATATCCAGATTCGACAAAACGTAACTCAAGCCCAATCATATAACGGCTAGTGATCTGGTTTGGATTCCACATCAAGATTGATTTAATTGACTCAATCTATTTGATTGACAATTGGATCTTGAAGACAAGAACTTTTTATACGAAGGAGTTTTACTTATGAAAATCAAGATTCTATTTGTATGGGCGATTGGAATCAATTTGGGATTCTACTTTTGTCACTCAACGGCTACCAAATCTTCTAGATACAAAGCTGTCCAATGGGTAGATTGGAAGACGATCCTCAAGATACTATCCAACGGTTAGTTTGGAAGTGGATGAGTATTTAAAGAGATGAAGGACCGATGAGCAAGTAAGAGACGGAGCGTAGAATTTATAATTCCAAAGTCTGAGCGACCTTCGATCATACACTTGTCTTTGGAGAGCTTAAACATTTGTGATGGTGAGAGAAATACCAAAAGAGTGACTTAGTGAGATAGGGTGATCTACTACTAAGTGTTTGCACTCAAAGTTATAATCTCTTGTTGATTGCATAGTGGAATCCAGCCAAGAAGGATGTTAGCGTGGGAGAGTGGACGTAGGCTTGGATTAAGCCGAACCACTATAAACCTTGTGTTCTTATTCTCTTCCCTAACTCCTTTGTTTTGTTTGAAGTTTATTTTATTCCGCATATATTTGCCGAGATTTATTTTAAATACCTATTCACCCCCCTCTAGGTGTTCATACTAGCACTTTCATTTAGGACCTGCTCAGATCCAATATTCTTTTGTTATCAACCATCAATTAATTTGCCCCATTGTTGACTTTGCATTACTCTACTTACGTGAGAAGAGTTTGAATAATGAGACAATATTTTATCCAAAAAAAAAAAAATCACATTTGAAATTAATAGCGAACAAAGTAAGATGAGTAAAATTATTATAAAATGATGCCAACTGTCATCAATAAAAGTACATGATAAGTAAATTGTAATTCTCTCAAAAAAATGAAAGAGAATTCAAAAAGAAATGTATTAAACTGATGGCTTACCTGGTTGTGATGACCCTAGCTCAACAGTTAGGAGGGGCCATAACCGATCAATTTCATTGTCCATTCAATATGCATTCCAATTAAGTTTAAATTTGAAACTCTACTCTCTTATGTGTAGATTTCTCCAAGTTCCATTGTCATTTGAAGTAGCCATCTTGTAAGATACTCACTCATGACGACCACAATTGAGATGGATATATGAAACAAACCAGAGAGTACTAAAGTTACAAGCCAATGCACAAAATACATCTGGTGAAGTCGCTCGCTTTACATTGGGTAGATATGGCAGAGTTGTTGAATAAGGACAGTTTCAATGCGTCGATATCAACCAATCAATCGTCCAATCTACAGAAAAAAAAAACATGGTAATGTGTTGGAAGAAAAAGCTTAGATTTATACGGCTAGCAACATTACTACTAATCCAATTCAAAGGTGCAGTTTTGAATTCTCCATGCACAAAGTGAACACTTTCCAAGGGAAACGACCCACTTTCTTAGAATAGACCAAAAGAGTTCGACTGCAACCATGAATGGGCAATCAATGTGTATGCGACAGATAAATGGAATATCATGCCTTGCCCTCTTGCACTCTACTGCCCATCCAACCCGTTTTAGCTAGTCACTTTCGATTTCATTTTGAATGGGTTAGTAATAACACTTAGAGGGGGGTGAATAAGTATTAACAAAATTTTTTGCAAAGTTTAGTAGAAGTAATTTGCTTATAGAAAATCGCAGACGAATTTAGACTTTAGCGATTAGATAAACTTTAAACAAAATAAAGAAGTTTAAACTTAAATAGTTAATCAAAGCTACAAGTCAAAAAAAGGAGTTGAGGGAAGAGAATAAGAACACAAGGTTTATAGTGATTCGGCTTAGATCAACCTTCCACTCTCCCACGCTGATAGCATACTGGCTGGATTTCACTAAGAAACAAAAGAGATTTTATAGTTTTGCGATCTCGACTTCTCAGTGAAGAGTCTCTATTGATTTCTCACAAAGTCTCATTATGAGTTTCTTTCTTTTGTATACAATTTTGAGCTCAATGAATGAAATAACAAGGAACTAGGAAGTTTCAGGTTTTGAAAATTTTCTTTCACACGCTCTTTTTGAACAATTGGAGAGTTCACCTTGTATACTCATTCATGCCTTCACGACCGTTGACACTTTCCAAAGGAATTTTTCCAATCTACCCGTTGGACAGAATCAATCAAGGAGATCTCTAGTTGTTTGAAGATTTGTGATGAAAGCCCGTCAATCTTGTTCGTCCATACAATCAGAATCTTAGTTTCTAAAAGTAGAACTTTCTAAGTTTACTTGCCTTCCAAAAGATTTGAATATCGGAATTGATTCCAATAAGGATAATCAATCATGTAGGTGCTAAATCCAGCCATAAGGTCATCCATAAATCATATGAATCGAATCATTGAAGAAATAAAGATAATCTTGCATCTGGATAAGTCTTCATTCTTCAGTCTGAAAACTGTTAGTGTTGGCAGACTTTGAACCTAAAGTCTGATGGTCTTCAGACTTTGACATTAAAGTCTGTAAGTCTTCAAACTAGACTTTGGAAAGATTTTGTCAACTTCAAAACAGTTAATGAGTTTTCTCCAACACATTCCATTACAAACATGGTATTAAGTAGATTGCCCAGTAACAAACAACAGCCATCGAGTCATAGAACTAGTCATAATTAACAATAGAATCTAATTAGTTTAGAGTTGAAAGTGAGGGGTGTTTGATACTAAGTAGATTGCCTAGTAACAAACTGATAGTGCTAGTACGAGTACCTAGAGGGGGTGAATAGGTGCACAAACAACTTTTGCAAAATATAGTATAAAACTTTACTTTTAACCTGAGTCTGGTTGACAATAGACATTGTAGAGAAAATCAGACTCTAACAATTAAATAGAGTTGCGAGCAAAATAAAAGAGTTCAGGGAAGAGAATAAGAACAAAAGGTTTATAGTGGTTCGGCTTAATCCAAGCCTACGTCCACTCTCCCGCACTGACAGCCTACCGACTGGATTTCATTATGAATCAAAAAGAGTCGTTACAGTATCACGTCCTTGATTTCACAGTGTAGAGATTCTGCTACACTTCCTCAAGGCCTCACAAATGTCTAAACTTTCTTTTGAGTACAAATTTTCGCTCAACAAATGAATCGGCAAAGAACAAGGAGTTTCAGACTTTGAAATTTATCTATCGTGCACACACTCGAATAACTAGAGCATCTTCTTTATATACTCCTCAATGCCTTCATATCCGTTGGCACCTTCCAAAGGAGTTCTTCTAATCTACCCGTTGGATATAATCAATTAGGGAGATCTTGAGCTACTTAAGGAATGTGATGATAGTCCACCAATCATGCTCGCCCATATAATCAGGATCTAGGTTTCCATAAGTAGAACCTTCCAAGTATATTTCGCCAATCAACGGATCCAATTTACTCGTATTGATTTCAAAATGAATAATAGATCTTGAGATGCTATCTCCAACCATGAGAACTTCTTTAGTCGCTCTAATCAAATCCTTAAAGAAATGCTCGATTTTGGATAAGTCTTATTCGTCGGTCCAAAAACTGTCAATGAGGACAGACTTTAAATTTTGAGTCTGGCGGTCTGGCGATCTTCAGACTTTGACGGAAGAGTCTGCAAATCTTCAGACTAGACTGATGGAAACGTTTTGTCAGCTTCAAAACAAAAAATGGAGTTTTCTCCAACAATCTCTCCCTTTTTTATGGTGACAAAACTTTTCTGTAGATTTGAATACTTTTGATCTGCAAGACAATATTCAAGCAAACAAGGATTTCTCATAAAAGATAAATGAGTTAGGATAAAGATAGTATCGAATCTGCATCCACAGGAAATAAGTTAGTCCTGTAAAAACAACTATCTTTGCCATGAATACCAACAATGCTTAAGATACTGCAAGCATTTAAATGATCAAAACACAATCCGAACCATCCAAACCAGTCACAACCAGAAAAAAATCAAAGTTAAATCCAAAAAGAACAAATCAAATCTGCACCAACTTCTCTCCCTTTTTGTCAGCATTAAAAAGGTAGAGACGAAAAAGAGAATTGGATTAAGATTGTTTTGGAACGCGAACAAGCTAGAAATCTCCAATCAACTAGACAGTCTCCTCCAGCTTTCTCAGATCCTCCTTCAGTTGCGTTATTTCCTCACCCTTGACAGTTGCTTGAACTTGAAGATTAAGGGCTTGAACTTGATTGTGCAAAGAAACTGAAGAGGCTTGATTAACATTCTACATATTTTGAAATTTGCATCCCAAGGCATAAATCTGACCTCGCATTTCCATAAAAACATCAAGCAATCTTCTAAAGTCTGCTGAGTTGTCAGTTTGAGTGCTTGCTTCGGCATGATCAATTTGTGGAGTATTGGCAGATGATAGCATTTCAGCATGAGCACCCAAACTCGGAGATGAAACCTCATGATATTCTTCAGAAAATTGAGAGGCATATACATCTTCTGGATCGACAAGAGAATGACTGACATCACTAGTAAAAGTAAGTGAAGAAGTACCTATTTTCTCAGCAGCTCCCCCTGTTTCAGTGCTTTCAGGTGGAGAGAAGTACTCTTCATGCTCTGCTTCTTCTTCAGTGACATGATGACCTTGTTCTCCACTTTGCTCTTCTTTTGCAGTTCTTTCTTCCTCTACTTCTTTCCCCAACGATTCCCTCTCTTCACTCCTCTGCTCTATTTCGTCTTGGTCCTCTCTATCCTCTATTTCTAGAACAAAACGCTGTAAGTTCCTTAAGGCAAGAGCGGAAATGGCAACATCATCCTCATCTTCTTCATCCAACAAGATGAGTGCTCTTTTTCTTTTAGATTGAGCTGTTATGGGCTCCTTGCCTTTCCGTTTTGCAGCCACAGAGTCTTGACAAGTCTTGACAAGAGTCTTCTCCTTAAATCGCTCTAAAGCCTTGTTTAGTTCAGACGCATCTTTGAAACCATCTTTAGTCCCACTACCATTTGATCATAGGTTCGAACACACAGAATTTTGGGAGGCTGAATGTTAAAGTGTCTGAATAGCTGAGTAACAAGTGCTGAATAAGGAAGTTGACCATTGTCCTTTACCATTGATCTATACATGTGAAACACAATAGTGTGCGGCAAAGAGAACTTTTTACTAGCATTGATAGTATACATCAGCTTCGCTTCTGAATTGGAGACATCAGTCTTTGATGTGGATTTGGGTCTAAGACAGTTAATCACAATCTTGTGAAGCAAGACATTTGAGGCACTCATCCTCAAATATGAAATTCGGCCTTCTGCCATTCCATCTCGAACAAGCTCCACAGTCGCACGACCAATAGACACACTAATTGATTGGAACATCACTCTCTCTACTCCAATCACATCAGCCAGAGTGTCCATATCAACCACATAATCCTGGTCTCTAACGCTAAAAGAAAATCTATTCGCATCTAAAAAGTTTAGATTGGAATAGAAATATGCAGTAAGTTCTAGATGGGCTACAGTAGTTTCAGAGCAAAATTGTTCAAGTGGAAGTAAAGTAAATTTCTCCCGCAACTTCACGTTCAGAGAATCGAGAAAATCAAAATCCACACTCATTGGGTTCATCACCCCTCGCTTCAGCAACTTAGAGTAAGTTTGCTTATGTTCATCAAAACGAAATAGATCTGCTATTTTTCCTCGAATGTTCGTAGCAACACCCATTTTAGGCTTAAAATGAGTGAACATCTTTTCATCATCATTTCCATCAGGTTGACTAAATCCTCCAACATGTGGATCACTTGGGAAATTTGCAAAAGCCCTTTCTGCCGAGCCAGCAGGAGCAATCCCCAAAGTAGGTTTTATTTCAGTACCATTTTTCTTTCAAAAATTCATCAATAAAGGTCATTGGAGAACCTCCATCCTTTAAGGCAGAGTAGAGTTTGAAGTTAAAAGCAGGCTTTTGAGTTCTTATAGGTTCGGCATCCTCAATAATTTCTTCCTCTGCTTGATGTTGCTGAATATTCTATGGTCTAGCCTGAGGAGAATGGCGCGGTTGATAATGTTGTGGACTCTGTTGTTTGCTTGGAGATTCTTCTTCATCGGTAAGGTCAAAGTGCATAGGACCCTCACGCATATGCTGTGGTCCCTTGCTTGCAATCATTAAAGACTTTCTTTGGAAAGACATTCTCACAGTCTTTGAGAGTTTTTGAACTCGTTCGCGAGAAAGATGAAAACTTTAAGGATTAAACTAGAGAGAAAAAAAATAAGAAGGTGATGTTTTGTGCTTCTAGGGTTTGTGAGTAAAAAAGAAGAAGACAAATAGTATATAAAGCAATCGAAACGGGGTATACGGATCATTATAAATGGAAAAATAAAAAATGTCTTTTAAAAAATAACTACCTTTTTGAAAATAGATAACTGTAAAAAAGATAATTTCTTTTTCAAAATGGAATGATTGCTACAATTACAAAAACTTGGGAAGATAACATCAATCAATTGTAGATTAATAGACAATCGCACATTTTTGAGTTTTTATCCGAAAGATAAATTTATAAAACTAAAATAACTTATAGTCGTGTTTCTTGATCTTCTGAGTCTGAGCATCTTTAGACTTTTATCCCTGAGTCTGAGCTTCTTTAGACTTTAAGATATTAAGTCTGGATCGAATAGACTCAAATTGATTTTTCTCCAGTGGCTTTGTAAAAATGTCCGCTAGTTGATTCTTTCAGTCAATGAATTGAATCAAGATTTCTCCATTTTGAACATAGTCTCTAATAAAGTGATGTCGAATCTCTATATGCTTTGCTCTTGAGTGAATTGAATCAAGACTTTACTTTTAAGAAAGTCATTTTGGATTAAAAACTTACTTAACATGTTGTACCAAGCTCGAGGTGCTTGCTTTAAACCATATAACGCCTTTTTCAGTCTGAATACAGAGTCCGGTTTCCTTGGGTCTTCAAAACCAAGATGTTGTTCCACATAGACTTCCTCTTGGATAAATCCATTTAAGAATGCACTTTTGACGTCCATTTGGAATAACCTGAAGTTCTTATAACAAGTAAAAGCAAGTAATAATCTAATTGCTTCTAACCTTGCTACTGGTGCGTAAGTCTCATCATAATCTATTCCTTATTCTTGCGTATATCCTTTAGCCAGGAGTCTTGCTTTGTTCCTTATAACTTTTCCTTTCTCGTTCATCTTGTTTTTGAAAACCCATTTAGCTTAAATAACAGATTTACCTTTTGATTTAGGAGTTAATTCCCAAACATCGTTAACACTGAACTGCCTGAGTTCTTCTTGCATAGCTTCAATCCAGCTTTCGTCAGTTAAAGCTTTTTCTATGCTTTTGGGTTCTATTTCAGAAATAAGAGCCACAACGTTAGACTCTTCATGCCTTTTGGATCTTGTACGAATCCTTTCATCAATGTCACCATAATGAATTCTTTGGGATGACTAGACTTGTGCTTCCAGTTACTAGTTGGTCTGACAGTTTGCTGATCTTTTTCTTCATTTGATTCTTCAAACTTCGTTCGTTGTTAACCTTTTATAGTTTGAGCTGCTTAAAGGGAATTAGACTTTGTAGAGTCTGGAACAGGTTCGGATTCTTTAGGTTGAGTTTGGATCGATTGATTTTGTATAAGGTCTTGAAATTTGACCTTTATCGATTCTTCCACAGATGGAGTCTTCTTGTTGTATATTCTGTAAGCTTTGCTAGCGGTTGAATATCCAAGGAAGATTCCTTCGTCTAATTTTTCTTCAAACTTACCAATTCGATCATTTGCATTTTTCAATATAAAATATTTGCAACCAAACACATGAAAATAGGAAACAATTGACTTCTTTTCTTTGAACAACTCATAGGGAGTTTTCTCCAAAACCGGCTTTAAGAAAACTCTGTTAATGATATAACATGCTGTAGAAATTGCTTCAGCCCAAAAACGAGAAGAAATATTGCTTTCAATTAAAAGTATTCTAGCCATTTCTTGCAACGATCTATTATTCCTTTCCACAACTCCATTTTGTTCTAGAGTGTATAGAGATGAAAACATATGTTGAAGACCAAATTCATAACAGAATTTAGCAAAGTCTTGATTTTCAAACTCACCTCCATGATCTGTCCATATACTTGAAATAACATATCATTTCTCATTCTGTACTTTCTTAGCAAACTTTAAAAAATAAGAGAAGGTTTCAGACTTACTTGCAAGAAAGTATACCCAAGTAAATCGTGAATAATCATCCACTATTACTAGGCAATATTTCTTTCCACCAATGCTTTGAGTTCTAGTTGGTCTAAAGAGATCCATATGCTGGAGCTGCAGCACACGATTAGTGGAAACTTGATTTATTGGTTTAAAGAACTTCCAACATGTTTTCCCAGTACACAAGGTGTGCATAATTCAGATTTTTGGTATGTTAGGTTGGGTAGCCACGAACAAGCTTCTTTGAAGAGATCTTGGCAATTTGCTTCATATTGATATGGCTAAGTTTTCGATGTCAGAGATTTGCTTCCTCTTGAATTGAAATTAGACATTGAGATTTTTCTGGTTTGATGTCCAAGAGATAGATGTTCCCATATCTTCGCCTAGTGAAAGTCTGAGAGAAGTCTTTACTGGTTTCTGAACATATTCCTTCTTGAAAATTGATTTTGAACCCTGTGTCACACAGTTGAGTGATACTCAGCAAGTTGTAATTGAGTCCTTCTAATAAGGAGACGTTGTTGATTGTGAGACTTCCAACCTTTACCGTTCCGCATCCGACAATTCTTCTTTTGCTATTTCCACCAAAGGAAACTTTTCCACCATTAACTTGCATAAGCTTTATGAAGCAACTTGAATCTCCTGTCATATGTCTTGAACATCCACTATCTAAGTACCATTTGACATTTTTCTTGATAGTGACCTACATTTAAAAAAGAAACTCAAGCTTTCTTTGGTACCCACACTTTCTTGGGTCCAATTCTAGAGGATCTTTCGATATTAGGAATGCTTTCGTCTTGTTTTTCCATATGTTGTATTCTTTTCCATCAAAATAAGGCGATTTGGTGTTATTTTGCCCTTCAACAAAACCTGGAGCCAACATACTAGTCATGAATCTTTAACTCTGAAGTAAAAACACTTCAATTTAAATGAGTACACAAGCTCTGATACCAATTGATAGTGCTAGTACGAGCACCTAGAGGGGACGTGAATAAGTGCACAAACAACTTTTGCAAAATATAGTATAAAACTTTACTTTTAACCCGAGTCTGATTGACAATAGACTTTGTAGAGAAAATTAGACTCTAACAATTAAATAGAGTTGCGAGCAAAATAAAAGAGTTTAGGGAAGAGAATAAGAACAAAAGGTTTATAGATAGCCCATCGGCTGGATTTCACTATGAATAAAAAAGAGTCGTTATAGTATCACGTCATTGATTCCACAGTGTAGAGATTTTGCTACACTTCCTCAAGGCCTCACAAATTTTCGCTCAACAAATGAATCGGACTTTGGAATTTATCTATCGTGCATACACTTGAATAACTAGAGCATCTTCCTTATATACTCCTCAATGCCTTCATATCCGTTGGCACATTCCAAATGAGTTCTTCCAATCTACCCGTTGGACATAATCAATTAGGGAGATCTCGAGTTACTTAAGGAATGTGATGATAGCCTACCAATCATGCTCGCCCATATAATCAGGATCTAGGTTTCCATAAGTAGAACATTCCAAATATACTTCGCCAATCAACGGATCCAATTTACTCGTATTGATTTCAAAGCGAATAATAGATCTTGAGATGTTATCTTTAGTCGTGAGAACTTCTTTAGCCGCTCGAATCAAATCCTTAAAAAAATACTCAATTCTGGATAAGTCTTCTTCGTCAGTCTAGAAACTGTCAATGAGGGCAGACTTTAAATTTTGAGTCTGGCAGTCTGGCGATCTTCAGACTTTGACGGAAGAGTTTGCAAATCTTCAGACTAGACTGCAGACTAGATTAATGGAAACGTTTAGTCAGCTTCAAAGCAAATAAGGAAGTTTTCTTCAACACAAACAATAGCCATCGAGTGATAGAAGTAGTCATAATTAACAACAGAATCCAATTAGTTGAGAGCTGAACGTGAGGGGTGTGTGTGTGTGTGTGTGTGAGAGAGAGAGAGAGAGAGAGAGAGAGAGAGAGAGAGAGAGAGAGAGAGAGTATCAACATGAACATCTACACGTAAAGGATATCGATCATCATGATAAAAGGATGTATAATCTACTAAAAAATGCAATGGAATTATGAATATGATTCAGCTAACTTTATGGCCGTGGTCCTAATCTATTGATAGGGCATTGACAAACTTGAAATATAACTGCATAATTGGGTAGATCACATATGGGAGATTTGAAAGTAGACTCCAAAAGAGTTGCTGTCCACTGAAATACTGAATGATAGTAACAAGTAAACTCTGACATGGTATGAGCAGTAAACAACATGAATTCAAGCATATGGTTACCACTTATATGGGTAATGATCCGGTTTGACAAGAGTAAGGATGGAAAAATTTTGCAAAAAATTATACTTTTAGTTCATGCCTTTGTTTTCTCAAGCATGCTATAATCTTTC
Organism: Eucalyptus grandis; assembly: GCF_016545825.1. Classification (NCBI taxonomy): domain Eukaryota; kingdom Viridiplantae; phylum Streptophyta; class Magnoliopsida; order Myrtales; family Myrtaceae; genus Eucalyptus; species Eucalyptus grandis. The sequence continues at coordinate 4,985,208 of NC_052621.1, read as the reverse complement.
ACCCAAGGAATTTCTCATTGCTTTCAAAGGAATATTGAAGAAAAATTTTGAGAATTTGTTTTCAACTCATGCCTCTATCATCTCAAGTTTTTCTATTTTAAATTTGACGTCTTTTCAGTCCATGCTAACATGCCACATATCTTTATTTTCCTAGTTCATCCTTAGGAAATCCCCTCCATGTACAATTTTTTCGTGATTAAACAAAAGAGAAGGGTTAGGTCGTCATCATGGATTGACTCCTTATTTATGTCTCGGGTTTACACATGCTTGTTTATTCATGACTAAGTAATCATGGAACGTCAACGTTCATTGATCCAAAGTCGCTCAAAAGTGAGAGCAAGAATGGTTGAAAAGAATGTAGCAAGCCGTGTAGTGGTCATGGAAAGCGAAATGAAACAAGTCTTTAATGTGCTTCAATAACTCTTGAAGCAGATCGACTACATTCAAAGCAAACTTACTCCCGCCCTGACTTCAATTGAAGTATTGTTGCAACAATCATCTACCAAGGGTGAGCAAGGTAGAGATACTGACAATAACATGCTCAAATTGGAGAATGATCCACACCTAATCACGGTTGATGGATCTAAGCCCGACAGTCTGTTTAAGACCGAACATGACAAATGCCTAGAGAAGCTTGAGAAGATGCCGAAACAATTACAAGGCCTCCAAGATCCTACTTCGATGGACCTCTCCATCTATTCCAAGATCATAATGCCAGAAAAATTCAAAATGTTGTAGACTCTGTAGGCTTTGCTTGAGGTAGAATATCCAAGGAAGATGCCTTTGTCTGATTTTTCTTCAAACTTGCCAACTCGATCATTTGCATTTTTCAATATAAAGCATTTATATCCAAACACATGAAAATATGAAACAATAGGCTTCTTTTCTTTGAATAATGTAGCACCCCGAACCCTTCGAAGGTCGCCACAAGCACCAATGTTACATCTTATTACCCTTTTTGCTAGTACTTAGAAGAAGCGTCGTTATTCACTGGCATTTTTTTTTTATACAGCACGACTCATCAGTGGAAGTAAAGTAAAACATCACCATCTCTCCCCTTACCAATCGGGCCCTCAGCCAGGCCTATGTCATACATGACCAAATAGCGCACCCGAATATATGTTAATCTAGGTACCGAAGGATAGCTGAACTCCTCGCACTCTACCTCGACGTCGGATGGTAAACCGTAAAATGTACCCCGCGCAACGGCAGGAAGCGGCATGCTGCTAATCTGAAATGTTGGTTCCCAAAAGGGGTGAGTACAACCACTCAGCAGGTAAAGGAATTCAATAACCACTCAGTGCATCATACCAATCATACATGCACTGCAGGTGTTTTTTACCTTGAAACCATGCGCATACTATCATGCATCATCATCACAATCATAACACATACATGTGTATCATCATCATATCATATACATGTGATCATTATCATGACATCATCACATCACACATGTCATCATCATCATGGCATCATCATATCATACATGTCATCATCATCATGGCATCATCATATCATACATGTCATCATGCCATATTATATATCATCACCATCATCATCATCATGCATATCATCGTGCCATGGGTGATCATCATCATATCACATCACATATTATCATCATCATCATGCATATCATCATGCCATGTCATATATCATCATCATCATCATTCCATCATATCATCGTGCCATGGGTGATCATCATCATATCACATCACATATTATCATCATCATCATGCATATCATCATGCCATATCATATATCATCATCATCATTCCATCATATCATCGTGCCATGGGTGATCATCATCATATCACATCACATATTATCATCATCATCACGCATATCATCATGCCATGTCATATATCATCATCATCATCACCATCATATCATTGTGCCATGGGTGAATTTTCCACTTTTAACTTTCAATTTGATCACCACATCACCCATTCCTCGGATCATCAATTTCATCATCCCCTCGGGCAAAAACCTCCAAGGCTTCCGGCATTCAGCCATTTCAGGCCACCGGGCATCCGGCCCCCCACATTCCGGGCATCTCGCATCCCAACTGGCATCACGAGGCATTCCTTTCGGGCAAAGACCTTCAACAAGGCTTCCGGCATTTACACTCCCTGGCCGGGCATCCTGCACCCCAATCCTGGCATCACGAGGCATTCCTTTCACGCAAAGACCTCCGACAAGGCTTTCGGCCCCCCACATTCCGGGCATCCAGAATCTCCCAGGGTCATCCGGCCTTGTATCTCAATACAATCCGGGCATCATCATCCACCACAACCATCTCCTCATTTAACATTATCCATGTTTACCAATTTCGGTCTTAATTTAGCATGGCATATGATGTGACATCAAACAAGTCATATTCGGCATGGAATTCACACATGCATTTTCAATTCAATGTCATGCATACATCAAGACCTCATCATACATACTACATGGTATGATTATTTATGAAATAAAATTTAATGGAATTTATGGTCAATAAAATAATCCATTTTTTTTCATGCCCTTTTTCATTTATTTAAAATTCCAGCTTTTATCATTTTCCAAAAATATTAAATTTAATATCTATAAATTCCCAAAAATTATAAAAATTAAGGCAAGTGATAAACAAGGCAATAGAATGATGATTTCATGTAAAATACATGGCCAAATAAAATTTCACATCATTTCATAAATCACACAAAACAGCATATCATTTTCGGATGAAATCAGAATGTACAGTTTCCGAAGAAATTCGATTAAAATATTCATACGACCTCCAAAAATTACGAAATTTTACCGAGTCATAGCCAAGACATTTGCGTACATCTTTAATGAAGACTTCCAAGTCAGATTATTTTTAGATTATTTTATACAGTCTCACGAAGCTTCTGGATCCATTACCGCATCGTCCAGTACATACTTCTCCGAAATACTGAGTTTTCACCTACCTATTCTCTTTCGTTTCCTCTTAAATTTGAATATGTTTTAAATAAATATGTCCTCTACATATTTAATGAAGAGATCTAAGTCAAATAACCAGAGTATAGTCGTCATTTTTGTCCATGAAGTCTCGGGTGTCCCGAAATACATCTCCAGAATTACCGTCTTCAAGATCTAGTCAATTTACTAGGCTATACTTGTTCATTTCACTTCAAATTTGAGTATGTTGTAGTTTAAGATGTCCCATACAACTTTCATGAAGAGATCGAAGAAATATTCTTAGCACAAATCAACATGCAACCACAAATCCAACAAAAGGTCAGTGAAATCTTTCCAGATCTGAGGTCTCCGTAGGATGAGAGTTTAAACCATCAAAGCTCCATAATGTTCCACCAAATTCGAGTATGTTGTATTTTAAGATGTTATCTACAACTTTCATGAAGAAATCAAAGCCAAAATCGGACTCCAAACATGCATGCAAGCTCACACAACATTCTGACTCAAACTGTTCAAGCGAAAACAGTCATACCACCCAAGAACAATCCATCCATACTTCGGTTTTCCTCACCAAATCACCCAAACTCGACACTATATCAACCATAGATGCAACAAAAACACATGCAAGAGCAGCTAGAGGACTCCCACTTGCCTCTAGACCAGACGGACGGCGGCACACGGCAGCGAGCACGGCGGACGGACTGCGGCTCCTCCTCGGCTCCTCCTCCCTCTCGGCCGCTCTCCCTCTCTCTCGCACAATCTCTCACTCTCTCTCTTTGGGCGAATGAACCGGCCACCCCTCTCTCTCTCTTCCCTTTTATTTCCCCCAAACCTCATCATTTGCAATCATGAGATTGCCTCACCAATGGCCAATGCATGAGCTCATTCTTGTCACTTGGCAAGACTCATGCATGGGCTTGGGCTTGGGCCTCCTTTTGGGTCTTCTTTGCGGCCGACAGCCACATCTCCTTGGGCCTCAATGGGCTGGCGACAGCCCCCTTCCGTGGGCTTCTATTGGGCCGACTAGCTTGGCCCACTAAAATCCCCCTTTTTGGGCCTAAGGCCCAAACCTAATTCAAATCAATTTTATTTTCAATTATTCATCTTTAATTTATTTCTTTTATAGATTTCAAATTTTAAATTTTAAATTCCACATGGCCAAAGTCTTGTGACATTTTATTTAATTCATAAGGTGCATGGCCAAGTATAGATTATCATTATCAATCTATCTAATTTAAAATTTCATAAACACAAGCACAAATCACCTAATCTTAAAAAGAGACTAATGGCTAAAGCATAAATCATAGGTAATTTCATTACCTAATTAGAGGCTTTAACACACCTTATAATTTGACTTTGAATTTTGGGATGCCACAAATAACTCATAGGGGGTTTTTTTTTCCAGAATTGGTCTTAGAAAAGCTCTATTAATAATATAACATGCTGTAGAAACTACTTCAGCCCAAGAACGCGAAGAGATGTTACTTTCAATTAAAAGAGTTCTAGCCATTTCTTGAAGCGACCTATTCTTTCTTTCCACAACTCCGTTTTGTTCTGGAGTATATGGAGAGGAGAACAAATGCTGAAAAACCAGATTCATCACAAAATTTTGTAAAATCTTGATTTTCAAATTCACCTTCATGATCTGTTCTTATGCTTGAAATAACATACCCTTTTTTCATTTTGAACCTTTTTAGCAAACTTTTCAAAGTAATAGAAGGTTTCATACTTACTTGCCAGGAAATATACCCAAGTAAATCGTGAGTAGTCATCCACAATTACTAGGCAATATTTCTTACCTCCAATGCTTTGAGTTTTGGTTGGTCCAAAGAGATCCATATGCAGAAGCTGTAGTACATGATTAGTGGAAACTTGATTTATTGGTTTAAAGGAATTTCTTACCTGTTTTCCCAATATGCATGGTGTACATAGATAAGACTTTTGGTATGATAGATTGGGTAAACCACGAACAAGCTTATTTGCTGAAATTTTGGCTATCTGCTTCATATTGATGTGCCCAAGCTTTCTGTGCCATAAGTTCGCTTCGTCTTGTATTGAGATTAGACATTGCGATTCATCTGGTTTCACATCCAAGAGGTAGATATTTCCATGTCTTCGACCCATGAATGACTGAGAAGAATCTTTACTGGTTCTTGAACATATTCCCTCTTGAAAGTTGATTTTGAAACCGGTATCACACAGTTGACTGATACTGAGCAGATTGTAGTTGAGTCCTTCCACTAAGGAAACATTGCTTATTGTGAGGTTTCCAATCTTTACAGTTCCAAATCTCACAATTCTTCATTTGTTGTTTCCTCCAAATGAGACTTTTCCACCATTTACTTGCACGAGCTTTATGAAGCAATTTGAATCTCCTGTCATATGTCTTGAGCATCTACTATCCAGATACCATTTTACCTTTTTCTTGATAGTGACTTGCATTTAAAAAAGAGACTCAAACTTTCTTTGGTACCCATATTTTCTTGGGTCCATTGGTGTTAGTATGATATGCGGTTTTTGCCCATACTTTCTTAACAGGTTTCCAAACCATAGGACATTCTTTTTCAAAATGATCTGCACTATTGCACTTTGAACATCTGAGAGCATTGCGACCTACTGGTTTTACAAAGATCTTTTTAAAATGATTTTTGTAAGCATCTCTTGTGAGTCTTTGCTTAATTCTTTCATTCACTTTAGGAAAATCAATTAAAGGAATGGTTTCCGCAGTCATTCCCAAACATGATTTATTGAAATAGGGTCTTTGAACAGAAAGAATTTTTTCCAGTTTCTCAGATCCTATAGAAAATCTTTTAGAAATATTTGAGATATCATTTTTCAAGAATGCATTTTCTTTTGAAAGATTGCCTTCATTTTCTTTCAAGGTAGAAACATTTTTGTCTAAAACTTTGACCTTTTCTTTCAAAACATTTTCTTGTTGTTTTAGTGCAGAATTTTCCTTTTTTAGTTCGGAAATCCTTTTAAGAGAAGTCTTAAGACTAAAACACAACTCATCTATGTATTTAGAAACTTTAATAGGGATTTTAAAGTTACTCACCTCAAATTCACTGTCTGAATCTGAGTCTGTCTCGGAGTTTGAATCTGAATCCGATTGTGCCATCAAACATATATTGGCATAATCATCATCACTTTCTTTACACTCTGTATCACTCCAGGTTTCTGCTTTAAGAGCCTTTCGATACTTTTCAGCTTTTCCTTTCTTCTTCCTTAGAAGAGGACAGTTGGGTCTAATGTATCCCTTTTTCTTACATTCAAAGTAGACTACATCTTTGTTTGATTCATCATCCTCAACAGACTTAGTTTGTTGCTTTTGAAAACTCTGTTTCTTTGGATTGAATGTTCTTCCTTTTCTGTTCAGCTTTCTGAATCTTCTTATCATGAGAGCAAGCTCCTCATCATCCATATCGTCTTCAGAGTCTGTAACATTAGAATCATCATTGGATTTTAATGTAATGGATTTCTTACCTTTAGGATCTTCGTCTTCATTGATTCGTTCCACTTCATAAGACTGAAGAGTCCCAACCAACTCATCAACATATAGTGGCATGATTCTTTGTGTCTCTCTTATTGAGGTCTTTATGTGATTCCAATCCTTGGAGAGTCCACGCAGTAGCTTGTTTACCTTCATGGGATCAGAAAATGATTGACCTTGATTTTCAAGACTATTCACGATTTCTGTAAAACGACTAAACATGTCAATTATAGATTCTCTTGATTTCATTTTGAAGGCTTCGTATTGACCGAGGAGAATGTTGATTTTGGTCTCTTTCACTCGATCGGTTCCTTCATAGGTAATGTGTAATCTATCCCAGACTTCTTTCGTTGTAACACAAGAAGATATTCCGTTATATTCAGTAGGTGACAAAGCACAATATAAAGAATAAATTGCTTTTGCATCAAGAGCTTGTCTCTTGATTATCTCTTCCTGAGTCATGTCACTAGATTCAACAGCTTCTTTTCCTCTCTCTAAGACAGATGCAGTTTTAGGAATGATTCCTTTTTCTACAACGTCCCATTCCAGAGGATCCTTTGATCTTAGGAACGCCTTCATCTTGTTTTTCCATATGTTGTACTCCTTTCCATCAAAGTAAGGCGGTCTAGTATTGCTTTGCCCTTCTACCTGCCTTGGAGCTAATATACCAGCCATGGATCTTTAACTTTGAAGTAAAACACTTCAAACAAAGTGAGTACACAAGCTTTGATACCAATTGAGATAGCTAGTATAAGCACCTAAAGGGGGGTGAATATGTGTAAAAATAATTTCTTGAGATAAGAGAACAATACTAAGCAGACAATAGAAAGGAAGTTATCCTTTGGTTAACAAAACGAATTATGATCAAAGTAAAGTAAAGAGTAGGGAAGAGAAAATTGAACACAAGGTTTATAGTGGTTCGGCTTATTTCAAGCCTACGTCCACTCTTCCGCACTGACAGCCCACCAGCTGGATTTTACTATGAACAAAAAGAGTTATTACAGCAAGTCTCTCCCTTGATTCCATAGTGTAGAAGCTTTACCACACTTCCTCAAGGTTTCTCAGAATATAAACTCTCTTTTGCGTACACGATTTCGCTTAGTAAATGAATTGACTAAGAACAAAGAACTTCAGACTTTGGAATTCTTCTATCGCGCATACACTCGAACAACTGGAACGTCTTCCTTTTATACTCCTTTATGCCATCATACCCGTTGGCATTTACTAAAGGAATTCCTCCAATCTACCTGTTGGACAGAATCAATTAGGAAGATCATTCGAGCTATTAAAGGAACGTGTCGATAGCCCATCAATCCTGCTTGCCCATACAATCGGGATCTTGGTTTTCATAAGTAGAACCTGTCAAGTATACTTCGCCAATCATCGGATCCTTAATCTCTGAATCAATCATGATCAATTAAAGGATTCCGTTATGTCATATCTAGCCAAGAGATCTTCTCCGTCGATAAGGTCAAATCCTTAATGAAACACCCGGTTCGGATAACCCTTCTTCGACGGTCTAGAAACCTGTCAATGAGAATAGACTTTGAGTCTTGAGTCCGCGGCAGTCCAGGAGGTCTTCGGACTCTGAATAGAAGAGTTTGCAAATCTTCAGACTAGACTGATGGAAACGTTTTGTCAGCTTCAAAATACTCCAGGAAGATTTCTCCAACACCTGCCACTCTCATTTTTAATGTTTCGGCCGAGCATAAATATATTGGTTAGGTTGGCAATGAACATTCTGGTTGGAAACTCAATAGTTATTAAATACTTATTATTATCATAACAACCATCGGAGTTTATTAGGAAAATCATCTTCTTTCTAGATTAAAGGATGTATGAATGGATAACTAGAGTTTAATCTAAAAGGATAAATGATTGAGCCTCCATGGAGTTTGAATAGATCCGTGTGGCATTGTCACATGAGGTTCTCTAGATTTTCAATGAGGCTCTCATTATGGATTTATTCAATAATCTCCTAGGGGTATTCCAAACTTGGCTAGTCTCGTATCCTCTCGATCTTATATTTTTCTTTGTGATGAAAAGTATGGAAAGTATATCTCATGATGTACATATTGATCTTTGTGGGTGCCTTTGATTTGGACAGAAAGTCAGAAAGCACATTGTTTTTTTCCAACAATGTGTTTGGTTTCAAAGGAATATTTTGAAAACAATTTAGCCCATCGAAGTAGTTGGGAATTCGGAATCTACTTCTGTTTAAACTTGGTCATTTAGGGAAAAGATGCCATGTCTAGTTCCATCAAGAAGTAAATGGCCAATAAGATGGAACTCAAACTTTTTTATTCTATTTTTTGCCACCAAGATTTCCTTGAAAGTGGAATGATAATGCATTTTAGCCTAAGAAAACTTTCCACTTTTTTAATCGCAAATATGTTGCTTACCATCAGTTTCTTCAAACAGTATGGTCGCTCAATATTCATCATTGACATCAATCCGAAGGATTCTCTTTCCTGTAGATGGAATTTGCAACAGAAGAAGAGTTTGCATGATCTCCTTAAGTTCTACGAATGCTTTGGTCTAGGATTTTCCCCATGGTGGGGGATTTTTCTTTAGCATTAATTGCAGTGGAATTAGCAATTTTGCAATGTTGGGAATAAAGTCTCTGAGATAATTAATTATCATAAGAAATTGCTGAATTTGCCTTGTCGTGAAGTTTTCTTCTAGAAACTTTAGCAATTCTTGAGTAATGTGAAGCCCTAGATAGTCGCCTTTGTTAAGGTGCATGCTAAGGGATGAGAGTATAATCCCATACTTCTTTACAATGTCTGCAAACTGCCTAAGGAGTTGGCAATGTGATTCTTTATTAGTTATAGAGTAAGATATCATCAATGTAAACTGTTGCACTTGACAAAATTGGCTGGAAAATTCGACACATGGCCTTTTGAAATAAGGATGGAGCTACCTTGAGGCCAAAAGGAAGAACTTTCTATTGAAAATGCTATTTTTGAATATAGAACCTCGTCTTAGGTCTATCTTCAATATGAATGCCCAATTGCCAAAATCCGGCTTTAAAATCAAATTTGGAATATATATGAGCTTTGGATAATCCAACAAAAAGGGAATTTCTCGAAGGTAAAATGAATTTTTCATCTTGGAGAAAAAGGTTGTGGGGCTGATAGTTAATTACTAGATGCATTTTCCCTTTGTTTTGCTTAGCTTGCTTGTTAACATAAAAGGCTTCATGGGCTTATTGAGAATCTGAAATTTCAATAAGGCCTTATTACAGCAACTTCGAGCACTCTTTTTGAGTAGAAATAAGATGTCCTAGATTCTTTCCCATGTGGCTCATCTTGATCGGATTTATATCTTCATTTTTCTTGAAAGGGAGACAAACAAAAAATTATGGGTTTTTCCACAAGGGATGAGAACATTTCTGAGAGAATTTAGAATGAGATTTTGAACAAGATTCTAACAACTCTTGCATGATTGGATCTAATAGACTCATCTGGATGGGAAAAAGCCTTTGAATATTGACAAATTCAAAAAATTGATCTTTATACTTAAGGCTTTCTCCAAGAATGATGCAAAGTTAAGAAATTTGAGTCATGATGTCTCAACCAATGATAAGATCTTTGTTGGAGAGACTAAAGCTGCAGATCTTAGTGGTTATGGAGCACCGAGATAAAAATTGAATAGTTATTGGGGGTGGTTTGCACATTTGTAGAAAAAAGTATCTCTTGAGGTAGAATTAAAATATCGAACACCAAAAGTCCAATATTCTTCAGGATGAACTTTTATGTTTAGAATTGAAGATTTTGCCCCAGTATCTATAAAAGCAATGACAATGATTGATTTAGCAAATTTGAAGGTGAAGATTTTTACAGAAAAATGAGGACAATGAACTTGGCTTGCTAGGGTCTTATTCTGGGAGAAGTGAGGGATATATAGAAAAGATCTTCAGAATCTGAGTCAGAATTGATAACAAGAAATGACACAAAGAATCTATTTAGATGGTTCTTCATCCATGGAAAACAATGATTCAATGTTATCATTTTCAAGTGAAACACCGGTTTTAATTTCTATGTGATGCATTAAATGGTTTTGACCTCTTTTTGCCTGAGGGCAATTTTTTGCTAAATGACCATTTTGGTTGCAGATGAAGTATTGAGTTGATTTTTCGTGATTTGAGCGATCTTTCATTCTTCGCAGAAATTGCCATTTCTTCTTTCTACGGAAATACTTAGATTCGTGCTTGGATTTTCCAGCCCAATACCTCTTGTAATGCTTCTTCTTTCAGAAAGGCTTTCCGCAAGAACTGTCACAATCTCTTTTGGAACATTTAATCTTCAACTTTTAATGTGAATAGGCTCCATCAAGTTCTTTGTTGTCTATGAGATAAGTTTTCACCATTTGGCGCCTTAGGCATGAATCATCAAGGCACAAATGGATCTCTTGTATTTTTTCTCAAGGAATGTCCACAATTCGCCTTTACTAAAGGATCTTTCAACTTGTTGAGATAGCTTTTTGGGAATAGAAGTTAGAAAAACCTGTTTCAGGTTTGCATTAGCTCCAAGGCCATAGAAGAGCTTAAGCATTTATTGATAATGTTTGTTGAGATGTCTTCTCTGGAAAAAGCAACATTTTCTTTTAAAAAAACCTTAATCTCTTGAGCTCATGGAGGTCAGAAGGTTTACCAATGAAAAAAATTATAAAGAAGAGCAATAACTTGGACAAACTAAGCACATAAATTGAACTTGGTCTTGCTTTGTTACCGATTGCTACCAATATTTGAGGGCTACTTGTAAATCTAGTAACAAATCCAAAAAAGGACATCATACTTGTCATGATTTGTGAGAGCTTGAGCATTTAGCTAAGTATGAAATTCGTCATATCTTTAAGATAATTTAGAATGAGGAATATTGCCAATAATAAGAAACTATTTAGATGAGGGAATTAGATTTTGGGATGGATTATTTAGTTGGACAACTTCTGGTTTAGAAGGGTTAGAATCCATTTCTTGATTAGGGAGATCGACCATGAATATTGAAGAAGTGGCTGGTATAATAAAAAATGATTCAATAGTAAGGATTGAAAAAGAGGAGGATGAAAGTGATATCGAATCTGGTTCTAATTCTGAGTTAATTAGAAAAGATGATTTTGATGGAAGTTGAATATAATATTTTAAACTAGAAGGGTCAGGTTGTTCTTTCTGATTGCACAAATTTCTCAAGAATGATTCTAATGGGTTGGATAATATCATTTGATATGGCTTCTCCCTTATAGAAATTGAAGATTCTTTAGGAATCTTTTTCTTTCCCTTCTCTTTCCTTAACCGATCCAGCTCTTTAAGAAGGTGTCGCATTTCTACCACATCAATCTTGTCTCATCTAATAGAAGTCTTTATGAGGGCAACAAAGATAGAAGTGTTCTATGGTGGTGGTAGTTGTGAATACTCAGTTCATGGCATAGTTGGGAACAGATCTGAGGGCTTGAATTTTCCTTTTTCAAGAAGTTAGATTTACCTCTTGAGCTTCTCTATTTCCACCTTTGGGCTTTCAAGATGATGATATCCGAAATGTTGTTCAGATTCCAAGGCAAGAAGCCTTTTCTAGAAGTCCGAAAGTATCTTCTTGGTGGTTTCATCATATCTATTAAGATCTCTTTACATCCACAAATTTGGAATCAATCTTCTTGAAAGCATTGTTACGTGCTAGAAGAGTCTCTGATTGCCAATTCGGGACACCTTCAGCAATAGGAATTCTCTTTTACCTTCCATGTTCGTTCACATTAGTTGGGGCAGGTATTTTTAGAACACGACGATATCTCTCTTAAAGGTCGATGAATTCTTCAGGGGTAGGGAAAGAGAGTCTTGAACTTTCTCGAGTAGGAGGAGGAAAGTGTGTCTCTTGAAACATAGCAATGAAAGAGCTAGCCTTCTGGCTAGGTGGTGTTTCACCTGGGACTTCAAGTGGGTCTGGATGTTTTTTTGCCCACTTTAAGATTGGCTTATAAAATGGGGAAACTGCTGGTTTTTTGTGAGGGGGGTGAGGGAGGTGATGTCGGTGGTAAGGCTGGTGGAATGGGAGGTGATGATATGAATTTTGGTGGTGGATGTGGAGCATAAGAAACCATGAATTTACACACTCACCAAAGGTATCAATGGAAGGGTCTCTGTTCAAATACCTCTCGTATATAGCATCTTTTGGTTTCTTAGGTGTTCGCATGGGCCTTATATCTAGGTCTACTTCATTAGAAGAATTTGTACAATATGAACACTGGCAAAAGGGGTCCCAAAAACAATGACTACATTGATCTTTATAGTAATGGACATGATTTCCATTACTCTAAAAGTATTGAACAAGCCTTTTGGAATCTGGCTCAAAGATTGATTTTGAAATGCATGGTTCAATCATGAACATGGTTTGGAAGATGGAAGAATTTTCTTCATTTTCTTTGTCAAATTTGATGGCAACAGTGCCATCCTTTTTCCTTACAAATTTGGAGTCCGAGGACTGGAGAGGCTTATTGTTCTGATGTAGCTTTTCGTAGTTGGCAACCTAAGTCTCCGAAAGGAGCTTGACCAACTTTCCTTTTGGAATCTATTTGGAAACATGGATACGTGATGCTTGGTTATTCTACATGGAGATGAACAGGGCGTCTTCATTTCCATTTTGGAAATTTAGATCAAGGGTGTGGTTCTGCACTCGATAGACCATTTGGTAGTGCAGTGTTGCTACAATAGACTCAGCAGTCTAGGGTGCCCCAGTGAGTTGGATTTGAACTTTTAAGAAGGAAAGTAGCTGCGGATTTGAAAGGGCAACTTTGAAATTTGGATAGAGGGTTACAGGGACTGTTCCAGCATTCAAAGTGGTTTGAACATTGCTAATACAAGTATGATGGTATTCTAGGAACCGAGTATCCATTAGGGCTATTCTGACCACAACTAGCTGGCATTTTCTTCCATGAAAAGTGAGGGCAAGACGGATAGCTCCATAATGGACATGGGAGTATCCTTGCTGGGTCCATTGTTTGGGGAATTCTGGGGGAATTTGAAGAGTAACAAAATACTCTTTTTTCAGTGGTTGGAATGTGATGTTGATCAAACTTAGAAGATTGTAAGTATTCTTTTACTTCTTTTGGGGTTTGATGTATAAGTTGTCGAATAGAGCGGATGGGAGAAAATGATGACATGGGTTTAATAAAAGCAGAATATGGGTTCATAAGAGGTAGTCAAGTTTCAGAGATCTTGGTAGCATCATTAGGAGAGACCTCATAGAGATAGTTAATCTTAGAAGCATTTAACACACGAAAGTCTAAAAGAAATGAGGAAGATGGAGAATGAGTAAAAGCAACTGCAGCTTCTAGGATCTTGGGATCAGACATGATATGGAGAAAATCTTCTTAGCACTATGTTCACCTGCTAAGCGGATTGGACAGATCATGTTACAAACGAAACCATTGCATATTGTCTAACAGGAGACATACTTTCAGAAATTAGAGATATCAACAAGTAAGCACATCTTATCTTACCAAAAAAAAAGGTAAGCATATCTCTACTCTTATTTCCAAAAAAACATTGTGTTTGAACAAGTATCTCATTGCCTTTGAGTACTTGCCACTATCTAGGTACTCTGTCTTCTTGACACTCGATTTGTTCAAGTTATCCTCAAAGTATGGATACTTGCGACTATCTAGGTATCCCATTATCTTCGAGTACTTGCCACTGTCTAGGTATTTTCTCTTATGGACACTCAATATATTCAAGTTGTCATCAGGATATGAACAATGGTGACTGCTTGAGTATCCTATTATCTTTAAGTACCTGTCATTGTCCTGGTACTCATTTCCATTGACACTAGACTTGCCAAAGTTATCTCCAAATTGTATATTTGAATATCTAGAGTTGTACAAGTATTCCACCACTTTGTGTGCCTACGGCTACCTATGTATTCTCTCTTATCACCATAACACTCAACTTGCTAGAGTTGTCTCCAAATTGCATCTTTGGATACTTGTAGCTATCCAAGTATTCCACTACTTTGTGTGTCTATGACTACCTAGATAAGCCTCATGCTACATCCAAAATTTCTTTTACCAAGAGGTGGGAAACCTTGACAAATATCCGAGGTGCCTTCTCGATATTCCATTTATTAGGAGGTGGGAGACTTTCACGAAGATGCGAGGTGCATCGTTACTATTCCACTTACTAAGAAGTGGAAAACCTTCACCTATCATTAGGAGGTGGGAGACCTTCATGAATATGTGAGGGGTGTCCTCGATATTCCAATTACCAGCAAGTGGAAGACCTTTATGAATATCCAAGAGATGTACTCAATATTCCAATTATCGGGGGGTGGAAGACCTTCACTACTAGGAGGTGGGAGACCTTCATAAATATTCGAGGTGTGTTCTTGATATTCCAATTACCAAGAGGTGGGAGACCTTCACGAATACTCGAGATACATCATTAATATTCCAACTTCTTTTTACCAGGAGGTGGTAGACTTTCACAAATATCCAAGTCTAAGGTCCTTTTTCACCGACACAGCGTGCTTTTGTAGATTAAAGTCATATAAACAACTTATTCTCTCAACGGGCGATCAAAGAATGATTCAAATCCCATAAAAATTAATTTCCCGTCAAGGCAATCGAAAAAAGATTTAGGTCCTAGACAAACAACTTATTGCTCTAACATGTAACTGAAGAATGATTTAGGTATTGGAAAAGCAATTTCTCATTAAGGCGACCAAAGAAAGGTTTGGATTTTAGACAAATAACTTATTGCTTCAATAGGTGATCAAAGAATAGTTCGGGTCCTAGAAAAGTAATTTCCCATCAAGGTTACCGATGAAAGATTCGGGTCCGAGACAAAAACAATATGTTGCTCTAACAGGCAACCGAAGAAAGGGTCAGGTCTCGGAAAAGTAATCTCCTATCAATGCGATCAAAGAAAGGCTCTAGTTACTCTAAGAGGAGGCCGAAGAAAGGTTCGAGTCTTAAGAAAGCAACTTTCCCAAGTCATCAAGTAAGATGATACTCTGATATTTGCCAAACTCTGGGTTCATGCCCCATATCACTCCTTCCTGATAAGTGATTACATATATAGTCTTATCTATCTTAGTATATATTATGGTATATTGCCCTTTTTTTGGCATATGACACTTGGTCCCAAATAAGATATTATCTACTGCATATGCATGGACAAAATTTAGGTATTAGTTCGTTTTTGAATGCAACCTTTATAAGCTCACTTTCAAAGAGAGGCATCTATTGACACCTAAATTTTGGCTAATATTCACGATTAAATTGCACAAAATATTAGGGATCAATTTGACCCTAACAGATTAATACTATTTGCTTCAACTAAGAGAGAGAGAAGAGAGAGAGAGAGAGAGAGAGAGAGAGAGAGAGAGAGAGAGAGAGAGAGAGAGAGCTTGTGAGAGGGAGCTCGAGAGAGATTTATTGGGAGGGAGGACAGAGAACGAGTAGGCGGGTAGCCTCATCGAGGCAAATGGTGCTGTCGTCTCAACCGGCCAAGTTGCATAAAACTGAGAATAGAGAGAGAGAGAAATTGGGAAGGTTGAGTTGCATCTCAGTTGGCTGTAATGGCTGGCCTAGCGGAGGGCTGGCCTTACACCTAGGCTAAATGAGGTAGCGTTGGAGGAGTCATGTAGCTGGATGTGGACAGGTCACGCTGTTTGTCGTGTTCGTTGAACCGTGAGGAGTTGCACCTCGAGTTGAATTAGGGCACGCATGACAAAATTTCTATTTCTTGATTTCTCTGTTTCTCTATTCCTCGAAATAGGTTTGGAACAAAAATCCATTTGATAACGCAATTTGATTTCTCTATTTTTGAAAAAGATTTTTATTCCAGAAATAAAGAAATTGAAGAAATAGAAGCTGAAATTTTTAACTTCTCAGTTTCTGAAATAGAAATCAAAAGCTGAAATCAAACCATATAAAAGAACCTTGCACTTTCTTGCTAACTTAATTCACTTGTAACCACAACTTCACAAATTATTGCTAATTTTCTTTTTCTTATTTTGCTCGTTTTTTTTTACTTATTTTTTTTTTCATTTTTTTGATAACTTCCTCTTTAGGATGAAAGGCAATCAAATGGGTCCCCAATTTTCAAAAACAACCAAAGTTCTTAAATGCTTACTTTAAAAAAATGGGGCTCTTTCCTCCTAGAAAGGGCATGCGCATGGCCAGTTGAAGAAAAAGTTCTTACGCAATAGATAAATAAAAAACGTGCCTAGAAATTTAACCTTGTTTCTTTACGGATTCAAAATTCTTGCAAAATCAAAATAATTAGATTGTTACACAATCTTGAATTTTAATTTGAAGGCAAGAGATTCGAGAGAATCTCTCTCTTTGCTATGCAAGGGCCATTAAAAGTTCATTGAACAACAATAAAGAAATTAGGGATGAGCAACTAGACTGGTTCAATTCGAGAATCAAAATAAACCTACCTTCCCCCGATTGGTTCCTAATCATAAACGTTACTTCAGGGTAGAATTATTATATATTCATTTATACCATCAATTTTATTTTGTTGATAATCTTGTATAATATTAGTCTTTGATAAAATGACAGGGCTATATAGGCGCCATTGATGGCACCCATATTCATGCTTCCACAATACTTGTCTAAACCTACGCAGGATGAGCTTGCAAACGATACATTGACTGAAGAGGGAAACCAAATAAATACGCTTAGGAAAACCATTGCCAATAAAATGGCAAGAGATAATAATATGCTGGAAATTCCATGAAATTGTATTTTCAACTTTTGTAATGTATTAATATTATTTCGACTATTATTTTGTATTTGAAGATTTCCTATGTTGTTTTAGTATTATTTCGACTATTATTTTGTATTTGAGGATTTCCTATATTGTTATCTAATCAATTTATATTCCTAGAAATAGAAATTTTATTTTGTTATCAAACGGATTTCTATTCCAGAAATAAAAATTTTGAGTCGTTATCAAACGGGTTTCTTTGCTAGAAATTTATCGGAGAATAGAAATTGAGAAATCAATTTCTGGCCAGAAATCAATTTTTGAAATAGAAATTTTGTCATGCGCGCCCTCAGTGGTTATAGAACCGAGTAGGATGCGAGTTGTTATTCAAGCTAGGGTTTTGTTGTAATGGGCCGGATTTGGTTTAGTTTAAATTGTGGGCTATTGGTTGCTTTTTTTTTGAATTTCTCAATTGGGCCTCTTCTTTTGGGAAGGGAAGACTCGACTGAGCCTACACGTTAGGCCCGGCCCGACTAAGGTTCCATTAACCTGAGTCATCGGACCCAAGTTGGTCCAGACCCGGGTCATTCGACTCAAGTCGGTTCAGACACGGATGCACCTTTTATAATATAATATAATATGAAAATATAAAAATATTTCTTAATTAAAAAATCCAAAAAAATCAGAAAAATCCCCAAAAAATATTCCGAAAAATCAAAAGAAAGAAAAAAATTAGTCTTTTTGTTTTTGCTTAAAATGTGTGAAAATCCGTAAAAGAATTAAAAAAATTGTGTTTAAGTTATTGGAAGCAAATATTGGCTTATTCCAATTACGCTCGTATGATGCATGGATTTCTATTTAGGAATTGAATCCTATAACTCATGATTGGTATAAAATGCTACACAAATGCTTTATTTGATATTTAAACAAGATTAGGTACTAGGAGGGCATTAATGATTAATTAGTATAATCAAATCTCCGATCCTAATTTCTCTGGTTGTGTACGAGTGAAGTATTTCTTTCGATATTTCACTTGAGTTTCTAACCGACCGACCTCAAATCAATTAGTAGCGACTCCTAAATCAAATTGTCTTGTAGGGTAAAAACTCGAATCATAAGTTGTGAATTGGTGGGCTTAAGAGAGCCTAAGCTAAGCTTAACACTTAGGCTGCGCATGAAAAAATTTCTGAAACAGAAATTGATTTTTGGCCAGAAATCAATTTCTTAATTTCTATTCCCCGGACAAGTTTCTGAGTAAAGAAACTCGTTTGATAACGACTCAAAATTTCTATTTCTGAAACATAAATCCGTTTGATATCAGCACAAAATTTCTATTTCTAGGAATAGAAATTGATTAGATAACAACATAAGAAATCCTCAAATACAAAATAATAGTAGAAATAATACTAATATATTACAAAAGTTGAAAATACAATTTTATGGAATTTCCGGCATATTATTATCCCTTGCCATTTTATTAGCAATTGTTTTTCTAAGCGTATTTATTTGGTTTCCCTCCTCGGTCAGTGTATCGTTTGCAAGCTCATCTTGCGTATGTTCAGACAAGTACTGCGGAAGCATGAATATGGGTGCCATCAATGGCGCCTATACAGCCTTGTCATTTTATCAAAAACTAGCATTATACAAGATTATCAACAAAATAAAATTAATGGTGTAAAGGAATATATGAGAATTCTACCTTAAAGTAACGTTTATGGTTATGAACCAATCGGGGGAAGGTCGGTTTATTTTGATTCTCGAATTGAATCAGTCCAGTTGCTCATCCCTAATTTCTTTATTGTTGCTCAATGAACCTTTAATGGCCCTTGCATAGCAAAGAGAGATTCTCTTGAATCTCTTGCATTCGAATTAAAATTCAAGATTGTGTAACAATCTAATTATTTTGATTTTGCAAAATTTTGAATCCGTAAAAAAAAATAAAGTTAAATTTCTAGGCACGTTTTTATTCATCTATTACGTAAGAACTTTTTCTTCAAGCGGCCATGCGCGTGCCTTTTCTAGGAGGAAAGAGCCCTATTGTTTTTAAATAAGCATTTAAGAACTTTGGTCGTTTTTGAAAACTGGGGACCCATTCAATTTCCTTTCATCCTAAAGAGTAAGTTATCAAAAAAAAAAAAAAAAAAAACGAAAAAATGCAAAAAAAAAAAAAAAACACGAGCAAAATAAGAAAAAGAAAATTAGCAATAATTTGTGAAGTTGTGGTTATGAGTGAATTAAGTTAGTAAGAAAGCGCAATGTTCTTTTATATGGTTTGATTTCAGTTTCTGATTTCTATTTCGAAAGCGAGAAGTTAAAAATTTCAGCTTTTGATTTCTTCAATTTCTCTATTTCGGAATAGAAATCTGTTTCAGAAATAGAAAAATCAAATTGCGTTACCAAACGGACTTCTGTTCCAAACCTGTTCCGGGGAACAAAGAAACAGAGAAATCGAGAAACAAGAATTTTGTCATGCGCGCCCTTAGCGAGCCATTAGCCTTTGCATGCTCCCGAGCGTAAGTGGGTGCCTGAAAGGGAGGACAACTGAGAGCATTTATTTCATTTAGCTTACCTTTGTCCTGGCAAAGCAATTTCATTCACTTTACTTCCATTGAAGTTATGTTTAGATGACGGGCAGACAATTTGAGATGCATCATTTTCAAAACTTCCTAAGAAAAGTGGCTATGCACTTAACTTAAGAACTTCCTCACTTCTTTCTTTGTCCTCCATTTCTTTTCACCATTCCATAATACATAGCTTTTGGTGCCTCAAACATCTCCAAGGTCAAGAAATTGTTTGACTAAGCATTATTATTTGGTGAGATAGTGTGTGGTAACCCAATGAGACATTTCATCTAAACAATTCACTCTCATTTGACTCGGTATATCTTCCCAATTCTTTCTTTGTTTCAATGTAAGAGCGCTGGAAATATAAAAGAAGAAAGGGGAATTTCTTATAATAAACGTGCGGCATAAGATTTAGATTAAGTAAAAAAATAAAATGTGAAATTGTAAAAATCAATGCAGGCACACCCAGTAAATTTACTAAAAATGAGAAAAAGGCAAAAGAAAAAATAAATGAGGAACAAAGGAAGGCATACTTGCATTTTCCTCTTGGATCCATCCACCGTGTTTTTCTCACCAAGCAGCAGTCAAGGCTGGGACACCTAGCTTAGAAGTACTGTTTATCATTATTAACTACTGCAGACATTCCATACTTCCTATGATTCCTTTCTGGTTCTGTTTGTCTTGCAACAGATGATAATAATTCGACCTCCAGTTTCAGTGTATGTCTCCATCATCATGTTATCGGCAGGCCTGCCAATAATACCTATGACAAGCTAACCGGGCCCACATCAACCCCAAAATAGTGCTCACTGCCTCGTACAAAAAATATTCTATCATTTTAGACCATTCATCTCAAGAAATCATAATTTGATTATAAAATGAAAAAAATAAATATGAACATTAAAAATTGCAATCGGGAATTAAGATATATATAGTCATGACGTACACTCATGTATTCTTTTTCTTGTTCGGGTGGCAGAGATGCTTATGTTGTTTTCAGTGTTCAAGTATCCATATTATTTATTGATGGGGTTTTCTTTATAGGCATTTGATGTCGTTTCACTTATTAATTTAATTTTTTTATTGGCCATTATAGTATAATAGAGGATTCGTGTTCTGTTAAGTTTATTTCACGAATGTGGCCACCGATTGGACATTCTAACCGTGATTGCCCAAAATTCATATGACTAGATGGTGGAAGAAATATCAAATAGAAGTAGCATATTCTATGGTCAAATATCAGGATTTCCTTTGGAAGAAAAAGAAAAAAGCCCTCGCCGCCACACCAGGACTTTTCGTCCTAGCCTAATCATTCTCCTGTACCACGCCCAGACAACCCTGGGGAAGACATTGTGGGAGTCATAGGGGGGTCCCTTCCCCACTTCTTACGAAGGGGGATGTGGCGGGAGAGCCCTGCGGAACATACCCCTTTTCACCCGAAGGGGAGTCCATTGAAATGGGAAGCAGTCTCGGGGAAGATAGTAGAAAGAAGATATGAAGAATCTTCTGAATTGTTCTTGAATTTGGAGAAAAAAGGGGATCATGTTCTTCAATTTGCGGTTTTTAATGGCCCCATCTTTAATGTTCAAGAGCATGTCATGACACGAATCTAACAACACCGATTTTACTCTTATTTTAATAAAACTTTAGGCTAAAATTTGCATTTTTCTTTTTGTAAATTATTATCATTCTTCGAGTTCGTTCAATATAATTTTTGATAAATCTAATTTAATTGCAAAAATGGGACCAAAACACCTAAGTGAATTGACATCTCCTTTGATCTTTTATGAAAAACAGAGTTACTCAGGGAACAAGAATCACACCAGTACAATTTTCATGTCGACAAAATTGTAGTCCAAGTTATTATATTACCATTCTCATTCGTCAACTAATTGATTTCAAATTATATCAAACGAGACTCAAATGTAAAAAGATAAATTAGGGAAAGTTGAGGTTGTCAACGCTATGCTTAGAACTAGGGAAAACTAAGTAAAATGCTGCAGATATGCCTTCCCACAGTAGGCGAACCTCTTGTTCAAGTTCTTTAGGGACATCCTTTTAGCAGCAACAACCTGGAGATTTAGTTCAGAGTATATAAATACTCAAAGGTGCCAGAATGGTAATGTTTCTAACTAGTCAAGTTACATTTCTTAGAGAATCCTACCGGGCTGGAGAAGAAGAGGTGTTTAAAGAGATATTGAGAAAGTTTCCACAAACAAGGAATTGTTTCTGGTGAAAATGCTCTAGATTAATGTGAAAATGCTATTCGATGGGATTACCTACATCCTCGAAATCAATTGTACTAAACGTGTGAACTCAATGAATTATCAACGACCCTACTTGGTTTTAGTGGGGGGTGGCGTCTGCGGCCCCGCCTTGACTTTGAAATATGAATCCATCCCGGCACACCTTTTGAGAAGACAATTGGGGTCGGAGTTCTAATTTGACTAATTAGAATTGGCTCTAACAAGAAAAAATAGAATAATCTTCGTTGACGTAGGCCACTATGCTTGCAGCCATTTGGGAAAGTACAAATATATATGCTTTGACAGGTTTAGGTTACTTATATCATACTTCCATTAGATGTTGAGGGATTCATATGTATCGATTCATTCCATAATTTAATCAATATCCACATGTTAATTTCCTTTAATTTTATCATATTACTGACCTGTGAGGCAGCGCTATAAATAATTTTTTTTTTTTATGAAGGGTAAGAATATATTGAGCTTTAACAAATTATTATAAAAGATTTGGCGCCACAAAACTTGTACTCAACAAGACAACAAGTCAGAGTGAGTGGAAGTCAGCCGAATGCAAAAGAGGACTGCAAGAGCTAGCCTAAGGAAGCAAAACAGCCAAATAAGGCAAAAAAAATCAACGGGAGGCCAGATGAACCACAATCTACGCACACATTTGGCAGCGACAAAAGTGAAGAACCGTCAAGGAAGCAGCCGTGCAGATGAAGAGTATCCAGACAACAAACACCAGGCTAGGGCCCTGCAGAAGTAGAAAAGTCCCCAGCTGAAAAAATGATCGAATCAATACCCAAGCTACGCTGCAGCCTCCGATTTCTATAAGTATCATCCACACTCCTGTAGGTGGTGGCCTTGTCTCCAACGACCTTGATGAGTTGATTCTTCACCGCTGGGATGGATAAGCTCTGCTCTTGAAATAGGATGCCGTTTCTGTGCTTCCATATGAAATAACAAAGAGCACCAAAAGAGAAGCAAGCAATGTACTTATAAAAGTCTTTGCCCATAAGGGTAGTGGCAGCCCAATTGAGATTCTCGACCCATGAATTGTTTCGCCATGGAAGATTGCACCTGGAGACCCAAAAGAAGGCAATGCCAGCGGAGATGCGACAGCCAAAAACTAGGTGGTCTATAGAATCCGATACCTCATTGCAGAAAGGACACAAGGCACTATCTATCCTACCATAAGATAATAATAGAGCTTGGGTAGGAAGCCTGCGTTTGGCAATAAGCCAAAGGTTAAATTGGTACCTTGGAGTAATGGAGTTGTTCCAAATGAATTTGTGCCAGGAGACTTGAGTCTTCCTCCTCCTAATCAAATCCCACGCCGAGGCCACCGTAAAGAGATGGAAGGTGTTTTCCTTCTAGCCAAAACGATTGGAAGAGTGTGAGAGGGTGGGAAGGGGATCCGCCTAAGAGTCCAAGACCCCCTTAATCATAGCTCCACAATCAGTGAATAGGTCCACAACTATCGCTTGCCTAGGAAGGCCAAATGCATATATGGCCAAGTTCGAAAAATACAAGTTCAAAGGGCCCCTAGGGTGCCAGTTATCAAACCAAAGGGATACCGAGCAACCATCCCCAATTCTCCAATAGAAGGAGCTTTGACACTCAGTCTTGAGTTGGAGGATCTTATTCCAAGCCCACAAATAGCAGGTTGGCTTTTTGGCTATCCAGAAATTCGACCTTTTTAAGAAGGTCGAGTGAATCCATTTGCACCATAAAGATTCCTTATCGACAAATAGAATCCATATATGTTTTAACATGGCGCCCTTGTTATACTCCCAAAGCCTTCGGATCCTAAGGCCTCTATCATCTTTTGGGCAATAAACGTCCTCCCAGGAAAACTTTGCACCCCTTCTTCCCAACTTCGGGCCTTTCCATATGAATTGTCTAAGTATTCATTCAATTTGATCCAAGACAGTTGCAGGTAAGATAAAAACACTAGCTCGGTATGCTTGGATGGCATGAAGGACTGACTTGATCAATTGTAGCCAACCGGCGAAGGAGAGGAAGCGATGGGTTCAAGATTGTATTCTCACAGTGATGCAGTTAACTAACATGCAGCAATCCGCCTTATTGATCCTGGAAGTGATGATGGGAACCTCGAGATAGCGAGCTAGTAGGCTTCCTTCTAGGAAACCAAGGGTAAGGAGGATTTGGTTCCTTAAAGAAGGTGAACCTCCTGCAAGGTAGACTTCACTATTATTTGTGTTTGGAACCAATCCAGTCCAATCAGAAAAAATTTGGAGGCCTTCCTTGAATAGCTTCACTGAAGGCAAGTCTGCTTCACAGAACAGGAAGACGTCATTCGTAAAGAATAGGTGTGAAAGGCTAGTTGCTTTACATCTCCAGTAATATTGGAATTCCGGCATCGAAGAGCGAGTGGTGAGAATACCCGAAAGTACCTCCATGACCAATGTAAACAGGTAGGGGGATAGAGGGTCTCCCTGACGAAGCCCACGGCCACTGGCAAAGAACCCATGTAACTCCCCATTCAAAGTAATGGAAAATTTAGGGGTCTTCACGCATGTCATGATGAGCCGGGTCAAATGATTGAGAAATCCGAAGGCCTAAAGACAATCTCAAGAAAAACCCAATCGACTGTGTCATAGACTTTTCTAAAGTCTACCTCGATTGTACATTTAGGTGAGTAAGGTTGGATGTGAAAGCCAGAAAAGAGTTCCTGAGCTAGCAGGATATTATCCCTAATCCGCTAGCTTTTAACAAATGCGCTCTGGGAAGGGCCAATGACATCTTGTAGGATTGCAGGAACCTGATTGGCCATGACTTTAGTGATGCACTTGTAAATGGTATTACAACAGGCGATTGGCCTATAATCATCTACAGAAGTTGCATTCGGGGTTTTTGGTACAAGGACCAATATGGTGTTGTTAATCCTTCACTGTCGATATAACTAACCGACCCACGGTCTCCTAGTTATGCTTAAAGAATTCAACTGTGAAACCATCAGGTCCATGAGCTTTTCCTCTAGCTAGTGAGAAGAGTGTATCACGGATCTCTGAATCAGAAATGGGCCGATCAAGGAAGCTAACCTGGTCAGTGGTGAGGGGAAACTGGATAGCCTCCCTGATGTCCTAAATCGAGGGTCTCCCATGTATAAGCCGTGACGACAAAAGATCCTGGTAGTGTCTAACAAAATGCTGATGAACAAGCTCCAATTTAGTGATTTGGATACTCGACGCATCCATAACCGAAAGAATTATATTTCTTATATGTTTTTTTTTGACATAATGATGAAAGAATCTGGTGTTGCAGTCTCCCTCCTCTAACCACTTAACTCTGGACTTTTGCCTGAAAAATGACTCTTTAAGAGCGCAAGTCCAAGAAAGTACACCGCTGAGACTTTTCCAATTCTGCAAGGGCAACAGAGTTTAGGTCTTGTTGAAGGTCAAGTTGAGTACTCGGAGCGCAGCCCTCGCTTCAGAAGTCCTTATGGATATGTTGGAGTATGATTCGTTATTGAGAGTCTTGAGACGACCTTTGAGAGCCTTGAGCTTGCACACCAGTTTGAACATGGGCACTCCCTCATTCAGCATCCCCCAAACTTGGTTGACAATTGGAATGAAATCAGGATGATCCATTCAAAAGTCAAAGAATTTGAAAGGCTTTCTTTGATGGACCAGATTTAAAACTTTGACCATCATAGGGGAGTGGTCAAAGATACCCGGTGTAAAGAAGGAAGCTTCCGAGAAGGAAAAGACCTGGCACCATTTAGAATTGACTAGGACTCTATCAATTTTCCTTATCTTCCACAAAGTACCAGAAGAGTTAGTCCAAGTAAATCGACATCCAACATACCTCAAATCATCTAACTCAGCCATAGATAAGCATCGTCTAAAATAATCAAAGCATGGTATCCAACTATCTGATCCCCCAAGTCTATCAGACGGGTCTCTGATAGCGTTGAAATCACCCGCGACTAGCCAAGGCAAATCACGTAGAGCTGCACTTTTCATGATAAGGTCTTCCCAAAGTGGTCTCCTAGAAGTGAAAGTGTGCAGCCCATAGACAACCGATATACAACATACTATATCCGAAGAGAGCATCTTAAGATTCCCATGGATCACCTGGGCATCTACCGAAAACACTTCAAAGCTAATAATTGGCGGGTTCCCGCCAATCCAAATCCTCCCTCTGGGAGCACATGTGGCATCCGAGAATTTCGACAACCCCTGAATGCACGGCGGTTCGTGATTTAGTGACGAAAGTATCGTCAGATTATGCCGTTGGTGCTATATACGAACATTGGCTTGTATTATTGTTGGACCAATGCATTTCGTTTAGCGATAGTCTAATTTCCGAGTAAACCATAGTCTTGTTGGAAAACTTTCATAGGTTTAAGTGAGACCAACCTTGTTCGAATACTTTTGTCGACATCAGAAAAATAACGACACGTCGCAGATTGACGAACTTGTTAATGGATTTCGTCATCGACACCGATGTTGGACCTTGTCGTACCATCATCATCATTGGCACTACTTTGGACCCCGCCGATGTACATACATAATTCTTTCGATAATATTATACAACTATATCACCTAAGTGTATATGGAATAAGAGAGGAATTTGGATTTTTACCAATTGAATTTTGAGAATCGAGGGAACGGAATTTGGCCATGCGCGAGAACATGCATGCCCACGCAAAGAGGAGGAGTCGTTCACGCCCAAATGCCGCCCAAGTTCTTCTTCATTCGGTTGACATTGGGTCAACTAAATTAAGGAGTGTTGATTGAAGTTTGGCCGATGATGGCCACGTTGCTTCTATGCGGGCAGCCAGCGAAATGCATGGAAAGACAAGCTGAAGACACGTACACCCCCAGCTGTCTTCAGTTCCTGTAGCCACCGAAAGAAGCCCCATGCAGTTGACTAAATTGTCAACAAAGTGAGGAACAAAACCCTCGTACACAGAGTGGAAGAGAGAGAATGAACCGGGTGAGCGAGTGAGAGAGAGAGAGAGAGTTCGAGCGAGGGGATTTGCGAGAGAAGTGGGCGCGCGAGTGTGAACCGTGAGGAAGGAAGAGAAGGACCACCTTCCGTCCATGCTCAAGCTGCCGCTGTTGAAGCCGCTAGTCTTCCCTGCCGTTGAGCCTAGCCCTCTGTTTTGCTTGCAATTGAGATAAAGGACTAGAGGCAAGTGAAAGTCCATTAACCTATATTATGTTGTGCTGTTGTTGTCTAGTGTAGTGCAATAGACTTGGAAATATTGGGTTGTGGATGTTGGATGCTGGATTTTGAATGAGTAGAAGTAGTTCTCTTAGAATTAGTAAACTGTTTCGTAGAAAACAGCATGACCTTTGATGATTCCGTGAATTTTCTGTAATTATCTAGTTAGAATTGGACTTCGAACCCTTAATGAAAGTTGTAGGACACATGCTTAGAAATAACATATCAAAATTTAATAATAAATGGACAAGGTTTGGTCAGTAAAATGATTTTCTCTGTAAATGTTAAATCTGGAAGCTATTACAGAATGTTAGTAAAGAATATAGCAATTACTGCTCTTGATATACAATGAATCTAACTTAGTGTTCTTCATGAAAATTTTTCCTTTAGGTCTTGTTTATAAGATATCAAAATTTCAGAGTTTTCTAATTTCATTTAGGGGTTATTTCAAAATTGTTACTAAAACTGTGCATTGTGATGTTTGAGCTGTTTTGTTCCGAATTTGCTCAATTTGTCCCAAAGGTGAATGCATCTTAAGTTTTTATTTGACATGATGATATTGGCATTCAGCATATCATGCAATATTGAGATTTGATGAAGATTCATGGGACATCTTGTCATTGCATTGAAAGGTGTTTTTGGAAATTAAGATGTTAATTGTTACCGTTGGACCATCGGGTCAATGATGCCCCAGGAGTCGGGAGGCCCAAAGGATCGAATGAGTCGATGCCTTGTGGATGCCTCGGGACCGTAGTGCCCCAGAGGTTTTCCTCAGGAGCTTCGGGATGCCCGGTTGGATGCTTGTCTGTACGTAAATCCGAAGGTTAAGGGTAACCATGTCTATGGCCCCCAGTGATTCCTCGTGACGCTAGGTGGGGTGCAAGATGCCCAGGGATGTGACGCAATACTCTGGATGCCCGGTGGCCCTGTGTGGCTGAATGCCGGAGGCTTTCGCGACGCCAGGTTGGGTGCAAAATCCCAAAAGGACGCAAACCTTGGTCCTCTGGGGGAATAAAACCCTTATAAATGTTAAAATGGATGATTATACTAAGTGTGAATGTGTTCTGGTTATGGGACTAAATTGTATGGCATGGAATGGGACGTGTCATAACAGTTTAGCCCTATGATCGGGACTTGTGTGATTGATCATGATGCATCTTGTTTGTTGAAACTGCACCGGTCATTGCGTGGAAGAGTTATATGGTTTAGATGCATACTCATTCCTTGATGACCTATCCTGTCTATCTTGCATCAAACTAGATCGTGATGGCTTGCATGGTATAGTTTAATGGATCTTTTGCTGTTGAGTGGTTGTACTCACCCCGTTTGGGGACTAACATTTCGGACTAGAAGATATGCCTCTGCTACCAGTCACCCCCGACACATTCTATGGTATACCGGTCGACCTTGAGTGTGAGTGTACGGAGCACCATCATCTTGAGATACGAGGGTTGGTTTTTGTTCAGGTGCAGGTATTGATCATGTATGACATTGGTTCTCCCACCGACCCAGTGATCCAGGAGTTTTTGACTGTGTTCGTCCGCCGTGATGGGAGTACACTAGGGCCGTTGCCACTACCGCCAGCTGATGGACCGGACTAGGTGTGACCGAGAGTGATGGTCAGCAGATGAAGCATTTTTGGACCGTCGACACTGATTGATGGACCTTTGTACACAGTTGTTATAGAGTCTAGTACTTTTTTAAAATGACCGAGTTTAGAAAAATCTTGGCATTTTGATGTACCGACCCGTGATGTCCATCAAGTTATGTAAATAAAAGTGTCCGGCTTTAACTTATAAAATGTGTAGTTGGTGTGCATTGTTTCTGAATATGGGACATGGAGATGTTGGATATGCTTCCGCTATATAAACTGCGCAGGGACCTATAGAAAGAATATAAGCCCCCAAGACCTATGGATTTGTTAAATTTCTATAGTATCAAAGTAATGGATTTTCAGGTTAAGAGAAAGCACAGGCGAGTAAGTGATCTGTGGCAACCCCAACGGATCGAGGGCCGTTCGAGGGGTGCCACAGCACAACTATAATTCGAAATCCAACTCCAATCCCTTAGACTCGAATAGAAGAGAACATGGCTTCCAGTACTTTAGTCTCCATAAGGCCAACGAAGCAAAGTCTACTTAAGGAAACCAAACTTCGGACCTCAGCTTGTCTAGTAGGGTCAACTAGACCCCTATTATTCCAAATACCTATGTACATAGAAATATATACAAGTTGAAGGACTAGAATTGGGTTACCTCGGCTTCAGAGGTTTTCAGCGAGAGGAAGCCGGAACCATAGGAGTCGTGGCAAGAGGTGGATCAGGAAGTAGAGTTAGCAGCTTGTCCTGCATCGTCACCACTCTTTTGGAGGCAACCCTTGGGACATACCCACCTCCAACAAATCCTCATCTTCGTAGCTAGACGAGACATCCGATTCGGCACCTCTAACTTGCTGTTCGAAGGGCTTGAAGTTAGTCGGTCTAGGGCTAGACAGGGGTAGGACCACCTTTAAAGGAGTGGGCATTCCCTTTGATAGCTTGCGTGAAGATACGAGAGGCTCGAGTTTCCCCGAAGCTGAGGTCTTTACAACACGGGGGATGCCCTCATCGCCAGAGCTGTTATGGAGGGACGTGGAACCTTCCTTGGGGGGAGCAGCCTTCTTCTTTTTCCCTTCTACTTGTTTCCAGTCCTAGTGAGGCACAACCTCCACTTCGGCTTCAATTAGTGTTTCAAGGACTTGCTCTATCTCATGCTGCTGCTCTTGGGGATCCACCGCCAGGACAGGTACATGAGACTAGACAGGGGGTGTCGGGTCAGGGGCGTGAGACGGTCCATCCCTCGTCGATGGAGGAGCATTCTGGCCCCTCTGCACGGGTCTACCTGCTCTAGTATTTGGTGGTGGGGCATCGCAATTGTGACTGAAGTAGCCGCATCTTCCACACTCCATCGGTCTCCACTCATACTTGATGGCTATCGAGCGGGCCACTCCTTCCAAGACCACGTCTACAGAGTTACTCCTTGGTTGACCCGCATGGAGCTCCACACAAACCCTTGCGAAGGAGATCATCTTTCTCTGTTCAGTTTGCTCATCCATATAAAGTGGTTTCCCCACGACACTTGCTATAGCACTAATGGAATGTGCGGACCAAAGTTCGAAGGGGAGGTTCTTCAATCTAATCTAGACAGGGATGGATTCTTGTTTTTCATTTTTTAGCTCCATGAGGGGCCTCCATTGCTTCAAGATAAGGGGCACCCTTGCAACCTTAAGGGGGCCATCTTCTAGGTTTTCCTTCGGAAGGTTGGATCCGAGATATGGAAGTAGTAGAATCCTGGGTCATCTGCCAAAACTTCAACAAGTTTGGGGCCCCAAGCAAACTTCAATGAATCTTCCGTGAGCTTATAGGGTAGCCTTCTCCCTATATAGTAGCCAACAAGATACTCGTTTCACACAAGGTCCAAAGCCTTCATAGCCTCTTCCGAGAGACGAACGATGGGCTTGTTGTCCACAAAAGTAGGTGGGATATAGGATAGATTGTATCCTTTTGCAGCAAAGCGAGCCACCCTCGCTCATGAGCGAGCCGGAGTTGTTTTCGGATCACTTGGTTGCTGAATAGGTGGCTATGGTCTCTTGGAAGAGGACCGGCTACGGCTGCGACCTCTTGATCGGCCCAAGTGGGTTGAGGAGATCAGCTGCTCTTTCTGTTTGACATCCGGACCAACATGGGTTGATGTGTTAGGAATTTCCTGATCTGGAAGCTCCTAGGATGAGCTACCATGAACACGAGAGGTGGGGCTCCATCCCCTAGAAGTACTAGCAGGTTGCTGGGATTCTCGGTCAAGGCCAATCGCACCAGAAGAAACAACAGCCATTTCCGCAAACACCTAGTGTGCAGTACAAATCCTACCAATGAAAATCCATTGGATGGAGGAGACTTACTAGGTCTAGCTTCAATGGCACAATGTGGGATAGCAGGAGGAAAAAACCCAATGCAACAATCGCCCTGCAAGAAGCTTCAACCACAGCAGACTCCCGAAATCACAGCAGAGCTCGAGAGGCTAAAATGGCGAGACTTGGACTTCTAGACCACCTACTGGGAAATGGTTCAGTGGGGAAGATAAGGGAAGCAAAGTGACCTCAGCCTCCAAAAATGAGCCCAAGCCGACCACCGGAGCCACCACATCCACCAAAACCCGTTGGATGAGCAGGAACCAGGGAACGGAAATGGTGAGATCTAAACTTCTAGGCCACCTGCTGCAAAACGGTTTAGTGGGGATGAAGAGGGATGCAAGCGACCTCACCCTCCAAATTTGAGCTCAATATGACCACAGGAACTCCCTTAGCAACCGAAATACTAGTTCGCAACCCTGAACTCGCACACACACCTAGGGAAGGGGAGATCTCGAGTTGTAGGTCGACTCACTGGAATTCCTTTGGTGGAGATCAAGAGGAAGGTTTGAGGGACTTGTCCTCCAAGTTTGAGCCCAAACCGATGGCTAGAACTTCGAGAATATATATATATATATATATATATATATATATATATAATAGTTGTTATATTGACGATGTGTTTATTACATTGCTTGTAGGGAGAGAACAAATTTTATTGTGAGCCTGGTAGCTTGCAAATTTACTTAAGACCACTCAGGTCAAATAGGCCAGAAATGTTCTTTTGGGCGAGCTTGAACTTGATTATTTAGTTTTAAACCCTGATATGACAGAGTAGGGCTTGAGTTGAGATCTGGGCATGCCTATGATATGTCAAAAATTATTTAAAAAATATACACAAAAAATGCATTACAAAAAATAAAAAAGCTAAACAAAGGAAACTCATGGAAGGTAAGCACCTCTTCTAACTATCTCAATTTGTGCGATCCTACCATTTCTTATCGATAATCAATTAATTTGTCACATTATTGACTTTGCATTGTTCTACTAATGTAATTTACTAGGATAGTTTGAATAATTGACAATACTTCATATATGAAAAGTATCACACTTGAAATTAATATGAAATGAGGTAAGGGTAATCTTAAAAACTACATGATAAAATTAACTCAAACACAAACACAATATGTAGAGAGCCAGCAAGCATGGAAGCCTAGTGATAAAGAAATTGCATTATTTCTTCATAAAGTTACAAAACCGAGTCATGTAGTAAGCAAACCGACAGCCAACTTATATTTCGGGCATTTGTTACCTCTGTAGAGAAATTTTCTGGTTTTTGGGTTGTTGGTGGAGCTACAGTGACTGACTCATTAACCTCAAGCATCCATATAATATAGCTAAGCTTTAAACTGAACAGTGCACCATAAGTAGAATGCGTAGAAGTGATAGTCGAGTTTATTGCTACTCCTTGACTTATACATATATGACATGTTTGCTTGTGTAAAGAGATAATAAAGTCAACATCAAATAGTATGGAGTGAAAATTTTGACAAGATTGAGAAAGTAAGACGGGTCAGGCAAATTTTTTTTTTTAGCAAATTGAAAGAAAACATTTGAATAGTTTACGAACATGACTATTTTAATGTAAACATTATTTGATAGTTGTCTTATCAACCTGATTTTTGCAAAACAATTCAAATTGTCATTATTAAAAAATCAGATGAGTAAATTGTAATTCCCTTGAAAAGAATCTGAAAAGAAAATGAAGTGGCTTATCTGGTGTAACCATTGTTAGTGATAACCTTTGCTTAGTTGTAATGAGTGAATGCAACCAATCAATCTGGTTATCCATCTTATATGCATTCCTATTGACTTCTACATTTAAATCTCAAAACTCTAGTTTCTTATGTGTGGATTTCTTCATATTCGTTATTTGACGTGACCGCCTTGCAAGATACTCTCTTACGACAACGAGGTATGGACCAAAATGGATACAATGATTGAGGCTTCTACGGACCAGGCCGAAAAGATTTGGGTTGTCTCTACGCTAAATGTACCACTTTCTTTATTTTATTGTATTTGAATTTGTTCGAACTTTGTCTAGGTAGTTGAGAATTACCTTCGACCCGGACAACACGAAGATTTTCCCAGCTTTCCGCTTACTCACCATGTTTGCCCTTCCTGTTCTTCACATCCTTTCACAGATGAGAAAAGTGAAACGTGATGGGAGAACAGTAACAATTCAAACAATATCGAATCAATGCAGCGGAATAAAATAGTCTCCCATTTTGTGTAAACCTAATAGAAATCGATATAGTAGAGTAAAATAAATACCAATCACGCGAACACAAGACGATTTTTTTTACGTGGAAAACCTCCTCGATGTGAGGAGGTAAAAAACCACGGGACCGGAGTCCACCTGAAATTCTTCACTATCAGCAAAATTGTTCTTTTCTAATAAATACTAGAGGTACATAGTAGCAAAGACCTCAAGAACATAATTCTTGGCAATACGCATGAATTTCACAAGAGATCAATGATAAATCTGATAAAAAAACGCAGATTTTGATCAATCCATGAAAATCTTGATGTATGGAGCTTCAAACGAAAATCAAATTGTTTAGATTCAAGAAAATTGCGCCACAAGCATGCTGACAAAATTTCAGCTCAATCGGACCATGAATCGACCTCCGATGCCAGGTTGATGTAAATCAGATATTGCCCCAACTCCCAGATTTTCTGCTTTCTCTTTTTCTCTTGTTAATATTTCCTTTTGTGGCTATCACTTTATATAGATAGTGAGAAATCCTATTTCCTCATATAACTTATCATATGGGCTCAAGCCCTTTTTAGACTTGCAACTCATTGGGCCTCCTCCACATAGAAGTGAACCCAGCTAACAAATCTCCTCCTCACGACAATGTGGAGGGATTCACCATCCTTGCTATCAATTGGCAATGTTCAAGCTTTTCTCTTGGTAGAGTCTTCGTCATCATATCAAAGTCATTATGATCCGTATGAATTTTCTCAAGTTCCAATAACTTTTCATCTATAACATTTCTTATCCAATGATATCAAAACATCAATGAAAAGATGATTTCTTACCAAGATGAATTGCACTTTGATTATTACAAAGTAGTACATACCTCTTTTGCTTGAACCCAGGTTCTTCTAAGAACTTCTTCATCCATAACATCTCTTTACTAGCTTCAGTGGTTGCTATAAATTCAGTTTCGGTTGTAGAAAGTGCAACACACTTCTGCAACATTGACTTCCATGACACAACTCCACCCGCAAAAGAAATCAAATAACCAGAAGTAGATTTACGAGTATCAATATCCACTGCCAAGTCGAAATCTGTGTATCCAAGTAACTCAAGTTTCCTAGTCCCGAAACTAAGTTTCAAATTTGAAGTTCCTTGAAGATACCTCATAATCCACTTCACTACATTCCAGTGCTCTCTACTTGGATTTGACAAATAGCGACTAACAACGCCAACTGTGCGTGCCAAGTCTGGGCGTGTACATACCATTGCATACATTAAGCTTCCTACAGTTGAAACGTATGGAACACTTTCTATATCTTTCTTCTCTTTATCAGTCATAGGACTTGGCTTCATATTTAAATTAAAGTGAGCAGCAAGAGGAGTACTAACCACTTTAGCATTGTCCATGTAAAATTTCTGAAGGATCTTCTCAATATATTTCTCTTGCGACAAAAACAACTTCTTAGCATCTCTGTCTCGGGTAATTCTAATACCAAAAATTTGCTTCACCGAGCCCAAGTCTTTCATGGCAAAAGACTTGCTCAACTGTTTCTTCAATAACTCAATTCTTGGAGCATTCCTGCCAACAATCAGCATATCATCAACATAAAGCAAGAGAATAATAAAGTCATCATCATAAAAATTTTGGACAAACGCACAGTTATCCGAGGAAGTCTTCTTATAGCCCTGTTCTGTCATAACTAACGCAAACTTTTTGTACCATTGCCTCGATGCTTGTTTTAGGCCATAGATACTTTTCTTCAATTTGCACACATAATCCTCTTTCCCTTTCAATTTGAAACCTTCAGGTTGTTCCATGTATATCTCTTCCCCAAAGTCACCATGTAGGAAGGTTGTTTTAACATCCATTTGCTCAATTTCCAAATTTAGGGTAGCTGCCAAGCCTAATACCACACGGATAGAAGACATTTTCATTACTAGAGAAAATATATCATCAAAATCAATACCTTTTCTTTGACCGTATCCCTTAACAACCAATCTAGCTTTGTACCGTGGTTGTGAAGTATGTTCATCTTGCTTCAACCTATATACCCACTTGTTCTTCAAAGCTCTTTTACCTTTAGATAACTTCACCAACTCAAAAGTATGATTATCATAAAGTGACTGCATCTCATCTCGTATAGCATCGAACCAATTGCTTTTGTACTCATCTTTTATTGCTTCTGCATAGCACTCTGGTTCACCTACATCAGTTAATAATACATACTCATCTTCAAAATACTTGGTGGAAGGTCGTTGGTCTCTAACGGATCTCTGGACTAGAACATCCAGTGGAACATCTAATTGAGCCTCTAGTTCAGGAATAGTATTATCTATTTCAACATGGTCAGGAACATGTGCATTATTTGGAACATTGACTTCCTGCTGTTCTTCATCAACCTGTGTAGGAATATTTGTAAGAGGAACTGGATCCAAATCAACCAAATTATCACTAACCTGTGGTGCTGAAATCATCTCTACTTTCTCAATATCCTCTATTGTTTGATATTCCATAAACACAACGTCTCTGCTTCTTACAATTTTATTCTCAACCAGATCATAAAATTTGTAGCCAAGCATATCTTGTCCATAACCAATAAATATGCACTGTCGTGTTTTCACATTAAGTTTAGACCTCTCATTTTTGAGAATATGCACAATTGATTTGCACCCAAAGACACGCAGATAATCATAAGAAACATCTTTGCCTATCCAAACTCTATTAGGAATATCAAACTCTAAAGGAATGCATGGAGTAAGATTTAATACATGCACAACTATACTTAAAGCCTCACCCCAAAAGGATCCAGGTAACTTTGACTGTGAAAGTAAGCATCTTACCCTTTCAACTAGTGTTATGTTCATTCTCTCAGCTAAGCCATTTAACTGAGGCTTCTTGGGAGGTGTCTTTTGATGTCGAATACCTTGTTATCTGCAATATTCATCAAAAGGTCCAATATACTCTCCCTTATTATCAGTTCCGATGCATTTCAATTTCCTTTCAGTCTGTCTCTTAACTGAAGCCTGAAATTGCTTAAAAACATCTAATACTTAATCTTTAGTTTTCAAGGTATGAATCAAAATTTTCCTTGAAAAATCATCTATGAAGGTAACAAAATAAAGAGAGCCACCAAGTGATTTTGTTTTCATAGGATCGCAAACATCATAATGCACTAAATCTAGTATACCTGACTTTCTTGAAGGAGGGGAGTTTTTAAATGCAACTCTGTTATGCTTTCTTGCTAAACAGTGAGCACACTTCTTTAGCGCCGAACTTTTCAATCCCGAAAGAAGCTTCTTCTTGGCCAATAGTGACAAACCCTTCTCATTGATGTCATTGAGCCTCTTATGCCATAACTCAGCTGCATCTTCGTTGTCTACTGCATTAATTTTATCTGTGGACAACTTTGCCTACATAATATACAATGAAGAATATTTTTCACCTCTAGCCACAATAAGAGAACTTTTGGTGAGCTTCCATTGACCATTACTGAAGGTGCTGCTATACCCCTCATCATCCAACTTGCCTGTAGAAATCAAATTCAAGCAGATATCATGTATATGTTTAACATTATTTAATACTAACCTTGTGCCATTGTTGGTTTCTTGGCACACATCACCAATGTCTACAACTTGAGCTAGCCCATTGTTTCCCATCTTCACAGATCCGAAGTCACCTGACATGTATGACGTAAAGAAATCCCTACAAGACGTAGCATGAATGGATGCACCACTATCAATTACCCAACTGGTCTCAAG
The DNA here is from genome assembly GCF_016545825.1 of Eucalyptus grandis. Lineage (NCBI taxonomy): Eukaryota > Viridiplantae > Streptophyta > Magnoliopsida > Myrtales > Myrtaceae > Eucalyptus > Eucalyptus grandis. The sequence continues at coordinate 4,948,158 of NC_052621.1, read as the reverse complement.
AGATACAAAATTCACCACATCACCATAAAAAACAATGAGAGAGTCTTTTTTAAGTGCAGTGACACGATTGTCATCACTGTCATTATCACTTTTCTTATTTTTACCTTTCTCCTTTTGTTTCTCCCTTTTTAACTGGCGACAAAACCTCTGAATATGTTCCTTCTGATGACAATAATGGCACTCAACATTAGCAAATTTATTATGCGTACCTCTGCTTTTGTCTCGACTTTTATCTCTATTTCTCGAACCTCGAGACTCACTTCTTCCCTTATTCTACCAAGGCATTAGATTGTGAAGAGGACGATCCATGTGTCTTCCTTCTCATCTCTTCATTCAAAATACCATTTTTGGCCAAATCCATGGTAATTGTACCATCTGGGGCAGAATTAGACAAAGATGTTCGGAACGTCTCCCAGGAGTCCGACAAAGTACCAAGCAACCATAATACTTGTATCTCATCATCAAAATTGATTCCCATTACAGCCAACTGATTTATAATTCCTTGAAAAGAATTTAAATTATTAGTCAAACGAATACCATCTTGATATCTCAGAGCCATCATCTGTTTTTATCAAAAATAACTTATTATTCCCAGTCTTTCAAGCATATAACTGTTCGAGCTTATCCCATAAACTGCGTACATGTGTTTCCTCAATAATATGGTTCAAAACATTATCATCCACCCACTTCTTAATATAACCACACACTTGACGATGAAATATAGACCATTCAACATCAGTTTTATTCTCTGGTTTCTCCTCGGCAAATACGGGCAAATAAAAATCTTTCACATATAAAAGGTCTTCCATCTTCCATTTCCAAATATGATAATTCGAACCATTCAGAGTAACCATTTTACTCATATTTAACACAAGGCAAAAAAATCAAGCAATAACCAAAAGCTCCGATACCACTCTGATGGGAGAACAGTAACAATTCGAACAATATCGAATCAATGCAGCGGAATAAAATAATCTCCCCTCTTGTGTAAACCTAATAGGAATCGATATAGTAGAGTAAAATAAATACCAATCACACGAACACAAGATGATTTTTTTATATGGAAAACCTCCTCGATGTGAGGAGATCAAAAACCACGAGACTGGAGTCCACCCGAAATTCTTCACTATCAACAAAATTGTTCTTCTCTAGCAAATACTAGAGGTACATAGCAGCAAAGATCTCAAGAACATAATTCTTGGTAATACACATGAATTTCACAAGAGATCAAGGATAAATCTGATAAAAAAACGTAGGTTTTGATCAATCTACGAAAAACCTGATGTACGGAGCTTCAAACGAAAATCAAACCGTTCAAATTCGAGAAAATTGCGCCATGAACATGTTGACAAAATTTCAGCTCAATCGGACCACAAATCGACCTCCGATGCCAGCTTGATGAAAATCAGATATTGTCCCAACCCCTAGATTTTCTGTTTTTTCTTTTTCTCTTGTTACTATTTCCTTTTGCGGCTATCACTTTATATAGATAGTGAGAAATCTTATTTCTTCATATAACTTATCATATGTACTCAAGCCCTTTTTGGACTTACAACTCATTGGGCCTCCTCCACATAGGAGTGAACCCAGCTAACAAAACGCCCTTTTCTAGAGTGACACTGCTTGAAGGGAATTCAAAGTCCTTCATTGACCCCCACAAGAAACCTTAAAAAGTCTTGGACATCAATCACTTCAATGGAAACGCCATGTTCGTTGGTCTTGTCTTCATGGGTTTTGCCTTCAAAGCCTTGACTAATGGTTCAACGTAAATTGTGTTAAGAACAACAGGCATTGCCAATTTTACATCGTTTTAGGTAGACTCCAGGCTTGAACACCACGTGAATCGGGAATCGGGAAGCTTCAATTGAGAACAGCTACCGGGGGGTGGGGGGTTGGGTTTAGCCGCATATAAAGACTGACCAATTATAAATGCTTCCGTATCACAGGATTGTCTTAGATATCCCACACTTGAGATGGATATATGAGACAAAAGAGAGACATTCAAGGAGGAGGGACAATATTAAACATGCAACTGGCGAATGTTCACGTCACATTCGGCAACATACGACATCATTGTTGAATTAGGAGAGTTTCAAGACATCAATATTGATCAATTCATAAAGAACATTGTAATCTGTTGTAAGAAACAGCTTGGGTTCACACAACAAGAACCATTATTGCAAATCCGATTTAAAAGTATGGTTTTCGAGTCTCCATGTGCAAAGTGAACATCCTAAGGGGAACAATCCACCTTCCCAGAACATGCATCAAGAGACTCCAGCTGCGACTTTGAATAATCGGTCAATGTATACGCGATAGATAAATGGAATATCATGCCTAACCCCGCTTGCTCTCTACCACCCTTCTTATTAGGATACACATGTGAATGAGTTGTATTAAATGAATCTCACATTGAAGAATTGATATAGTGTAAAGCAATTAATATATCATAATTGGCCCATAACTCTTTGGCTTTAGCTTTTGAATGAAAGTGGATCTAACTAGATGTATTGACAAACTCAAACTTGGGCTCTCTCTTAGCAATCTCCCCAAGTGAAGGTATCATGCTTCTATTGCGTGCTCCCAACAAATAATATCAGAGCCCATGGTTGCAGTTTCTGAGCAAGTGCGCATTGTAGCGTAACAACGCCATCTCATAGGGATTTAACTTGAGATAAGTTGATGCAGAATGATATCTAAATTAAGGGGAGCTGACTTAACATTAAACTTACACATGATGGGGAGATTGTTAGGATGCATGTGCGGGTAAAGATTTAACTTGAGATAAATTGATGTAGAAGGATACCTAAATTAAGGGGAGCAGACCTAACATTAAACTCGCACATGAGGGGGAGATTGTTAGGGCTCGGACTTGGACTCTCTCTTGGCGATCTCCCCAAGTGAAGGTATCAGGGCTTCGGGCTTTTGTTGTGCCCTCCCAACACTCCCACCTTGTCTTAACTAGTTACTTTGAATTTCATTCTCATTACAAAGATGGTACTAAGTGGATTGCCTAGTAACAAACAATAGCCGTCTAATCACAGAACTATCCGTAATTGGCAACAAAACCCAATCGGTTTAGTGATGAACGTGAGTTTTTTGTAGAGAGAGATAGAGAGAGAGAGAGAGAGAGAGAGAGAGAGAGAGAGAAGAGAGAGTTTATGGTTAAGATAAAAAGATAAATCTACATGAAAATATATGGGCAAAGGATATCAATGATCGTGATAAAAGGATGTACAATCCACTAAAAACTGCAATGGAATTGTGAACATCATGCAGCTACCTTTATGGTCCTGGAAGAAGTGCATCGACAGGACATTGACAAACTTGACGTGTAATCTTCATTTTGGGAGCAGATCATAGATAAAAGATTTGAAAGCAAACTCCACAAAAGTTGCTGGCCACAAAAGATGGAATGACAGTAACTAGTAAGCTACCGCATGATATGAGCAGTTAACAACATGAACCCAAGCACATGGCTACAACGTGTATGTAACTTGACAAATTTACCCACAAAAGTAAATTCAATCATTTATAGCTGTGTTACCAAATGATCTTTCCTCGGAAATGCTTCAGTTATGAGATATTTAACCGCCATAGTATCAGCAGTCACATATCCGAAGAGAGGGAAAAAAAGGCAAAGCAAAGGTGTCAGTTGGGGCGAGGACATCACCGATATGCTATTGCTTTAGGTGAGCAATTTTCCGCCTAGTCATGATGACGTTCATTTGTATTACTCGAGCATCACTTGAAATTATAGCCGCCTCAGTGTGGTCAACAAACACCATCCTACACAAAGAAAAAGAGAGTCCATGAACACTGCAGAGGTAATTGTCCACTGGAGAAAGTGCATCGTACATTGAATTTGTTCATATTTAAGCCGCCATAACATGGTCAACCAACCAATCAAGTATTCTTCCTTTCATGGCACATTGCATTTGTTGCCGTTCTATGTCCGAAATTAGGAGGACCGAAGACATTTGATTGGTGACATGATTCATTGTTACATGTATTCTTACTCGTCCGCTGTGCCTAGTACAACAATAATTCCACACTTCATTCCCTAACAAGCAAGAAAGTGAAATCAACTAGATGCCAGTATCACAAATCAAAAAACTATGTTGAATAGATGCAATCAAAAGGACAAGCTACCACAGAACGAAAGCCAAACAAAAATAATAACACCACCACCAAAAACAAGACAAATCTCTTCAACATGTTATTGCAACAAGAAATTGCATAGAAAAGCAGCAGAGCTAAGAGCAATCACGCTCTGTGAGGTCAGATGTCAATTAGACAAACCTGAATCTTGATTGTTATTCACATGAGAGAGCACTATTCGCATTGAATTCATAAACCTTAAGAGAAGATGCCAATTTGGTACCGATCTCTTGCTTAGGAGGAGTTTGCCTCCTCCAGAACCTATTAATGGGCTGTCCATGAGAATCCAGTAATAATCAACTCAGTATCACGTGCAGCACGAAATCTTCAATTAAATTCTGACCGTTGAGCCAGAGAATCCAACCGCACAACTTAGTCCCGATTTTCTATAGATGGAAACCATTACGAGGATGTCGCAGAGGAATCGATGGCATTTCTGCACTTTCATGTTCCTCAAACACAAATCTTGGCCATGGAAAATAAAAACACATAAATCTCCTGATAAATGAAAATTAACAGCAACTCTTAATTGGTGTGACGACTGCGTGGGTTCAACCATCTGCCAAATAGGAGAAAGTGCTCCACGTTAACTACACCAGAACTACCGATCTCCAATCTTTTATCTCTTGCCGCAGTAGTCCAGTCACCCTGGATCTAAAAGCGTTGTAGGCAATAAATGCGAATAGGCAGTGCGGAAGTATTTTGGCCAGGGAAATCACCTCATAACAACCAATGCCACGTGCGCAAAATGGATGACAAAGGGAAACCAGAGAGAAAAAGATTGACTCATGTTTTTTTGTGCCTTTCATACAAGCAATTTTGACTTTGTTAACATGGTGGAGGAAACACTGACCAATATATATATATGGTGAAGGAAATACAAAAGCTATGTTTGATCATCTGAATTTCTAGTAAGGATAAGAGTAGATAAGACAGAATAATTCAAGAATTTTAATACATCCTATGTACTTTTTGGTGAATCATAGTAATAAAACCAAATATTTTTACATCTTATAATATCCATTATTTGCTACAAATGACATATTGGTGTACATGAACTTAAAAAATTGCACAAACGAAAATGGTAAGAATCTCTTACAACGCTCCTGCCCACTTCATTTTTATTTGCTTATTTTTTTCCTTCTCTTTTTATTTTTCTAATTCTCTGTTCCCCTTTCGTCATATTCTAATAAAATTCTATTAAATAGCAAACTATACTAATATATCTAAAATATGTCATAAATATAAATACTAAATATATATTTATACATATGGAATTTATATCATAAGATAGAAAGTAATTTGAATATATAAATAAAAATATGATTAAATAAAAAGGAAATTGTTGATATTTTTTGTTATTTTGAATTTTTTAATATTAGAATACAAAAATTATTTATTTTCAAGTACTATATTAATTTTATTGATTTAACAATTTGATTATTCGAGAAAATAACATTTATATTATGATTAGTAGAAATCCTATCCACGTTAATCCATCTCTTGCTTGACATAATTTTATTCAAATTATATTTCTTTTATATTCAATTATTTGATTTCTTTTTTTTTTTTTTTTTGGTCAGAAATAATAAACTATAGAGCTTAGAGCCAACATTTACATAAGATCCGGCTCTACAAAACTTGCACTTAGTATGACACAAGTCGAGGTGAGTGAAAGGGTGTTGGATGTAAAAGGAACCGCAATAGCGGGCTAAAACAAGGAGAAGCTTAAACAACAAGCTAAGGAGAAGACCACGCAAGGCCAAAAGACTCCAAAACTCAACTAAACCAACCAACAACAAGCTAGGAAAGAAGGAAAAGAAGATTGCCAGGTCAAGCACCTCTGTCAAAGACAATGAGTGACCAACCTAGCGAGATAGCCAAACAAAAGACCGCAATCCATCCTCAAGCCGTCCAAAAAGAACTCGAAGGAAGGGAACCGCATGAGTAGGAGAAAAAATACAAGGATTTATCTTCCAGTTACGCCGGAGAGGAATGTCATTGCCCACTGCAAGTTCTCAGACCAAGTCATATTCCGCCAAGGGAGGTTGCATCTTGATGCCCAAAAGAAAGCCATGCTAGTAGTGATGCAACACTCAAAGTAGAGATGATCAACGAAGTCTGGTGTCAATTTGCAAAAAGCACAAACCTCACTCTCAATTCTATCATATGACATAAGCAGTGCTTGGGTGGGAAGAAGAATCTTTGTAATAAGCTAGAGATTGGATTGATATCTCGGGGTGATAGCTCATCACCAATCCTCCATCGGAAGTAGAGTCAAAACTCAGATCTTAGGTATAGGATTCTCTTCCAAGCCCAAGAGCAAAAGGTGGAAACCCCAACCACCCAGAAACTCTTTCTTTTCATGAATGTTGAATAGATCCACTTGCACCATAAAGACTCATTATCAGTAAATAGGATCCAAATGTGCTTGAGCATTGTTTCTTTGTTGCAATCTCTCAACTTGCGAATACCAAGTCCTCCCTCATCCTTCGGGACACACACATCATTCCAGGATACTTTGGCTCCACCCCTCCCTAGGTTGGGGCCTTTCCATAGAAACTGTATGAGTATCTGTTCGATGCGATCTAAAACTGCAAAAGGAATGATGAAGACACTAGCCCAATAAGCATGTATCGCATGAAGAACTGACCTTATTAACTAGACCCTTCCAGCAAAGGATAGAAAATGGTGAGTCCAGGATTGGACCTTAGATGTTATGCGATCAACTAAGGACACACAATCTGCCCTGCCAAACCTCAGGATATAATAGGAACTCCCAGGTAACGTGCCGGCAACTTTCCTTCAACAAAACCAAGGGCTTCCATAATCTCCTTTTGTAGCTCTCCGAACCACCTGAGAGAAAGATCTCACTTTTTTTGTTGTTCGGCTTCAGTCCACTCCATGCCGAGAAGGTATTCAGACCATCCTTCAAAAGATAAATCGATTCCAACTTTGCTCAACAAAAAAGAAAGACATCATTCGCAAAGAAAAGATGAGATAGTCTTGTAGCCTTACATCTCCAGAAGAATTTGAAAACAGGATGCACAGCACAAACAACAAGGATCTTAGAAAAAACATCCATAACCAAAGTGAAGAGGTAAGGGGACATGGGATCCCCTTGCCGAAGTCCACACCCACTAAGGAAGAAACCATGAAGTTCTCCATTCAAGGAAATAGAAAACTTGGCAATGCGCACACAAATCATAATAAGACGAATGAGGTGGTTTGGGAATCGAAACGCGCGCAAACCAATTCTAGAAAGTCCCAGTCCACAGTATCATAGGCCTTTTGGAAATCCACCTTCACAGCACATTTAGGTAGGTAAGGCTAAAGATGGAAACGAGCAAATAATTCCTAGACAAGAAGAATATTATCCTAGACGCGCTGGCCCTTCACGAAGGCATTTTGCGAGGGGCTAATGGTATCATGAAGCACTGCGGACACGCTATTAGTTAAGACCTTGGTAATACATTTGTATATCGTATTGCAGCTGGCAATATGTCTATAATCATTCACCGAGGTCGCATTAAGCACTTTAGGGACCAACACAAGGATGATGTTATTAATCTCCCTAAGAAGTCTTCCCGTGACAAAGAAGTCATTGATAGCTTCAATGACTGAAGATCCTATTGCTCTTGAAAAATTCTACCCCAAACTCGTCTAGCCCAGGAGCCTTCCCATGGGCTAGGGAAAATAGAGTATCTTGGATTTCTCTATCTGAATAGGGTCGAGAGAAAAACTTAACATGATCTTCCGTGAGCAGGCATCGAATAACTTGCTGCACTTCCATTAATGTTGGGGTTGAAGGAGAGGAACGCGGTGTGAATAACTCCTGAAAGTGAGAGACAAAGGTGTCCTGCACAAGGCTTGGTTCAGAGACCAAGTTGCCATTTCTATCAAGAATGGAAAGAATCCTACTCCTCAGTTGTCTTGAATTGACGCAGTGGTGAAAGTACTTGGTATTCCTATCACCATTCTCGAGCCATCTAATTCTGGATTTTTGTCTGAAGAAAGATTCCTCTTGACTTCTCAACTCCACAAAGTTCTTTCGATGGGTCCTCTCTAGATCCGCCAGCACTTCGCTAGTTGGGTCTTGCTGCAAATCAAGCTGGGCTAACATAAAGGCATTTATGGATTCGCAACCCTCTCCGAGATGTTGGAGAATGAATCCCTATTGAGTTGCTTGAGCTGGCTTTTCAGGAGCTTCAATCTACTTACCAGCTTGTACATAGGAACCCCTTCAATCGGGGTATCCCAAACTTGTAAGGCAATATCCTGAAAGGAATGGTGCTCCATCCAGAATTCAAAGAATTTGAATGGCTTCCTTCTAACAATGAAATAAATGATGTACAAAAGTTGTCCATAAGGACGTGGGTGGATCCAATCAACAATAATTTTGTCTACAAACTTAAGACCTAGAATGATGTCGCGACCTCTTTTTTTCTGGTGTCCGTAATTGGGTACGAGCGCCTGAGGAGGCTAATGGCTCGGCCGAAATTAATTATGCCCGAACTCTCCCAAGTCCACCAATTCACGACCTTAATAATCTAAATTTTTAACCTATAAATTAATTTTAAAACGGAGTCGCCACTAATCGATTTGGGGTGGGTTGATTAGAAACCCAAGTGAAGTACCGGGAGAAATACTCACTCCTGCGTAACCAGATAAATTAGGATCGGGGACTTGATTACACTAGTTAATCACTAATGTCCTTTCGGTACCTAATCTTGTTTAAACCCTGAGGTTTTTTGGATGTTCGAGGGATTTTCCATGCATTTTTGGGAGGAAAACATTTTCTAGGTCTTTTTCTAATTTTTTGGACACAAAAGGCTTCCTTCTAACAATGGTCTTTTTCTAATTTTTTGCTCCATCCAGAATTCAAAGAATTTGAATGGCTTCCTTCTAACAATGAAATAAATGATGTACAAAAGTTGTCCATAAGGACGTGGGTGGATCCAATCAACAATAATTTTGTCTACAAACTTAAGACCTAGAATGATGTCGCGACCTCTTTTTTTTTCTGGTGTCCGCAATTGGGTACGAGCGCCTAAGGAGGCTAATGGCTCGGCCGAAATTAATTATGCCCGGACTCTCCCAAGTCCACCAATTCACGACCTTAATAATCTAAATTTTTAACCTATAAATTAATTTTAAAACGGAGTCGCCACTAATCGATTTGGGGTGGGTTGATTAGAAACCCAAGTGAAGTACCGGGAGAAATACTCACTCTGCGTAACCAGATAAATTAGGATCGGGGACTTGATTACACTAGTTAATCACTAATGTCCTTTCGGTACCTAATCTTGGTTAAACCCTGAGGTTTTTTGGATGTTCGAGGGATTTTCCATGCATTTTTGGGAGGGAAAACATTTTCTAGGTCTTTTTCTAATTTTTTGGACACAAAAGGCTTCCTTCTAACAAAGGCTTCCTTCTAACAATGGTCTTTTTCTAATTTTTTGCTCCATCCAGAATTCAAAGAATTTGAATGGCTTCCTTCTAACAATGAAATAAATGATGTACAAAAGTTGTCCATAAGGACGTGGGTGGATCCAATCAACAATAATTTTGTCTACAAACTTAAGACCTAGAATGATGTCGCGACCTCTTTTTTTCTGGTGTCCGCAATTGGGTACGAGCGCCTAAGGAGGCTAATGGCTCGGCCGAAATTAATTATGCCCGGACTCTCCCAAGTCCACCAATTCACGACCTTAATAATCTAAATTTTTAACCTATAAATTAATTTTAAAACGGAGTCGCCACTAATCGATTTGGGGTGGGTTGATTAGAAACCCAAGTGAAGTACCGGGAGAAATACTCACTCTGCGTAACCAGATAAATTAGGATCGGGGACTTGATTACACTAGTTAATCACTAATGCCCTTTCGGTACCTAATCTTGTTTAAACCCTAAGGTTTTTGGATGTTCGAGGGATTTTCCATGCATTTTTGGGAGGGAAAACATTTTCTAGGTCTTTTTCTAATTTTTGGACACAAAAGGCTTCCTTCTAACAAAGGCTTCCTTCTAACAATGGTCTTTTTCTAATTTTTTGTTCCATCCAGAATTCAAAGAATTTGAATGGCTTCCTTCTAACAATGAAATAAATGATGTACAAAAGTTGTCCATAAGGACGTGGGTGGATCCAATCAACAATAATTTTGTCTACAAACTTAAGACCTAGAATGATGTCGCGACCTTTTTTTCTGGTGTCCGCAATTGGGTACGAGCGCCTAAGGAGGCTAATGGCTCGGCCGAAATTAATTATGCCCGGACTCTCCCAAGTCCACCAATTCACGACCTTAATAATCTAAATTTTTAACCTATAAATTAATTTTAAAACGGAGTCGCCACTAATCGATTTGGGGTGGGTTGATTAGAAACCCAAGTGAAGTACCGGGAGAAATACTCACTCCTACGTAACCAGATAAATTAGGATCGGGGACTTGATTACACTAGTTAATCACTAATGCCCTTTCGGTACCTAATCTTGTTTAAACCCTGAGGTTTTTTGGATGTTCGAGGGATTTTCCATGCATTTTTGGGAGGGAAAACATTTTCTAGGTCTTTTTCTAATTTTTTTGGACACAAAAGGGATTTTTTGGGATTTTTTTGGTATTTTTAGGAAAATACAAGTCTTTTTGGATTTTTCTGAATTTTTTGGCTTTTTCATGAAATTTTGGATTTTTTTGGATTTTTGGCATTTTTGGAAAATATGGAATATTTTTTGATTTTTTTTTTTTCGGAAAATAAAATATTTTTAATATTTTTCAAAATATTTTTGGAAAATAAATTATCTTTTGATTTTTCTCGATTTTTAGAAAATAAAACATTTTTCAACATTTTTTAATATTTTTCGATTTTCTGGAAATTAAAACACTTTTTAATATTTTTGAAAATAAAAACACTTTTTGATTTTATTATTTTTAAAAAAATATTTATTATTTTATATTAAAATAATAAAATAAAACCGACCGGGTCGGATCCGCGGGTTGGGTCCGACCCGGTCGTCGACCCAAACACGGACGGGCCCGCGTTGCGGGCCCGACTCGGATTTTTCATCTTTTTTATTTTATTTTTTATTTTGTTAAAACGACGCCGTGGCCGGGCGTTTGGGGACGCTCGGCCCGGCCCGACGACCCGGGTCCACGACCCGCTTCCCCGACGAAACCCTACCCGGATCCGACCCGAATCGCGACCCGGTCTTCCGCCGTGCCCGCAATTTGCGGAATCCCTACCCGGTTCCCGATCCGGGTCCGACCCGACAACTCGAGGTCGCGACTGAAAATCGGAACCCTAGGGTTCCCGAATCGCGGCGCCGAGGCACACAGCGGGGACGACGGCGACGGCGACGGCGGCGGCAACGGCGACGGTGACGGCGGCGGCAACGGCGACGGCGGCGACAGCGACGGTAGTGACGAGGGTTGGACTACGGAGGGGGAAACTATGGCGATGGCAACGGCGGCGGTGGCGGTAGCACTACCTGTTCGTGGCGATGACGTCCGGATGGTGGTGGCTGGGCAACTCGGTTTCCCGATCTGGCGCGGCATCGGCGGACCGATCACGGCAACGGCTTCACAGGTGGGGCACGACAACAAGCCGTCGAAGCAACGGCGTCGGGACTGAGGCGAACGGCTGTGGCACGGCGTCCGGCGACAACAACAGCAGCAAAAAAAACCAAATCTACTACGTAGATCTCGGCCGGACCCTTCTTGGCCTTGATTCCTCCTCACTCAGGCCAGATCCGAGCCTCCACCGCCGGATCGACCTTCTCAAAGTCACTCGCTGCCCGCCTTCCCGAAGTCTCTCGGTGGAAGGTGGGCTAAGCTCGCGACTCGAGCTCTTTCTGCGCTCGCCCTTCAACCCTTCCCGATGTCTCTCGGTGAAGGATCTCCGAGCTCGCCACGCCCTCCGACGATGCTTGCGGCCACCTATTTATAGGCGAAGGAACTCCAGTCGATGGAGGGGCTCGGTCGCCGGCGTCCGGCTTGCCCACCGGTTCCGCTCGGCTGAACCGGTGTCCCATCGAGCTTTCCAGCGAAGCTCGCTCAGCATTAATGGCGCTTGCGATCTTATCCCCTCCGGCCGACGTCGCCCTACACTCCTCGGCCGTAGGCCGTCCTTCGCGCGCGTCGCCAGCCACCGCGCGTGGGATGCAAGCGACTGAGGAAGAAGAAGACAGGAGGAAGAAGAAGAGAGAAAAGGGGCCGGGCCAAGGGTGAAGGAAAATGGGCCATATGGGCCACGCGAAGGGAGAAGAAAAGGAGAGAAAAAAAGATGGGCTGGGCTTTTGCTTTTTTTTTGGTGTTTTTATTTGGTTTTTGTTGTTGTTTTGTCTTTTTATTATCTATTTATCCGAAAAGACAAAATTAAAAACTTAATTAATAAAACTAATTAAAATTGAGGTGTCAACAAATGATAGATAATATATTTCACCTCCTATCACTTTCTATTATTCTAAATAACCTGCCTAGAATTCCGCATTCAAACTTTAGCGTGCTGCATGCAAATTTACCGTCCCAATGATATTGGATGTGAATAAGTATCGCCAAGTTTTAGTTCATGTGGGCCAATTCAATAAGAAAGAAAGCATTGAAAATAATTGAAAAGGACAAAATTCAATTTGATTAGAATCAGCATGATCGAAGTTTGGCCCCATGATGTCAAGAAGGCAACGAGCTATACAAGAATTAACTAAGGCGAGATATACAAGAATTGTTTAAGTGCTAGCATATATCTTTCTCCTAGAACCCTCGACGCCGCAAATAAAGTTTCCCACGAGCTTGCTCGGTAGAACTTTCGTAGAAGATTTGCTGGTTTTTTTATTAGCCTGTGATGCTCCGCTGCATAAGCCTTACTTGGCTGCTTGTGCTAACTGATATCGTATGAATATTAGACCATGACGTGTTGAAAGTTAGATGTTTCTAGTGATCTTCGTGTTAGAATAATATAAAATTGATTGTTGAAGATTTGAGTACATTAGATTTGTTGTTAGTATGCTTCAAAATGCTTAATCTATGGTGGGTGGTAGAAGATTTAGGGTGGGCTATGTTTGGGTAGCCCCTCTACCATTCAAGAAGGAGTAAATGCATTTATATTGAAAAGGGGAGGTCTTGGTTGTTTTTCTCTAGTAAAAAAACGTGAGGTTTCTTTATTGTCAAAAGGAGCAAAGACTTCATGTCTGTCTCATTTATTGTTTGTGTTTTTTCTTCAGCTTTGTGAACTTTCTTATTTTCCTCATTTAATGTTAGTTAAGTTATGTACACGTCCAACCACTTTAAAAGGTTGTGGACTTCAGATTTGTAGCTACACCAATGTGAAAAGCATTTGTATTTTCATTATTTCTCTCTCCGATCTTCACTTGTGCCTCATTCCAAACTATCAAAAGTTGTCATTATTCTTTTTGGTTCCAACATATGAAAGCATGCCCAGTTAGAGGCATGATGATCAGGTCTATTGATCATACTAGGCAAAACGGGAGGTGGAGGTTATTATGACCTGAAGACCATGAACAAATAAACAATAGTCGTGTCGTCACAAGGCAAAAAGATCAGAAAGAAATTAATTCCCCCAGTTAACGAGGCTGAGAGAGGAGGAGAGATGTTCCTTCGGTTCAAATTAAAGCAATTCAAATCAAACCTAAGAGGGAGTTAGGCAACAATAATATAATGAAGACACGTTTCAATCAATCAAATGCTAACCATCATAGTTGTCAGTGTAGAAATTTCCATGACGGCATGTTCAAGTCCAATATCAATTTACCCAACGAGTGCTCCAAAGAGGTCTTCGCCGCTAGAAATTCAAGAGGTTCATTCGCAGCAGCCGAGGATGTCATCTCATGCAGTAATCGATGTCGGATTTTAGTTAGTGGTGAATTTTCATTTGAGAAAAAGCTTTCAAGTGCTCTTTCATGGAAGCCTTCAGGTGTTGCGAGTTGTGTCGCTGTCAACATGGAGTCAAAGAGAGGACTGATGACCTTGAAGGCACGCTCTTATCTTTAGCATTATCAAATGAACCAAAGAATGAGCTAATTGTTGAAAAAGCGTGTCATTTGATTGATATATTTTATTAGAAAGACGAGGAAGCTTCAAATACAGTATTAGATCGGCTTGGATTGGAATTTTTATAACTTATGGAATCATTGTAAAATCAGATTGACCGGTGAGATCAATGATGATCCCTTTACACGTCACTTGTTGATATTGATATCCTTGTCACTTTATGAAAAGAATGGCGGAGTAGCTATTTTCAACTAAATTCTTACTGTCCTGCATATGCTTGCTTGTCATTCAATAAAATGCCATTTTAACTTCTCTACAGCTTTCTGAGCAGATTCCACGATTTGGCACAAAGCCATTGCCTTGCAACTTTCCAAGAGACGATATTCCCAAAAGCAGAAAATGCACCATGTCATGCTTTTGGGTCAATTCCCTTTGTCCAAATTCTCGATGAACATATTTCCAGCCCCACTTTTACGGATACTGGGATCGCGCCGAGAAACATAATCCTAATTGGCTTCCCATTGAGAGGAATAAAGTTCGACACCTCCAAAGACCGAGCAGCATCAATCCGGTCGCTGTAATTAACATAACCATAGCCGAACGGTCGCCACATGATCAGGTTCCTACAGATCCAATTCGAGGCACCTGGCCGACCTGATTGCCCAGATCGTAAAGCTGGGAATCAGTCACATTTGACTCCAAATCGTCAACATAGAGCGACATCATCGCCTACTGGGTTGGGCCCGCATGCACTCCCAGCGTCGCATTCTTCTAAGGCTGAACCTGAACCTGCGTCATTTTGCCAAGCAAAAATCTCCCTTCCTTTTTTTTAGTTTTGAAACTTTAAGAGAACCCTTTTTTGTCTTCAGCTGGCAGACAGAGCTGTGCCCAAAATCTCACAATATATATATTTATCCCCTGTCCAGTAAGAAGAACACTATCAATACAAGTACTAATAAAGGTATGTCGGGATTTTGTTCTTTAGATCTCCATTGGGAAAAATTATTTCGCACATTCAGAACAATCAACATTTATGTAGCTAAATTAACTTAATTACGAAATGGTTCAAGATTTAAATTACACATGTGTCAGTCCCTCACACCAATATCTAAACAAAATAAAGATAATAATAATCTCCAAAGATCCAAGACAAAACCATGAGACGATGATTTTCTTACCAAAAGTAAATAACGCAGAAGCCAAACCTATTGTCATAAATAAATCAAAACCAATGATAAATCAGCAAATCATCCGTCTTGACTTGAGAGAGAAGACGAAGACAATGACGAAGACAACGTGAAAATGGGGCATTGCATTGGGACCAAACAAATGGTTTAGCAGTAAACAGTTCATTCTGTGTGGATGTAAGAACATCACTTTTGCTGTTTGATTTGCATGCAACGCTTGCTCTATAGATCGACTAGAACCTAATTTAGCACCAAATTGTCAATTTAAGGCGAGGAAAAGGATTTTTTTTGTTTTGTGAAAAGGCCAGGAAAATGATTAAACGACATATTCTGTACACTTTTAATTATATCATTTTCCCAGCCATGTCAAACAATTTTATGATAAGTAATGCCAAGTGAGATTTTTAGGCAAGGAAAATTACTGAGAACACTCAAATAAACAATTTTTAAAAGTTATGGCACGAAAATGGATACTATACGAAAGCTATGATATTATTAGTGTCATTTCCCAAACCTAAATATGGCTTTACTTATTAAATGACACAAGTCACACAATGATCCATCCACAAATTAATGCACATGAACATATGAAATAAGGCATTCTCATTTTTTTCTTTATTTTATCAGTAATTTTTTATAAGTCTCTTGATGATGTTAGATATTAGAGACTTTATCTTATTAACAGTAGAATGGAATATTTCTTTTTTTGCTCCTCGTGAATTTCTAATTGATGAATTGTAGGAAGAAGTGCGCAATTTTCCTTGACTAATAAAATCGATCAATGCTCTCATTCATGCCCCATGGACTTGTATATCGCTTCAAGTGTGGGTTTTGACTCATGCACTCTGTAAGAAGGCAATGCAAAAATCTAAGAATAAGAGTTAGAATAGAAGTAAAGTATGATCGATTAAAAAAAGTAATTTAATAAAAAAATATTGCGATTTTTTATGCACCAATTGTCATCATAATATGAACTCATTTAGAATACATTAGATTGTTATATTTTTATGTATAAATGCTTGGGATAAGTAGACCTCATTCAACGAGAGAACCTAAAGTTATTACCTTATATAGATTATTGTGCGAATTAATGCTTATGTCATATGAACTACGTACATGCTTTGGCTTAACTTCATATTCTCTTTTGGGCTTATATAAGGTACAAAGGCAGTGAAATTTTATTTTTTTAACAAGTTACCTTTGTAATCTTGAATTTGGATAGTTAATTAACGGGAGTGGGTTGTTCAAAAGATTTTCGCAGATTATGTAATAGAAACTAATCATCTGCTTAACCCACCCGTGGACAGCTGCATTGGTATTTGTTCTCTCCTGCAACGCTGTGGTTGAGAGTTCGAATCCCCGCATTGCTATCATGACTTAAGTGGGGGTCTCAGGGGTGAATTACTAGGCTAGCCCCCTGGAGGTACTGACGTCTAAATAGTGGTTGGCAACAGCGGGTCATATGACTCTCCGAATAGCATAAGCGAAAGGAGGCTCCGGTGGATCCTCAATTACCCAAAAAAAACTACTCATCCCCTTATATACTTCTCCTTATTTATTCAAGTAAGACATAAAGCAAGTTTCTAACGAAAGAAACCTTGGAAGAATATCTAATTGCACTTTTGCACATAATACAATATGAACCAATTGCAAGAGAACCTTCAAAAGTTATAGGACGGGTTTTAAATGTTAAGGACAAGGTTCCAAGTTCTAAAAGCTTGAAATACTTAGTATAAAATGGTTGCAAGGTACAGGGTCATATCCTTTACTCTGCAGGGATACGTTACATAAAGATACATGGTACCCTTTAATATTTTTTTTAATAAGCACACATATGCTAATATAAGATTTTCCCTAATAAATATAAGACGCTTATTACTCGTTTATGATTTCGTATCCTTTCTTTCAGACATTTGGTAAGAAAATAACGAGTAGAGCTAGATTATGAGATGGAATGCATAAATTTATTTGCTTTTTGGTTGTGCTATACTTTTATGTTTAATTATTCTTTATGAATATTGATATAAATACGCATCCTACTAATTTATTATTTATGTTACATGAGTTAGTACTTAATGGAAATGCAATGATTTTTTTACTAATAATTTTTTAAAAGTTGCAGGGCGAAAATGCAACCGAACTATGTACAAACATAACTGCGAATATCTCACTTATTATTTTACGAGATACTCCAACATTTTACTGACCCTAATTTTCTAAAATTTGTTCAAGATTGACTGTGGTGTTCAATCTTGATCAAATGATCTCTTTACAAACCACGAGTCACAAGCTCTTCAACACATCGGCCATCAGCGTAAAAAGATTGATCTTCGGAGAAGCTCAATTCATCATCAGAGTACCGCTACATAAAGTTAGAGCCAATTCAGCTGGTCCCAATCCCACATTGGTTCTTCCAAATTTGCCGTCTCCCATTGATTGGAACTTCCTACATCGCCTGCTACTATTCCTGACGATGATACATCTGCACATCCAGCGCCTCTGCCTCCGCTGCTAGCAGCACGGCCACCAACCTGGATTGTTGTCTCTCCAGCCACCGCTTCCAGTGGCCGGCGATCAAATGCTCGAGAGGTCCCGGATACCACATACACTCGGCACAGCGTAAATTCCCGCTTCAGCTGTAAGTATATTATTACAAGAAAAGCAAACGAAGAGAATGATGTTTGCTGCATATTTCTGAGAAAGTTCAAGTGGAAACTAAACTAAAGACAGAGTGTGCACCTGTGTAGGAATGGCAGAAAACCAAAACAAGAACGATTATTCAAAGTGATGGATAATCTAGGTGTCAAGCACGCAGAGGTATTTCATCCTTTCTATGTTTGAATAATTGAAATAAAGGTCCACGTTCACCTTAGGAATGGAAATGTTACTGCTTGATGAATTGGTATTGGTGGGCGAGAGTTCAATGGCCCTGTACTCGTTTAGTTTCCACTGCGTTTTTCGTCCTTTGGGAGCTTTTCCCACATAGAAAACCATTGACTTCTTCATGCCGATAACCTTGTTGTCAGACGAGTAGACGTAGCTGGGAGACCCAGTGGCCTTCCAGTAGCCAGTGGCCAGGCTCCGGCTGGGCCGCCCTCCTCTGGCCTCCCTCTCCTGCATGGGCGCGAAGAAGAACCACTGCTCTCTGTCTTCTCTGCACAGCTCTCCAGCAAGCTCTGCAACACGAATTCACCAAAGAAAATGTAGGGAAAATGAAGTTTGCTGAGTTGCGCAATTGAAATTTTCAAGAACCGAATTTTAGTGCACAGTTTAATTTATGTGGGGAATGTGAAAGAAATGGGTGCATGCGCAGGCGGATTGTGTCTTACGTGGGAGATTCCATGGCTCAGTGTCAAAGATGTGGAGGACTGGGATGACACGGTGAATTTTGTCTTGCTTATGGCCGTGAAGCTGGTTGTGCAGATAGAACGAGATGAGCTCTTCCTCGGTAGGATAGAACCTGAAACCTGTCGGATACTCCTCCATGTCTGGTTATTTTGTGTGTCCTAGGGTTTCGAGTTGGATCAGCGGTGAAAGTTTCTGTTTTGTAGAACACTGTGATGAGATGAAGTGTTTGTTGGGTGTGGCGAGATGTTCCATTTAGCAAGTCAGCAATGTACATATAGGGATCTGCGCAGGAGAATGTGTTGAGATGACGTAGGATTATGGAAGGAGAGGGTGCAGGAGAGAGAAGAGACCAAGACGAGTGAAGTGATGACTCAGTGTCCTTTCCAAACTCTCGCACTCATGGCACCATCAACGCGGTTATGCCAAGGACTAGGCACAGTGTGTTACGAGAAGTGAGCAATGGCCAACGCTTCTCCGCAGAAGTTCTTCCCCTACAATTTTAGCTGCGGAAAGGAAGGCAATGACTTGGAGTATAAAAGGGTTTGATATAATTTATAAGTTCAATGGTCAAGGTCCAAGACTTCACAGCACAAGTATCTATATAGCACGACAGAAAAACAATTCATTTATTACTACAAACATTTCTTAATTGATTGATCAACAAGTGCTTCCACGGTATTTCTTTATGAATTTTTTTTTTTTATAAAGCATCGTTATAATTCATTGTCTAGTTAGAGAAAGAAATTATTAGAAACGGAAAAATAACTTATCAAGAATTCTAATTGGTGTTTTCTACTGACGCAATTATTGCATGCTTCATAAAGATGTTTCTTCTCAGTTTTTTATTTGGCATAAATGCTCTTTAATTATAAATAAATAAATAAAAAGCCGCTTTGGGATTGATTTCATAGCTAATGTGATTTCACAAAATTAACATATGTTTTGCTTTACTGTGTCCAAAGTTTGTTTCAACACTAAAATTTGCTTGTTCTATCAACAGAGAATTAGGAATTATCTACCCAATTGTGGCAAGATAGTTATTTCTATTGGGAATTGCACACCGCATAGGAAATATCATGAAAGTAAGCCAAAGATTCCAGTTCATTAGAAATCCGAATTATCGGCATCAACAAAAAGACGCCCAGGTAAACTCGATTGAATCTACAATTTAAATCTAGGAGCTATATAATCACTAAGTTCATCAACTATGCTTTTTTCCACGCATAACCATGTAATGAGGGATTGACAATTCATTTGCGAGTTTATGTAGACAAATTTTCCTATTATGTACCACAAGTTACTTTTAAAAGTTTAGAATGTATGAAATTTGCATGGTAAATATTACTTTCTGACCGAAAGTATTGTTTTCACAATTTGTCATACCAGGTCAAGCTAATTGATTTCACTTTATTTGGATTCATGGAAGAAGGTAACTTTCTCAGCATATTTCGCATTATGATGATTCTAACGATCACATCATCCACACATTAAGTTTGTAAAATCTTTTTCATCTTGAAAATTAAGTAACTCAATCAGCTAGAGACGTTTCTTCAAATCTTGAATCAATGCATCAATTCCTCCCTCCATATATAGAATCTTTGACCAATGTATATTGACCGTATTTCACGAACCCAGTTTTGGCCTGAGTGAGCAAATTGGTTAGGGCACGATGGAGGGAAACCGTTAGCCAATGGGCCACTTGACACGTTACCCATTCTACTCTAACACATAGAGTTTTGCTTAAACACATCAAAAAGTGAGCATCGCCCATTGCTGTCATGCTAGCTGTCCCGAGTGAATTCCATGCAATCTCAGCATATTTAGTGACACTGAAAGTTTCAACCTTCTGCCGCCTTCACCAGTCATCTTTATTAATCACACGTTATAGCCCCACTTGTGGAGGACTGATTATTTTAAGCAGGAAAGTTTGATTTTCTTGAGGCATGAAGGGTCGTGCTAGTTTCCTCGGGATCAAAACGCTTTTAGTTTACTTCTGGGTCAACTAGAAGTGAAAGATAAATCGAACTAAAGTCCCGTCTAATTTGGTTTGAGCGGAGGAGCTTCTGCATCTAGGATTAAAATAATAGGCATTTTATTTAATATTCAAAGAAGGAAACTTCCGAAATGTTATAAGTCCTTTCTTTTCGACCCCACATGAACTATCCTAAAGTGTTTCAACCCAAATCTGAAACCCGAAAGCCGCACAAGAAACAAGGGTGTTCATTGCATTCACTTTACCTTTCTTCTGGCCGAAGTCATTTTGTTTATTTGACTTCCGTTGAAGTTATGCTAGATGACTGGCAAACAATTCGAGATGCATCATTTCTTACTTAAGAAATCGGCTGCGTGCTCATCTTAAGAACTTTCCTACTTCCTTCTTTGTCTTTCATTTCTTTTTACCATCCAACACTATATATCTTTCGGTACCTCCACCATTTCTAAGGTCAAGAATCTGAAATTATTGTAACGATTAACTATTGTTATCGAGTGACAGTGTGTGATTATCAAATGTAATGTTTCATCTAGAGAATCCACACTCATTTGATCCCATATCTCTCAATAACTCTTTCATTTTTTATATAATTTGATAGGGCTTGAGATATAAAAGCAAGAAGAGAAACTACTTGTAATATGCGTGCACCATGAGGTTTTGATTATACAGAAAAAATAGAAAGTAAAACTATAAAAGTTAATCCAAACACACCCAATAAATTTGCAAATGACGGAGAAAAAAAAAACCAAAAGGAAAGTGAATGAGGAACCGACATACCTACATTTTCCTCTTTGATCCACCATAATTTTCTCATCAAGCAGCAAGCAATACTCAGTTTTGTTTATCATGATTAACTATTACAAACATTCCATGCTTGCCCTTATTCCTATCTTAGTTATTTCTCTTTTTCATTTTTCTTTTTTGCCAAAAGGAGATAGTCAAATTTTCACTTTCGGTGGATGTCTCCATCATGAATTTAACTCTATTAGTGCAGAATCATTATTTCGATAATGAAAACGAGAAACAAAAAATTTATTCAAATGTCTAGCAGGTGGTAATTATTATGCAATAGAAATAGCATATTCTATGGTAAAGTATCAGGAACTGATATTATTTTAAATTCCCGTGGAAAGTTAGGAAAATAAAAAAAACGTTTGGTGTTCCCCGGGAAGACAGCAGACGGAAGATACGAGGATTTTTCCAAAAACTGACATGAAACATTTCTTTGTTCTGGAAATTTTGACAAAAAGTGGATCATGTTCTTGGATTGCTGTTCTTGATATGCCCTTTTTTATGGTCAAGAGTATGTCATGACACAATTCTAACAATACATATTTTATTATTTATTAAGTGTTGTAATGCATAACTACTTTAAAAAAAAAAACTGAGCTAAAGTTTATACTTTCCGTTTGGTGACTTATGATTATCTATTTCTAAGAAACCATTCCTCAAAGAATTGTCAAAAAAAAAAAAAAAAAAAAAAAAAAAAACCAATCTCTTGCAAATTGTGACACACAATATATATATAAGAGTAGAAGTTTATTCTTTACTAAAAACGACAAAGTAAATATCTTTTGAAGTAAAGTGGATGCAAATTTTTCAAACCATGAGCCATGCACATCATAAGGATACAGTAGGGCAGGGGGCATAGATGCCAAACAAGCATGAATCCTATCTGTTGTCGTCGAAGCTATTCCTCTAGCTTGGGGAAGGACGTAGACGCTTCTGAATCCGACACGCTAGGTGCCATGGCTAGTTCATCCTTTCAAAGGCTCTATTGGACATTGTTGACTTGCAGAGACCTGTTCAGGAATTAGTAAATATAGGACATGAGCTAAGGCTTGATGATGAGTTCTAGGAGGGTGCTCGGCTTCTCATTATCAAGAACTACCAACCATAGGAGCAGATTTCTCCCATAGCAGGGATGTCCACTCCTGACTCGACGCGCGAAATATTAGAGTCTGTTATGTATTACATTGGATAATATCAATTTAATAGCAAATACAGGACAAAAGCATCAAAGTAAGTTGGTGCCTAGTTTTTATTTTTTCACGAAAAATGAATTACTCAAGTGACGAGAATCATGGGTTTATAATTTTCGTACTTGTGAAATCGACTGTCAGGCCAATGTGAAAATGCTTTTTAGTGGGCTCGCTTACATAAAATGCTCAAATCGAATTGTTAGAAATACTGAAAACGTTAAAAACCCTTCAATTATGGGAGACCCAACCTTTTGAAATCCTGAATCAATCCTCCCCTGGTGTTGACCGACAAAGGAATCCTACACAGCTTTTGAGAACGATGCTTTTTTTTCTTTTTTCTTTTTTCTGTCGTTTTTAGATGTGTTTGCCACTTGTTGTTGGAGTTGAATCTTGGCCACTTGACTATCTAGATTTTATTGCGATAAAAAAGGAAATTTGCATTCATTTGGGAAAGTGCAAATGCATATACTTTGGGAGGTATCATATGATGTACAAAACTGATATACTCAATGACTTTTTCATACGATACGTAGTCTTAAAATAAGTGAGTCACACTTAGTATTCAGTTATTAAATGTATAAGTTATTATGGGTTCTTTTAGCATACTTTTTCAATATATTTAGGATTAATATCACAAAAAATCTCAAATTAGTATACTTGTAATAAATTTATCTCAAACTAATTTTTTACCAGTTAATTCAAATTGATACATTTGTGACAAATTGACCCTCTGTTAATTTTCGTTAAATTAGATTAATGCCACGAAAAACTACAATTTGTTGCATCTATGACAAACGAATTGTAAAACCCCAAATTGGGACACATCCTATCCAACTCATACATTTAATAAGAAAAGTTGCAATTTTCAAAATATTAATTGTGCATAATACGAGAAAAGGAAATACATTATTTATTGTAATTTTTTTCTTAATTGGTTAATTAACAAGTATTTCGAGGTTATTCTTTTATAAGATTTATTTTATAAATCATTCTTACAATTCATTGTCTAGTTAGAGAAAGGAATTATTAGAAATGGAAAATGAGGCCAGCAAGAAGTCTAGCTCGTGTTTTCTACTGATCAAATTATTACAAGCTTCTTAAAGGTGCTCATTTTTGTATTTTATTTCGGCACAAATGCTCTTTAATTACAAAGATACTTTTAGATTGATTTCGTAGCTAATGTGATTTGACAAAACTGACATATGTTTTGCTTAACTGCGTCCAAAGTTGGGTTTAGTACTCAAATTTGCTTGGTCCGTTAACAGGGCAATAGGAATTATCTACCCAATCGTGGGCAAGATAATTATATCTATTGGAAATTGCAACCCTCATAGGGAAGATAACGAAAGCAAGCTAAAGACCTAGCTCATTAGAAATCCTGATTGATCCTACACTCAGTTTTAATCAAAAAATTAAATCAAGGAACTATGAAATCGCTAAGTTCATTAACTAGGCTTACCATGGATGACCAGGCAATGTAGAATTGACTATCCATTTGTAAGGTTTATCCAAACAAATGTTCCTATTGTGCACCACATGTTCACACTAAAAGTCTAGAATTCAAGAAATTTTTGCAAGGGCGAACGTTACTTTGTGAACCGAAAGTATTGTTTTCACAACCTTTTATCAAGTCAAACTAATGATGTATAAAAAAAGTAGGAAATTTCAAATTTTTTTTAAACCAACAATAGAAGATAACTTTTTAAGCGCATCTCGAATCGTGATGATTCTAACGATCACATCATGAATGAACGAGTCTATAAAATCTTTTCTTGAATCGAAAGTGAACATGATCTCGATTGGGCATCCTTCTTGAAAATAAAGTAGCTCAGTCAGCCTAGAAATGTCTCTTCAAATTTCAAATGGATGCATCAATTTCTCCATCTATACATGGAATCCTTGACCAACGTAAATTGCAACTTGTACTTTTTGTTAATCATATTTTATGAAACCCAGTTTTGGCCTGTGTGAGCAGGTCAATTTAGGATTCAAGCACAGTGGTTCTGGACGGCCTGAATTAGCCCCTAAACACAAGACCAATTCTATTTAATCAGGTTTTTCCTTGAACACATCTAGGGTTCTTAGTTGTTACAATTCTAAATTAAATCCATCGCTGTCACGCTAGCAATTCTAAGTTGAATTCCACGCGATCTCAGCATTTTAAGTGATGGATAGCTGCTGAAAAGTTTCAACCTTCTGCCGACAACTTGCGGAAGATTAATTATTCTAAGCAGAAAAGTAAGATTTACTTGAAGCATCCAGGGTGGTGCTAGTTTGCTCTGAATCAGTAAATTATGTATAATTTGGTTTTGATGGATGAACTTCTGCATCTAGGGTTAAGAACGATATGTGTTTTAGTCAATTTTCAAGAAGGAAACTGCCGAAATGTTATGAGTGTTAGAGTAAGTCTAAAGAAAAACTAACGATCCTAATTCATTATTCATGGACAAATATGTAAATAATCAGGAACAATTTTGTGAAAACGTAAAAAATTGACATACCTCCAACCATTGATAAAAATCTACAAATGCGGAAAACCACAAAACCTTGAACGGATGTGTAAGGCATGTATTGATCAATTCGTGAAATCACCGGATCTAAACATCCCGCTCCACTAGCCAATATCTCTTAAAACTTGATAGTGTGTTTTATGTATTGATAGAATTTGGAATAGACAACCTAACTTTTTATTCCATTTCTTGTGTTACAAAACGTCTTCCATCAAGGCCGTTATGGTAACATATTAATAGGCAGTTATCACGTAATAAACATGGGCAATAAATTGGGCAATGAATTGGAATTAACTGGGAAATATAAAATTGGGATCACATTTAAATTAATAAATAATAACATTCTCCTACTTGATATATTCTTACCTTTCACCAAAAAAAAAAAAAAAACATTCTCCTACTTGATTCCAACATTCCATCAAATGAAATATTAACCCAAACCCACATAAACTTCATGTTGAAATAAAACATGTGAATCACAACATGAGTTCTCTTAAAGCAAGTATTATCTTTCATATATCACAATACATTTCATCAGCTCATATATGATAACCTATGTAGTACCTACATGCAACGCGCGACACGACACGACGCGACATGCGACACATCATTTCTCAAAAAGTAGAGAATTCCGACATGTTCCAACACGTTAAATATTAAATCAATATTTTTATTTTTAATTAATTTCATTCAAATTCACAAATAAATAAATAATTCAATAAAGAGTTTAAATGAATTTATACTAATAATATTAATAAATCTATTCATAGAAAATTTGAAAAACATATTCATAGTTAATGCGTAACCATATTGGGGAACATGTTTTTAACTTTAATAAAAATTATGGATAAGACTAATGACTAACAAAAAAATAGAATCAACTTTATTTAAATAAATCTATGATATTCTATAATCATCAAAATTGGTTATTATTTAACATTCAATATTTTTATTTTTTGAAATAACTTTTTAACTCATTTATATATTTTTATAACAAAAATAATTTTACCTTTCAAAATTATTTCCCCATTTTTTCTCTCTAAACTCCCATCCCCAAAAAATCATTTCCCCATATTTTCTCTCTAGACCCTCGTCCCCAGAAAATCATTTCCTCCCGGTTCTCTCTCCCCTATCCCCCATGCCACCCCCAAAATCTTCCCCTCGATTTCTCCCCCTCTCTCTCTCTTCCTCCCCCACGAAAGGCCACCCCAAGATCTTTCCCTTGATTTCTTCCCTGCTCTCTCTCTCTCCCCAAAATCTTCCCTTTAATTTCTACCCCGCTATCTCTCTCCCCCTCCCCCTCGACAGATTTCTCCCCGCTCTCTCTCTCTCTTCCCCTCCCCCTCGACAAAGCACCCGCTTCCCCGCCCCCTCGCCCCCATCAATCACCCCCATCCCCCTCCTCGCCACCCCTTTTAGTTTCTTCCCCTCTCCCGGTCGCCTCATCACAGTTGCTCGCCGAAGGGCCCTCTTTCACAGCTGCAGCCTCGCCACCGGCCCTCCATCACAACATCGCAAACGTGGCCCTCTAGATCGCCTGCTCTTTCTCTAGCCCTCCCTCGCCATCTTGGCCTCACCTCTACTCCCTCGGCCTCACCTCCACCCTCCATCATCATCCTCTCTCTCGGACACGCGCGTCGGAGCGTGTCGAGAAAGGTTGACCACATGTTGGAAAATCCGACGCGTATTGACCGGGTGTCCGAACATGTCCGAGCGTGTTGGACACGTCGACACGTGTCGGACACGACACAGAAGCTTCGGTAACGTGCCGGTGCTTCATAGATGATAACATAATTTAATGTATAATCCTTATGTTATTCCAAGTCAAGCATAATTGTTTTTCTTAGAATAACTGAACATATGCAACCGAATTGAGAAAAACATTGCAAATGAATAGAAATCTCACAAATTCTTCCATATAGAGAAAAAAATTACATGTTTGGATCAGTGTCTATTTTGATTACATGATCCTTATAACTCATTGGTGGCATACCTTTAGTTAAAGGATTAACCATCATCAATTTAGTGCTTACGTGTTTTATGACCACTTTCTTATATTTAACACGTTCCCTAATGGCTAAATACTTGATGTCGATATGTGTGCTTTAACTACCACTTTTGTGGTTTTTAGCCATGAAAACTACAGCTGAATTGTCACAAAACATTCTTAATGGCTTAGCATTGAAATCCAAACTCTAAGCCTTGATATGAAACTTTTCAACCACACACCATGTAAAATGGCCTCAGAATAGGGAATGAACTTTACTTCCATAGTGGAAATGACAACCAATGTCTGTTCAGTACTCCTCTAGGACACAGCTCATCAGTAAACATAAAAATATATCCCTATGTTGATTTACCGGAGTCAACGTAGCCAGTGAAGTCTAAATCTGAGTAACCAACTATCTTCAAGCTATCAATCTATTTATACATAAGCATGTGGCGGTTTGCTCCTTGAAGGTACCTCATCACCTTCTTTGCAGCTCTTCAATAATCCATACCCGGATTACTTTGATATCTTCTCGACATTCTTACAACAAAAGCAATGTTAGGTTGAGTGCAAACCTAAGCAAATATCAAGCTTTTAACAGTAAAAGCATATGGAATGTTCTTTATTTGTTCCATTTTAAAATCGATCTTTGGGCATTAGTTCAAATTAAACCTATCACCCTTCACAATCGGTGCTATACTTGGTGAATAATCTCATCCGAAATCTCTCTAAGACTTTATTAACATGTGTTTCTTGAGATAGTCCTAATATACCTTGAAGTTTATCCCTATGGATCTTAATGCCAATGACATAAGATGCCTCATCCATATCTTTCATGTGAAACCTCTTAGAGAGAGATTGTTTCATCCCATGTAACAATCTCCTATCATTAATTGCTCCTATCATTAATTACAAGTAAAATATCATCCACATATAGGACAAGAAATAAATCCTGCTCCCACTAACCTTATGGTATATACATTAATTAATGATATTCTCTACAAAACTAAATGAAGAGATGACATCATGGAACCTCAAGTACTATTGGTGGGATGTTTTTATCAAGCCATACAAAGATTTCTTAAGCTTACATACCAAATGCTCACTAGCACAAGAGAAGAATCCTTTTGGTTGTTTCATGTAAACCACTTCAAGTTTTTTATTGAGAAATGTCATTTTCACATACATTTGATATAACTCCATATCAAAATAAGCAACCAATGTCAAAATAATAGGAAAAGAATGTTTCTTAGATATAGGAGAAAATGTCTTCGTGTAATCTATCCCTTCTTTTTGAATGAATCCTTTAGCAACGAGTCTGGCTTTGTATCTCTCAATGTTATCCAATGAAACATTTTTAGTTAGAAGACCTGTTTACAACCAATGGCCTTCACACCATCAGACAACTCAAATAAATCCTAGACCTCGTTAAATGTCATTGAACTCATCTATTCTTTCATGGCATTGTACCACAAATTGGATTTATCACAACTCATGGCTTGTGAAAACATTTTAGGATCATTTTCAGCTCTAACATTACAGTTAGATTCTTGCAGATATGCAATATAAGCACTAGGGATTGCTAATTTTTTCATTTCAATAGACCTCCTTAATATTGCATCAACATTCTCTTGAGAAATCTATTGTTTAACAGTATCTAATAATTGCTAAATAGTTAAGTCTACCAAATCAATATTAGCAAGTAATAGGTTTTGTTCAATAGCCGGATGAATTAAAGGGGCATTATAAACAACAATTAATCTAGTACCTAGGGTAGAAAGTTATGTATTTGAATGATCTTCTTCAGAAATAAGGTCCTTGCATTGATCGCTCCCATTGATCATGTCATTCTCAAGAAACTTAATGTTTTTCAATTCCACAAACCTAGTGGAGCGAGATGGCAATGAAATTTGTATCCTTTTAACTTTTTGGCATATCCAACAAAATACCCATTTATAGTCCTTGAGTCTAACTTTTTTCCTTGTGGATTATATACTTTTACTTCAAATAGGTATCCCCAAACACATGCATGTCGCAGAATTAGTTTCTAACCTTTGAATAACTCAAAAGCCATATGTGGGATGACCTTAATTGGAACTCAGTTTAATATGTATATTGTCATTTTAAGAGCCTTAGCTCAAAAGGACTTAGGAAATTTGGAGCTATTAAACATACCCCATACCATGTCTAATAAAGTTCAGCTTTTTCTTTCTGCTACACCATTCTACTCTAGAGAACCAAGCATAGTGTATTGAGCAATAATCTTATGCTCTTCAAGAAATTTCGTTAAGGAACCAAATTCTTGTCCATCTTCAATGTATCTACCATATAATTCTCAACTTCTATATGATCTTACAATCTTAATTTGCTTATCACATTGTTTCTTTACTTTTGTTTTAAATACCTTAAAACATTGCTTATTACGAAGCAAGTAAAGATACACAAATCATGAATAATCGTCTATGAAAGATATGAAGTATCTCTGACCATTTGAGTTCATATCTAGACTATAAATATCTATATGTATGATTTCTAATATTTTTGTACTTCTCTTGGCACCATTCTTTGACTTGTTGGTCTACTTTTTCTTTATATAATCCACACAAGTGTCATAATCAATAAAATCTAGAGTATTAAGTACTTTATCATTTACTAGTCGATTAATTCTATCCATGGAGATATGTCCCAATCTCCGGTAGCACAACATAGAGAAATCCCCATTCACAACACATCACTTCATGACAACATTATCATGAATGTATATTGCATTATAAATGATATTGTCTTGTAAATTAATTCAAAAGAAACCGTCAAGCAAAATACCACTCCAAACAATTTCAAATTTATATGATAAACTGAATGTTAAACATGAAAATTCAAAGGAGTATCCCAATAGTATAAGTCTTGAAACTAAAATTAAATTCTTAGAAAAATTAGGAATATAAAAGGTTTTTTTCTAAATTCAAAATAAAACCACTATTGATAACTAATCTACATGTCCCAATAGCTTCTAAACGCAAACACATCTTATTTCCTGAATAGATGCTTTATTCACTTCCCACTGGTTTTCGCTAATTCTAAAAACCCTGCAAGGAATTCGAAATGTGGATTGTAACCTAGAATGAATCCACTAAGTGTTGTGACACACATCAACTATATTAAATTAATAATAAATACATAAAAATAGGTTACATTTCTTCTCAAGCTAAGCCTTAAATTTGGCGCAATCTTTCTGTTGGAGAAATCTTCTTGAAGTGTTTTGAAGTTGACAAAACGTTTCTATCGCCTAGTCGAAGGCTTGCGGACTCTGCTGTTTAAAGCCTGAAGACCTCCGGACAGCCAGACTCAAGACTCAAAGTCTATCCTCATTGACAGTCTCTAATCCGTTGAAGAAAAGTTATTCAGAACTGGATGTTTTGTTAAAGATTTAACTTTATCAACCGGAGAAGATCTCGTGGCTGGAGAAGACATAACGGAGTCCTTTGATTGATCGAAGATTGACTTGATAATTGAAGATCCAGTGATTGCCTAAATATTATTGGAAGGTTCTGCTTATGGAAACCGAGATCCTGATTGTATGGGCGAACAGGATTGATGGGCTATCAATACGTTCCTTTAATAGCTTGAACAATTTCCTAATTGATTCTGTCCAACGGGTAGATTGGAGGAATTCCTTTGGTAAGTGCCAATGGATATGATGGCATAAAGGAGTATATAAGGAAGACGGTCTTAGTTATTCAAGGCGTGCGCGATAGAAGAATTCCAAAATCTGAAGCTCCTTTTTGTTTAGACAAATCCTTTGAGCGAATACTTGTATACAAAAGAGAGTCTATATTTGTGAGAAATCTTGAGGAGGTGTGGTAGAACATCTACATTGTGGAATCAAGGCAAAGCTGTGCTGTAACTTCTCTTTTGTTCATAGTGGAATCCAGCCAATAGGCTGTCAGTGAAGAAGAGTGGACGTAGGCTTGATATAAGCCGAACCACTATAAACCGCGTGTTCAATTTTCTCTTCTCTCAATCTTACTTTGATTAACGTTTCCTTCTACTGTCTAGTATTGTGCAATTGTTGAAGAAAAATCTTTTATATACCTATTCACCCCCTCTAGGTACTCATACTAGCAATATCAATTGGTATCAGAGCCTGTGTACTTACTTTATTTGAAGTGTTTTACTTCGTAGTAAAAGATCCATGGCTAGTATGCTAGCACCAGGGGCTGATGGAAGGGCAAAGCAATACCAGACCACCCTACTTTGATGGAAAGGATTACAACATCTGGAAGAACAAGATGAAAGCTTTCCTTCGATCAAAGGATTCTCTGGAATGGGACGTTGTAGAAAAAGGAATTACTCCTACCACTGCAGCAGTCTCTGAAATAGGAAAAGAAACTGATGAGTCCAGCGGAATGACTTAGGAAGAGATAATCAAGAGACAAGCACTCGATGCAAAAGCAATTTATTCTTTATATTGTGCTTTGTCACCAACTGAATATAATAGAATATCTTCTTGTGTTACAGCAAAAGAAGTTTGGGACAGATTGTATATCACCTATGAAGGAACAGTCGAGTGAAGGAAACAAGAATCAACATTCTTCTCGGTCAATACGAAGCATTGTAATGAAACCAGGAGAATCTATATCTCGACATGTTTAGTCGTTTTACAGATATTGTGAATGGTCTTGAAAATCAAGGTCAACCAACTTCGATCCCATGAAGGTAAACAAGCTACTGCGTGGACTCTCCAGGATTGGAATCACATAAAGACTTCGATAAGAGAGACGCAAAGAATTATGCCACTATCTGTCGACGAGCTAATTGGAACTCTTCAGTCTTATGAAGTGGAACGGATCAATAAAGATGATGATCCAAAAGGTAAGAAATCCATTACATTAAAATCAAATGATGATTCTGATGATACATATTCTGAAGAAGATATGGACGATGAGGAGCTTG
Organism: Eucalyptus grandis; assembly: GCF_016545825.1. NCBI lineage: Eukaryota > Viridiplantae > Streptophyta > Magnoliopsida > Myrtales > Myrtaceae > Eucalyptus > Eucalyptus grandis. The sequence continues at coordinate 4,916,036 of NC_052621.1, read as the reverse complement.
CTCTCATGATAAGAAGATTCAGAAAACTGAATAGAAAAGGAAGAAGGTTCAACTCAAAGAAACAAAGCTTTCAAAGACAGCGGACCAAGTCTCGTTGATGATGAGGAACCAAACAAAGACGTAGTCCGCTTTGAATGTAAGAAAAGGGACACATCGGCCAACTGTCCTCTTCGAAGAAGAAGAAAAAGGAAAAGCTGAAAAATTTCGAAAAGCTCTCAAAGCCGAAACACGGAGTGACACAGAGTGTGAAGAAAGTGATAATGAATATGCCAATCTATGTCTGATGGCACAATCAGACTTAGACTCTGGATCAGACTTAGATAGTGAATTTGAGGTCACCGTTAAGAAAAATGTAAAGTGGTATCTTGACAGTGGATGCTCAAGACACATGACAAGAGACTCAAATTGTTTTATAAAGCTTGCTCAAGTAAATGGTGGAAAAGTTTCATTTAGAGGAAACAACAAAGAAAGTATTGTGGGATTTGGAACTGTGAAAATTGGAAATCTCACAATAAGTAATGTTTCCTTAGTGGAAGGACTCAATTACAATCTTCTCAGCATTAGTCAACGTGTGATACTTGGTTTCAAGATCTTCTTTCAAGAAGGAATATGTTCTGGGAATCGCAAAGACTCTACTCATCTTTCATGGGTCGAAGACAAGGAAACATCTATCTTCCGGATGTGAAACCAAATGAATCGCAATGTTTTATCTCAATTCAAGACGAAGCAAGCTTATGGCACGTAAAGCTTGGTCATGTCAACATGAAGCAATTAGCCAAAATCTCATCAAAACAGCTTGTTCGAGGACTACCCAAATTACCTTCTCAAAAGACTGATCCATGCACTCCATGTATTCTGGGAAAGCAGGTAAGAAATTCATTTAAGCCAATAAATCATGTCTCTACTAATCATGTACTACAGTTACTACATATGGATCTCTTCGGACCAACCGAGAACACGTAGTATTGGAGGTAAGAAATATTGCCTAGTAATTGTGGACGATTACTCCCGTTTTACTTGGGTATATTTCCTTGCAAGTAAGTCCGAAACCTTCTCGTATTTTGAAAAATTTGCTAAAAAGGTTCAAAATGAAACAAGGATGTGTCATCTCAAGTATAAGAACAGATCATGGAGGTGAATTTGAAAATCAAGATTTTATAAAATTTTGTGATGAATCTGGATTTAATCATGTGTTCTCCTCTCCATATACCCCTCAGCAAAATGGAGTTGTGGAAAGAAAGAACAGATCTCTTCAAGAAATGGCTAGAACTCTTTTAATTGAAAGCAAGATTTCTTCACGATTTTGGGCTGAAGCTGTTTCAACAGCATGCTATATAATCAATAGAGTCTTCTTAAGACCTATTCTAGAGAAAACCCTTTATGAGTTATTCAAAGATAAGAAGCCTATTGTTTCATACTTTCATGTATTCGGTTGCAAATGTTTTATATTGAAAAATGCAAAAGATCGAGTTGGTAAGTTTGAAGAAAGATCGATGAAGGTATCTTCCTTGGATATTCTACATCAAGCAAAGCCTTCAGAGTCTATAACAAGAAGAGCCAGTCTGTAGAGGAGTCAATGAATGTCAAATTTCAAGACTTAACGCAAGATGAATCAAGTCGACTCATCAAGAAGAGTCCGAACCGCTCCGCACCTTCCAAAGCTTACAACTCAAGAAGCATCTCGGACTGAAAACCAGCATCGGGATGTTCGTGAAGATCCAAACAAAGAGAGAAATCATCAACCAGACAAATCAACAAGTAACTGGAAGCATAAGTCCAGTCATCCGAAAGATCTTATAATCGGCGAAATTAATGAAGGAATTTGCACCAGATCCAAAAGGCGAGAAGAGTCTAGTGTTGTGGCTCTCGTTTCTGAAATTGAACCAAAGAGCATAGAAGAAGCTTTATCTGATGAAAGCTAGATTGAAGCTATGCAAGAAGAGCTCGACAGTTAACATTAATGATGTCTGGGAATTGACATCCAAACCAAAAGGTAAAACTGTTATTGGAGCTAAATGGGTGTTCAGAAACAAGATGAATGAGAAAGGAAAAGTCGTACAAAACAAAGCAAGACTCGTAGCTAAGGGATATACGCAAGAAGAAGGAATAGACTATGATGAGACTTACGCTCCAATAGCAAGGTTAGAAGCTATTCGACTATTACTTGCGTTTGCTTGTTATAAGAATTTCAGGTTATTCCAAATGGACGTCAAAAGCGCCTTCCTAAATGGATTTATCCATGAGGAAGTTTATGTGGAACAACCACCAGGGTTTGAAGACCCAAAGAAGCCAGACTCAGTCTTCAGACTGAAAAAGGCTTTGTATGGTTTAAAGCAAGCACCTCGAGCTTGGTACGACAGATTGAGTAAGTTTTTAATACAAAATGGTTTTGTCAAAGGTAAAGTAGATACGACTTTATTTATCAAAAAGGAAAACAAAAGTTTCTTACTTGTTCAAATATATGTGGATGACATTATTTTCGGATCCTCTAATGAAAATCAGGCAAGAAATTTTCTAAGTCTATGCGGGATGAGTTTGAAATGAGTATGATGGGAGAGTTAACATTCTTTCTTGGTCTTCAAGTAAAAAAATTGAAGGAGTGAACTTTTATTTATCAAGAAAAATATGTTAATGATCTTGTCAAAAGATTTGGACTGGAAAAATGCAAAAAGACCGACATACCGATGTCAAGTTCTTTGAAGATAGACAAAGATGAAGAAGGGAAGAAAGTTGATCAAAAGCTGTACAGGAGCATCATTGGTTCATTCATTTATCTTACCGCTTCTAGACCGACATCTTGTTGAGTGTTTGCATCTCGTGCTAGGTTTCAATCGATCCTAGAGAATCCCATCTCAGTGCTGCGAAACGCATCATTAAATACGTTGCTTCATCATCAACCATCGGTCTTTGGTATCCTAAGAAGGGAGACTTTAATCTTCTGGGATATTCAGACGCAGATCTGGCCGGTTGCAGAGTTGATAGAAAGAGCACTTCGGGAACTTGCCAGTTGCTTGGAAGCAGGACAGTGTCTTGGTTTTCAAGGAAACAAAGCACTGTGTCCCTTTCAACAACAGAAGCAGAGTATGTAGCCCTGGGAAGCTGCTGTTCGCAAATTCTATGGATAAAACAATAGCTAAGAGACTTTGAAATTGAAGACTCATGCATGGAGATTAATTGCGACAACACCAGCGCTATCAACCTCACCAAAAATCCAATTCTCCACTCAAGAGCAAAGCATATAAAGATTCGACATCACTTTATTAGAGACCATGTTCAAAATGGAGATGTTTCAATTCAATTTGTGGACTCAAAGAATCAACGGCGGATATATTCACAAAGCCTTTGGAGAAAATCAATTTGAGTCTATACGTTCTAGACTCAACATTTTGAGGTATGAGGATATCAAAGTCTAAAGACTTTCGACTCGATCTCACAAGACTTTATCTCGAAAGATAGTCTTGGTACGACCGTCGACCGTAAGTCTTTCTCTCTTGAATCTCATCTTGAAAAGGTACGATCGTCAATTTGTGTTTAAATTGTTGCTATATTTAATTGACGTAAATATTCCATCGTTTCATTTTCAAAAAGGAAGTTATTTTTGAAATGGCTATTTTTGCGGAAAAAGACAGTTATTTTGAAAAGGCATTTTTTTTATTTCCTTTGTGACGGTTCGTTTATCCCTCTTTTTAACCGATCGTGCACTGTCGATTTCTCTTCACTTTTCTCTCAAAAACCCTAGAAAGCATCGATCCTCCATTTCCGTTTGTCTTCTTCGTTTAATCCTCAAAAGTTGTCATCTTTCCCGGGAAAGTCAAGCAAGGAATCTTCCAAAACCGAGAAAGATGTCATCTTCAAGAAAGTCTTCAAGAATTGCAAGCAGGGGACCACGGCGAATGAGTGAGGGGCCTACGCACTTTGATCTTACTGAAGAAGAAGTGACTCCAGAACAGCAAGCGAGCCCACAAAATTCTCAACAGCGTCATTCTCCTCCATCTAGTCCTCAAGGCGTTGATCATCAACAACAGGAAGAAATCATCGAGGATGCGAGACTCGTAAGAGTTCAAAAGCCCGCTTATATTTACCAGTTATATCGTGCCTTAAAAGGAATTCGTACTCCTTTGAACTACATTGATGATTTTCTTAAAGACAAAGGACATGGGAACGAATATATCTTTCGCGAAAAATGGAAAGTTTGGGAATTGCTCGAAAAGGGGTGGCCGAGGAAACCCTTGCAAATATCCCAAGTGATCCTCGTGGGGGCCGAATCGTAGATGGGAATGATGATGATAAATTATACAAAGTCAATTTCAATCGAAAATGGGTGTTGCGGTTGAAAATCAAGGAAAATGGGAGATTTGTTCGATCAAAGGAGCAAAAGGATCTCAGACTCGAAATCGCCGAAGCGTGGGGTGATAAACCCTAGGAGTGTGGATTTTGATTTTCTCGGATGCCTTTGTGAATATGAACTTGAGGGAAAAGTTCAGTTATCTTCAACTTGAAAAGTTCCGCTCCGACTTTGCGAGGCCTATGCCGAATTAACCGCATATTTCTATTCAAATCTAAGCTTTTTGGATGCGAATAGATTCTCTTTCAGCGTTAAAGACCAAGACTATGTTGTGGATATGAATATGCTGGCAGATGTGTTAGAAGTCGAAAGAGGAAGATATCAACCAATCAAAGTTTCCATTGCTCGGGCCACACTTGAACCGGTGAAGGACGGGAGAACAGATGAAAAGATCACCTACTTAAGGATGGGTGCATTCAACATCTTGCTTCACAAGATTGTGATTAATTGCCTCGACCGAAATCAACTTCCAAAACCGATGTTTCAAGTTCGAGGCCAAGCCGATGTATGCCATTCTCTTTGGAAAAAGGTTTTCTCTCCCTCACACTGTGATGTTTCACATGTATAGAGCAATGATGAAGGACAGAGGTCAACTCCCTTACCCAAGCCTTGTTACGAAGTTATTCAGACATCGAATATTCAGCCTCCACAAATCTTTTGTGTTCGACCATGCGATCATATGGTGGTAGGACTGAAAATGGTGACCAAAATGTGTCCGAAGGAACGAGCAAGGAGTTGGAGAAATTCAAGGAGAAGACTCAGAAATCTCATCAAATCTCTTTGCAGCTAAAAGAAAATGGAAGGAGCCCATGGTTGCTCCATCCAAGAGAAGAAGAGCTCTCCTCGTTGAGGATGAAGATGATGAGGAAGACATCACCATCTCTCGCATTGGCTTTGAAGAATTTAAGTCGTCTGTTCCACGTAAAGAATCGAACAAATGACGAAAGAAGCAGAGGAGAAGGAAGAAGAAGAAATAGAAGCTGAAAAAGAAACGAGAGGAGGAAAGACTCGAAGAAGAAAGAAGAGAAGAAGGAGAACCTGAAGAACACTCTTCTCCATCTATAGGCATGGAAACAGGGGGAGATCAGGAGAAAGGATTGAAGTCTTCATATCCCGATGCAAGTGAAGGAGTCGATCGCTCACCAAGCGGACCCGAGAGGATGTTTATGCATCTCGGTTTCCGAGGAAGGTCATGAAGTTTCATCGCCAAACCTGCAAGATTATGCTAATCTACCATCGTCGCATTTACTCCATCGATCGAGCCGAAGCAAGTACTCGGACCGATAATGGAGCAGATTTTCGCAGAATCATGGATATTCTCTTGGAGATGCGAGGTCAAATTTATGCCTTGGGATGCGAAGTTCAAAGCTTGAAGAATGAAGGTCAAGCTTCTTCCTGTTCATTGAATGATGAAATGCAAGCCCTCTCTGTTCAGAATCAGGCCAATGCCAAGAGTGAGGAGATTGCACATCTAAAGGAAGACTTTAAAAGGCTGGAAGGCATCGTTCAGTCTATGGAAGATTTCCAGCTTGTCCGCGTTCCCAAGCAATCTTGACTTCATCTCATCCTTTTTAATGATGACAAAAAGGGGAGAGATGCAAGATTTAAACAAAAACTTTTCATTCATTAAACTTTTAATTGTTTGTTGGATTGTTTTGTGGTTTGAACTCTGTTTGACTTTGTTTTGTGTCTGGATGAGAACTGAACTAGACTTGGACTTGACTGCTTCTATTAACTAATATTGATATCTTATGAATGGCTTCATCATATACTGGACTAACCTATTTTCTGTGGTTGCAGATTCTAGTGTTATTCTGTTAGCCATTTATCTCTATAAGATATGCATATGTGTTTGAGAAATGTTTTGCAGGTCAAAAATATCCAAATCTGCAGGAAAGTTTTGTCACCATCAAAAAGGGGGAGATTGTTGGAGAAATCTTCTTGAAGTGTTTTGAAGTTGACAAAACGTTTCTATCGCCTAGTCCGAAGGCTTGCGGTGCTCGCCGTTTAAAGTCCGAAGACCTCCGGACAGCCGGACTCAAGACTCAAAGTCTATCCTCATTAAGCCTCTAATCCGTTGAAGAAAGGTTATCCGTAACTGGATGTTTTGTCAAAGATTTAACTTTATCAACGGAGAAGATCTCGTGGCTGGAGAAGACATAACGGAGTCCTTTGATTGATCGAAGATTGACTCGATAATTGAAGATCCGGTGATTGCCTAAATATTATTGGAAGGTTTCGCTTTATGGAAACCGAGATCCCGATTGTATGGGCGAACAGATTGATGGGCTATCAACACGTTCCTTATAGCTTGAACAATCTTCCTAATTGATTCTGTCCAACGGGTAGATTGGAGGAATTCCTTTGGTAAGTGCCAACGGGTATGATGGCATAAAGGAGTATATAAGGAAGACGGTCTTAGTTGTTTAAGGCGTGCGCGATAGAAGAATTCCAAAGTCCGAAGCTCCTTTTTGTTTAGACAAATCCTTTGAGCGAATACTTGTATACAAAAGAGAGTCTATATTTGTGAGAAATCTTGAGGAGGTGTGCTAGAACATCTACACTGTGGAATCAAAGCAAAGCTGTGCTATAACTTCTCTTTTGTTCATAGTGGAATCCAGCCAATAGGCTATCGGTGAAGAAGAGTGGACGTAGGCTTGATATAAGCCGAACCACTATAAACCGCGTGTTCAATTTTCTCTTCTCTCAGTCTTACTTTGATTAACATTTCCTTCTACTGTCTAGTATTGTGCAATTGTTGAAGAAAAATCTTTTATATACCTATTCACCCCCCTCTAGGTACTCATACTAGCAATATCACTTTCTTCATGTACCCCTTCTTTGTATAGAAGAAGCGTTTGGATTCCTTTTTAATGCTAGTTCAAGAAGGTAGAGGTATTTTACATTTTTCTTTTTGCTTGCCTTGCCCTTTATACTTATCATGTGTTGACATATGAGCACTTTTTCTCTTTTCCATTAGCAGCTTCTCTTTTTCTCGAACATGCATGGTCATAAGTTCATTAATTGACCATTTAGTATTATATGTATTGTTAGAGTTCTTGAAAGAGACATAGTTTTGTGGGAGAGTGTTTAGGATGTAGTATACAAGAAAGGATTCTAATATCCCAATCTCAAGATTCTTCAACTGAGCTGCAATTTCCCTCATCTTTGTGATGTGCTCACGCACACCTCTTAAACTAGGAAGCTTCAATGATGAAAACTTTATAATCAGAGTCATAGAATGCACCTTCTCTGAAGACTCAAATTATGTATCAATAGACTTCAACAATTCATTTATATTGCTATGCTGAATAACTAAACCACGAATGCTAAAAACAAATTTTGTTTTTATATACATTACACTGAGGCAGTTGGACTGCTCCCATTATGCATAAAGAGTAACTTCAACCAGAGTGCTAGTGTCAGTAGGAGTAGGTGATTCGTCTGCCCATGTAGCATAATCAATATCCATACATCCCAATTGGAGAAAGATTAATTCCCTATTCTTTGTAGTTATCACTGTTTAGCACGGGAACAACTATATCATAACTATTCATAAGTGGTGAAACTACATTATAATCAAAAGAAAACTTATGTATCAATATATTTAAGGCAAATAAACTTAAATTGTGTTTTAACAATGTAAAAGATGTTATATAATATGAATTACATAACATCAAAACTACCTGTGGGCTAAGTTTCTAATTTAATTATATTCATGATTACTTCATGATGAAATTATCAAATTATATTCCCTTCTTCAATTCTTGTGGGTAAATTAAGAAAGTTAAAAGGGTATTTCATCCTAATTAATTGCATTAATATATTGAAAATTCTTATGGGAGAAAATTCATAATATTAATGTGACTAATCACAATTAAAGTCTTTGACTATATGTAATCGAAAGACTCTTAACATATATAATTTAATATAATCAAAGATGTTGTAACTAATCTTTAATTAATTAAATATATGCGGATCATTAGACATTTCATTTTACAAGAAAATATTCATAAAATTGTACGTAGGAGCAAAACAATAAAATCACATGTAAAGGGAGTAAAACTGGAATTTTACATGCAATGGCAGAATTGGAATTTCGTTTGTAAGAGGTATAACAGGAATTTTACGCCTAAAAGGGCAAAGTCATAAGATTTCACGCCCAATAAGGGCAAATTCGAAATTTTGCATGGCCAGGGCAGAACTGTAATTTTTCTTTATGCGGAGGGGCAAGAGTGGAATTTACTCGAGCAAGGATGGAATTGAAATTCTACATCGTGGGGCCTCACAGCGCACGTGCATTGCTATACTTTCGGGCGCGTGCATCACATGGTCCCACTTCAAGCACTTAGGCGAGTGCACCATCCGCGACAAGCTCTCCGGCGCGTGCAGTGCATCGCCCACTGTAGCTCATGCACGCGCCTGCTTCATGCGCTCAGGCACATGCATCGCATGCGCCCACTGTGGGTGCTTGGATGCCTGAGATCTTCTCTTCTGGATTTTCTTCCGCTGCTGCTCTATTGCAACTAGCCTCCATTCCGCCACCTGGGTCTCCTTTCACAACCCATATCCGATCAAATTGATCAGTGGTTTCGAAGATAACGCCACGATGAATGCATAGTTCCAAGATCTAGTGAAAACAACCAACAAATTTATCGAAATTGAACCTAGAACAATCTACCCTAAAACCTTAACCATCGAAAATTTCACCACTCGATTAGCCTCTAGCAATCAATAATATGCCAAATTACCTTAAGGCTTTTCTTCCTAATGGCGGCGTGACTGTGCAGATCCGTGATTGCGTGGTGGGTTGCCCAAATTTGGCTAGAATTTGAAATTTCTTTCCAAGCCACAATTTACCCATTCGTTATCCAATGAAAACATACAAAATTCCAAAATTTACACGAAAGCAAAGATCATAAATATGCTGTGATACCAACTATTAGACTAAGTCTAAAGAAAAACTAACAATTCCGATTCATTATCTACGAACAAATATGTGCATAATCGAAAACGATTTTGCGAAAACATAAAGGATCTACATACCTCTATTCATTGATAAAAATCTGTAAATGCGGCACACCCCAAAACCTTGAACGGATTTGCAAAGTGTGTATCAATCGATTCGTGGAATCACCAGATCTGAATGTCCCGTTCTACTAGTTAATACACCTCAAAACTTGATGATGTGTTTTCTGTGCTGATAGGGTTTAAATTAGATGACTTGGCATTTTTATTCCATTCCTCACGTTATTAACGTCTTCCATCAAGACCATTATAGTAACATATCAATGGACAAGTATCACATAATAAATGTGGGCAATAAATTAGAATTAATTGGGAAATACAAAATTGGGATCACATTTAAATTAATAAATATTATAACAATAAGTTCTTCCTTGTCGTCGATCCCACCTAGACTGAAGTGTTCAAATTTTACCCTAAAGCTGAAACCTAAAAGTAGAATACGAAACAAGAGTGTTTATTTCATTTAGTTTACCTTTCTCCTGGCCAAAGTCATTTCGTTCACTTGAATTCCATTGAAGTTATGTAGATGATTCGGCTACACACTCAACTCAAGAACTTCCTCATTTCTTTCTCCGTCTTTCATTTCTTTTCACCATTCCAAAATACATAGCTTTTGGTGCCTCAATCATCTCCAAGGAGAGAAATTATTGATAACTATCTTTAAAGTGTGTCATAATTGAATTTAACATTTTATCATAAGAATCCACTCTCATTTGACTCAGTATCCTACTAACTTTTGTTTGTTTGTTTGTTTTTTTAATTGTTGTAATACGGCTTGAGATACATTAGAAAGAAGATAACTTAGTTATAATTTGTGTGCACCGTAGATTTAGATTAAGCAGAAAAATAAAAGACAAAATTGTAAAAGTCAATCCAAACACACTAAGTAGGTGTGCTAAAACCAAAGAAAAAGGTAGCAGGAAAATGGGGACTTATCTTTCTCAATCATAATTGACTATAACAAACATTTCATAATTCGTATGATTCCTATATTTGTTTTTTTCTATTTTTCTATTTGTTTATTTTTTTCCACAAGAGGATAGTCCACTTTCGGTGGACGTCTCCATCATGATTGTATTATTGGGTGGTGTTATATTATCCTCACGAGGCCTGTCTATAACATCTCCGATATTTCATATTCTCGTGAGCTTAATTATATTCATTTCGGAAGTCATTCTTTCAATAATAAAAGTCAAAAACAGCACGAGTATTAGAAAAATTTTAACCATCTTAGGAATCAAGATATTCATTGTCATGAAATACACTCTCGTATTTTTTTTTCCCTTGTACCGACGGGAGAGATGCTCGTGCGGTTCTTATTGTCCAAATTCAAATGACTAGCTGGTGGTCAATATTATCAAATATAAATAGCATATTCTATGGTCGAACAGCAGGAAAGTAATTTAATTGTCTTTGGAAAGGGAGGAAAAAGCAGAAAACACTGCCAGCGTTCCCCAGGAAGACAGCAGAAGGAGGACACGAGGATATTTAGGACGTCATTGGTAACTTGCCAAATAATAACTAATTCTATTCTTTTGTTCCCAAAAATAGATTTGAAATAGAAATCTATTTGGTAAATTTTTTATTCCTAGGAATAAATTAGTTCCCGAAAATAAATTTGGAATAGAATCAATGAGTAAAAAAAAATTACTTCTTTATTCCCGGGAACAATTCCAGAATCAAACTAACTCAAATTTCTTTTTTTTTCTCTTTTCTTTTCTTCTTGTTCTTCTTCCTTCTCTCTTCTTCTTCCATCGTCGTTGCCATCGGCAAGCAACATTAGCCACTATCGCCATTGTTGTCCACTACCGATTGCCGACAACCTGTTGGGCAAAGTTTGGCGAACTCGCTAGAGACTCGCTAGGTGAGGGCAAGATCTGGCGAGCTCGCCAAAGGCTTGCCAGTGGCTAGGCGAGCCTCACCGAGGCCTCCCTCAACCACCAGCAAGCCTCCCCTAGCTAGGCGAGGCTCAACCGAGCCTTGGTTGGGCGAGGCCGACAAGGTGCAGCCTCACCAGGGGCCTGTGACACTACAACGAGGTCGCCGGCCCTCGTCTAGCAGATTGCCGATCATGCGGAGGTCAATGACCGGCCTTGAAGAAGAAGAGAAAAAAAGGAAAAAGTAATAAAATTTTTAAAAAATTAAAATAAAATGATTTGAATCAAAAATTTTGAGGATGGTGTCAAGTGCAATTTTATTCCTAGAATAGAAATTTTAGGCAGTTATCAAACGCCTTCAAATACTTAAAAATTATTCTCAAAAACATAATAAAAGGATTCGTTTCTAATCATAAATTATTTCTCATAAAATAATGATTACCAAACGTACCCTTAATCTAGCGTAAAACGCAACATTTGTTTTTGAAATTTGGAGAAAAAGGGGTCGTGCTCCTAGTTTGCCGATCTTGATGGCCCAATTTTATAACCAAGAGCATGCCATTGCACATTTCTAAGAGCATTATTTTACTGAAGAGTTTATTCTTACACATTAAAACAGAAAAAGTGGAGATCTTTCGAAGTAAAGTGTGGATGGATTTGTTGCAAAACCTTCATGTTCATTTGACATCATCTTGGATAGATCTAATTTAATCCCAAATACGGGACATAGACACTAGTATAAATCTTGATGCCTCATTCTTGTTTTCCGTTAAAAAAATGAGTTACTCAAGGAACGGGAATCACACTACTACGATTATTGTATTTGCGAAATCAAATTTCCAAGGTACTCCGCTACGATTCACTCTTCGACTAATTTAATTTAGTACTAGACAAATTATGAATGGTCACAGAGTCAGGTGAACTCATTTATTTAATATGCTCAAATCGAAAGGCTTAAACAAACCTACAATCATCAACCACCCAATTTGGTTTAGTGGGGGTGGCGGTTGTGGTCCCTCCGGAACTTTGAAATCCGAATCAATTCCTGCACAGCTTTCGAGAATTATGTTTTTTGACGTTTTTAGATGTGTCTGAAACTCGAGATTGGAGTTGAATCTTGGCTTGATTGACTGACTTAGATTTGGTTTGGAGAAAAAGATAGGTGGATTTTCATTTCTATACGTCATTGCATTCGTTTGGGCATTCGTTTAGGAATGTGCAAATGTACATATTTCTGCAGGTACAGGTTGCTGATGATCTATCATTTCTTCATATCTCTTGATGTTGATATTTATTGCCTCATTCCTTAGCCTAATAAATATTTAATCTCTTTTTGAGGAAATTACTAAAAAAAGTCCTAAATCTATTGTAATTGTGACAATTCAATACTAAACTTTTTTTAGCCAATTCAATTACAAACATTTTGTAATTGTATCAATTCGATCTATCAGCCAATTTTAACTAACCAAAGTTGACATGGATGCCGGTCGGCACTGGTCAATACCGACATGACGATTTTTTAATAATATCTTTACTTTAAAATTTTTATTAAATTTTTATTTTTGCTTTTTTGCTTTTCTTTTTATTTTTCACTTCTTCCTCCTTTGGCTTCTATTCCTCACAATGGCAGGCAAAGCGAGCGCCACAATGCCCTTGTTGGCCACTAGCGAGGGTCGCAACCCTTGCTCGTCCTAGCCTAGATCTGGGCCAAGTCGCCACCAAGGGTGGGCAAGGGCCACAACCTTTGCCAACGGCTGGCGAGGGCTTCGCGGCCCTTGCCCAAAGCCTCACTAGCCACTGCTAGGAAAAGAAGGCAAAAGAGGAAGAAAAGGGAAAAAAAAAAGAATAATAACAAAATTAATAAAGGCAATTAAAAAAAAAAGTATTGTTAAAAAATTGTCACATTAGCATTAATTAGTGTCGGCCAACGTCTAAATAAGCGCCCGCCAACCAAAATTAGCTAAATGGATTGAATTTACACAATTGCAAAAGGATTTAAGATTAAATTGACTCAAAAAAAAATTATGACTGAATTAACACAATCGCAATAGGTTTAAAACTTTTTTATTCATTTTGATTTCCCTTCAATTTCATCCTTTCGCTGGGCATACCCTGGACCTAGTTGTTAACTTCTCGACGTGTCGCTAACACTGCCTATATACGGAGGATAAAGCTTACCATAAGCCTAGCGATTCGCCTGAGACCACTCGATTCAAATAGGTTTGAAAAGTTTTTTGGGGTATACCTGAGCAAAGTCATTCAGTTACAAAGCCCAGCATAACATGGTAGGGCCTAACATGACCCGGCTTGACTCTGATGTGCTCGATGAGCATCACTAAGGGAGAAGATTATTATTTCAATATGGCTAGGATATATATACAAAATGGAAAAACAAAATTTTCAGTGAAGGCTCCATTCTATTTTAAAAACTATGAACAAAATATTCATTACAAAATATTGAAAAGGGAAACCGAGGAAGGTAAGAACCTCTTCAAACTCTCTCAATTTGTAGGTCCTTCCTTTTTTTTTTTTTTCTTTTTTTCCTTTTTGTGTTTGGGAAGGGGGGGAGGATACATTGTTGACTCTACATTACTGTACTTACGGATTTTGTTTACAGAGACAGTTCGAATGATGAGACAATATTTTATGTAAGCCACAACTCACATTTGAAATTAATATAAAATGATGTAAGATGATAAAACGATTCGAATGGTCTTCATTGAAAATATAAGATGAGTAAAGTGTAATTCTCTCAAAGAAAATGAAAGAGAATTCAAAGAAGAAAATGTATGAAATTGATGGCTTAGCCACTTCGATCTGGTGCATCCACTGTAGGTAATGACTCTAGCTCAACATTTATGAGGGGTCATAACCGACCAATCTCATTATTTATTCGATTTGTATTCCATTCATCTCTCATGTTTAAATTCCGAAATCATACTTGTTTATTGGCTAATTTTTCAATGTACTATTGTCATTTGATATGACCGTCTCGTAAGATACTCTCTCAAGACGTCAAATGGGCTAAAATAGAATTGTTTTGCAAGAATTGGCTTCCGCAATGAAATACTTTTAATTGAAAGTCATTCTTTGAAATTTATTAGAGACAGGTTTAATGGCACTTCTAGACATAAAATATGATAGGCACAAAGGTAATCAGTAATGTCACTTTAAATAAAATCAAAAGTAGAAGAATTTCGCTAAAATCTAATCGACAACAAAGCCTAATGACACAAAGATGTAATGTTGAAATTTATTTGATGATGAGGTACCTGAAAACTTTGACAAAAATACACACTGAAATTCAATCGACAACGAAGTATTTGAAATCTACAACCATAACTATAGTTCAGGAATTAAAAGATAATTGAAAGATAAAAACTTTTGTGTGTTACGCACGAGGGGTCCCTATTAGACAAACACAAGTATTCATAGTGACCACAATACAACTGCTTATGACCAACTGTTCCACAATTTTAGCCATGCTTCCACATTTCTAAGAATCTTGAACCCACATTCTCATGTTGCCATGATTTCACCTCCAAGTAGTTGTTTCCTTAAAATCGCACCTTGATCCCTTGCATTTGTTTGTTGCCGAGTTAACTTTATTTTTCATCCACGATCCACTGGACTTCATTGCCCTATCCACCTATGATTTCAAATTTGAGTATTATAACTAAATTTCAGCACCCTCCAGGTATTCAATTTTCACTTGGTGTCTTAATTGGTATCCCATCTCTTTATCGACTAACTCTGCTATGATAATTACAACCACACACAATTGAGTATCGATAGCTCATCCATGGTTGTTGATGTATGTTAATATCGACAACGGTTCTTACGATCATCAACAATAGTTCACATTTCCAGTGTTAATAACCACTGTCTCCAAGTCATGCACCAACTCACGTTGACGAGTTGATTATTTTTTGGTGCAAACAGGAATCAAAAGTGGGTTTTATACGGATCAAGCCCAGAAAATGTAGGTTGTCTCTCTTACTGCGCACCCTGTTCTTTATTTTGTTGCATTCGACCCTTTCGAACTCTGTCCAGTTGTTCCTAGTTGTCCCCGATATGACGGAGGCTTTCTCTTTTCATAAAGCAAAACTGCTTGAAGGGAGTTGAGAGTCCTTTGTGGACCCCAAGGAGCACCCTAAAAGTCTAAGACATCAATCTGCTCAACGACTGTCAAATGTCCGCTTGTCTAGTCCTCATGGATTTTGCCTTCGAAACCGTGTCTTCGGGTTCGACGTAATTCAAGTTCAGAACAACAGGGATTCACGAATTTACATCATTTCAGGCAGATTCGCGCCGTGAATCACGAAGATTCGGTTGTGTACAGCTAATAGAGAGGGGCTTTTAGCGGCATATGAAGACTCGCCCACTACAAATGCTTTTTTGTTGCCGCAATATTTTAGAGATCGCACGCTTCCCATGCATACATACATCAAACGAGACATCATTCAAGGAGGGGCCGTGTACAACATACGTCGTTTGGGGAGCGGTCACATCACGTTCGGCAACATACGACGTCTTTGTTGAACAAGGAAGAGTTTCAAGACATCGATATTAAGCAGTTAATCCAAAAAAATCATTGCTTCGATTCACACCTTCCGGCACCATTACTACTTACCTAATCCGGTGACCCACCTTCCCAGAACACACATCAAGGGAGGCCAACTGCACCCACGACTAGCCGGTGAATGTGAATGTGAATGCGACCGATAAATAGAATATCATATCCTTGCCTCTCTCGTACTCCGTCGCCCATCCACCCTGTTGTAACTAGTTTTCTGTCCCATTACAAACACGTTACAAACAACAGCCATCCAATGACAAATGCTCATAATTTAAAAGAGAATCCAATGAACTTAGAGGTGAACCTGAGAGAGAGACTTTATGGTCGAGATAAAGCGAGAGATCAACATGAAAAGTATAAATAAAGGACGTAAATCATCATGATAAGAGGATGTACAATGCCATGAAAAATGCAACAAAATCATGAATAAACAGGACGTTGACATACTTGATGTATAATCAGCATAATCGGGCAAATCATGGATGGGAGATTCGAAAGCAACCTCAGAAAAAGTTGTCGTCCCCGAAGATTAATTGATAGTAACTAGTTAGCTACCACATGACATGAGCAGTAACCAACATGAACCCAAAGCACATGGCAAATCATAGATGGGAGATTTGAAACCGGCCTCAGATAAAGTTGCGATCCACTAAAGATTTAATGATAGTACCAAGTAAGCTACCACGTGATATGAGCAGTTAACAACATGAACCCAAGCATATGGTTTTCACTTATATGTCACTCAACAAAACATACCAACAAAAGCCACGCTAATCATTCACTTGTGTCAAAAAAGTGCTAAACTTATTACATTATTGGCAATATAGTCCGAAACTTTTTAATTATGTCAATATAGTCGTAAACCTTTTGATTTAGTGTCAGTTCAGTCCTTCCAGTTAATTTGGACCTAATATTGTTGACATGAATGTCAGCCAACTAACATGGTATCTGCCAAAGACCGACGTGCATAATTTTTAATAATGTTTTAATAATTTTTCAATTTTTTTTTCTTTTTTTTTTTTTCCTTTTTTCTCTCCTTTCTTCTTCTTATTATTGGTGACCGACCACCAACCATGGTCTAGGTAACTGGCTTTGCATGGCCATGGCAAGGCCAAGTCTTGGCAGTCGAGGCCAGGATTAGTGGTTGGTGACCGGTCACCCAAAAAAGGAAGAAGAAATGAGAGAAAAAAATCATTAAAAAGAGAAAATTATTAAAAAATTATTAAAAATTATCAACATCAACATATACAGTGTCATATTATATGTCAGTAATATTTGGCCAAAATTAATCAAAATGATTAAATTGATACAAAATCAAAAGATATATGACTAAATAGGCACCAATGCAATATGCTTATATCTATTTTAATGTTTTTCCCTATAAAATGATCTCTCCTAAAAAATGCTTCAATTGTGAAATATTTAGTGTCTGCAGCTACATATCCAAAAGAGGGGAAAAGGGCAAGCAAAGTCTTAGTGAGGGTAACTCGCCGATGTGCAATTGCTTCAGGTAAAAAAATCTTCCGCCGAGTCATGATGATGTCCTTTCTTTCTTTTTTCTTTTTTTCTGTTTTTATGGATGTCCTTTCAATTACTCAAGCATCAGCTGTAATTAAAGTCGCCTCTCGCCCCTTGTGGATAGTCCATCGACTATAGGAAGTATGGTCAATAAACATCATTCTACGCAAAGAAAAAGAGAGTTGATGGACACCGCGGAGGTCATTGTCCGCTGGAGACAGCACCTCGTACTTATACATTGTTTATATTTCAGAGCGTGACAACATGGTCCACATAGCAATCAAGAGCTCTTGCTTTCATGGCACATTGCATTTGTTGCCTTTCGATGCGGAAATCACGACCAGAAAAGACATTGGATTGCTTACACGGTGTCACTGTCATACGTGCAATCTTAACTTGGCCATTGTGCCTGGTACAAAAAAGATCACGCACCTTTTTCCATCAAAAAAAAAAAAGTGAATCAACTTGGTATGACATAAAAAAAGTCAACATCAGAAAATTATGTTGATGAGATGAAATCAAAAGGACAAGCTAATACAAAACAAAAGCCAAACAAAAATAATATCACCATTGAAAAAAAGAAAAAGGATAAATCTCTTCAACTTCTATCGGAATAAGAGATTGTTCATAAAAGTATGAAGCTAAAAGCAATATCACTCTATGAGGTTAGATATCGATCAGACAAATAGAATCTGATTTGTTATTCACATGAGAGAGTAGAAAAAATGGCAATTTGGTATCG
The DNA here is from genome assembly GCF_016545825.1 of Eucalyptus grandis. Lineage (NCBI taxonomy): Eukaryota > Viridiplantae > Streptophyta > Magnoliopsida > Myrtales > Myrtaceae > Eucalyptus > Eucalyptus grandis. The sequence goes on along the minus strand of NC_052621.1, from coordinate 4,897,947 downwards.
ATATCTTGCTTGAAGGGGAATTTGCCTCCTTTGGAACCTATTAATAGGCCATCCATGAGAATTTAATTGTTAAAAATTCCAACCCATAATTTTAAGTTGAGAGATGGAGGGAAGTCACATGCCTTTAAAGAGCATAAATCATATTGTTAAATAATGTGAGATTTCAACACTAGTATCAACTTGGTATCACGTGTAACACAAAACCTCCAATTAAGTTCTATCCGTGAGGCTAGATAATTTGACTGGTCAGTTTGGTCGCAATTCTTATATAGATGGAACCTATTCTGGGATTTTGGAGTGGAATTCATTGCATTTCCACCCTTTCCTATCCCTCAAAACACAATCTTGGCCAAAGAAAACAAGACAACCTAAATCTCCTGATAAATGAAAATAAACATCAACTCTTAATCAATGTGATAACTGCCTGGTTTCAACTATCTAACAAATAGGAGAAATTGCTCCACATAAACTACACCAAACTACAAGTCTCCAATCTCCATATCTCACAACTAGGGGTAAGCATGATCTGGGTTGGGCCAATCCACCCCTAACCCTAGAACCAACTAGCACAGTGTTGGTTCTTAATTTTTAGAACCAAGAATCGACCCTGTTGAGTCTGGGATTGAGGACTAGACCGATCCAATAAATTCGGTTCAGTTCTAGGGTCAACTTGAGACAAATCGATAATTTTTTTGTTTCATTTTTTGTACTCACCAAAAAGGCAAACCTACCATTTTAATTATATATCCATCAACGATGTGGCGTTGCGCAACCAAATTATAAATACTAGTACATATTCAACAAGTTTAATATAAGGCGCCAAAAGAAATTTCACTCCCGCTAAAAGAAAAAAATCATAAAAACGATTAAAACTGCTCATAGAGATATGGGACAAGATAGGAAGTTGAGCGGCAAGTGGGAAAGTTAAGCGGGGCGAGTGCCAAGTAGCGAGCGGGGAAGTTTTTTCTTTCAATTTTGGCAAATTGAAGACTAAGAGAACAAAGAAGACAGAAGAGAACGAGTACTAGAGAAGGATGTCGTGAGGAGCCGTTTATTCATAAAAAAGGTAGAGGATTTCCTAAGCATGGATTGAAAAAGGGCATGTGACATGTTAGCGTGGACTAAAAAGATATTCAATTTGAAAGGCGAAGAAAGTATGAATTGCAACAAATTTTGAAAGAGACTTCTATCCCCTATTTGAGGCAAATGAAAATTCTTGCAGAAAAGAACTTTGTAACATGCTTGAGAATAAAACCATCAACTGAAGGTGATTTCTTTTGCAATTTTTTTTTTAACTTTATGGCAATTACTTTCGAATATAAGTGACCATGGTATCAAATCCTAGACTAATAATGGACCGCTCAATATATATAGGAAGGTAAGAGAATCACAAAGTACACGAAACAAAAAAAAAAAAAAAAAAAAAAAAACAAAATTACTTCACGCGAGAAAATTGATGACAATCACATAGACATGTGCAAGATATGTGCGGCTTGATTTCTAACTAAGAAGGTTTGTTGAAATTAAAAGGGTGTATGCCTATCACAGTCTCGCGTTTGCAGCATACCATCTTAACCTCGGCTCTATCTAAAGAAATTCGGGGAAAAAAAATGTAACCTCTACATCGCAGTCTCGCGTTCAAGGTCTTATTTTTCTTAACACCATCATAAATATCCTATGGCGGCCTAGGTCCGGCGGCCAAGTAGTGTGTGCCATGTGTAGTGCTAAAACAGTAAAGCATGCACAACAGTTTATAATCACAAAACGTTCTGAAAAGAAACCTCTAATCTATTGACTTGCATTAAAAAAAAAAACAAGTTAGTAAAGTGTTTAAACAAAATAAAATGGCCTAAGTCCTCAGGTGTCACCAGCGAAGTCGCCAAGCTGTCGCGGCTTCTTTTTTTCCCTGGCATCCGATCGGGGCTGGTGCCTTCGGAGGCTAATGGTTCAACTAAGTCTATTAGGCTTAGCCTGGGTTCTCCCAAGCTCACCAATTTATAATTTGATGGTTTGATATTTTAATCTGTAGGCTAATTAAAAAGGAGTCGCCACTAATGAATTTGGGGTGAGTCAATTAAAAACTCAAGCGAAATTTCAAGAAAAATACTCACTCCTGCGCAACCAGGGAAATGAGGATCGGGAACTTGATTACACTATTTAATCACTAATGCCATTTCCATACCTAATCTTGTTTAAATCCTAAGGCTTTTTGAATATTTGAGGTGTTTTCCATGCATTTATGGAGGAAAAACATTTTTGGGGCCTTTTTCTATTTTTTTTTTTTTTAATATAAAAGGGATTTTTGGACTTTTTGTATATTTCGCTTTTTTGGGAAAATATGAACAATTTTTGATTTTTTGATTTTTCTAGAAAATAAATTATTTTTCTAAATTTTTAAAATTAAAATATTATAAAAGCGCTTCGGGTCGGACTTTCGGGTCTAGCACGACCTAGGTTGTATGCAACCGACTCAGATGGGCCTGGGAAGGCTCGAATGGGCCTGAGATACGGGCCGAACTCGCAGCCTCCCAAGCCGACGTTCCTTCAGCCTAGATGCGCAGCCAACAACTCGACCCAGCTCAACGAAACCCTAGAGCACCGGGTCACGCGCCCAACCTAGGCTCAACCCGATTTCGTGACCATCTCTCCCCTTGTCTAACTGCGATGCTAATCGGAGGGTCAGGGGGGTCGATCGAGTGGCGACCTGGCGTCCAACGGTGGCGACGTAACAGCCCAGCCGGCCGCTCAACTAGATCGGCAATGGGACCCGTGGTGTGGCAGTAGGAGACACAGGGAACTTTCCAGCCCGTTGAGACCGTGACTTGGTGATGGCTAGGGTTCGAGAGGGGGGATGCGACGGCAATAACACGACCAGAGGTGACGACAGCTACTGTTACCTGTCTACAATAATGGCGTGATGAGGTGGCGAACGGTGGTGGTGACAGGGCAGCGATGGGCAGGAGTTGTGACTAGTCGTCGAGGGGTGGTTGGGACGGCATGACCTTGGGTGAGATTTGGTGCAGTGGCGTCGGGCCACAGCTCAGCGAGATCTGGTGCGGCGGCAGCATCGGGGTGACAGCAAGGAGGCTTCGAGGTGACGGCATCAGGCAGCATCAACGGCGCCTTCACCCACCTCAGTTCTGGCCTTCTCTCTCTTGCAACTGCCTCCCTCACTCCGACCGACCTCGAATCTCGACCTGCTCATCCTCAAGCCTCCCATGAAGTCTCTCAGTGGGAGGTTCAAAGCTTGCAGCCCTCGATCCTTCGCGATTTGTGTGTGTTTCACCTTCCCCTCCTACAGTCTATTTATAGGCACGGAGGCTGGTTGACGGAGGTGCTTGGACCGCCGGTCCTTTATGCTCCGAGCGGCCTCCGCCAGCTGAACCAGCGTCCCCTCGAAGGCTCTAGGTATGCCGCCTACTGCATTGAAGAGGCGTCTTCTCCACCTATAACGCCATATGTCACCGTCCATCTCTCTGTTCAATATCATGCGCGTCAGAGCTCCCTGCGCGTGCTGCTCATCCATGGAGGAAGAAGACAAGATGAGAGAAGAGGGGGCCAGGCCGGGCCGTGGGGGACCTGGGGGAGAAAAAGGAGGGGCCGGGCTCGAAGGCCCAACCTGACGAACTGCTTTTGTTTTTCTTTGTTTTTATTTATTTTATTTGTTTTTTATTCGAAAAACAGGAAAAAAAATACAAAAATAAAGAAACTAAGGCCTAATTAAAAACTTAATCAAAATTTAGGTGTCAACAGTTGCCCCTCTTTAAAGATGAGCTCGCAGAGGTTGCATTAAAAAACAAACTGATATCTAAATTTTGTCTATACATATGCAATAGATTACATTTTAATTGGGACCAAGTGTCCTATGCAAAAAAATGAGCAATATAACATTACACATACTAAGACAAACAAGAAGATACATGTAGTTACTTACTGGGAGTGAACCCCGAGTTTGGCAAGTATCAAGACATCATCTTACCTGGTGACATGAGGGAATCGTTTTTCCATAACCTGAACTTTTTTTTCGGTCGTCTATTAGAGCAATAAGTGGTTTGTCTAGGACCCGAACCTTTCTTCGATCGCCTTGACGAGAAATCGCTTTTCCAAAATTCGAACCTTTCTCCGGTTGCCTATTAGAGCAATAAGTGGTTTGTCTAGAACTCGAACCTTTCTTCGGTCGCCTTGATGGAGAATCGCTTTTCTAGGACCTAAACCTTTCTTCGGTCACCCGTTAGAGCAATAAGTGGTTTATCTAGGACCTGAACCTTTCTTCAGTCGCCTTAATAGGGAATCGCTTTTCCAAAACCCGAACCTTTCTTCGGTCGCCTATTAGAGTAATAAGTAGTTTATCTAGGACCCGAACCTTTCTTAGGTCACCTTGACAGGAAATCACTTTTCCAGGACCCGAACCTTTCTTCGGTCGCTTGTTTAGAGCAATAAGTGGTTTGTCTAAGACATGAACTTTTCTTCGGTCGTCTTGATAGGGAATCGCTTTTCCAGGACCCGAACCTTTCTTCGGTCGCCTTAATGGGGAATCACTTTTCTAGGACCCGAACCATTATTCGGTCGCATGTTAGAGCAATAAGTGATTTGTCTAGGACCTAAACCTTTCTTCGGTTGCCTGTTAGAACAATAAGTGGTTTGTCTAGGACTGGAACCTTTCTTCGATCGCCTTGACGGGGAATCACTTTTCCAAGACTCGAACCTTTCTTAACGGGGAATCACTTTTCAGGACTCGAACCTTTTTCGGTTGCCTTGACAGGAATCACTTTTCCAAGACCCAAACCTTTCTTTGGTCGCATTGACGGGGAATTGCTTTTCCAGGACTCGAACCTTTCTTTGGTCGCCTGTTAGAGCAATAAGTGGTTTGTCTAGGACCTGAATATTTCTTCGGTCGCCTTGACGATGAATCGCTTTTCCAAGACCCGAACTTTCTTCGATCGCCTGTTAGAGCGAACCGGTGGTTTATCTAGGACCCGAACCTTTCTTCGGTCGCCTTAACGAGGAATTGCTTTTCTAGGACCCAAACCTTTCTTCGTCACTTGTTTAGAGCAATAAGTAATTTGTCTAGGACTCGAACCTTTCTTCGGTCGCCTTGATGGGGAATCGCTTTTCTAGGACCCAAACCTTTCTTCGGTTGCCTGTTAGAGCAATAAGTGATTTATCTAGGACCCAAACCTTTCTTCAGTCGCCTTGACGGGGAATCACTTTTCCAAAACCCGAACCTTTTTTGATAGGGAATTACTTTTTCAGGACCCGAACATTTCTTCAATCACCTGTTTAAAGCAATAAGTGGTTTGCCTAGGATCCAAACCTTTCTTCGGTTGCTTTGATGGGAAATCGCTTTTCCAGGACTCGAACCTTTATTCAGTCACCTGTTAGAGTAATAAGTGTTTTTTCTAGGACCCGAACCTTTCTTCAGTCGTCTTGATGGGGAATTGTTTTTCCAAGACCCGAACCTTTCTTCAATTGCCTTGATGGGGAATCGCTTTTCCAAGACCCGAACCTTTCTTCGGTCACCTTGATGGGGAATCGCTTTTCCAAGACCCGAACCTTTCTTTAGTCACCTATTAGAGCGAACAGGTGGTTCATCTAGGACCCGAACCTTTCTTTGGTCACCTATTTAAAGTAATAAGTTATTTACTCGACCTTTCTCAAGGGATGCGCCGACCTTTCTTAGGGCATCTATTTATGGGGTGCTTGACCTCTGTTAAGGATACCGGTTGGTACCCGACCTTTCTCGGGAGATGCGCCGACCTTTGTCAGGGCATCGATTTGTGAGGTGCCTGACCTTTGTTAAGGACATCGATTGGTATCCGACCTTTCTCAAGAAATACGCCAACCTTTCTCGAGGCATCGATTTGTGGGGTGCCTGACCTTTGTCAAGGACACCGGTTGGTACCCGACCTTTCTCGGGAGATGCGCCGACCTTTCTCAAGGCATCGATTTGTTAGTGCCTGATCTTCGTCAAGGACACTGGATGGTACCCAACCTTTCTTGGGAGATGCGTCGACCTTTCTCAAGGCATCAATTTGTTGGTGTCTGATCTTCCTCAAGGACACCAGATGGTACCCGACCTTTCTCGGGAGATGCGTTGACCTTTCTCAGGGCATCAATTTGGAAGATACCTGGACATTTACAAGCATTTGAAAGAGTACCTGGATATTTACAAGTGCTAACTTGGAGGATATTTGGGCCTTTGCAAGCGTTGAAGGGGTACTTGGATGATCACAAGTGCGAATTCTGAAGGGTGCCTGGACATTCGCAGGCGTTGAAGGGGTACCTGGATGATCACAAGTACTAGATGCTAGAAAATACCTGATTGCTTGCAAGTATCGAAAGGGGTACTTGGATAATCACAACTATTGAAAGAGTACCCGGATATTTCACAAGTACTAACCTGGAGGATACCTGGTTGTTTGCAGACATTGAAGGGGTACCTGGATAATCACAAGTACAAACTCTGGAATGTGTCTGGACGTTCGTAGGCATTGAAAGAGTACCTGGTAAATGGAATATAAAAGACGTACCTGAGATAATCGTGAAGGTCTCTCACCTCCTGGTATGTGGGATATCGAGGACGTGCCTCGCATATTCGTGAAGGTCTCTCACCTCCTGGCAACATAAACTCGAATGTGGCATGGCACTTACCTGGATGGCCATAGGTGCTTGGAAAGGCTAGAAAACCTGGAGGGTGGTAGGTATTTGAAAATAATGGGATACTTGAGTAGTCATGAGGTATCCATACTATGGGGACAACCTAAACAAGTCAAGTGTCAAGAAAATGGAGTGTCCGAACGGTGGCCAGTACTTAAAGACAATGTGATACTTGGATAGTCACAAGCATTTAAGCCCAGAGGACAACTCGAATGGGTCGAGTGTCAAGAAGAGTGAGTACCTAGACAATGGTAGGTACTCGGAGATAGGATTTTTTGAAATAATGGTAAAGACATGCTTACCTGATGACATCTCTTCTCTCTGAAAGTATGTCTACTATTTGCATAGTATGCACACATGATTATATATGCCGTAAATTCATGAATTTAAATGCAATTCATGCATGACAATCTTGTCAGTTTTGCATCCTCCGAATTTCATTGGGGAAGATTTTGAAAGACAATCTTCATTTAGAATGTAAACTTCTTGAGCATGCTAGATGAGGGACTTTCGGTCTGAAAGGACTTTCTGCTCACTCTCAAGGGACATGCTATATTATCTTGACCATTGATGCATGATTTATAAGGACCACACTATCTCACTGTCATCACGTTAGCAGGGGTCCAAGTATTCTCGCAAGCAATACGACTTTACCAATGTGAGAGGTCTTTGTGGGGACCGTAATGTTGGCTCGGTCGATGGCCTATCCAAGGGGACCATCAATGTCACGACTCTGTGAAAAAGATGCCGCATGATCATCTCTGGGTTTGCCAGTCAAGAGTTCGCTAAAAAGAGAGAGAATAATCTTACCCGTACCTCTTCGAGCAATGCTTATAGACATATGAAATCCTACATTAATTGAAGTGCCCTAGTCTGAATAAACTTTTACAATGGGACGCAATGTAGGTTTGACTCATGTATAAAAGGGTGAGAACTGGTGATTGTCTTGGCATTTGTCACTAGTCTTTCTTCTCATTGTCAGATGGAGGCTCCAGTAATCGAAGCACAACAGAAATTTCTCTTGGGAATACAAATGGTTGTACTTATTGTTTAGGGGCATTGACCCTACTTTTACTAGGCACACTACTTTTTCATGCCTCTAGTTTTTTCTCATATATTGGCATTGACCTTGCTTTTACTTGGTACACTGCTTTTTCATGCCCCTAGTTTTTTCATTCTTGTTGCTTGAGGAACTTATCTAAGCAAGTTTAAGCAAACGTTGTTGTTAGACTGTTGAGTCTTCATCTTTTGCCGACGCTGCTAATTATGCTGCTCGAATGGCAGTAACTTCTGTTTTGCCTCCATGTGAGGGTGAAATTACAGACTCAATTGGGTTGTACAATGAATACAAGTGCGTAGAGAAATAATTGCTCTTCATCATTCTATGGCACTTAAATTAACGCGAATGTTCATATGCAATAAAGACACCCGAAGATTGATGCAAGTGTGAACAATAAAATTTCTATCCCTCTTCTCACCTTATGATGCTACTTGGCCTCCAATCTGCCCCAGTGTGAGGGTGGTTCTTGACGAAAAGTGTATACGGCTCAAAGGGGGTGAGCAATGAAATGCCTCTCACTGTTTTTTAGTTATCATACCATTCACAAGAGAATTATTTACTCTGCAGCTATAGAATCTTCTGCACTCATCTCACAAGTGTATAGATAGGGGACTGTGTGTAGGATATGGCTTGCCTTTCATCATTCTAACACGCCTCATCCAGCATCCTCAATCAATCTTGTATTCTTCACTTAGTTGTCTATTCTAATAATCCCTAGTGAAATCGGTGATTTAGACAGACAAAATCATCATGGACAATTCATTTGGAAATGGCATGCAACATTTTAAATATGATGGAGCTTGTACTCTTAAAGCAAATGGTTTTTGCTCAAAAAATATCTTATTGGCAACTTTAGGGGTTAACATAATGGTGTTTCCAAATATATTAAATTTTGAAAATCAAAAGGATTATTCACAAATGGGTGTCGATGGGTTATCCTATTAAGTAAGGAAATGACACAAGAAGGATCAGCCGGGGTTGGGAATCTGATCATCGATCTGATGAGTGCTTCTACTTTTGCCCCTGTAGGAGAGAAGATAAAAATGGATCAATCAACAAGGCCAAAATTAAGTATGAATTGAGGCCAGACGAGTTTTTGTCATCTGCTATGGTGATATTCATAACGCCATTTTGCTTAGGAGAGTTTGTCATGCCTCCTATTGATTTGTTGTATATATACATACATACATACATACATACATACATACATACATACATACATACATACATACATACATACATACATATATATATATATATATGTAGTCAGGTGATCCCTGGTTTGCAGGTGATTGAGTGGACCTGGAGTACAAGGAGGACACGAAGTCCTACATCTCCTATTTCGTCAAGTCAATTATTCTCCTTATTTGGCATATGGATGACATGTCCTTTTACACGAAGTCAGGTGAATTCGATACGGGTCATTTGATTTACTAGCTTGGCCAATATTGATTTGCTGAACCCGACCATGAAGTTTGGCTCTTGAAATCCCGATGCTTCTTGTCGATAGGCAAAATATGTCAAAAGCAAGCTTAAAGAGAGGGAGTATTGGAAACGATATCAAGTTACCCTTCCCTAGAGTTTGTATTTGCTGACTCCTAGAGATATTTTAATGTTAATGACAACCTTTGGTCTTGGCACAATTCAACGTCTCTTTTGATTGGCCATCCTCATTTGCGGCTATGTATGCATGATCAATGTTTGTTGATTCATCTTCAACACCCTCCTTTTGTGGAATTTTTCTTATGCTTTTAATTGCATGAACATTAACAACATTGGGCAAAGTCATGTACCCCAAGTTTACATGGAATCCTATGCTTCTTGGCTCGTCAAAGTTGGAAGTCCCATGAACTCGTGATGTCCCACCTTGAGCTATCATATTATGCATGCTTCAAGTTTGATATTAGGCATGTGCCTATTTCGCCCCATCCTTCGTCTCCCTTTTTGAAGCGGGATGATCATTTCTATTTGCCCCCGCTTTCTTAGAATGGTGTCTTTGAATTTGGCGAGTTCATATGATGTGCCAGCTTCAAATGCCTCCTGTCACACTAAGTCAAAGGAGATGATATTCTGAGACACGAAGTGAGTGAGTCAAAAACTTTTGGTAATGAAATATTTTTGTTTTCAAAAGCATGTATTTGTAGGGAGGAAGCAAGAGGGAACCCAGCCCTTAGTATTCTCTTCGGATTGTATTTTCTTTTCATGGTTGGATAACATCACTGGATTGGTTTGGTGTGTCTCCTCATACCCTCAAAATGTCTTCAATTTTATTTAGTAATAGGTGGATTTACATTTTGGAATAGTGATTTCAAAAATTAGTTCCTCAAGTGGAACTGATGTTGAAAACAAAACAAGTCAAACTTAAGAAAAATGTACAGGTTTCCCATGTAGGGAAATATGCAAGGAAATTAAAAAGGGTTCTACTTAAGCGGGCCTGCACCTATTTCCCCTAACGGTCCTTCGTCGATAATGCCCATGAAAAGGTCTCCAAACATGGTGGTAATGTCATCTAGCCCTTCTTTCTTTATTGTTAAGGGTGGTACTTCATTGCTTGAATAATACCCGACCTCTACCGACCATTGATAAATGTCAACGGTATGTGCTTTGACATTTCTGATCCAACTGACTTCAGAACTGAATATCGGGTTTACTTTGTCGGTGTGATCAAGGAGCGGATTGCTCTGGAATGAGAAAGCTTTAGTGTCTAACAAGTTCTGTATTCGACTCTTAATGGCGAAGCACTCATTAGTTGAGTGCCCCACTTCTCCCATGTGATAATCGCATTTTTTGGACGGGTTATAGTTGAAGAAGTTTTTGGCGTTTGGTCACTTTAACTCAGTCGAGAGGAGGTTATTATTCCGGAGGATTGCCAAAACTTGTGATGGTGATTCGGGAAGTGGAGTAAATTGTCTCATGTTGCTGTAACACTGGGACGACTAACGTCTGGTGGTCTGTTGTTGTCCTACACTTGTCTTTGGAGGATGATTATAGGTCCCATTGACATTTACTAGGGGTTCTTTGTCTTTCTTCATGCTGAGCATTCCCGTGGGTGCAAGTTCAGTGAGCCAACCATCCTTCAACCCTATCTTGATTTGCTCCTCTACTAGAATGAGTTGATTAAACGATTCGGTGATCATGGTTACCATTCGATTGCGATACTTGTAAGGGAGGGTTTTGATAAATATATTTCTCAGCTCAAAATTGGTTGGTTCGGGACTAATTTGGGCAGCTAGATTTCTCCATCTAATGGCATACTCTTTGAATGATTCATACTTTTTCTTCTCGATACGCTCAAGATCCTCGCTAGAAGAGGTAATTTCCATTATGAATTCATACTGCTTGAGGAATGCCTCATTCACTTTGCTCCATGTTTCGAGGAGGTTTATGTTCTTCGTGATGTACCATCTCGGGGCAGGGCCCACTAGACTTGATTGGAACAACTTAATCATCAAGGGTGCATTATTGGCGTGTTGGGCCATCCGAACTAAGTACATTTGCAAATGAGTCATTGGGCAAGTCGTGCCGTCATACTTTTCAAATTCAGGCATTTTGAATTTTTCTAGCATTGTGACTTTGGAATAAATAGAGAGGTCCATTAGAGTAGGATCTTAAAGGTCTTGCAGTTGTTTCAATCTCTCCTCAAGCTTTTTGAGATGTTTGTCATGCTCAATTTTAGACAAACTATCTAGCTTAGCTTTCTCAATCGCGGTTTGGTGCGGATCATCCTCTAATTCGGGAATGTTATCATCAGTATCTCCACCTTGATCACCCCTGATGGAGGATTGTGGTAACAATACCTCGATTAAGGCTGAGGTGGGAGTAAGTTTGCTCTGGATGGAGTCTATCTGCCTTGAGAGTTGTTGAAGCACATTAAAAACTTGCTTCATTTCACTTTCCATGACCGCAACACTACTTGGTACATTCTCTTCAGCCATTCTTGCTCTCGCTTTTAAGCGAGTCTGGATCGGCGAACGTTGATGTTCCATGATTACTTGGCCATGAATAAACAAGCATGTTTGTAGACAATGCGTAGATAGGGAGTCAGTCCATGATGACGACCTAGTCCTACTCTTTTTGTTTATTCATGAAAAGGTAGAGGATTTCCTAAGCATGGATTGAAAAAGGGCATGTGACATGTTAGCGTGGACTAAAAAGATATTCAATTTGAAAGGCGAAGAAAGCATGAATTGCAACATATTTTGAAAAAGACTTCTATCCCTTATATATACAAGAACGTAAGAGAATCGAAAAGTACGCGAAAAAAAAAAAAAATTCTTCACGCGAGAAAATTGATGACAATCACATAGACATGCGCATGATATGTGTGGCTCCTTTTTCTAACTAATAAGGTTTGTTGAAATTAAAAGGGTGTCTACCTATCACAATCTCGCGTTGGCAGCATACCCTCTTAACCTCGGCTCTATTTAAAGAAATTCAGAGAAAAGAAAGGCAACATCTACATCACAGTCTCGCATTCAAGGTCATATATTTCTTAACACCATCCTAAATATCCTATAGTGGCCCAAGTCCGGCGGTCAGGTTGTTTGTGCCATGTGTAGTGCTAAAACAGTAAAGCATGCACAGCAGTTTTTTTTTTTTTTGGTACCCAAGGAACTTCCATGCGCCGCTTCGCAGCGAAGTAAACCCTGGAGGAGTGGTAGAGTCACCACCACCCTTGCTGCCCTGGGCAAGTTGCTTGACAACATTGCGAATCGAACACCAGACCTCTCGTGAAAGGAACCAATGCTCGACCAACGACGCCACCGCCACGGGAGGTCATGCACAACAGTTTATAATCACAAAATATTCTGAAAAATAAACCTCTAAGCTACTAACCTGCATAAAAACAAAAAACAAAAAACAAAAACAAAACAAAAACAAAAACAAGTTAGTAAAGTGTTTAAACAAGATAAAACAACCTAAGTCATCAAGTGTCCCCAGCGGAGTCGCCAAGCTGTTGCGACCTCTTTTTTTCTCAGCGCCAGATTGGGGCGGGCACCTTTAGAGGCTAATGGTTCGACTAGGTCTATTAGGCTTAGCCTAGGCTCTCCCAAGTCCACCAATTTATGACTTGACGGTTCGATATTTTAATATGTAGGTTAATTAAAAAGGAGTTGCCACTAATCAATTTGGAGTGGGTCAATTAGAAACCCAAGCGAAGTATCAGGAAAAATACTCACTCCTGCGCAACCAGAAAAATTAGGATCAGGGACTTGATTATACTAGTTAATCACTAATGCCCTTTTGGTACCTAATCTTTGTTTAAATCCTAAGGTTTTTTGGATATTCGAGGGGTTTTTCATGTATTTGTAGAGGAAAAACATTTTTTGGGGCCTTTTTCTATTTTTTTAACATAAAAGGGATTTTTGGATTTTTTTTTCTTTAGTATTTTTCAAAATATAAGTCTTTTTGGCTTTTTTTGGGAAAATGTGGACTATTTTTTATTTTTTATTTTTCTGGAAAATAAATTATTTTTCGATTTTTTTTAATTAAAATATTATTATAATATTATAACAATGCTCCAAGTCGAACTTCCGGGTCTAGCCCGACCCGGGTTACACAACCGGCCCTGATAGGCCTAGGAAGGCTCGAATGGGCCCGAAATGCGGGCTGAACTCGCAGCCTCCTAGGCCCATGTTTGCTTAGCCTAGACGCTCGGCCCGACGACGCAACCCGACTCGACGAAACCCTAGAGCACCGGGTCATGTGCCCGACCCGGGCTCAACCCGATTTCACGACCCTCTCTCCCCCTGTCTAACTGCGGCGATCAAAGGGTTAGGGGGGTTAATCAAGCGGCAACCCAGCGTCCAACAGCGGTGACGTAGCAGCTGGCAGCCAGCAGCTGGCAGCCAACCGCTCAATTGGATCAGCGACGGGACCCGTGGCACGGCAACAGGAGATGCGGGGAAGGCTCCAGCCCGCTGAGACCGAGACTTGGTGGTGGCTAGGGTTCAAGAGGGGGGATGTGACAACAACAACAATGCGACCGGCAGTGGCGATGGCTACTATTACTTGTTTGCAGCAACAGTGTGACGAGGCGGCGAACAGTGATGGTGACAAGGCAGCAATAAGCAGGAGTCATGACTGGTCATCGAGGGGTGGTTAGGACGACACAACCCACGGCGAGAACTAGTGCGGCGGCGTCAGGGCACGGCTCTGCGAGATCTGGTGTGGCAACGACATCGGGGCACAGCTCAGGGCGGCAGTAAGGAGCCTCTGAGGCGACGGCGTCGAGCAGCGTCTACAACGCCTTCTCCCTCCTCGGTTCTGGCCTTCTCTCTCTTGCAACTGCCTCCCTCACTCTGGCCGACCTCCAATCTCAGCCTACTCGTCCTCGGGCCTCCCCTGAAGTCTCTCAGTCGGAGGTTTGAAACTTGCAGCCCTCGATCCTTCGCGGTTTGTGTGTGTTTCACCTTCCCCTTCGACGCTCTATTTATAGGCACAGAGGCCAGTCGACGGAGGTGCTCGGACTGCCAGTCCTTTGCGCTCCGAGCGACCTCTGCCGGCTGAACCGGCATCCCTTCGAAGGCTCTAGCTAGGCCACCTACTACATTGAAGAGGCGTCTTCTCCACCTGTCACACCATACGTTGCCGTCCACTAAGAAGCACCAACACTCTCTGGAAGCTTTCGTGTCATGTCCAACACTTCAACATGTGTCCGACACTCTCCGACACATGAGTCCGAAATTCCGACACGCAATTCCAACATGCACAGGGTCAATTTTAATAATTTTCAATATTTTAGGGGTCAAAATATAAATATATGAAAAAATAATGAAAATAACAAAAATAAAGGGGAAAGAAGAAAATTCTCACTCTCAAGTTTCTCACTTATAAGTTTTGACCTTCCCGTGAGTGACGATGGAATGGCCATCTTCTCGCCGACGTTGCTCCGACTTGAAGTTGTGATTTTTTTCTTTTTTTGCTTCTTTCCGCCTCTTATAGGCGTCACCTGCGAGTTATCTCTTTTGGTCTATGTCATTGGCTTGTGAGTTATCTCTCACATTTTCCATGGCGAATTTAGTTATTTCCTTTTCTTTTGGTTGTTCGAGAGTTTTTATCCTGGATTTTCATTTTTCTTGAACCTTATGTTGCAGAGGAGCTCCAAGCCGTCTATATCATGAACTCCGAACTCCATTTGGAACTATAAGAAATCTCATCAATCTCTCGACGAATGTGCGAAAACAAGACATGTTCCTTCAAATTTACTCTTTTGTGTTTGCAATTTTTGAATTTCTATTTATTCTCTATCAAATTAAAACAATGAATTATATTTAAAAATGTTGGATTAATATTTTTAGTATAAAGTAATTCTATGCTCTTTTTATTATTATTTATTTTTGTATTTATATAGAAAAATATATATTTAATATATAATGTGTCGGAACATGTCGAAATTCTCTATTTTTTTAGAAATGACGTGTTGGCGTGGCGTGTCGTGTCGTGTCGTGTCGTGTCGTGTCGTGTCGCGTGTCGCTTGTCCGTGTCAATGCTACATAGCCCACCATCTCTTCGTCTAGCATTGCGCGTGTCAGAGCTCCCTACACATGTTGCTCATCCATGGAGGAAGAAGACAAAAGGTGAGGAAGAAGACAAGAGGAGAGAAGAGAGGGCCAAGCCGGGTCACGCGTGCTAGGCCGTGGGGCCCCGCGCGAGAAAAGGAGGGGCTGGGCTCGAAGGCCCAGCCCGACGGGCGACTTTTGTTTTCTTTGTTTTTATTTATTTTTTGTTGTTTTTGTTATTTGTTTTTTAATTTGAAAAAAGGAAAAAAAATACATAAATAAAGAAACTAAGACCTAATTAAAAACCTAATCAAAATTTAGATGTCAACAGTAATGAGCGAATGCAACGATTAATCTAATTATCCATCTTATATGCATTCCTATTGACTTCTACATTTAAATCTCAAAACTCAACTTTATCATGTGTGAATTTTTCATATTCGTTATGTGATGTGACCGTCTTGAAAGATACTCTCTTATGACAATGAGGTATGGGTCAAAATGGATACAATGATTAAGGCTTCTACGGACCAGGCCGAAATGATTTGGGTTGTCTCTACACTAATGTACCATTTTCCTTATTTTATTTTATTTTTTTGTATTTGAATTTGTTTGAACTTTGCCTAGGTAGTTGAGAACTACCTTCGATCCGGACACGACGGAGATTTCTCGGCTTTCCGCTTACTCACTGCGTTCGCCCTTCATGTTCTTCATGTCCTTTCACGGATGACAAAAGTGAAACGCCTTTTTCTAGAGCGACACTGCTTGAAGGGAATTGAAAGTCCTTCATTGACCCCACAAGAAACCCTAAAAAGTCTCGGACATCAATCACTTCAATGGACAAGCCATGTTGGCTGACTTCATGGGTTTTGCCTTCAAAGCCTTGACTAATGGTTCAACGTAAATCATGTTCAGAACAACAGGAGTTCGCAGGGAAGCTTCAGTTGAGAACAGCTAGCAAGGAGGGCTTTAACCGCATATAAAGACTGACCAACTACAAATGCTTCCGTATCACAGCACTGTCTTAGAGATCCCACACTTGAGATGGATATATGAAACAAAAGAGAGACATTCAAGGAGGAGGGACAATCTTAAACATGCATCCGGTGAATGCTCGCATCATATTCTACAACATACGACGTCATTGTCGAATTAGGAGAGTTTCAGGACGTCGATATCGATTAATCCATAAAGAGCACTGTAATGTGTTGTAAAAAACAACTTGGATTCACACGGCCAGAACCATTACTACTCATCCCATTTAAAAGTATGGTTTTGGAGTGTCCATGTGCAAAGTGAACATCCCGAGGGGAACAACCCACCTTCCTAGAACATGCAAGAGACTCCAGCCGCAACTATGACTAATCGATCAATGCGTACAAGACAGATAAATGGCCTCACCCCGCTCGCAATCTACTGCCCTTCCTATTATGATGCGCATGTTAATGAGTTGTGTTAGAAGGATCCCACATTAAAGAATTGATGTAGTATAGAGCAATTAATATATTTTAATTGGTCCATAACTTATTGATTTAAGCTTTTGAGTGAAAGTGGATTTAACTAGATATATTGATGAACTCGGACTTCGGCTCTCTCTTGACAATCTCCCTAGGCAAAGGTATTGGACTTCTGCTAGGTGCTCCCACCAAATAGTATCAGACTCATGGTTGTGATTTCCAAGTAGGTACACGTTGTTATGCAGCAATGCGGGCCCGTAAGGATTTAACTTGAGATAAGTTGATATAGAAGGATGCTTGAATTAAGAGAAAGCAAACCTAACACTAAACTCACACGTGAGGGGGAGATTGTAAGGATGCACATGTAAGTAACTTGTGTTATAGGGATCCCACATCAAAGAATTGTTATTATATAGAACAATTAATATAACTTAGTTGGCTTATAACTCATCGACTTAAATTTTTGGGTGAAAGTGGGTTCAACTTGATACATTGACGGGTTCAGACTTGGACTCTCTCTTGGCTTCTCCCCAAGTGAAGGTATCAGGGCTTCAAGCTTTTGCTACGCACTTCCAACACTTCCACCCTGTCTTAACTAGTTACTTTGAATTTCATTCCCATTATGAACATGGTACTAAGTGGATTGCCTAATAACAGACAACAGTCATCCAATCGCAGAACTATCCATAATTGACAACAAAACTCAATCAGTTTAGAGATGAACGTGAGTTTTGCATGTTGAGAGAGAGAGAGAGAGAGAGAGAGAGAGAGTCTTTATGGTTAAGATAAAGAGATAAATCAACATGAAAATGTACGGGTAAAGGATATCAGTGATCGTGATAAGGATGTACAATCCACAAAAAACTGCAATGGAATTATGAACATCGTGCAGCTACGTTTATGGTCCCGGAAGAGGTGCATCGACAGGGCATTGACAAATTTGACGTGTAATCTTCATTTTGGGAGCAGATCATAGATAAAAGATTTGAAAGCAAACTCCACAAAAGTTGCTGGCCACAAATGGAATAACAGTAATTAGTAAGCTACCACATGATATGAGCAGTTAACAACATGAACCCAAGCACATGGCCACAACGTGTATGTAACTTGACAAATTTATCCACAAAAGCAACTTCAATCATTTATAGCTGTGTTACCAAATGATCTTTCCTCAGTAATGCTTCAGTAATGACATATTTACGCGCCATAGTATCAGCAGTTACATATCCGAAGGGAGGGAAAAAGGCAAAGCAAAAGTGTCAGTTGGGGCGAGGACATCGCCGATGAGCTATTGCTTTAGGTAAGCAATCTTCCACCTAGTCATGATGACTTTCATTTGTATTACTCAAGCATCACTTGAAATTGAAGTCGCGTCAGCGTGGTCAACAGACATCATCCTACACGGAGAAAAAGAGAGTCCATGAACACCGCAGAGGTAATTGTCCACTAGAGAAAGTGCATCATACATTGAATTTGTTGATATTTAAGCCGCTATAACATGGTCAACCAACCAATCAAGTATTCTTGCTTTCATGACACATTGCATTTGTTGCCGTTCTACGTCCGAAATCAGGAGGAGCAGAGACGTTTGATTGGTGACATGGTATCTTTGTTACATGTATTCTTACTTGTCCGTTGTGCCTTGAACAACAATAATTCTGCACTTCATTCCACGACAAGCAAGAAAAGTGAAATCAACTGGATGCCAGTATCACAAATAAAAAAACTATGTTGAACGGATGCAATCAAAAGCACAATCTACCACAGAACGAAAGCCAATCAAAAACACACCATCACCAAAAACAGGACAAATCTCTTCAACATCTTATCGCAACAAGAAATTGCGTAGAAAAGTAGCAGAGCTAAGAGCAATCCCGCTCTATGAGGTTAGATGTCGATTAGACAAACCTGAATCTTGATTGTTATTCACTTGAGAGAATCTAGGAAGGGTTTGCCTCCTCCAAAACCTATTGATAGGCTGTCCACGAGAATCTAGTAATAATCAACTCAGTATCACGTTCAACATGAAATCTTCAATTAAATTCTGTCCGTCGGGCCAGAGAATCCAACCGCACAACTTAGTCTCGATTCTCTATAGAAAGAAACTATTACCAGGATGTCGGAGAGGAATCGATGGCGTTTCTGCTCTTTCATGTTCCTCAAACACAAATCTTGGCCAAAAACATTAAAATCTTATCTATCTCCCGATACATGAAAATTAACAGCAACTCTTAATTGGTGTGACAACTGCATGGGTTCAACCATCTGCCAAATGGGAGAAAGTGCTCCACATTAACTACACCAGAACTACCGATCTCCAATCTCCATAGCTTGCCGCAGTAGTTCAGTCACCTAAATCAAAAAGCATCATAGGTAATAAATGCAAATAGGCAATGTGGAAGTATTTTGGCCAGGGAAATCACCTCATAACAACCAATGCTACGTCCGCAAAATGGATGAGAGAGGGAAACCAGAGAGAAAAAGATTGACTCATGTTTTTGGTGCCCCCCCGTACAAGCAATTTTGGCTTTGTTAACATGGTGAAGGAAACACTAACCAAAACAAAACAGAAAATGGTGAAGCAAACACATAGGCTGCGTTTAGTCGACTGGATTTCTAGTCAAGATAAAACTAAATTTGATAAGAAATTTCAAGAATTTTAATACATCACATCTACTTTTTGATGAATTATAGCAATAAAGCTAGATATTTTTACATCTTATAATATTCATTGTTTGCTCCGGATAACATATCGGTGTAAATAAACTTAGAAATTACACAAACGAAAATTGGAAGAATCTTTTACAATACTTTTGCCTACTTCATTTTTATTGTTTTTCCCTCTCTTTTTTTCTAATTCTTTTTTCCCCTTCCGTCGATTCTAATAAAATTTTATTAAATAGTAAAATATACTAATATATCCAAAATATGTAATAAATATAAATACTAAATATATATTTACCTATATGGAATTCATATCATAAGATAGAAATAAATTTGAATATATAAATAAAATAGGATTAAATAAAAACAAAATTGTTGATTTTTTTTGTTATTTTGAAATTTTTATATTAGAATACAAATATTATATATACTCAAACATTAATTTAATTTTATTAATTTAACAATTTTATTATTTGAGAAAATTAACCTTTATGTTATGGATATTAGGAATTGATGCAGCCCAAGGTCACCTACTCAAACAATAGGATTGGGAGAATGACTCACACGTATGAAAACTTAATTACAAAATCAAGCAGAAATTTCTATTCCACGCAAGCTCAGGAAAATGGGCATAACTTTGAATACATATCAAAATAACCTCATTCCAAAGCCAAAAGAATAGAGGCTCAAAGATCTACAACTTTTGTGTTTTTAGTTTTTCTCAGATAAGCATTGTAGACTTGTCGAATTTTGATGGAAATGGACAAAACAGGAATGGGCTAAATGAAAAAGAGGACAGAAACTTCAATGGTGGCTCTTCTAGGCCTCCAAGGAAATCAAAATAGCATCAATTCTTCAAGATTGATGGCTGCAACTCTTTAAGGATGCAGGCTTTAGAAGAAGCGACTCTTCAAAGACGGAGTGAAAACTCTTCTTGGTTTTCAAAGGGAGTTTGAACTCTTCAAGGTTCGAGATAATTGCATTAGGCAAGTTTTCATTCATCAAATTCAGTCTCGAATTTATAGAGGTTCGACGAGCTTTTATAGAAATACGAGAGAGTAAGAGACTAAAGTCAAGCCTAGAAACTATAAGTTACATATAAACTAAAAGCTATTAAATGTGCAATATTTCCAATAATTGTGGTTCTCCCAAAGAGTCTTAATGCAAGGTTCGATGCATGGTAAATGACAAAGTCTTTATGGCAAGTCAAAGATGAGGCCTTATTGAAGAGGGGCTTTTTAATGAGAGTGTTGTCGATCTTGAATGTGTGCCGATCTTCTTGGTTGAATGAGTTGGTCTTAAATATGGGCTGCATTAGAAATCCTATCTACTTTTATCCACCTCTTGCTTGACATAATTTTATTCAGGTTATATCTCTTTAATATTCAATTATCCGATTTTGGACAGGTACCAGACACAGGATAGGTTGATTATATCCGACTTTATCCTCTTATCTTTATATTGACTACTAAATGTAGCATAATTGTTAGTGCCGTTACTTACAAGGAAATAAGTGATGTACAAAAGTTTTCCATAAGGACGTGGGTGGATCCAATCAACAATCATTTTGTCTACAAACAAAAGATCTAGAATGAAATATAATATGTCACCTGCTATCGCTGTCTATTCTTCTAAATAACCTGCTTAGAATTCCGCTTTCAAACTTTAGCGTGCTACATGCAAATTTAACGTCCCAATGATATTGGATGTGAATAAGTTTCGGCAAGTTTCAATTCATGTGGGCCAATTCAATAAGAAAAAAAGAAACCATGGAAGAGAATTCAAAAGGGCAAAATTCAAGTTTCTGATGCATCCTTCCACCAATCCCTAGCTCGCTTTGCCTTTGGCGCCTTATGCTATCTCATTTGGAAAGTAAGAAATAGCATTATCTTCCGCAATGAAAGATTATACCTCCCGGCTTTAAAGGACCTCCTTCGTAAAGCTGTCAATAGAAGGATTCAACTTAGTTGGGGCATCCCCCCTACCATCTTTGATTGATTTTGCTTATTGGCGCCCTGTTGCGGCCTGGTTTCCCTTCTTGGTGCCTCTCCTCTTCTTCTCCTCTTTATTTCTTTCCCTTGTGCGGGCCACTGTGTTGTGAGCTCTTTGCCCTTGGCCGCTGTTTGGCCTTCTTTGCTGCTGTTTTTTCTGCATTGTATCTCTCTTGCAGCTCTCCCCCCCCTTCTTTCCTTCCTCTTGGCCCCAGCCCCTCCCACTCGTTTGGATTTGTTGTCCTTCTGAGTGTGAATTGGTGCCGGGTCCCCTCCCTTTGCTGTACTTCTGTATAGCTTTTTGTGCAAAAGTCTACATACCTATTACTTTTTACCAAAAAAAAAGTTTGGCCCCATGATATCAAGAAGGCAACAAGCTATACAAGAATTAACAAAGGCGAGATATAAAAGAATTGTTTAAGTGCTCGTAAATATCTTTCTCCTAGAACCCTCGACTCTGCAAATAAAGTTTCTCACGAGCTTGCTCGGTAGAACTTTCATCGAAGATTTGCTGGTTTTTTTATTAGCCTGTGATGCTCCGCTGTATAAGCCCTACTTGGCTGCTTGTGCTGACTGATATCGTATGACTATTAGACCATGAAGTGTTGAAAGTCAGATGTCTCTAGTGATCATCGAAACATGCCCAGTTATAGGCATGATGATCAGGTCTATTGGTCATACTAGGGAAGTGGGGAGGTGGAGGCTATTATGATCTGAAGACCTTGAACAAATAAAACAATAGTCGTGTCGTCACAAGACAAAAAGATCAGAAAGAAATGAATTCCCCCAGATAGCGAGGATGAGAGAGAAGAGGAGAGATTTTCCCTCGGTTCAAATTAAAGCAATTCAAATCAAACCTAAGAGGGAGTATAATGAAGACATGTTTTAATCAATCAAATGCTAACCATCATAGTAGTCGGTGTAGATATTTCCATGACAGCATGTTCAAGTCCAATATCAGTTTACCCAACAAGTGCTCCAAAGAGGTCTTCGCCGCTAGAAATTCAAGAAGTTCATACGCAGCAGCCGAGGCTGTCATCTCATGCAGTAATCGATGTCGGTTTTTAGTTAGTGGTGAATTTTCATTTGAGAAAAGCTTCCAAGTGATCTTTCATGGAAGCCTTCAGGTGTTGTGAGTTGTGTTGCTGTCAATATGAAGTCAAAGAGAGGACTGATGACCTCCTTGAAGGCACGCACTTATCTCTAGAATTATCACATGAACCAAAGAATGAGCTAATTGTTGAAAAAGCGTGTCATTTGATTGATATACTTTATGAGGAAGAGAAGGAAGCTTCGAATAAAATATTAGACTGGTTTGGATTGGAATTCTTATAACTTCTGGAATTACTTTAAAATCAGATTGAATGGTGAGATCGATGATGATCTCTTTCACAATTCGTCTATCGTTATTGATATCCTCATAACTTTATGAAAAGAGTGGCGGAGTAGCTATTTTCAACTAAATTCTTACTGTCCTGCATATACTAGCTTGTCATTCAATAAAATGCCATTTAGCTTCTCTACAGCTTTCTGAGTAGATTCCACGTTTCGGCACAAAGCCATTGCCTTTGATTGACCAGGAGAATCTGTAGCAACTTTGCAAGAGAGATATTCCCAAAAGTAGAAAATGCACCATGTCATGCTTTTAGGTCATTTCCCTTGTCCAAATTCTCGATGAACATATTTCCAGCCCCACTTTTGTGGATACTAGGATCGCGCCAAGAATACATAATCCTAATTGGCTCCTCATTAAGAGGAATAAAGTTCGACACCTCCAAAGCCCAAGCAGCATCAATCCGATCGCAATAATTAACATAACCATAGCCCAGCGGTCGCCGCATGGTCAGGTTCCTACAGACACAAAATCGAGGCATCTGGCCGACCTGATTGAACAGATTGTAAAGCTGGGAATCAGTGACATTTGATTCCAGATCGTCAACACAGAGCGACATCATCGCCTACTGGTTTGGCCCCGCATGCACTCCCGGCGCCGCATTCTTCTAAGGCTAAACCTGAACCTGCGTCATTTTGCCGGGCAAAAATCCCCCTTACTTTTTTTCCTTTTGAAACTTTAACAGAACCCTTTTTTGTCTTCAGTTTGCAGACATAGCTGTGGTCGAAATCTAACAATATATATTTTTATCTCCTGTCCAGTTAGAAGTAGACTATCAGTACAAGTACTAATACAGGTATGCCTTTTGTTCTTTAGATCTTCGTTGAGAAAATTTATTTTGCACAAAATGAATTCAGAACAATCAACATTTATGCAGCTAAATTAACTTAATTATGAAATGGTTCAAGATTCTAAACTACGCAAGTGTCAGTACCCCACACCAACATCTAAACAAAATAATGATAATAATAGTCTCCAAAGATCCAAGACAAAACCATAAGAGGATGTTTTTCTTACCAAAAGTAAATAACGCAGAAGCCAAAACTATTTTCATAAATAAATCAAAACCAATAATAACTCAGCAAATCATCCATCTTGACTTGAGAGAGAGATGAAGACGAAGACGAAGACAACGTGAAAATGGGGCGTTGCATTCGGACCAAACAAATGGTTTAGCAGTAAACATTTCACTCTGTGTGGATGTAAGAACATCACTTTTGCTGTTTGATTCGGATGCAACCCTTGCTCTGTATAGGTCGACTCAAACCTAGTTTAGCCCCAAATTGTCAAAATAAGGCAAGGAAAAAGATTTTTTATTTATTTTTTTTGTCAAAAGGCCAGGAAAACGATTAAATGACGTGCTCTGTACACTTTTAATTATATCATTTTCCAAGCCACGACGAACAATTTTATGATAAGTAATGCCAAGTGGGATTTTTAGGCAAGGAAAATATATTGAGAACACTCAAATCAATGCCTCTTTTTTCTTTTTTCTTTTTTTGAACACTCAAATTATTTGAGAACACTCAAATCAATGATAGTATTAGTATCATTTCTCAAACCTTAAATTTGGCTTTACTTATTAAGTGATGCAAGTCACACAAGCCAGACGATCCATCCACAAATTGATGCACATGAACATATGACATAAGGCATAAGGCATTCTCTCTTTTTTTTCTTTATTTTATCTGTGACATCCCGATTTTCCGATTCTATTTTCAATAAATTGAGACGGGCATTTCGTTGGCACGCATATAGTTCTTTTCCTTGAGTCGGCCACTCATGTGAAAGCTAGTCTATCGGGTGAAGCTGTTAAGAGTTTCTAATGCATCAGACTCGAGAATTTGGCCAGGAAGCGACCTTTCGACCGAGCTAATCTGCAAGGGTCATTACGGCACAAATAAAAATCGATTAGAGACCGGAGATAGGTCGACTCGACAAAGGCATGTGATCGAGTGTGGGTGATTCCACCGGATCGCATAATCCTTGTCGATCGACACTGGACCGACTTTTCTATCGATTGGGTACCCTGTGTTCGTATTTGAAACCTTGAGATTACCCCAACGACCGAAAGTCGCCAATGTTTCAAAGATGTACATTGTGGCTTGAGATGATCAACCACAGGTCAAATGCATGAAAATTTCTAAAGGCTACCCGGTAGGTTGGGCCGTACTAGTATCGTGCCAAAGTGAAATTAACAGTGGAATTGAGATGGAATTTAGAAATTGGAAGTCTGGGTGTGTCACAAATCGTTTTAGGATCATTAATTCATCTTCGGAAGATTTTTCATACAAGCCGAGTTTTTCGGCAAATTAATCAAGGTATGGCTAATTTGGCTCGAGAAATTAGTAAGCCCGCTTTTGGTCGTGCTTTTGGGACTTAATGGCTCTACGGACAAGTGAAGATGTGAATTGAAGTGTGGTGACATTGGATTAATTTTATGGACTTCAATTTGAACTCAATTGGAAGAGAATTGATGGAAATTGAAGAAATTGGATGTACAAGAATTGGACCCGGCGGAAAATGAAAGTGCAACCATTGGAGAAGTTATGGGAGGGGGTTTGAGTGAGTGGAAGATGACATAGGATGATGTCATGGTGGTTGAGGCCAAGGGTTGAGATCTTGACAAATGGACGGTGGAGATTGGCTCTTGAAAAGGTGGGCTTTCACTTCATCTTCAACCTTGGGAAGGAGAGAGAGAGGAGGGGAGAGAGAGAACCGGCGAAGGGGAGCCGCCCGTCGACCGACCAGCCGTGCACCTCCTCCCTCGCTGTCCGTCGTCGTCGTGCCAAGCCGCCAGTGCAGCCGCGTCGTCCCGCACCTACCAGCCCCGCGACCGTCTCTCTCCCTCCGCTCGGCCCCTCCGTCGCCGCGCCGGCAAAGAGCGAAGATCAACCAGCAACTCGCCAGCCTGCTCTCACGCCCAACCGACCACCCGCTCGCACACCGTCTTCGCCGTCGCAGCTCGCCGCTCGTTCGCGCGCGTCGCCCCGCACGCCGGCTCGCCGCCCCGCCGCTGCCCGTGCAACCCCGAGCCTCTAGCCCTCCGTCCAGCTGCTGTTTGGAGCCACCGCACGTCGCCGGAAGCCCCCCCTAGCTGCCATGAGTCACCGCCAGAGTTGCCACCTCCTTCCTCCGCCGTTTCTCCGCCCGAACCGCCGCCCGAACCGCCGCCCGAACCGCCCATCTCCGCCCCTTCCAGCAGCGAACCGAGAAGACAGAAAATGGGTTTCTCAACCCCTTCGTGGCCCGTTTTGGCCGCCTTCCCGAGCTCGGATGCTCGGCCCGCTTTGAGGAAAGTCGATCCTCGCGTCGTCCCCGTCGTTTTGGTTCGCTCGGCTCGCTAATCCGGTGAGTTTAACTCACTAAACCTCGCTTAGACGGTTAATGATGCTTTATGGGTGCTTAGTTTATATTAAGTGTTATTAGGTGGTTAGTTTAATTTATTTAAGTGTAGATTATATTAAGGTGTTTGATTAACTTAAATGGTGTTTAATTTAAGGTTAAGTGAGTGTTTATATTAGTATAAACCTTGATGTGACAAAAAGGAATTTGCTGTTTGATTTATTTAAATATCTCGAAATTATTGAATAATTAAATAATATTTTAATATTCGAAATTAATAAAATATTATTATTTAATTATTTTCGGAATAAATTAAATTATTTATTAAATTCCGAAAATTTTGTCGAGACCTTAAATTCTCATAATTTCGTGCGGTCGTTCTTTGTGTAGTCGGATTTTGAAATTGATGATTGAATGTTATAAATTGAGTGTGGGCCGTGAAATATATGGATATTATTATTTAATTAATTTTCGGAATAAATTTAATTATTTAATAAATTCTAAAAATTATTTTGGAACCGTATTCTCCCATAATTTCGTGCTGATCGCTGCTGTGTATTTAGAATTTGATATTGATGATTGGTTGTGGCAAATTGAGTGTGATTGTGATATATAGGGACTCTTTATAAAATCCTAAGTGTAGAAATTGATGGGAGATTGGCTGTGATTGACCACCTATTAGAGGTCGTGCCCAGTGAGGCCGTGATAAACCACCTCGGAAAGGTCGTGCCCGATGAGGCCGTGATAAACCACCTAGGAAAGGTCGTGCCCGATGAGGCCGTGAAATACCACCTATAAGAGGTCGTGCCCGATGAGGCCGTGAAATACCACCTATGAGAGGTCGTGCCCGATGAGGCCGTGATAAACCACCTATGAGAGGTCGTGCCTAGTGAGGCCGTGATAAACCACCTATTAGAGGTCGTGCCTGATGAGGCCGTGAATTACCACCTGATTACGGTCGTGCGTGAGTGGGGCCGTGATTGCCCCGATTGTTAAACCTTCCTATAAGGCCGGGATTGAGAGCAATGATTGATTTGCTAGAATGACATGTAATCGGCCGAGTCGATTGATCGCTGAGACGATCCAAGTGGTTGAATTGTTATGATGATGTGATTGTGCCTTCGTTGTTGAGTTACTAAAATTTCACGTGGTGGAATTATATAAATTGTGCTAACCTGCAGATGAAGGCTGAGGCGAGGTAAGTCTTCTGTGTGATGTGGCTAGGCCACCTGAGGCGTATTTTCTTTCTAATAGGGGTTTAGGGGGTTGAACTTGCTGAGACATCGTCTCATCCCGGTTGTGGGATTAAAATTTCAGGTCCCTGGTTGACGGAGCGGTCAGATAGCTTTGGTTGGCCTTGAGGAGTTGCAGAGGTGAAGTCATAAGGATTGGAGAGCGTGTCCGACTTGTAGGTCGTAGGACAGTTCATTTTTAAGAGCCGGTCCTTTGTAGACTTTTGGCTGTAGGCCTTTGTCTGTAACTCCGTTGGTTTATGTAAGTGATTGGTTGTGAAATTGTTTCCTGCTTTTCTATCCCGTATTTTATTGTCAGGGGTTTTATAATATGTTCCGCTTGCGCAATAATAAATGAATGGGGTCGGCGACACTACCTGGGAATGTCGCATTTGAACGACCGCAGTGGGATGTGCGCGCGCTCGGGGTTCGGGGTGTGACATTATCCACAATTTTTTATAAGACTCTTGATGATGTTAGATATTAGAGACTTTATCTTATTAACGATAGAATGGAATATAGTTTTTGCTCCTCCTACATTTCTAATTGATGAATTGCAGGAAGAACTGTGAAATTTTCCTTGCAATTTGATTAATAAAATTGATCATGCTCTTATTCATGCCCCATAGACCTGTATCCCTTCAAGTGTGGGTTTCGAATCCCACAACCTGCGCGCAGGCAAGGCAAAAGTCTAAGAGTAAGAGTTACAATAAAATCGACAAAAAAAAGTAATTAAATAAAAATTATTGCAATTTATATGCACTAATTGTCATCATAATATGAACTCATTTAGAATACAATATTTCTATATTTTTATATATAAATACTTGGGATAAGTAGACCTCAATCAAGGAGAAAACCTAAAGTTAGTATATTATATGGATCAGTGAACTATGTGTATACTTTGGTTTAGCTTCACATTCTCTTTTGGACTTATACAAGGTACAAAGGTAGTGTAATTTATTTATTTTTTACTAGTTACCTTTATAAACTTGAATTTGGATAGTAAATTAATGTAAGTGGTTTGTCCAAAAGATTTTCGCAGATTATGTAATAGGAACTATTCCTCCGCTTATATACTTCTCCTCATTTATTCAAGTAGGACATAAAGCAAATTTCTAACGAAAAAAAAACCTTGGAAGAATATCCAATTACACTTGCGCACATAATGCAATATGAACCATCATAATTAGTGTTTTTGCAAGAGAACCTACAAAATTGGCATGGCTGAGTAGTTCTAGGACGGGTTTTAAATATTAAGGACTAGGTTCCAAGTTTTAAAAGTTTGAAAGTATAAAATGGCTACAAGGTACATGGTCATATCCTTCACTCTGCAGGGAAATGTCACACAAAGATACATGATACCCTTTAATATTTCTTTGAATAACCACACATGTGCTAATAAATATAAGACACTTATTACTCGTTTATGATTGTGTATCCTTTCTTTCAGACATTTTGATGAGAAAATAAACGGTAGAGCTAGAGTATGAGATGGAATGCATAAATATATTTGCTTTTTAGTTGTGCAATATTGTTATGTTTAATTACTCTTTAAGAATATTGATATAAACACCCATCCTACTAATTTATTAATTATGTTACATGAGTTAGTACTTAATGGAAATGCAATGATTTTTTTACTAATAATGTTCTTTTTTAAAATGGAGTGCAGGGCGAAAATGCAACCGAACTATGTACAAACATAACAGCAAATATCTCACTTATTCCTTATTATTTTACAAGATGCTCCAACATTTTACTGACCCTAATTTTCTAAAATTTGTTCAAGATTGACTGTGGTGTTCAATCTTGATCAAATGATTTTCTTACAAACCACGAGTCTCAAGCTCTTCAACACATCGGCCATCAGCGTACAAAGATTGATATTCGGAGAAGCTCACTTCATCATCGGAGTACTGCTACATAAAGTTAGAGCCAATTCAGCTGGTCCCAATCCCACATTGGTTCTTCCAAACTTGCCGTCTCCCATTGATTGGAACTTCCTACATCGCCTGCTACTAATCCTGACGATGATACATCTGCACATCCAGCGCCTCTGCCTCCGCTGCTAGCAGCACAGCCACCCCCCTGGATTGTTGTCTCTCCAGCCACCACTTCCAGTGGTCGGCGATCAAATGCTCGAGAGGTCCCAGATACCACATACACTCGACACAGCGTAAATTCCCGCTTCAGCTGTAAGTATATTATTTCAAGAAAAGCAAACGCAGAGAATGATTGTTGCATATTTCTGAGAAAGTTCAAGTGGAAACTAAACTAAAGACAGAGTGTGCACCTGCGTAGGAATGGCAAAAAATCTAAACTAGAACGATTATTCGAAGTGATGGGATGATCTAGGTGTCATGCACGCAGAGGTATTTCATCCTTTCTATATTTGAATAATTGAAATAAAGGTCCAAAAATTCACACAGCGCGTTCACCTTAGGAATAGAAATGTTACTGCTTGATGAATTGGGATTGGTCGGTGACAGTTCAATGGCCCTGTACTCGTTCAATTTCCACTGCGTTTTTCGTCCTTTGGGAGCCTTTCCCACATAGAAAACCATTGACTTCTTCACGCCGATCACCTTGTTGTCAGGTGAGTAGACGTAGCCAGGAGACCCGGTGGCCTTCCAGTAGCCGGTGGCCAGACTCCGGCTGGGCCGTCCTCCTCTGGCCTCCCTCTCCTGCATGGGTGCGAAGAAGAACCACTGCTCTCTGTCTTCTCTGCACAGCTCTCCAGCAAGCTCTGCAACACAAATTCACCAGAGAAAATGTGGGGAAAAGAAAGTTTGCTGATATGCGCAATTGAAATATTCAAGATCCCAATTTCAGTGCACGATTTAATTTATGTAGGGGATGTGAAAGAAATGGGTGCATGCGCAGGCGGATTGTGTCTTACGTGGGAGATTCCATGGCTCAGTGTCGAAAAT
Organism: Eucalyptus grandis; assembly: GCF_016545825.1. NCBI lineage: Eukaryota > Viridiplantae > Streptophyta > Magnoliopsida > Myrtales > Myrtaceae > Eucalyptus > Eucalyptus grandis. Next base: position 4,867,713 of record NC_052621.1, on the reverse strand, counting down.
GTGGAGGACTGGGATGACACGGTGAATCTTGTCTTGCTTAAGGCCGTGAAGCTGGTTGTGCAGGTAGAACGAGATAAGCTCTTCCTCGGTAGGATAGAACCTGAAACCTGTCGGATACTCCATGTCTGGTTGTTTTGTGTGTCCTAGGGTTTCGAGTTGGATCAGCGGTGAAAGATTCTATGTTGTTGAACACTGTGATGAGATGAAGTGTTAGTTGGGTGTGGCAAGATGTTCTATTTAGCAAGTCAGCTATGTATATATAGGGATCTGCGTAGGAGGAGAATGTGTTGAGATGACGTAGGGCTATGGAAGGAGAGAGTGCAGGAGAGAGAGGAGACCAAGACGAGTGAAGTGATGACTTAGTGCCTTTTTCAAACTCTCGCACTCATGGCACCATCAACGCGGTTATGTGAAGGACTAGACACAGTGTGTTACGTGAAGGGGGCAATGGCCAACGCCTCTCCGCAGAAGTTCTTCCCCGACGATTTTTAGCTGCGAAAAGGAAGGCAATGACTTGAAGTATAAAAGGGTTTGATATAATTTATAAATTCAATGCTCAAGGTCCAAGACTTCACAGCACAAGTATCTATATAGCACGATAGAACTACAACTCAACCACAGTTCCACCGGAAGGACTCTTAAGGATTTTGATGTACAAATTCGATGCAGTAAATGACCTTGTCAAACGACAAGCAGCCCTCAAAATAAGTTAGTCACATTCAAAATTCAATTAATAAAAGTACGCTACATTATCAGGGCATCCATTTTATAAGGGTCTTATTATGAGTATTTTCAAGATACTTGTCCCTATAATTAATAAGGACTACTTTAATTTTCAAAACATTTATTATACACAGCACCATAAAAGCAATTCATTTATTACTACAGACATTTCTAATTGATTGATCAACAAGTGCTTCCGCGGTACTTTTTTATCAAAATTTGTTTTATAAATCATCATTAGAATTCATTGTCTAGTTAGAGAAACGGAAAAAGGACTCATCAAGAATTCAAATTGGTGTTTTCTATTGATGAAATTATCGCATGCTTCATAAAGATGTTTCTTCTCAGTTTTTTATTTAACATAAATGCTCTTTATTGTTATTTTTTTTAAAAAGCTGCTTTTGGATTGATTTCATCATAGCTAACGTGATTTGACAAAACTGATATATGTGTTTGCTTTACTGTGTTCAAAGTTGGGTTTAATACTAAAATTGAGAATTGGGTATGAGGAATTATCAATACCCAATTGGGGCAAGATAGTTATTTCTATTGGGAATTGCACCCTGCATAGGAGAGATCATGAAAGGAAGCCAAAGATCCAGTTCATTAGAAATCCTAATTATCGGGCGTCAACAAAAAGATGCATAGGTAAACTCGATTGAATCAATTTTAAATCTAGGAGCTATATAATCACTAAGTTCATCAACTATGCTTTTGAACCACGCATAACCATGTAATGAGCAATGGACAATTCATTTGGAGTTTATGTAGACAAATTTCCTATTATGTACCACAAGTTCCCTTTAAAAGTTTAGACCGCATGAAATCTGCATGGTAAATATTACTTTCTGAATGGAAAGTATTGTTTTCGCAATTTGCCATACTAGGTCAAGCTAATGACATGTAAAGAAGTAATTGATTTCACTTTATCTTGGATCCATGGAAGCATATACCTCCCTCGTCATATTTCGCATTACAATGATTCTAACGATCACACCATCCATAGACTAAGTTTATAAATTCTTTTCTTGAACCGAGGAGAACATGGTGTCAGTGGGGTATTCGTCTTGGAAATTAAGAAGCTCAATCGACTAGAGACATCCCTTCAAACCTCGAATCAATGCATCAATTTCTCCCTCCATACGTAGAATCCTTGACTAATGTACATTGCAACTCATATGAACCCATTTTTGGCCTGAGTGAGCAAATCGGTTAGGGCACAATGGAAGGAAACCGTTCGCCAATGAGCCACTAGACACGTTACCCATTCTACTCTAACACGTAGAGTTTTGCTTGAACACATCAAAAAGTGAGCATCGCCCATTGCTGTCATGCTAGCTGTCCCAAGTCGAATTCCATGCAATCTCAGCATCTTTAGTGATACTAAAATGTTTCAACCTTCTGCCGCCTTCACCAGTCATCTTCATTAAATCACACGCTATAGCCCCACTTGTGGCGGATTGATTATTTTAAGCAGGAAAGTTTGATTTTCTTGGGGCATGAAGGGTGGTGCTAGTTTCCTCGGGATCAAAACGCTTTTAGTTTACTTCTAGGTCAATTAAAAGAGAAAGGTAAATCGAACTAAAGTCCCGTCTAATTTGGTTTGAGCGGAGGAACTTCTGCATCTAGAATTAAAATAATATGCAATTTTATTTAATATTCAAAGAAGGAAACTTCCGAAATGTTATAAGGTCTTTCCTGTCGACCCCACGTGAACTAAAGTGTTTCTACCTAAAGCTGAAACCTGAAAATCACACAAGAAACACATTGCATTTGCTTTACCTTTCTTCTGGCCAAAGTCATTTTTTTAATTTGACTTACGTTGAAGTTATGCTAGATGACTAGCAAACAATTCGAGATGCATCATTGCTTATTTAAGAAATCGGCTGCATACTCATTTTAAGAACTTTCCTACTTCTTTCTTTGTCTTTCATGTATTTTCACCATTCAACACTATATATCTTTCGGTGCCTCCACCATCTCTAAGGTCAAGAATCTGTAATTATAGCAACGATTAATCATTGTGATCGATTGACAGTGCGTGATCATCAATTGTAATGTTTCATCTAGACAATCTACTCTCATTTGATTTGATATCTCTCAATAACTCTTTTTTTTTTAATAATGTGATAGGGCTTGAGATATAAAAGAAAGAAGAGAAACTGCTTGTAGTATGCGCACACCATAAAATTTTGATTGTACAGAAAAATAAAAAGTAAAATTGTAAAAGCTAATCCAAACACAACCAGTAAATTTGCTAATGACGAAAGAAAAAAAGCCAAAAGGAAAGTAAATGAGGAACCGACATACCTACATTTTCCTCTCGGATCACCATAATTTTCTCATCAATCTGCAAGCAAGACTCAATTATGTTTAACACGATTAACTATTACAGACATTCCATACTTGGGCTTATTCCTACCTTTGTTATTTCTCTTTTTCATTTTTCTTTTTTGCCACAAGGAGATAGTCAAATTTCCACTTTCGGTGGATGTCTCCATCATGAACTCTATTAGTGGAGAATCATTATTTCGATAATGAAAATGAGAAACAAAAAAATTATTCAAATGACTGGCTGGTGGTAATTATTATGCAATAGAAATAGCATATTGTATGGTCACGTATCAGGAACTGCTATCATTTTAAATTCCCATGGAAAGTTAGGAAAGTCAAAACACGTTCGGTGTTCCCCGGGAAGACAGCAGAAGGAAGATACGAGGATATTTCCAAAAACTGACATAAAACATTTCTTTGTTTTGGAAATTTTGACAAAAAGTGGTCACGTTCTTGGATTGCTGTTCCTGATATGCCCATTTTATGGTCAAGATTATGTCATGACACAATACATGTTTTATTCTTTATTAAGTGTTGTAATAGATAATTACTAAAAAATAAAATTAGGCTAAAGTTTATATTTTCTGTTTGGCAACTTTGTGATTATCTATTTCTGAGAAACCATTCCTCAAAAAATTGTCAAAAAAAAAAAAAAAAAAAAAAACGATCTCTGGCAAATCGTGACACAATATGTGTGTGTATACGTATGTATGTTTGCGTGTAGAAGTTCATTCTTTACTAAATACGAAAAGTGAATAACTTTTGAAGTAAAGTGGAGGCGAATTTGTCAAACCAAGAGCCATGCACACCATAAGCATCCAGGAGGGCAGAAAGGCATAGATGCCAAACAAACCTCAACCCTATCTGCTGTCGTCGAAGCTATTCCTCCAGCTTGGGGAAGGACGTGGATGCTTCTGAATCCAACACACTAGGTGCCATGGGCAGTTCATCCTTTCAAGGGCTCTATTGGACGTCATTGACTTGCAGAGACCTGTTCAGAAATTACTAAATACAGGACTCGAGCTAAGGCTTGATGATGAGCTTTAGGGGGCTGCTCGGCCTCTCATTATCAAGAACTCCCAACCATAGAAGCAGGTTTCTCCCATAGCACAGATGTCCACTCCCAGCTTGACGCTTGAAATATTAAAGTTTGCTCGGTATTATTTGGGATAATTCTAATTTAATAGCAAATACAGGACAAAAACATCAAAGTAAGTTGGTGCCTAATTTTTTTTCATGAAAAACAAATTATTTCAGCAACTAGAATCAAGGAGATTACAATTTTCATATTTGCGAAATCGACTATCAAAACATTCTATTGTGATTCTTGTTTGGCAACTAATCTAATTTCAAGGTGAATTAAAAAGGGAATTCAAGATGAAGGTCCACAAAACTAGACTTTTGCCAATGTGAAAATGCTTTTTAGTGGGCTCGCTTGTATAATATGCTCAAATCGAACGTGTTAGAAACACTTGAAACGTGAAAAGTCCTTCAATTATGGAAGACTCAACCTTTTGAAATCTTGAATCAATCCTCCCCTGGTATTAGCCAATAAAGGAATCCTACACAGCTTTTGATAACGATGCTTTTTTGTCTTTTTTAGACGTGTTTGCCACTCGTGGTTGGAGTTGAATATTGGCCACTTGACTATCTAGATTTTATTGCGATAAAAAAGGAAATTTGCATTCATTTGGGAAAGTGCAAATATTGTGCAAATGCATGCACTTTGGGAGGTATAATTCGATGTACAAAACTGATATACTCAATGACTTTTTCATACAATACCTAGTCTTAAAATAAGTGAGCCACACTCGGTATTCTTTTTTTTCTTTTTTTGGTCAATCAGTATTCAATTATTAAAGGTATGCGTTATTATGGGTACTTTTAGAATACATTTTCAATATATTTTAAATTAATATCATAAAAAATTTCAAATTGGTATACTTGTAGTAAATTTACGTTAAACTAATTTTTCGATTATAAAAAACTTCAAACCAGTACACTTGTGATAAATTTATTACAAACTAAAATTTTTTATTACTAAACCCAAATTAGTGCATTTATGATAAATTTACTCTCTGTTAATTTTCATGAAATTGAATTAATGCCACTAATAATTACAAACCAGTACATCTATGACAAATAGAGAGTAAACCCCAAAATTAGTATATCCAATAGTTGTTACATGTCATTCAACTCAACAATTTAATGGTAAAATTTAACGAAAACTAAACGAAATGTAAATTTGTCGCGAGTGTACCAATTTAGGGTTTTTAGTCGTAAAAAAATTAGTTCGGGGTAATTTTGTTACGATACCAGTTTAGGATTTTTAGTGATATTAACTTATACATTTAATAAGAAAAGTTTCAATTTTCAAAACATTAATTGCCCATAATACAAGAAAAGGAAATACATTATTTTTTTTAATTTTTTTCTTAATTGGTTAATTAACAAGTATTTCGAGGTTATTCTTTTATAAGATTTATTTTATAAATCATTCTTAGAATTCATTGTCTAGTTAGAGAAAGGAATTATTAGAAATGGAAAATGAGGCCAGTAAGAATTCAGCTTGTGTTTTATACTGATCAAATTATTACAAGCTTCTTAAAGGTGCTCTTTTTTGGTATTTTACTTCGGCACAAATGATCTTTAATTATAAAGATACTTTTAGATTGATTTCATAGCTAATGTGATTTGCAAAAAAATGACATATGTTTTGCTTTACTGTGTCCAAAGTTGGGTTTAGTACTAAAATTTGCTTGGTCCGTTAACAGGGTGTTAGGAATTATCTACCCAACCGTGGGCAAGATAATTATATCTATTGGAAATTGCAACCCTCATAGGATAGATAACGAAAGGAAGCTAAAGACCTAGCTCATTAGAAATCCTGAATGATCCTAGACTCAATTTTAATCAAAAACTTAAATCAAGGAACTATAAAATCACTAAGTTCATTAACTATACTTACCATGCATGACCGGGCAATGTGGAATTGACTATCCATTTGTAAGGTTTATCCAAACAAATGTTCCTATTGTGCACCACACGTTCACACTAAAAGTGTAGAATTCAAGAAATTTTTGCAAGGGTGAACATTACTTTGTGAACCAAAAGTATTGTTTTCACAACTTTTTATTAGGTCAAGTTAATGGCACATAAAAAAAGTAGGGAATTTCACCCTTTTCTTTTTACCAACAAAAGATGATAACTTTTTAAGCGTGTCTCGAATCATGAAGATTCTAATGATCACATTATTAATGAATGACTTTGTAAAATCTTTTTTCGAATCTAAAGTGAACATAATCTCAAGTGGGCATCCTTCTTGAAAATAAAGTAGCTCAATCGGCGAAGAAATGTCTCTTCAAATTTCAAATGGATGCATCAATTTCTCCATCTATACATGGAATCCGTCACCAACGTAAATTGCAACTCGGAACTTTTTGTTAATCTTATTTTATGAAACCCAGTTTTGGCCTGAGTGAGAAGGTCGATTCAGGATTCGAGCACAAAGTTCTGGGCGGCCCGAATTAGCCCCTAAACACATGACCAATTCTATTTAATCAGGTTTCTCCTCGAACACGTCCAGGGTTCTTAGTTGTTACAATTCTAAATTAAATCCATCGCTGTCACATTAACTATTCTAAGTTGAATTCCACGCGATCTCAGTCCTTTAAGTGATGGATAGCTGCTGAAAAGTTTCAACGTTCTGCCGACAACTTGTGGAAGATTAATTATTCTAAGCAGAAAAGTAAGATTTACCTGAAGCATCCAGGATGGTGCTAGTTTGCTCTGGATCAGTAACCCTAGATGAACTTCTGCGTCTAGGGTTAAGAACGATATGTATTTCAGTCGATTTTCAAGAAGGAAACTTCCGAAATGTTATAAGTGTTAGACTAAGTCTAGAGAAAAACTAATGAACCCGATTTATTATTCACAAACAAATACGTGCATAATCGGGAACGATTTTGCGAAAACATAAAGGATCGACATATCTTTAGCCATTGATAAAAATCTACATATGCAAAAACCCCAAAACCTTGAATGGATATGGAAAATCGATTTATGGAATCACCATATCTGAGCGTCTCGTTCCACTAGCCAATACCCCTCAAAACTAGATAGTGTGTTTTCTATACTGATATTACATGATAACTGCCCATTAATTAATATATATGTACATACATATATATATATACATACATATATATCAAATGAGATAAAAATGTCAGGTCGTTTAGTCAAAACCCTATAGTGTGAGCAATGAATTGGAATAAATTGAAAAATACAAAATTGGGCTCACATTTAAATTAATAAATACTGTAACATTTAGTCTTGTCAATCCCACCTGAACTAAAGTGTTCTAATTTTACCGCTGAAACCTAAAAGCATAATAAGAAACAAGAGTGTTTATTTCATTTAGTTTACCTTTCTCCTAGCCAGAGTCATTTCGGTCACTTAAATTCCATTGAAGCTATGTAGATGACTGGTAAAATTTGAGATATGTCTTCTTGCTTATTAATAATTCGGCTGCGCACTCAACTCAATAACTTCCTCCCTTCTTTCTCTATCTTTCATTTATTTTCACCATTTCAAAATACATAGCTTTTGGTGCCTCAAACATCTCCAAGCCTCCAAGGTCAAAAAATTATTGATAACTATTGTTAAGATTAAACATAATCATTGGGTGACATAGTGTGTAATAATTGAATTTAACGTTTTTTCATAAGAATCCATTCTCATTTGACTTATTATCCTACTAACTCTTGGTTTTTTTATTGTTGTAATACGGCTTGAGATATATTAGAAAGAAGATAACTTACTCATAATATGTGTGCGCCGTAGATTTAGATTAAGCAGAAAAATAAATGACAAAATTGTAAAAGTCAATCCAAACACACTAAGTAGGTGTGCTAAAAACAAAGAAAAAGGCAGAAAAAAAAATGAGGACCTATCTTTCTCAATCTTGATTAACTATAAAAAAACATTTTATAATTCGTATGATTCCTATATTTGTTTTTTTTTTTCCACAAGAAGATAGTCCACTTTCGGTGGATGTCACCATCATGATTTTATTACTGGGCGGTGTCATATTATTCTCACGAGGCCTGTTTATAATATCTCCGACATTTCATGTTCTCGCGAGCTTAACTATATTCATTTCGGAAATCATTATTTCAATAATAAAAGCGAAAAACAGCACGCGTATTGAAAAAATTATAACCATCTTAAGAATCAAGATATTCATTGATATGAAATACGCTCTCTATTTTATTTTATTTTTCCCCTTGTTCCGACGGGAGAGATGCTCATAGGGTTCTTATTGTCCAAATTCAAATTACTAGCTGGTGGTCATTATTATCAAATATAAATATTATATTCTATGGTCGAACATCAGGATCTGATAGTAATTTAATTGTCTTTGGAAAGGGAGGAAAAAAGCAGGAAACACTTCCAGTGTTCCCCGGGGAGACAGCAGAAGGAGGATAAGAGGATATTTAATCTGGCATAAAACGCATCATTTGTTCTTGAAATTTGGAGAAAAAGGGATCGTGCTCTTAGATTGCCAATCTTGATGGCCCAATTTATAATCAAGAGCGTGCCATTAGACAGGTCTAACAACATTATTTACTAAAGAGTTCATCCATCAATATTAAAACAGTGAAAGAGGGTATCTTTTGAAGTAAAGTGTGGATAGATTTGTTGCAAAACCTTCAAGTTCGTTTGATATTACCTTATATAGATCTAATTTAATCCAAAATATGTGACATAGACACTGGAGTAAATCTTGATGCCTTGTTCTTGTTTTCCATGAAAAATGAGTTAATCAAGGAATGGGAATCACACTACTACGATTATGGTATTTGTAAAATCAAATTTACAAGATACTTTACTACAATTCATTCTTCAACTAATTTAATTTAGTACTAGACAAATTATGAATGGTCAAAGAATCAGGTGAATTCACTTATTCAATATACCCAAATCGAAAGGGTTCAACAAACCTACCAATCATGCTTTTTGTGCAAAAGTCTATATACCCCTTTACCTTTTACCAAAAAAAAAAAAAAACAAACCTACCAATCATCAAAGACTCAATTTGGTTTAGTCGGGGTGGCGGCTGGGGCCCCACCGGAACTTTGAAATCCGAATCAATTACTACACAGCTCTTGAAGATTATAAGCTTTTTGACGTTTTTAGATGCGTTGAAAACTCGAGATTAGAGTTGAATCTTGGCTTGATTGACTAACTTAGATTCGGTTTGGAGAAAGAGAGGTGGATTTTCATTTCCATACGTCATCGCATTCGTTTAGGAAAGTGCAAATGTACATTTTTGGGGAGGTACGGTTGCTGATGATCTACCCTGGTTTCATATCTCTTGATGTTGATATTTATTGCCTCATTACTTAGCCTAATAAATATTTAATCACCCTTTGAAGAAATTATCAAAAAAGTTCTAAATCTATTGTAAATATGCCAATTTAATTATAATCTTTCTTTTGGCTAATTCAGTTCCAAACATTTTGTAATTGTATAAATTCAGTTCATTTGATCAATTTTGGCTGGCCAATGCCGATGTGATAATTTTCTAATAATATTTTATTTTTTTCCTTTTTTTTTTTTTTTTTTTTCTTTTTCTCATCTTCCTCCTTTGGCTTCTACTCCCCATAGTGGCCGGGGGCTCCAACGAGGCTAACTAGCCACTAAGCAAGGGCCACAAAGCCCTCTTGAATCATCGGCCAAGGTCATGGCCCTCACCTAGCCTCTCCTAGATTTGGGTGAGGCCGCCAGCAAGGGTGGGCAAGGTCAAGTGAGGGTCGCAACCCTCACTAGCAGCTAGCAAGAGCCTCGCTGCCCTCACCCAAAGACTCGCCAACCACTACGGGACAAGAAGCCAAAGGAGGAAGAAAAGGAAAAAGAAAGAATAATAAAAAAATTCCAAAAAGAATTCCAAAAAAAAAAAAATTGCCATATCAACATCAATTGACTTTGACCGACCAAAATTAACTAAATGAACTAAATTGATATAATTATAAAAAATTTTAAGATTGAATTGGTAAAAAAAGAAGTTTATGACTGAATTGGCACAATTGCGATAAGTTTAGGACATTTTTGGTAATTCTCCCACCACCATTTTGATTTCCTTTCAATTTCATCCTTCCGATAACTGAGCACACCCGGAACCTAGTTGTTAAATTCTCGACGTGTTGCTAACATTCAACCTAGCAGCAAGTGCTAGATATCACAAGTGTCAAAACTTAATATGAATAAACACTTAAATACCAAAAGTTTCAAAAGGTACAACTAAGTGTCAAAATTGGAGAAGAATGGAACACTTAAGTGCTAAAAGTGATAAATTCCAACAAACTATTGATGTGACATTTTCTGGCGATTAATTTTACTAATGTGGCAATTTTAAAAAAAAAATCTCCACGTGGTGCTATAAGCCCCCAACATTAATTTTTAATATAAATATTGATTAAAATTAATTTTAAAAAATAAATGTATATTTATTAGAGAGAGATGTAGCTTCGGCAAGGGCCTCTATAGCCCTTGCCGCCGCCGCCCTACCATCACTAGCCCTTTCCAACAAAGGTGGGGCGGTGGCAGCAAGGGCTATGGAGGCCCTCGCCAAACACTATTGCCTGCCTTTTTTTTTTTAAATAACTTAGTTTTTAAATTTATTGTTAATTAATATTAAATTAATAAATTTGGGGGCAAAATGATGTTGTTTTGCACATTCATTGCTAAGTAAACATTCCGACAAGCCACGTATACCACTTATGTTATTAAAATAAGTCACATTAGATTTCCAACTACCCTTACCGATATTAGCACTTAAGTATCTCAAATGTTAAAAAAGTGACACTTAAGTGTATCTTTTAAAAACTTTTGGTACTTAAGTGTCTCATTGTACCAAGTTTTGGCACTTGCGGTATACGTAAGCAAAGTTATTTAGTTACAAAGCCCGGCATAACATGGTAGGCCCGATGTGACCCGGGTCATCTCCAATATGCTCAATGATCATCATTAAGGGAGAAGTTTATTATTTCAATATGGCTAAGCTATATATACAAAATGGAAACATAAAATTTTCAGCGAAGGCTCCATTGTATTTCAAAAACTATAAACACAATGTTCATTACAATATATTGAAAAAGGAAACCGAGGAAGGTAAGCACCTCTTCTAACTCTCCTCATTTGTACAGTTTTTTTTTTTTTTTTTTTGGGGGGGAGGGGGCGTGGTTGGGGGTTGTGGGGGTGGGTGTTATGGACAATCAATTAATAATTAATTCTGTACATTGTTGACCCTGCATTATTGCATTTACGGATTTTTTTTTACGGGGACGGTTCGAATAATAAGACAATATTTTATGTAAGCCATAAATCACATATTTGAAATTAATATAAAATGATGTAAGATGATAAAATGATTCGAATTGTCTTCATTGAAAATATAAGATGAGTAAAGTGTAATTCTCTCAAAGAAAATGAAAGAGAATTCCAAAAAGAATATGTATGAAACCGATGGCTTAGCCACTTTGATCTACTGCAATTACGGTAGGTGATGACTCTAGCTCAACATTTATAAGGGGTCATAACCGACCAATCTCATTATCCATTCGATTTGTATTCCATCAATCTCCTGTTTAATTCCCTACTTGTTTGCTGGCTAATTTTTCAATGTACCATTGTCATTTGATTTGACCATCCTATAAGATACTCTCTCATGACGAGAAATGGGCTAAAATAGGATTGTCTAATAGGAATTAGCTTCCACAATAAAATAAAGTTATTTTTTGATATTTATTAAAGGAGGTAGGTTTTATGATGCTTCTAGACACAAAATATCATAAGTACAAAGGTAATCGGTAATTTTACTTCAAATGAAATCAAAAGTAGATGAATTTCATCAAATTTTAATCGATGAAAAAGCTTCATAACACAAAGATGCAATGTCCAGTGTTAATAACCACTCGTCCTCAAGTCAGTGTGTGCTCACGTTGACGACCTGATTATTTTTTGGTGCAAACATGAATCAATCATGGGTTTTATACGGATCAGGCCGAGAAGATGTAGGTTGTCTCTCTTACTGCGTACACTTTTCTTCATTTTGTGGTATTTGACCATTTCGAACTCTGTCCGGCTGTCCCTGATATGACGGAGGCCTTTCCCCTTTCATAAAACGAAACTGCTTGAAGGGAGTTGAGAGTCCTTTGTAGATCCCGAAGACCACCCCAACCGCTTGTTTAGTCTTCATGGATTTTGCCTACGAAACCGTGACTTCCGCTTCGACGTCATTAGTGCTCAGAACAACAGGGATTCGTGAGTTTACATCATTTCAGGCAGATTCGCCACGTGAATCGTGAAGATTCGGTTGTGTACAGCTAATCGAGAGGGGCTTTTAGCCGCATAAAAAGACTCGCCCACTGCAAATGCTTTTGTATTGCAGCAATATTGTAGAGGTCGCGTGCTTCCCATGTATAGATGCAACAAACGAGCATCATCCAAGGAGGGACCATGTACAGCATGCGTCCCTCCGGGGAACGGTCACATCACGTTCGGCAAAATATGACGTCTTCGTTGAACAAGGAAGAGTTTCAAGACATCGATATCAAGCAGTCAATTCATAAAAAACGTTGCTTGGATTCACACTGCCGGCGCCATTATTCCTACTTACTACTTACCTAATCCGGTGGAACGACCCACCTTCCCAGAACACACATCAAGGGAGGCCAATTGCACCCACGACTTGTCGGTCAATGTGAATGCGACTGATAAATACAATATCATATTATCACCCCTCTCACGCTCCGTCGCCCATCCACCCTGTTGTAACTAGTTTTCTGCCCCATTAGAAACATGTTACTGATTAGATTGCACAATAACAAAAGACAGCCATCCAATGACGGATCTGTTCATAGTTCAAAAGAGAATCCAATTAACTTAGAGGGGGAGACTTTATGATCAAGATAAAGCAAGAGATCGACATGAAAAGGTACAAAAGAAAGGATGTAAATCATCATGATAAGAGCATGTACAATCCCATGAAAAATGCAAGGGAATCATGAATATCATCCCTCTCCCTTTGTGGTCCGATTCCAGGTGCATGACAGGACGTTGACATACTTGATGTGTAATATGCATAATCAGGCAAATCATAGATGGGAGATTCGAAAGCGACCTCATAAAAAGTTGCGATCCACTGAAGATTAATAGTAACTAGTAAGCTGCCACATGACATGAGCAGTAAACACATGAACCCAAAGCACACGGCAAATCATAGATGGGAGATTCAAAAGCAGCCTCATATAAAGTTGCGATCCACTAAAGATTTAATGATAGTACTTGGTAAGCTACCACATGATATGAGCATTTGACAACCCCAAGCATATGGTTTTCCACTTACATGTCACTCAATAAAACTTACCCACAAAAGCCACGCTAATCATTCAACTATGTTATGAAATGAGGGAAAAGTGTTGGAAAAATCCTAAATTTATTATATTAGTGGTAATTTAATCATAAACCTTACCATTTTAGTTACAAACATCTTGATTTAGTGTCAATTCAATCCTTCCAACTAATTTGGGCCTACTATTGTTGACATGGACATTAGCTGGTTAAAGTGGCACAATTGGCTATGATATTGACAATAATAATAATATTTTCATGATTTTTCAACTTTTTCTTTTTTTTTTCTTTCTTTTCTTCTTCCTTTTGTTGGTGACCGTCAACCAACCATGCAAGGCAGTGGCCATGGCAAGGCCAACCATCACCAAGACTTGGCCTCGCCATGGCCACCTGAAGCCAGCCTACTCGGTCATGGTTGGTATTTGGTGGCTTATAGCTGATCACCCAAAAAGGAAGAAGAAAAGAGAAAATTTTCATTTAAAAAAGAAAAAAGATAATAATAATAATACAAAAAAATTATTAAAATTGTCAACATCAGCGTAAGCAATAATATCCGACCAAAATTAATCAAAATGACTAAAAATCAAAAAAATTAAATTAAATTGATGTAAATATAATAAATTTATGACTTTTCTAATAATTTTTCCTAGGAAATGGTCTCTCCTCAAATGCTTCAATTGAGACATTTACGTACGACAGTGTTTGCAGCAACATATCCAAAAGAGGGGAAAAGGGCAAAGCAAAAGTCTTAGTGAGGGCTACTCGCCGATGTGCAATTGCCTCGGGTAAAAAAAAATCTTCCGCCGAGTCATTGATGATGTCCTTTCAATTACTCAGGCGTCAGCAGAAATTAAAGTGGCCTCTCGCTCCTCGTGGAAATTCCATCAACTACCGGAAGTATGGTCAACAAACACCATGCTACACAAAGAAATTCCATGGACACCGCACAGGTCATTGTCCGCTAGAGACAGCACCTCATGCATTGTTTTTTTTTTTTTTTTTTTTTTTTGGTGACCCAGGACCACCGTACAGCCGGTGGCATAAACCCAGGACGGACTGAGCCACCACCACAGACCCAGTCGCAAGTGAGTCGCATGAATGCGACGCCTCTGGGATTTGAACTACTTCCCTTCGTGAGGGAAGAAAGCCCGAAACCAGCTGCGCCACCGCAAGCAGTGGTAGCACCTCATGCATTGTTTGTATTTCAGAGCATGACAAAATTGTCCACAAAGCAGTTGAGAGCTCTTGCTTTCATGGCACATTGCATTTGTTGCCGTTCTATGTCAAAATCACAGCCAGAGAAGACATCCGATTGCTTACACGCTATCACTTCACACATGCATTCTTAACTAGACATTGTGCTTTGAACAAAAAAAAATTCCGCACCTCATTCCACCAAAAGCAAGAAAAATGAAATCAACTCAATATCAACATAAAAAAATTGGCATCGGAAAATTATGTTGATCAAAAAGACAAGTTAACACAGAACAAAAGCCAATAAAAAATGCTAAGACAATTGGAAAAAAAGAGAGGACAAATCTCTTCAACATCCTATCGCAACAAGAGAATGCTCAGAAAAACAACGAAGCTAAGAGCAATATCATTATGTGAGGTCAGATGTTGATTAGACAAACAAAATGTTAATTGTTATTCACATGAGAATACATTATCTGCATTGAATTCAAAAACCTCAAGAGAAGATGGCAATTTGTTTTCGATGTCTTGCTTGAAGAGGAGTTTGCCTCCTTCAAATTTTATTAACAGCCGTCCATGAGAATTTGCACAACTAAAGTGCAAACGAATTTATACTTTCTATCTTCCAATATTGTTGTACTAAACCCACTCTCCAGACATCCTCGGAAGGGTTGCAACAAATAAGTATATCTTTTACCTTATTTTCTTTCTTCTTTTCTCATTCCACATCTATGAAATAGGCATTGTTAAATTCACTTTTCTTCTGCCCGAGAATCACTTGCCACTTTAAGCATGATGTGCATCCTTCATATTGGAAAGAATTGGCCAGTCAATTCTCCTTGAAGTGTTGGCTTTAATACTATCTTCTTGTAACCCAAAAAATGGTCAAAATATATTTTTAATAACGAATATTTGCTCCTTAATTCATGCTAAAGTCCTTTACTACATATAACATCTGGCCAAGCAAAGGAAACAAATGGTTTAGGCTGAATTTCTCATTCCCACATGCTTAATTCAATTAACTCAATTAAGCTCAAAACTCCCATGTATCAATCCCTCCAAAATTTTATTTTTTTTCAATAAAAAGCAGGAAAGGAGAACATCTTTCGAAGTGAAGTGTAGGTGAATTTGTTGCGAAACCTTCTAGTTCTTTCGATATCATTTTGGATATATCTAATTTAGTCGCAAACGTGGGATAAAGACACTAGAGTAAATTTTGATGCCTCGTTCTTGTTACCATGAAAAATGAGTGTCACTTACAGGACAGGAAATCACATTACTACAATTCTAGTGTTTGTGAAGTCATATTTTTAAGATACTCTATTACGATTCATTCTTCAACTAATTTAATTTAGTGCTAGAGAACTTAGGAACGGTCCAAAAATTAGGTGAATTCAATTATATAGTATGCTCAAATTGAATGGGTTAAACAAACCTATCAATTGTGCAGTATGAACCATCATAATTTAGGGCTTTTGAGGGAGAGCTTTGCATAAAGATACAGGGTACCCTATAATATATTTTTAAAAATACATGCATATGCTAATAAATGTAAGAAAATTATAACTCAATTAAGATTTTACATTCTTTCTTTCAGAAATCTTGATAAGAAACAACATGTAGAGCCATATTATGAGATGGAAAGAATATCTTTTGCACTTTGGTTGTGCAATGGAGTTTCGTTTAATTACTCTTTATGAATGTTGCTATAAACACACGTCCTACTAATCCAAAATTGTTTATGTTTTATGTTAAATTAGTTAGTATTAGATGGAAATGCAATGAATTTTCATAATAAATTTAAAAGGATGGAGTGCACTGTACGAATGCAACGGAACTATATATCATTTAATGAAGATATCTCAATTTTTCCCTGTTGTTTTACAATGTAATCCAACATTTTACCAGCCCAAATTTGCTAGTTCTCAATTTTGATCCAATGGTTTTCTTGTAAACCACAAGTGACATGCTCGTCGGCACATTAATAATCGAGTTTAAGAAGAATGAAACAGAAAGAAGCTTGCTAACAAATATCCACTTTTCTAATTAGGTGTCGAGGTTCACTAAACTTGCCTAATAGGGCGAATCAATTTCCTTCTTAAGCCTAGCTTATTAATTTAGACCCTCCTAAACCCAATGAATTTTTTATGGAAAAAATGATAAATTCTTAGGATTCATACTGATGAAAAAAGTACAAAAAAAGTCATAAATCTATCACATTGATTTCAGTTCAATTCTAAATCTTTAATTTGGATCAATTTACTCCTAAAATTTTTCACATTGGTTACATGAGCTCATCCAACCAATTTAGGCTGAAAATTGATAATATAGATGTGAGTTGTCTTATGTAATACTACCGTCATTAATGTAAACAAAATTAAAAATATTTTAATATCTTTTGAATTTTCTTTTTATCATTGTTATTGGCAAGGGTTGCAATCATCGCTAGTGCAAGCGAGGGCCACCAAGCCTTCACCAAATCCGGCGGAACAGCCCTCACCCAGGCCGCAAGGGTTGAGCCCTCACCAAAGGCCTAGAAGTATCTCCGTCTCCTAGCTCGGTTTGTTAACTCACCGATTTTACACCATTTTTTTGGCTGACTAGCTCCTCCTCCCGATCCCTGCAAACCCTAGCTGAGGAAGAGGTACGGCTTCCTTCCTCCAACGACAATCTCGTCCCCCAACGGCTTTAATGCTTAGTGGCCTCCTTCCTCGGTTCGACCTCACGGCTTCCAGCGAGGACCACTCTCGTCGAATATTGTCAAAGCTTGACCCTTGCAGCTTGGGCAAGGGTCAACCTCGCCATATATGGTAAATGTGGCCTCGCTGACACTCATTCTTGCCGTGCATGGCCTGTGCCAAGCGAGCACGGGCCATGGAAGAAAAGAAAATATGAGAACGAAAGAAAAAAATTATTAAAAAAAATTATCTACGTCAAAGCTAACTGTGTCACATAAGATAAATAGAGTCCATATTGGTAATTTCCAACCTAAATTGGTCAAATGAATTCAATTGGTATCAATGTAATAGATTTAAGAATTTTTTTGTACTTTTCCCACTTACCAACATTTAGGTTGGAACCAACCCATTGGTGGTCGCGTGATTTGCGCTCAATCCTTCTACTAGAAGGGAGCGAGTTCAAATCCCCGCGGTCGCTTGTGCGACTCACCCGTGGTCTGAGGGAGGTGGGTCCCCTCCGGTCACCCCGAGTTTATGCCACCGGGTACCAGCTATACGACGGTTCCCGAGTCACCAAAAAAGAAAAAAAAACATTTAGGCCGGATATCATGCTCGGTCTTCCTATTGATTAGGTATCAAGCATAAAGTCTTCATACACGTAGATTATGGAAACAAATATACATGGATACGTATAATGATGGAAAGATTGAATACATGTAGATGTACATATGATTGCACCAATAACCAAACAACTATATCATCAGAGTACTTCTACATGAAATCAGAGCCATTTCAATTGCTCCCAATCCCAAATTGGTCCTTCCAAACTCGCCATCTCCCATGGATGGGAACTATCTGCATTGGCTACTACTGCTGATGATGATGATGCATCTTCACATCCACCGCCT
The DNA here is from genome assembly GCF_016545825.1 of Eucalyptus grandis. Lineage (NCBI taxonomy): Eukaryota > Viridiplantae > Streptophyta > Magnoliopsida > Myrtales > Myrtaceae > Eucalyptus > Eucalyptus grandis. Next base: position 4,849,463 of record NC_052621.1, on the reverse strand, counting down.
TCGTTGCTAGTAGCATCGTTGCCACCCTGGATTGTTGTCTCTCTAGGCACTACTTCCGGTGGCCGGCGCTCAAATGCTTGAGAGCTCCCAGACACCACGTACACTCGGCACAATGTGAATTCGCGCCTCAACTGTAAGTACGTTACTTCCACAAAATCAAACACACAGAAAAATGTTCGTTGCATTTTCTGTGAAAGTCCAAGTAGAAACTAAACTAGAGAGGGAAATTCAATATTCCGCAACTGCATAGCACCGATAAAGTGCAAGACTAGAAAACCAAAACAAGAACGATTATTTGAAACGATGATACGATTCGAACAATTTCGAATTCGCTTAAAACAATAAACCTGAAAAGTGGATAATCTTGGAATTATGCACTGGAAGTTAATTTATCCTTTCTATGTTTGAATAAGTTGAAATAAAGGTTTAGAATTCGAGACAGCACGTTCACCTTAGGAATGGAAATATTGCTGCTCGTCGGATTGGGAATGGTCGGCGAGAGTTCAATAGCCCTGTACTCGTTCAATTTCCACTGGGTTTTTCTTCCTGTGGGAGGTTTTCCCACGTAGAAAACCATTGACTTCTTCACGCCGATTACCTTGTTGTCAGACGAGTGGACGTAACCGGCAGACCCAGTGGCCTTCCAGTAGCCGGTGGCCATGCTCCGGCTGGGCCGCCCTCCTCTGGCCTCCCTCTCCTGCAAGGGCGCGAAGAAGAACCACTGCTCTCTATCTTCTCTGCACAGCTCTCCCGCAAGCTCTGCAACAGGAATTCCCCAAAGATAATGTGGGGAAAGGAAAGTTTACTGGTAATGCGCATTTGAAATAATCAAGAAACCATTTTCGGTGCCCAATTCAGGAGTGTAAAAGAATCGCATGCATGCACCGAGACTAGGTATTACGTGGGAGATTCCATGGCTCAGTGTCGAAAATGTCGAGGACTGGGATGACACGATGAAGCTTGTCTTGCTTAAGGCCGTGAAGCTGGTTGTGCAAGTAGAACGAAATGAGCTCTTCCTCGGTTGGATAGAACCTGAAACCTGTCGGGTACTCCTCCATGTCTGGTTGTTTAGTCTCCTAGGGTTTCGAGATGGATCAGCGTGAAAGATTCTGTGTTGTTGAACACTGTGATGAGATAAAATTTTAGTTGGGCGTGCATTGGAGTTAGCAAGTCCATTACTTATTTATAGGGATCGAGTGCAGGAGGAGAGTGCTTAGATGATCTAGGGTTTCTGAAGGAGAGAGTGCAGGAGGGAGGAGAGGAGACCAAGGCTAGTGAAGCGACGACGCGTCCATCACGAACTCTTGCACCGACTTTTTCGCACGATGCGTAGAATAGGGAAGGCCAGAAACAAAGGACTACGGATTTGATGTTCAAAATTAGTATATCATGTGACTTTTTTTGTACGATACGCGCTCTTAAAGGTGAGTGAGTTATGAATACTTTCAGAGCACTTATATATAAAAACAATTTTGATTTTTAAAACATTTGTTTATAAATAGCACGAGAAAAAAAGACAATACATTTAATACTGTAAATTTTTCTTATTTGGTTGGTCGACAAGTGATTCTGGGTTTTTTTTTTTTTTTTATAAGATTAATTTTTATAAACCATTGTCTAGTTAGAGAAAGGAATTTACTAGAAATGGATAAAGAAAGCCAGCAAGAATTCCAATTTGTTTTTTTCTCATTACCATTTAAACGATGCGTCACTCGTCACTGTCATGCTAGCTGTTCCAAGCTGAATTCCATGCAATCTCAGCACTTCTAGTCATGATTGGGTGCTGAAAAGACTTGCTTGAAGCATCGAGGGTGGTGGCTAGCTTGCTCTGGATTGATACGCTTTTAGTCTTTTTCCAAGTCGACTAAAAGAAAACGATAGATCGAACTAAAGTCACGTATTATTTGGTTTGAATGGAGGTACGTTGCATCTAGGTTTAAAATAATATGTATTGTTAGTCAATCTTGAAGAAGGAAACTTCCGAAATGTTACAAGTTCTTTCTTGTTGTCAATCCCACCTTAAGGGTTTGAATTTCATTTTTATGAAAATAAAAATATTTTTCATTAACTAATTATTTTAAACGATCATTTTTAGAAAAAATATATTTTGAATTATTTATTTTTTGCGAAATAAATGAAGCCTTCATTTAGCTTACCTTTCTCCTGGCCAAAGCCACTTCATTTACTTGACTTCCATTGAAGTTTTGTTTCGATGGCTAGCAAAGAATTTGAGATGCATCATTTCTAACTTCTTAAAAAAGCGGTTGCACACTCAATTTGATAACTTCTTCACTTCTTTCATTTCTTTTCACAGTTCCATAATGCATAGCTTTCGATGCCTCAACCATCTCCAAGGTCAAGAAAATATTTGATTAACCGTTATTATCGAATGACGTAAAATGAAATGTCTCATCTAAATAATTCATTGCCATTTGACTCATTATATCTTACCGACTCTTTCTTTCTTTCATATATATATATATATAGAAGAAGAAGAAGAAGAAGAAATGCTTATGATATGCATGTGCCATAAGATTTAAATTAAGTAAAAAAGTACAAAATTGTAAATATGACACCATACAAGCCCAGTAGGTTTACTAAGAATGGGGAAAAGGCAAAAGAAAAATAAATGAGGAGCGAAGAAAGACATACTTACATTTTTCTCTTGGATCCATCCACCATGATTTTCTCACCAAGCAGCAACCAAGGCTTGGGGACACCTAGATTGAAAGTACTATTCACCGTGACTGACCATTGAAACATTCCATACTTCCTATGATTTTTTTGTTGTTCTGTTTTTTCTTGCCACAGATGATGAAAAACAACTTCCACTGTCGGTGTATGTCTCCATCATTATGTTATTCGCAGGTCTGTCCATATTATTCGTGACATGTTAACCGGGCCTACCAAAACCCCCAACTAATGCTCATTCCTCGTACAAAAGATCAACCATTTCATACTCATTTCAAAAAATCATTATCCAATAATAAAAAATGAAAAATAAATAAATATTGGAACTGGGAATTAAGACAATTATTGTCATAGAATACAAACAGTTATTATTTTTCTTGTACATAAGGTAGAGATGCTTGCGCTATTCTCATTGGTAAAGTGTCATGTTCACATTCTCATCGGTAAAGTGTCATGTTCACTCATATTTAAGTTTTCTTAGTGTGCATTTGATTTCTCTCTACTTGTCGATTCAAATTTTTAAATTTGACATAATATAGTGTCTGAGTTGGGTTCTATCCAATTTATTTCACGCGTCTGGTCCTCAATTGGACGTTCTAAAAGTTATTTTCCAAAATCAATTGACTAGCTGGTGGATTTCATGTTATATCGGATACGAGCAGCATTTATGGTCAAATATCAGGATTTCCTTTGAAAGAAAAAAGCACATGAGAAGGAAGATACGAGGAATCTTCTGTCAACTGACGTGAAACATTTCATTTGTTCTTGAAATTTGGAGAAAAAAGGGATCATGTTCCTAGATTCCCGTTCGAGATGGCCCATCTTTTATAGTCAAGACGGGCACTTCATGATACGATTCTAACAACACTGATTTTATTATTGCTTTAATTACAGCTGTAATGTTTGCCTACTTAAAGAATTTGAGGCTAAAATCTAGATTTCTCTTTGGTAATTTTATTAAGTTTGCCCAATATTATTTCAAATAGATCTAATCTACTCGCAAATACGCGACAAAGACACCAGTTAAATTGACACCTCGTTTTGATCTTTCATAAAAAAACAGAGTTACTCGTGGGATGGGAATCATACAACCACAATTTCCATGGCCACAAAATTAAATTTCAAGATATTCATTTATATCCCATTTCTCAACTAATTTGATTTTAAAATTGAATTTCCAACGATGCTGAAATTGCGACAGGAATTAGCAAAAGTCGAGGCCGAGATGGTGGGGATCGCTTACATGCTAAAAAATCAAGTCACGTACGAAACCAATTAATTATCAATGACCCTACTTGATTTTAGTGGGGGTGGTGGCGTCCATGGCCCCCCTCGGCTTTGAAATCTGGATCCACCCTTGCACACCTTTTGAGAAGACAATCGCGATCGCAGTTGATTATTTGGCTAATTTGACGAATTGGATTTGGCTCCGTCAAGATTAAAATAGGACAATCCTCGTTGACGTAGACTGTTGTGCTTCCGGCCATTTGGGAAAGTACAAACGTCTATGTACTTCGAGGGGGTACAGGTTTCTTATATCCGTCAATATTCATATTTATTGATACTCATATTTTGATTTCCTTTGATTTTATTCTTTTACAGTAAATAATTGTTACCTTGTCAGTGTGTTGTTAATGTTGCCCGTATATGGAGAAAAAATCTTATCGTGAGCCTGGTAACTTGAAAATCCTTCGAAAACCGTTTGAGTCGAATAAGTTAGAGCAGCTCTTTCGAACAAGCCTAAGTAAAGTCATTTGATTATAAAGCCTAATTTGACATGGTAGGGCTCAAGCTGAGTCAGGCTTGATTTGACATGCTCTTTAATCATATCTAGTGGAGACATTTATTGTTTTGCTTAATGATAGAATATATACACAAAAAGGAAAAATGAAAACTTTAGTAAAGGCCATGGGTACCTCTTCTTTTCTGTCTCAGCTTATGCAATCCTATCTTTTTGTTATGGACGATCAATAAATTTGTGACATGTTGACTTCGCATTATTCTACTCTCCCCTATTGTTTACGAGGACACTTAGAATAATTAGACTATCTAATGTAAGAAAAAAAAAAGAATCACATTTGAAACTAGTATAAATGATATAAAAATTGTCACTGTTAAAAGTACATCAAAATATGCAGAAAACAAAAGAGAATTCGAAAAAGAAAATGCATTAAACCACGGCTCAGCTGCTTTGATCTAGTGCAGCCATTTATCGATTATAACCCTAGCTCGGTTGTGGCGAGAGAGAACGTAACCGATCAATCTCACAGTCCATTTGATATGCATCTCAATCAACTTTTAAGTATGCATCTAGAAAGTCTACTTTTTTATTTATAGAATTATCTTCTACGCGACTGCCTTATAAAATACTCTCTCATGACGTGATAAGGGGCTACAAAAGGAACCAACGATCAAGGCTTCTTCCGGAGTACATAGAAGTTAGTCCCAGATATGGCGGAGAATTTCTCGGCTTTCCGCTTACACTCCGTGTTCGCCATCCCTTATTCTCCACGTCCTTTCCCAGATAAGAACAGTGAAACACCCTTTTTCTAAAGCGGAACTGCTTTAAGAGATTTGAGTCCTTCATAGACCCCACATGGACCCCCAAAAAGTAGCAAAAACATCAATCACTTCAATAAACGACTATGTTTGCTGGTCTTATCTTCATGGGTTTTGTCTTCCAAAACCTTGATTCATGGTTCAACGTAATTCATGTTTAGAACAACAGGGATTCGCATATTTAAATCGTTTTCCGCAGACTACAAACTTTAAACGACAAGTAAATCGGGAAGCTTCATCGTGTACGGCCAATAGAGAGGGGCTATGGCCCAGCAAAATTTTCTAGGTCACGCGTTTGAGATGGTAGTATAAAACAAATAAGTGAGACAAAATACATACGGTGCAGTCGCTCGCATCACATTCCACGACATACCACGTTGCTGTTGTTGAATAAGGAGAGTTTCAAGACATCAATATCCATCAATCAATCAATCCGAAAAAAAACCACTATAACATGTTGGAAGAAACAGCTTAGATTCACATTTGGTTTTGAAGTCTCCACGAGCAAAGTGAACATCCCAAGGGGGACAAGCCACCTTCCTAGAACACGCATCAAGAGAGTCTTAACTGCAACCGCGACTTGTCAAATACTATGTGCGCGGCCAATAAATTTAATATCAGGCCTCTCCCCTCTCGCACTCCACCGCCCATCCACCATCTTAACTGCTTACTTTGAATTTCATTAGCCATAAATCACAACACTATTCATAATTTGACAACAAAATCCAATCATTTTATAGATAGAGCGTCAGATTTGTGCATGTGCACGTGAGAGAGAGAGAGACTCTATGATCAAGATAAAGAGAGAAATCAACAAGAAAACATACACGTAAAAGATATCAATCATCATGATAAAAGGATGTACAATCCACTAAAAACTGCAAGGGTATTGAACATCATGCAGCTACCTTTATGTTCCTGGGAGAGGTGCATCTTCAACAGGGCATCAACGAACTTGACGTGTAGTCTGCATTTGTAGATGAAATATTTGAAAGCAGTCTCCACAAAAGTTGCTGTCCCGTAAAAACTGAATGATAATAGCTAGTAAGCTACCACATGATATGAGTAGTTGAAAACATGAACCCAGGCATATGGTATGTCACTCGACAAAACTTACCCACCAAAGCCACGCTAATCATTTAGCTGTATTGGCACTGGCAGTTTTTTTATCCAAAAGGAGGGGGGAAAGGCAAAGCAAAAGTCTCAGCTAGGCCAACCCGCTGATGTGCTGCTGCTTTAAGTAAGCAATCTTCTGCCTAATCATGATTATGTTAATTGATTACTCAAGCGTCACTTGAAATTAAAGCCGCCTTCGTATGGTCAACAAACACAATCCCACAACAAAGAAAAAGAGGTAATCTTCCACTGCGGAAAGTACACCATACATTGTTGATATTTCAGGGCGTAATAACATGGGTCAGCCAACCAATCGAGTATTCCTGCTTTCATGACACACCGCATTCTTGTGGTTCATCTGAAATGATGATGAACAAAGACATTTGATCGGTTACATGGTCTCATTGTTACACGTGTATTATTTACTTGTCCACTGTGCCTCGAACAAAAAGATTCCACACTTCATTCCATAAAAAGCAAGAAAAGTGAAATCAACCCGATGCCAGCATCACTTATCACAAACTATGTTGATCCGATGAAATCAAAAGGACAAGCTACCACAGAACGAAAGCCAAACAAAAATAATAAAACTATCGCCTAAAAGAGGACAAATCTCTTCAACATTCTATCATAACAAGAAATTGCTCAGAAAAGCAGCAAAGCTAAGAGCAATCTTGCTCTATGTGGTTAGATGTCGATCAGACAAACAGAATCTTAATTGTTATCCACATGAGAAAGTACTATCTGTATTGAATTCAAAGCCTCAAAAGAGAAGACGCTAATTTGGTTCTAACGTCTTGCTAAGGAGAAGTTTGCCTTTCAGAACCTATTGACATGCCCTCCACCAAAATTAGTAATAATCACTCAGTATCACGGGCAACACGCAATCTTCAATTAAATTCCGTCTGTGAGGCCAGAGAATTCAACCGCACAATCCAGTCACGATTCTCTATAGACGGAAACTATTACCAGGATTTCGGAGTGGAATTAAGTGCGTTTCCGCACTTTCATGTGCCTCAAACACAAGTCTTGGCCAAAGAAAACAAAATAACATAATTCTGCTGAAAGATGAAAATAAACAAGAACTCTTAACAAATGTGACAACTGCATGGTTTCATCCATCTGCCAAATAGGAGAAAGTGCTCCATATAAGCTACACTAGAACTACCAGTCTCCAATCTCCATACCCCGCAGCTGTAGTCCAGCCGCCCTAGATCAAAAGCGCCATGGGCAATAACTGCGATCGGGCAATGCAGAAGCATTTTGCTCCGGGAAATCACCTCATAACAGCCAGCGCCACATCCGGAAAATGGGTGAGGAAGGGAAAACAGAGAGAAAAAGATAACTCATGTTGTCGGTGCCTCCCATACAAACATTTTAACATTTTCAACATGATAAGGATAACACATAATTTTTAGTGTCCTGACTCACCAGCGAGGTAATACATGATGTACGAAAGTTCTCTACAAGGACGTGGGTGCATCCAATCAACAATAATTTTGTCTTCAAACATAAGACCTAGAACGAAAGTTAATTTATTTCACCTCCGATCACTTTCTATTCTTCTGAATAACCAGCTTTAGTATTCCTGCATTCAAAGTGAAGTATGCTACATGCAAATTTCACTTCAAGTTGGCTAATTCAATAAGAAAGAAAGAAAGCATTGAAGAAAATTCGAAAGGACAAAATTCAATTTTACTAGAATCAGCATGGCTGAAGTTTGACCACATGATGTCAAGAACGCAAAAGAAAAAATTTAACCAGTATGACTATCTTGAAATTGCATTGTTAAGAGCTATATCACTGAAGAACCCTAAACATCAAACAAGACAAATTCACCTTAACTGAAATTGCATTGACAAGATCTATATCAAAGCAGTACCCCAAATTGCAAGAAGACAGATTCACCATCACGTTCTGAACTAGATGTTCTAAAGTAGGATGGCTACCACCCTAAGCTGGAATAATAAAGCAGCACCACGTGAGACACGGTCTTACAGGCGCTTCCAACAGCTTGATCTGCTACAAGTCATAGAAGCAGCTGACACACCACACTGATGCAGTTAGAATGATTAAAAAACCTCTTCCTACTTACAAAGAGAGGAGAGGGGCTTCTATCCACTAGATGCATATAGAAGGCGTGAAAAATCATTGTCTTGCGCCATATGCAAGTTACTAGAGCTAAGAATTGTTTAACGAAAAAATGAGAAGAATTAATAATGCTTCAAAAGTAACAGCATTATTTTGGCTTCCACTATTTCTAAGGGTTACCAGTTATTTACAAGAGGCACACATGATAGCACATCAGGAATAGAAAAAAATTCACAGAACCAGATAAAGGAAGATAAGGAAAATCTGATCCCCACTTTCTAGAGTATCAGGTGCTAAATTGCCAAAAAGGAAGAGTATCAGCATCTAATTTGACAAACGGTCGTTATCCATCTGGCATTTCATAATTGACATCCATAGCCCTAAGATCAAGTACATACACAGATGCGAACTTTGTGAAACAATGCTTGGCTTCTTATAATCGAACTTGCAAAGAGTGAACATCGTAGGTTATCATCATCATTCATATTCTCCATCAAGTTCTGCAGGCAACAAAGATAACTTAGGTCATAATGTGCAATTGTAGCTGTTTCAGCTTATGTTGTTAGAATTATTTTCTTCAAAATAGCAACCCGAGGTTGTATATTGGCTACCACAATCACATTCAATGTTTAAGAGGTTTTTGTGACCTCTGTCATGGAATTATCATCTTCCACGAAAATCCATTTCACAGCCACTAAAAGAGCAACACGAAGTGAGACTAACAGGTCGCTTGGACACACAATTCCATCCTGAAGGCCACTCTACTTGTAGTCCCAGTCTTCAACCTCATGTTAGCTTATCACACCATTATGCAATTTACATGGATAGCACAAACTCTCTAAGAAGCTTTTCAAACCACTAAGGGTCCATTCGTTTTGCGGAAAATGGGTCATTTCCGAAAAATATTTTTCCAAAAAAATGACAATATTCTCTGGTGTTTGGCTAAAACTTGAAAATGTTTCGGAAAATATTTTCCGGTGTTTGGTAAGGAAAATATTTTTTAAGACTTCACCACTTAGGCATGCATCACTTACCGACCTATAAATCCATCAAATATGAACTTGTCTTTAAATTCAGGCAAACTTACTTCATATATTTGTTCTCTCATTGTCGTCAAATGCTCATCTACTCTAAAAAATGTTTGTATGAATTTTAAAAAGAAGAAAGGCATATATAGCCCTAATGAGAATCTTCTAGTTGAGTGGCTTGTTCTTTCCCTACGTCTTTTGTGTTTTCATAAACAAAAGAAAAAAGAAGCAAAGCATGTAGAGCCCTTTGCTTGAGCAATGTACAACTGCAGGGTAGAGTAAATAAAGAAAAGGATAAGCAAGACTGCAGAGCGCGAACTTGAAGTCGACGAGCTCGAGGTTCACCCGGCAATGACCAACGACTAGCCAAGAAAGAAGAAGATGGGAAACAAAGAAACGAAAAAGAAAAGAAAAAGAAAAGAAAAAGGAAATTAAAAATAATTCAAATTAAAAGAAAAAGAAAATTAAAAATAATTAGAATAAAAAAAGAAAAGAAGAAAAATAAAGGGAATGAGGAAGTGAGGATTTGTAGAGGTGTGAAATAAGAGAGGCTGTTGCGAGTTGAGGAGACTCCATCCAGTAATTCGGCCTCACTTTTGAAGGTTAAGGTCGCATGGGCCTAGTATGTTGAACCTCCACGCGGTGTCTTTAGTGGAGATCTTCTTCTTCAATGCTCAATCATCCCAGCTGGCTGCCAAGGTCTGTTGTTTCGTTTCTTCTAGTCCGGTTTGTTTCTGTTGAACCTTGTTGCTGGGCGAGGAGAGCTGGCTTTGTCTTCCCAAGTCAGTGTTGAAGCTTAGGTCGGGTAAGCTCCCTCTTGCGATGGCTTCTCTTTGGTTGTGAACGGGTTGCAGTATAGGTGTCTATCAAAATGTCTTCACTTGCGATTGAGGCTGGAAACAACACGTCCGAACCCAGACTTGCGGCTGCTTCTTCTAAGGGACCTCCAACACCATTCCATGGTGCTGGCTCATCTTTGAATCTACTAGGAGTGGGTGTAACAGCTATGTCCGGCCAAGCTGGAGCGAAGAACAAGCAACAGATCTCGCTAGAACCTCCTATTCGCCCCCATCGCTCTAGAGGCCAAAGCCGCAGACGCTCTTCTTCCAAGCATCCGCAAGCCCCTCTGCAACAACCAGTGGCACAGCAGAACACTCCTGCTCGTACATGGGCGAATGTGGCCGTCTTGCGGCTAAAGGTTTGGAGCTATCCATTACTCCTCCTCCTGCAGTTGTTGATGGTAAAGCTATTCTTAATTTGGCTGATGAGGTTCTTGAAGTAGTAGACCCGAAGTGGCATCAATGCTTAGTTGGTTTTCTGGTTGGGAGAAGAAAGCTACCGTTCGGCCTGTTGGAGCATTCTCTAAAACCAGCATGGGGGTCCAAGCTTGTGGAAATCCTCGCCAACGACCAAGGGTTCCTTCATATCTCGGACCCAGTGTTTCAACAAAAGATACTTAAGGATGGACCGATCACGGTGGCTAGGGTGCCGCTCATTATCCATCAGTGGCAACCACTGATGGACCTTAAGAGGGAGAACCAATCATTAGTCCCAATTTGGATCCGTTTGAGGAATTTACCTTTTGATTTCTAGATGGTGCCGACTATGAGTGCAATAGCAAGTGTGGTGGGTAGACCACTTTATGTGGACAAACGAATGGACCAAATGAAAATGGTCTCGTTTGCGAGAATTTGTGTGGAGATCAAGACTAACCATCTGCGTTGCATGACAGTGGAAGTGGTATTGAAAGGAGTTTCTTGCTTGATTACAATTGAATACGAGTGGTTACTGGCTGAGTGTCCAGATTGTGATACATTTGGCCATAATTGCCGAGCCCCTCTTCGTGTGCAAAACAATGCTGGTCGGAATAGAACTTAGCAACCTCTAACCAAACCTTCTCTGGCCGTTCCTGCTCCTTCGGTGGCCCACAACCCAACACCGGTCTTGCAAGACTAGGTGCCACAGCAGGATGTGCCCACTCCTGTTCCCCCAGATCGGCAACCTTCACTAGACGTTTCTGCTCATTCAATGGCCCCAAACCCCGCTCTGGTTGCTGCAAATTCGGATCATCAGCGAGCCTTGGCCACTACGGTGAAGCTCATCCCTAATCCGGTTGGTGTAGAATCAAAGGCTACTCATCCGGTTGGTGTAGAATCAAAGGCTGCTCCTAAACAGACTTGGAAACAAGTGAAGAAAAAGAAGAAGAAGAACTCGGTCTCCAATAATGGAGCTTCATCCTCACGCCCGAACTTGGATGCAGTTGAAGACGCCTCTCGGCCAAAGCCTCCTAATGTGGAGGTCCCGCTATTCGAAAGTCGCAAAGGGGGACTAGTGCTCCCTCGAAGGTGGCTCTCACTTGTAACCGATTCTCGGCCTGAACAAAACCCCTCCTTAAGCCTCAACCATGGTGTGGAGTCGGAAGTTGCACCCACTTTTGATTTCTCAAACGAGGATGATATTATCTCTCCCGGCTCATTAAGCTCGTCCCCGAAAGCATCAAGAGCGGCCTCTACGAAAGTGGAAACCATCCAAGAGAGACTTCTTGCTTTAGCCCCAGATCCGGGCCTAGAGGGGAAGATTGGAGCACCGGCAAATCCTCGTCGGAAGCCTCCCAAGCAGAGGTAGATTCTTTTGCCTCCTTCTTTCTTATTACTTAGTAGTAGTTCGCTTATATATGTATGTATTTCGGTTTCTGGAACGTTAGGGGTCTTATGGACCCTTTGAGGAGAGCCGAGGTTAGGAAATTTGCTCATACTAACAACCTTTGTATGGTTGGATTATTGGAGACCAAAGTGCTGGAGTATCTTTTTCGATCCTTTTCTGCTAGACTTTTGACGAGATGGAATTAGATTGCCAATTATAACTCATCTCATAGGGGAAGGAGTTGGCTTGGATAGAATCCTTCACTGGTCAAATTTGAAGTCATTTCTTTTAACGATCAGGCGATCCATGGTCGGGTTTTGCTCTTTTCGTCGGGTTTATGTTGTTGCACTTCAGTGATTTATGCTATGCATTCATTTGTTTCTCGGAGACCTTTGTGGGAGGACTTGGTTAGAATGAGTTGTTGCGTCCAAGACATGGCATGGATGGTGGTTGAGGATTTCAATGCCATAAGAGACCCTTCTGATAGGATTGGGAGCTCAGATAATTGGCTTCCCTCCTTTGACAAATTCAACCAGTGTTTGACTCAAGCTGAACTTCAGGATCTAAGGTATGTAGGACTTCACTTCACTTGGTTTACTTCCTCAGGGACTAATCGCAAGGCCAGGAAAATTGATTGGGTGTTGGTCAATGCTAAATGGAGCTTACAATTCTTTTACTCGGAAGCGACTTTTCTGACCCCTGGAATCTCTAATCACTCTCCTATGGTGGTCAAAGTGATATAACCGACTCATCGAAGGAAGCCATTCAAATTCTTTGATTTCTAGATGGAGCACCCTTCATTTCAAGATATTGTCTTACAAGTTTGGGATACCCCGGTTGAAGGGGTTCCTATGTACAGGCTGGTAAGTAGATTGAAGCTCCTGAAGAGCCGGCTCAAGCAACTCAACAGGGATTCATTCTCCAACATCTCGGAGAGGGTTGCTGAATTCAGAAATGCGTTTATGTTAGCCCAGCTCGATTTGTAGCAAGACCCAACTAGTGAAGTGCTGGCAGAGCTAGAGAGGACCCATCGAAAGAACTTTATGGAGTTGAGAAGTCAAGAGGAATCTTTCTTTAGACAAAGATCCAGAATTAGATGGCTCGAGAATGGTGATAGGAATACCAAGTACTTTCACCACTGCGTCAATTCAAGACAACTGAGGAATAAGATTCTTTCCATTCTTGATAGAAATGGCAACCTGGTCTCTGAACCAAGCCTTATGCAGGACACCTTCGTCTCTCACTTTCAGAAGTTATTCACATCACGTTCCTCTCATTCAACCCCAACATTAATGGAATTGCAGCAAGTTATCCGATGCCCACTCACGAAAGATCAAGTTAGTTTTCTCTCTCGACCCTATTCAGATAGAGAAATCCAAGATACTCTATTTTCCCTAGCCCATGGGAAGGCTCCTGGCCCAGACAGGTTTGGGGTAGAATTTTTCAAGAGCAATTGGGACCTAGTAAGACCTCCGATCATTGAAGCTATCAAGGACTTCTTTGTCACAAGAAGACTTCTTAGGGAGATTAATAACACCACCCTTGTGTTGATCCCTAAAGTGCCTAATGTGACCTCGGTGAATGATTATAGACCTATTGCCTACTGCAATACAATATACCAAGGTCTTAGCTAATCGCGTGTCTGCAGTGCTTCATGATACCATTAGCCCCTCACAAAATGCCTTTGTGAAGGGCCGGCGCATCTGGGATAATATTCTTCTTGCCTAAGAATTATTTGCTCGTTTCTATCTGCAACCTTACTTACCTAAATGTGCTGTGAAGGTGGATTTCCAGAAGGCCTATGATACTGTGGACTAGAACTTCCTAAAAATGGTTTTGCGCGCGTTTCAATTTCCGGACCACCTCATTCGTCTTATTATGATTTGTGTGCGCACTACCAAGTTTTCTATTTCCTTGAATGGAGAACTCCATGGTTTCTTCCCTAGTAGGCGTGGACTTCGATAAGGGGATCCCATGTCCCCTTACCTCTTCACTTTGGTTATGGAAGTTTTTTCTGGGATTCTTACTGCGCGTGCTGCGCATCTTATTTTCAAGTTCTTCTGGAGATGTAAGACTACAAGACTATCTCATATTTTCTTTGCGAATGATGTCTTTCTTTTTTGTCTAACGGAGTTGGAATCGATTTATCTTTTGAAGGATGGTATGAATACCTTCTCGGCATGGAGTGGACTGAATCCAAACAACAATAAAAGTGAGATATTTCTCTCAGGTGGTTCGGAGGAGTTACAAAAGGCGATTATGGAGGCCCTTGGTTTTGTTGAAGGAAAGTTGCCGGTACGTTACTTGGGAGTTCCTATCATATCCTCGAGACTTGGCAGAGCAAACTGTTTGTCCTTAGTTGATCACATAACATCCAGGGTCCAATCCTAGACTCACCATTTTCTATCCTTTGCTAGAATGGTCCAGTTAATAAGGTCAGTTCTTCATGCGATACAGGCTTATTGGGCGAGTGTCTTCACCATTCCTTTTGCAGTTCTAGATCGCATTGAACATATATTCAAACAGTTTCTATGGAAGGGCCCTAACCTGGGGAGGAGTGGAGTCAAAGTATCTTGGGATGATGTGTGCGTCCCGAAGGACAAGGGAGGACTTGGTATTCACAAGTTGAGAGAATACAACAAGGCAGCGATGCTCAAGCACATTTGGATAATATTTACTGATAAGGAGTCCTTATGGTGCAAGTGGATCCATTCAACATTCCTAAAAAGAAAGAATTTCTGGGTGGTTGGGGTTCCACCTTATGCTCTTGGGCTTGGAAGAGAATCCTACACCTAAGATTTGAATTTAGACTTTACTTGCGATGGAGGATTGGTGATGGCCAGTCTGTCTCCTTTTGGTTTGACCACTGGCATCTTAGAGGTCCATTACACCTTCATTGCTCATATGGGATGATTTTAAACTTTGGTTTATCCAAAGATGCCATGGTAGCTAATCTTTTCTTACTAGCGGGACAGGTCTTCAAGATGATGATTGAATCTTGGGAGCAGCCCCTTCCCCTCCTTTCAACGGCACCAGACCGTTTTATTTGGAGTGATACCCCTTCTGGTCTCTTCTCGGTTGCCTCTGCCTGGCATGTTATCAGGAAAAGGAAGAATAGGGTTAATTGGGCATCATTCATCTGGAATAAGGGTATCACCCCGAGATATCAATTCAATCTCTCGCTTATTACAAAGAATCGTCTTCCCACCCAAGCACTGCTTATGTCATATGGCAGAATTAGGAGTGAGGTTTGTGCTTTTTGCAAATTGACACTAGACTCCATTGATCATCTCTACTTTGAGTGTTGCATCACTGCTAACATGGCTTTCTTTTGGGCATCAAGATGCAACCTCCCTTGGCAGAATATGACTTGATCCGAGAACTTGCAATGGGCAATGACATTCCTCTCCAGTAAGGACTTCTATCGATCCATTGGCCGGTTTTCGTTTGGTGCTCTATGCCATCTTATTTGGAAGTACAGGAATGACATACTCTTCAGAGATCACAAAGTGGCGGTTGCAGCTATTAAGAATCACCTCATCAGAGTGGTGAAAGATAAAGCCTTAACGTTTAGAAATGTTGAAGATAATCCTAGAAACAGAAGGCTCCAACGTAATTGGGAGATAGATCCTTGTATTTTTTTCTCCTACTCATGCAGTTCCCTAGTAGTCCTTCGAGTTCTCTTCAGATGGCTTGAGGATGGATTGCAGTCTTTTGTTTGGCTATCTCGCTGGGTTGGTCGCTCAGCATCTCCGATGGAGGTGCTTGACTTGGCAGTCTTCTTTTCCTTCTTTCCTACCTTGTTGTTCGTTGGTTTAGTTGAGTTTTGGAGTCCTTTTGGCCCTGCGTGGTCTTCTCCTTAGCCTGTTGTTTTGGCTTCTCCTTGCTTTAGCTCGCTCTTGCGGTTCCTTTTACATCCGACAGCCTTTCACTCGCCTCAACTTGTTGTCGTGCTGAGTGTAAGTTTTGTGGCGCCAGATCTTGTGTACATGTTGGCTCAAAGCTCTATAAATTATTATTTCTGACAAAAAAAAAAGTGAGGAAAATGTTTTTCACTTTTCAAAAATAGAAAATATTTTCTCATAATTTAGAAGACTTTTTTCTTTCCATGGAAAACATTTTTCCCAAGGAATTCATTTTCCGTGAAACGAACATTAGAAAATCTAGAAAACGTTTTCTAGGAAATTATTTTCTGCGAAACGAATGGAACCTAAAAGAAACCTCAACTTCTCAACAGTCGAAATTACTTCTACCGAATGGACAGTTGTACAGGTTCCTAAGGGCACCCCCGAATCACTTGGATCGGAAAAGTAGAGGAACTAATTGACTAAATCATATGTGGTACAAGTATTCAAAAGTTCCAATGTAGCTCGTGTTCTGGTTCTGAAATTCAACCCAAAACATCAACATGATATCTCTGCCACATCGACTGAGCATGCAACTGTGTAGATATAAATGATAAACTAAAGAATGAATTGATTGAAATAAATAGATCCACAGAATTGGCGCGTAATCCAACACAAAAATTTCATAGATGGTAACAAGGGTACACTTATTCATCGATCGAGAAACTTGTTTGCTGAAAAATGGCGTTGCGAACTTGCCGCAGATCCCTCCCCTTGAGTGTCCTCCCAGCACTTTCAAGCATAAAGCATGCAATCATCAACGACCGAGCCAAACTCCTCGCCACAATCTCGTGCGGTGGCAACATCGTTCCCCCTAAATCTTCGTCATAATCATCATCAATCTCATCAAATTCACAACATCTCCTCAACATCAATGCTAGGAATGCTGGCACGTTAACTGGCGCCGATCGGTGATACCTCAAGCCAGAACTGGAGAAGCAACAGGCAACAGGCGCTCTGGCGGAGGCTTCAGATAAAAGTCGCCTCTCGCCCCTTGGGGAAATTCCATCAACTATAGGAAGTATGGCCAACAAACATCATTCTACATAGATAAAGAGAGTCCATGGACATCGCAGAGGTCATTATTAGCTGGAAACAGCACCTCATACTTATACATTGTTAATATTTCGAGGCGTGACAACATGGTCTACAAAGCAATCAAAGAGCTCTTGCTTTCATAGCACATTGCATTTCTTGCTGTTCTATGTCGAAATCACAGCCAAAAAAGACATTCAATTGCTTACACGGTATCATTGTCACACGTGCATTCTTAAAAACAAATATCCATTAGCAAACCTCTACACCTGATTAAAAAAACAAATATCCATTAGCAAACTTCTCCATGTATCAATCTTTTTACACTCATTGATGATACGTCAAAGAGCTTGTGACTCGTGATCAATAAAAAAATCATTTGATTCGATATCGGATGCCATAGTCAAATTGAGGCAGCCTATATTCAAGATCAGCTCATTCAACCAAGAAGATCAATGCACATTCAAGATCGACAACACTCTCATCGATAATCTTAATATTGATAAGCCTCATCGACAAGTGGAGAGCCTCATCTTTGACTTTGTCATAAAAAATTTGTCATTTCCCATGCTTCAAATGCATCAAGACACTTCAAGATGGCCACAAGCATTGAAAATATTGTACATTTAATCGCTCCAAGTTTATAAATGTTTCTAGTTTCTATGTACATAAATGACTATTAGTTTCTAGGTGTGAGTCTATTCTTTTGTTATTCTCTTGCTTCGCTATAAAAGGTCATCAAGCCTTCATCAAATACACACCAAATTTGATTAATGAAAATTTGTTTAATGCAATTCCCTTCAACCTTGAAGAGTTCAAACTACTTGAAAATCTAGAAGAGTTCAAACTCCGTCCTAAAGAGTTGGAGCTTTTAAACCCTGCATCCTTGAAAAGTTGTAGCCATCAGTCTTGAAGAAATGATGCCATTTCAATTTCCTTGGAGGCCTAGAAGAGCAACCATTGAAGTTCCTATCATTTTCTTCATTCTGTCTAATTTCATTCCGTCCATTACCTTCCAAAATCGACAAGTCTACATTGCTCATCTGAGAAAGCTCAAAATATAGAAGTTGTAGATCCAAAAGTCTTCATTCTTTTGGCTTTGGAATCAAGTCATTATGATTTGATTTGACAATGTAATACCCATTTTCCCAAGCTAGTGTAGAACTGAAAATTCTGCTCATTTTTATGACTAAATTTCCGTGTGTGTAAGCCGTTCTTCTGATCCTATTGTTTGAGTAGCTAGCCTTGAACTACATCATTTGGTATCAGAGCTTTAGAGGAGAGGACAATGCCCCCAAGACAAGCAAGGCATCTAGGTGGTAGAACCATTCCATTGAACGAAGTACAAACACTTGCTGAGAATTTGCAACAGCATATGCAACAATAAACTAATGACTTGACCCGAGAAGTTCAACATTTGAGGTTTGAAGCAAACAACCTTCCACCCTATTTTAGAACCAAAGAATCTAATGGTGATTCCTCTTCTTCAGAAAGTGTTCAATCGTTTCCCCGAAGGAGGAATGCTTCATATCACTCAGAAGAAGTTTGTGAACCAGATTGGGAAAAGGAAATCAAGAGAGATTGTCGCGACCTAAATTTTCAGGGCAATCCTAAAGTTTAGGTTAATGGATTACTAAGTCTGAAGACTTGCGGACCCTCCCAAGTCCTACCAATCGCGACTTGATAGAAATTAATCTATTTAAACATGCAATTCTATTCAATTTGGAGCCGCCACTAATCAATTAGGGTTGATTAAAAACCCAAATAAAGTATGAGAGAATACTTTAATTTTACGAACCAGAGATTCAAAGAGTCTGGGGACATGATTATGCTAGATTAGTCTAACGCCCTTTCGGTACCTTTTATTTTAATTTCAAAAATATTTAGCAAGCAATGTTGATTAATTTAAACCTAAGCTACTAACATGCAAATCGTGATCATGCGGGTGCACAATCAATAAAATAACATTCAATAAAAAAAATGTTAATAAAAATGCATGCCCAAAACATGATTTCTAAATGACATGACACCTAATTTTTCTTTTTCTTTTTTTAAATGTTAATTATATGCAATCTTAATCTAAATTTGATATGCATGAGTTTTACTTTAATGACATATGAGATGCAATTCATGTGACATAATTTAAATCATTACAATATGTGTGCAATCTAATTTACATAACCCTAAATATGCATGTGCTATATGATATGAGATGTATGACGTGGTAATTCTATATGCATGTTCTTTTTATGATTTTTTAATGAATGGACCTAGACTTAGAAACATGGAAGGAGAGTAAATTTTCTGCAAGTATGCATCCCACAGTGGGCGAACAACTCTTGTTCAAGCCCTTCAGGGACAACCTTTTAGCAGAAAACCACTCAACCCTTTAGTTCAGAGCCTAGAGACACTCAGAGATGCCAGGATGGAAACA
Source organism: Eucalyptus grandis (assembly GCF_016545825.1). Lineage (NCBI taxonomy): Eukaryota > Viridiplantae > Streptophyta > Magnoliopsida > Myrtales > Myrtaceae > Eucalyptus > Eucalyptus grandis. Next base: position 4,829,961 of record NC_052621.1, on the reverse strand, counting down.
TTTCTAACCTACCCAAGCTGCATTTCTTGAAGGATCCTACCAGGCTAGAGAAGAAGAGGAAATTAGAAAGCCATGGAAAGATTTTCACAAAGCACACACTTTACTTCAGGGGACTTTGCCCAAAACAATACACCTTCCTTGCCTTATGTAGGCAATAAGAGGTCACCAGGACACACACAGGGACCTAGCTCACGGGTCCAGATACAAATAGAGGCACCGAAAACTTTCGGGAGGGAATTATTAGCACACTATGAACAGTAACTGTACTATGAACAGTACTTTCCCTAGCCTAGTGCTATAGTAAAAGTGAACAGTGATTTGCTACAGTGAAACTGTACGGACTCAACGGTCTCGTTCGTCACGAGCATTGTAGCTACAAACTAAGTCATCTGAGCTGTCTTCTAGGAGATGTGCCTCATATTTCTGTTCAAGGGCTTCAAGATCTTCAGGTGAGAGGATTTGGTTCAGCCTTCGTGATGAGGATGCTTGTTCATGAGCCCAATATGATGCTTCTTCTTCAGCCCAGTTTGTATTTTCATCTTCATGAGGGTCAGGAATTCTTGGCTAAGGCCAGTTGGATGGCTGTGCATAGAAAGATGTGTCCATGCTTTGGAATTGTTCGTAGGGATCCTGGGACAAAGGTCCTCCAAAGCGTGCATAGGGGTCCTGGGTGGATTGGACAATGTCATCTTCGCTTGTCATTTCAGGCTCTTGGGACGATGTGGCTTGTCTGTATTGTCCGAGTGCTTCCTTAGCTTCTGGTGCTAGGTCATAATGATCCCACGTAGTGGGTACATTATTCCAAACATCTTCGGGAATGGTCTTGTTTTCTTGGCATAAGATTCTCTGGAGTTCTCGATATTCATTTTCACAAAGTCTAACAGATCTTGAATAAGATTTGTAAATCCGGGCTTCTCGGCTGTTCAAGGTAGGTTTATAGGATGTAGTTCCTATTTCTAGTGGTGCATCGAGAATACTACCATTATTTCTGCAAAAATTCCATGGACATCGGAAAAACAGGATGGTGTGGACTTCAGGATTCGGCGTCATGGATCTCAGTTCTTTTTCCAAGTCTTGTTTCCAACATGTAGGATGATAGAACCAGTTTAGAAAATCTAAAAGATTTCTATCACATTCTTTTTCGATGTTTCTTCCGAGCAGGAATATCCTTGTGAGGTTGGCAATGAATCTTCTGGTTGGAATTTCAAAAGCTATTAGGTACTTATTGGTTAAGTACCACAATAACATTTTGAGCTGTTCAGGGAAATCATCTTCATTCCAGATAAGAGGATGAATGAATGGATAATTCATATTTAACCCAAAAGGATAAAGAATCGAACCTCCGTTGAATCTGAATAGGTCTGTGTGGCTTTGCCACATGAGGTTCTCCAGGTTCTCAGCAAGAATGTCGTTCTGGATCTGCCAAATAATCTCCTGGGGGTATTTCCAGCTTTGTGAATCTTTGATGTTCTCAATTTTGTATTTCACTCCATGATTAAGCATATGGAAATCAGACCTCTTGATGTACATGTTGATCTCGGCTGGTGCCTTTGCCCTTGATAAGAAGTCAGCAAGTACATTCTTCTTTCCAGGAATATGCTTAGTTTCAAAGGAGTATTTTGAAAACCATTCAGCCCATCGAAGCAGATGGGAATTTGGAATCTGTTTCTGTTTAAACTTGGTCATCTAAGGGAAAGATGCCATGTCTAATTCCACCAGGAAGTGGTAGCCGATGAGATGAAACTCAAACTTTTTGATTCCATTTTTTATTGCTAAGATTTCTTTGAAAGTGGAACGGTAATGTATTTCAGCTTGGGAAAACTTTCCACTTTTATGAGCACAGAGGAGTCTCTTACCATCAATTTCTTCAAAAAGAATAGCTGCCCAGTATTCGTCACTGGCGTCAGTTTGGAGAATCTTTTTGCCTGTTGATGGTATTTGTAATGGTGGGAGATTTTGCATAATCTCCTTAAGTTCAGCGACTGCTTTGGTCTGAGCTTTTCCCCAAGGTGGGGAATTCTTCTTCAGCATGGATTGCAAAGGAATCAGAAGCTTTGCAATGTTTGGGACAAAAACCCTGAGATAATTAATTATCCCAAGAAATTGCTGAACTTGCTTTGTTGTGAAGTTGTCTTGAGGAAACTTCAATAATTCTTGAGCGATATGTGGCCCTGGGTAGTGTGTACCTTTGTTAAGGTGCATACCAAGAAATTCGATTTCTGTTTGGGCACTGTTCATCTTTCTTTAAGAAAGCATAATACCATGCTTCTTCACGATTTCTACAAACTGCTCAAGGAGTTGATAGTGTGACTGTTCATCAGGACTGTAGAGCAGAATATCGTCAATGTATACGGCTACACTTGATAGGATTGGTTGGAAGATACGACACATGGCCTTTTGGAAGAGAGATGGTGCTACCTTTAAGCCAAAAGGAAGAACTTTCCATTGGAAGTGCTGGTTCGGGATACAGAATCATGTTTTGGATCTGTCTTCAGGATGGATGCCCAATTGCCAAAATTTGGCTTTGAGGTCGAATTTGGAATAGATGTGGGCCTTGGTTAGACCACTAAAGAGAGAATCTCTCAATAGTAAAGGGAACTTCTCATCTTGGAGAAAAAGATTGAGAGGTTGATAGTTGATTACCAATCTCATTTTTCCTTTGTTTTGCTTGGCACGCTTATTGACATAAAAGGCTTCACAAGCCCATTGTGAATCGGAGATTTCAATAAGGCCTTGTTGCAATAGTTCCGAGCATTCCCTTTGAGCTAAAACCAGATGTTCTGGCTTCATTCCCATGTGGCTTGCCCTGGTTGGGTTTATGTCTTCATTCTTCTTGAAAGGAAGGCGAACAAAGAACTCTGGATTCTCCCATAAATGATGGGAACACTTTTGAGCGAATTCTGCATGGGATTCTGAACACGATCTTAACAACTTTTGCATAATTGGATCTAGTAGACTCATCTGAATGGAAAAGAGTCTTTGAATATTAACGAACTCAGAGAATTGATCTTTATATCTAAGACCTTTTCTAGGAATGATGCGAAGCTGAGAGATTTGAGTCATGATGTCCCACCCAATTTTCAGGTCCTTATTGGGAATGTTTGATCCAAAGATTTTTGCAGTTATGGAGCACTGCGGGAAGAACTGGATAGTTACAGGAGTGGTTCTGACATTTGTGGAGAAAGTATCTCCTGAAGCAGAATTGAAATATCAGATGTAAGGAGTCCAGAATTCTTCAGGAAGAACCTTGGTGTCTAATATTGAACAACTTGCTCCTGTGTCAATGAGAGCAATAACAATGATGGGTTTAGCAAACTTTGAAGTAAGGATTTTTACAGGGAAATGGGGACAGTGAGTTTGACTTGAAAATATGTCAAGGTTTGGTTTTGGGGATGATAGTGATATATGGAAAATATCTTCAGACTCTGAGTCTGACTCAGTCTCACTGGAAGTTTGGTAAAAGGGAATGACACAAAGAGTTTGTTCAGTTGGCTCTTCATCAGCAGAGAATAAGGATTCAATATCATCATTTTCAAGAGAAATACCTGTTTCATTCTCAATGTGATGAATTAGATGATTTATTTTGACCTTTTCTCACTTGAAGACAGTTTTTGGCAAAATGTCATTTCTGATTGCAAATATAGCAACGGTTTGATTTTTTGTGGCTTGTGCGATCCTTCCTTTTATGTAAGTACCGCCATTTCTTCTTTTTCCGGAAATGCTTGGAGCCATGTTTGGATTTCTTTATCCAAAACTTCTTATAGTGTTTTTTCTTCCGGGAATACTTGCCACATGTACCATCACAGTCTTTCTTGGAACATTTGATTTTTAACTTCTGGTGAGAACAGGCTGATTCAAGGCGCTTGTCGTCTGTGATGTAAGTACGGACCATCTGGCGCTTTAAGCACAATTCTTCAAGACATAAATGAACTTCTTGTTGTATTTCGCCTAATGGAACATCTTGTATTCTCCTTTGTTTTCCGAAGAAAGATCTTTCGACCATCTGGGACAGTTCTTTAGGGATGGAAGTAAGAAAAACATGCTTCAGATTTGGATCTGCTCCGACTTGATAAAAAAGTTGAAGCATTTTTCGATAATACTTATCAAGATGTTTTTCTTGGAGGGAGCAGCATCTTCTCTCGAAAAACTCTCTTCTTTTTTATCTCTATGAGATCAACGGGTTTTCCCACAAAGACATGATATAAGAGAGTGATAGCATGGCTGAAATTTGGTGACATTAGAAAATGGATCTGGTCTTGTTCTGAAATTGATTGCCACCAGAGTTTGAGACTTCCTGTGAACCTTGTAACAAAGTTGTACAGGACGTCATTCATGTCATGGTTAGTGATAGACTGGGTATTCAACCAAGTATGAAATTCTTCAAGCCTTATCGGCCATTTGTGATAAGGAATATCGTCAATGGTGAAGAATTGTTTTGATGCTATGGACACATGCTGAGCAGGATTGCTTGTCTGACCAATTTCTAGGTCAGAATAATTTTCTTCCATATCATCATCTGGGGGGTCAATCATGAATATTGATGAAGTTACTGGTGCAATGGGGGAGGGACTCAACTGTAGGAATTGAGAAGGATGAAGAAGAGGAGAGGGATACTGAAGAGTCTGATTCAGTATCACGAGAAATTTGCTCTACAGGGAGCAAAATCTGTTTTTCTGGAATGACAGGATCATGCTGTTGGATAACAGGGTCAGATTCCTGTGTGCCTAAATCATTTAGAAAAGATTCTAATGGATTTGATAGCATCATCTGGTCTGGCCTTTCTCTTATAACAATGGAACTTGATTCTGTATGTGGTATTTTTTCTTTCCCCTTTTCCTTCTGCAGGGCCTTGAGGCGATTTCGTATTTCTGCTATATCTAGTTCTCTTCTGTAAGGATCTGTTGGAATAGTGGCAAAAATAGATGTTTGTGGCGGTGGGGGTAAATACCCGGTTTTAACAGGAGGTGCCAATGGGTCAAACGGTCTGAACCTTCCTTCCTCAAGAAGCTGGATTTGCCTCTTGAGCTTCTCTATTTCTGGCTTTGGACTTTCAAGATAATGGTACCCAAGATGTTGTCCCGATTCCAAGGCATGAAGCCTTTTCTGGAATTCAGAAAGTATCTTTTTGGTACTCTCATCATACCTTCGGAGATCTTGTTGCACATTTCCAATTTTGGAATCAATTGCCTTGAAGGCATTGTTGTGTGCCAACAGAGTTTCTGATTGCCAATTTAGAACAGCTTCAGCGGCAGAGGTTTTTTTCTATCTCCCATGTTCATCCACATCAGTGGGGGTAGGGATTTTAGGAACATGGCGATATCTGCCATAGGGATCAATAAACTCTTCTACAGCAGGGAACGAGAGTTTAGAACTTTCCTTGACAAGAGGAGGAAAGTCGGTATCTTGAAACATAGCATTAGAAGAAGTGGGTGGTGCTTCTTCTGGAACTTCAAGGGGGTAAGAGTGTTTCTTAGCCCATTTGAGTATTGGCTTATAAAATGGAGAGAGGACTAGCTTCTTCTAGGGAGGAGATGGTGGTGGTGTTTTTGGTGGATCTGGTAAGGCTTAGGATGTAGTACTAGACTCTGGTGGTAGAGGTGGTGTGTGGCATCCCAAAATTCAAAGCCAAGCCATAAGGTGTGTTAAAGTCTTTAATTAGGTGATAGAATTTCCATGGCTTATGTTTTAGCCATTAGTCTTTTAATTAGATGATTTGTGCTTATGGTTGTGAAAATTCAAAATTCGATAGATTAATAATTTATGCTTGGCCATGTGCCTTATAAATTAAATTTCAATAACCAAGATGTCCCAAGACTTTGGCCAAGATAAAATTTGAATTTGGAAATAATTAGAGAAAGGAATTCAAAAAAAAAGGGGGGGAGAAAAGGGGTTAATTTTCGAATGGGCCTTAAGCTCATTTGGCCTAAGCCTTTAATGGGCCAAGATGAGGGGCCCAAGAGGGGAAGTCGACCGGCCCAATAGAGGCCCAAGAGAGGAGTAGTCGCCGGCCATAGAGGCCCAAGCCCAAGAAGCCCAAATTCAATTCAAAATTCAATGTGACAAGTGGCAAAGGGGAAGGCCATGCATTGGTTGGTTTTTAGGCAATCTCATGATTGCTAATCATGAGAAATTGGGGAAATAAGAAGGGAAGAGAGAGAGAGAGAGTGGCCGGCCATTTACTCGCCCAAAGGAGAGGAAGAGAGAGAGAGGTGTGCGAGAGAGAGGAGGAGGGAAACCGCCGTCCATCCACCGTTCGTCCGCCGTGTACGCCGCCGTTCACCATCGACCGTCCATCCTAGAGGCAAGTGGAAGTCCTCTAGCTTCTCTTGCTTGTTGATATGTGGTTTGCATGTTGAGTTTTAGGTGTTTAATGAGCAAAACCGAGGCATGGATGATGCATGTTGGAAGATGTGGCTGTTTGTGTTCGGACCGTGTGAGTCAGTGACTTGTTTGAGCTTGCATGTGTGTTTAGAGTCCGATTTTGGCTTCGATTTCTTCATGAGAGTTGTAGCTAACATCTTGAACTACAACATGCTGAAATTTCGTGGAAAATGATGGAGATTTGAGGGGTTAAAGTCTTGTTCTACGGAGACCTCAGATCTGGAGAGTTTTTACTGACCTCTTGTTGGATTCGTGGTTGCATGTTGGTTTTTGTTGAGAATCTCACTTCGGTTTCTTCATGAAAGTTGTAGGAGACATCTTAAACTACAACATACTCAAATTTGAAGTGAAATAAACAAGTATAGCATATCTAAATTTCAGAGGAAACGAAAGAGAATAGCTAGGTGAAATCTCAATATTTCGGAGATGTGTTTACTGGACGATGCGGTAATGGATCCAGAACCTTCGTGAGGTTGTATAAAATAATATAAAAATAATCTGGCTTGGAGTTCTTGATGAAAGTTGTGCGAAAATGTCTTGGCTATCACTCTGCAAAATTTCATAATTTTTGAAGGCCATATGGATATTTTAATCGAATGTACTCAGAAACTGTGCATTCTGGTCATTATCCGAATATTATGTGCTATTTTGTGGAAATTGTGAAATTGTGTGAAATTCAAGTTGGCCATGAATTTGCATGAAATTGCCATTCTATTGGTTTGTTTGATGATTGCTTGAATTATGTGATTTTGGGAAATTATAGATATTAAATTTAATATTTATTTATGAAAATAAATAAATATGATAATAAAATTAAATAATAATAATATAATAATAATAAAATAAAATGGATTATTTTATTGGCCATAAATTCCATTGAATTTATTAATAAATAATTATGCATTGTTGTATGTATGATAAGACATTGGTGTATATATGACCATGAATTGTGATGCATGTGTGAATCATATGCCATGTTAAAATGAGATCAAAATGATGATAAATGTTGATAATGATAAGTGAGTAAGTGGTTGTGGTGGAGGATGAGGCCGGAATGTACAGAGATGCATTACCAGATTCCCTAGGAGATTCAGGATGCCCGGAATGTGGGGGGCCGGAAGCCTTGTCGAAGGTCTTTGCCCGAAAGGAATGCCTCGCGATGCCAGGATTGGGGTGCGGGATGCCTGGCCAGGGAGTGTAAATGCCGGAAGCCCTGTCGGAGGTTTCTACCCGAAGGGGATGCCTCGTGATGCTAGTTGAGATGCGAGATGTCCGGAATGTGGGGGGCCGGAAGCCCGGTGGCCATGGGATGGCTGGAATGCTGGGAACCCTATCAAAGGTCTTTGCCCAAGGGGATGATAAAATTGATAAATTGAGAAATGGGTGATGTGGTGATCAAGATTGAAATCCAAAAGTGAAAATTAAATCATGACATGATATGCATGATATTATATGCATGATGATGATGATGATGATGATATGTGATGTGAAATAATGATGATCACCCATGATATTATATGCATGATGATGATGATGATGATGATGATGATGATGATATGTGATGTGAAATAATGATGATCACCCATGATATTATATGCATGATGATATGCCTGATGATGATATATGATATTATATGCATGATGATATGCATGATGATGATGATTATGATATGTGATGTGAAATAATGATGATCACCCATGATATTATATGCATATGATATGCATGATGATGATGATGATATGTGATGTGAAATAGGGATGATCACCCATGATATGATATGCATGATGATATGCATGGTAATGATAATGATGATGATATATGATATGGCTCGAAGACATGTATGATGAAATGATGCTATGATGATGATGTCATGTATGATGTAATGATGCCATGACATGTATGTTACAATGATGATACACATGAATGTGTTATAAATTGATATAATGATGCATGATAGTATGCGCATGGCTTCAAGGTAAGTAATGCCTGCAATGCATGTATGATTGCATGATGCATTGAGTTGTTATTGATTTCCTATCTCGCTTTGAGTGGTTGTACTCACCCATTTGGGAAATAACATTTCAGATTAGCAGTATGCCGCTTCCTGCCGTCACGCGGGGGGTGTTTTATGGTCTACCATTCGATATAGAGGTCGAGTATGCTAAGATAGACTGTCCCTCTGTTTCCGGACTGACTTTTATTCGAGTATGCTGTCTAGTGATGTACGACATAGGCTTGGCTGGGGGCCTTGTCATTCAGGAGTTCATTTCTGTGCACGTTCGTCGGGATGGAGCGATGCGAGGGATGTTGCCGCCGCCACCGCCTGATGCACCAGGTTGGGTGTGAGACCTGCGTGCACGATGAGTAGGAGCCGGATCTTTTTGACGTAGATAGCCGACACTTTTGATGGGGGGTTTATGCTCGTATGATGTTGAGGGTCGAGGGTTTCTTTTTGAGGTTTTAGGCTGGACGTGGTTGAGTCCTAGCTTTTCTTTTTTGTTGTACCGACCCGAAGGGAATCCCATCTTGTTATATATGTATGTAAGTAAGGTGTCGAGACTTGTTTATAAAATGATGGTGAATTAGTGGTGTGTATTTGTATCATGGTTGGTAGGGGGAGAGACGGTGATATTTTAATTTGCTTCCGCTAATGAGTCGCGTTGGGACCGATTGTTTTAAAAAAAAAAAACATGTGTCTGTGAATTAGGACACTTCTTCGAAAGAAAGAAAGGTAATAAGGTGTAACATCGGCGCTGGTGACGACCTGCGAAGGGTTCGGGGTGTCACATGGTGCATAAGAAACCATGAATTGGTATTTGTCACATTCACCAAGAGTATCAACAGAGGAATCTCCGTCTAAGTACCTTTGGTACATCTTATCCTTTGGTCTTTTCCGTCGAGGTGGAGATTTTGCAAAAAGATCTCCCTCGTCAGGAGAATTTGTACAATAAGAACATTGACAAAAGGGATCCCAAAAAAATATGCAACCTACACTAACAATGATGACATGAAATATGATTAATTATGAACTAGCCTATTAACTAAATAAATGACTTTTGTGTTTTCTTTTTTTTTAATATGACTTAATAATTCTTATTTAAAAAATAACATAATGATGGAATACTAATCTTTGGCTTTTTTTATTAAAAAAACTACATGATGGGAATATTAAAACATTAATCTATGACCCACTAACTAGAGTGCAACATGTGGTGTGATTTATATGACCTAAATAACATTTTTTATTCTTTTTTTTTGTTTTATTAAAGGAAAATCATCCTAATTATAAATGAATCTTACAAAATGCAAAGCTTTAAATATGAAATGCATATGGACCTAAGTACTTAAATTCTAGATATGCATAATATGTGAGGAGCAAATAATGATAACGCACCAAAATATAATCCATCAATGTATATCAATGACATATTTTAACGTGAATCAATTATGCAAAGCAAACCATAAATTTATCATAAAAAATTGAAATAATCAAAAATCTAACCCACTGTCTCGCAGTTCAATATTTTTGATTATCATGGCTTAATATGACAAATTTCCTAATTAGATAATAAAAATAAATCAAAATAAATCAAGTTAGAATAAAAACAAAACATGAAATCAAATATAAAAATTCACCTAGTCTAACTCACGGTTGACTTGAAGAATGGAGAGGAGCAGCTGGTGGTTCGGTGATGGGTCGCCGTTTGGAACAGGGGTGGTCGTCGGAGGTCTGGCGAGGTCCAGCAGTAACCACACCTGCAGCAAAACAGAGGAGGCAGCAGGTGGCTTTGTTCGGGCGTGCAGCAACGAGCAGAGGAGAAGCAATGTCGGGCGCAGGGCTGTGGCGTGAGCGGAGCAGGTTGCGGCGGCACGGGTGCTGCTATGGGTGCTGCGAGCGAGCAATGGTGTCGGGTTTTAGGCGATCGCGAAGAGCTTCGTGGGGGAGATTGGCGAAGCGTCAAAGAGCAACAAGGGTGCGAATGTCGTTGGATCGCGAGTCGCTGAGGCGCGGCGTCGGGTCAGAGGACGCGATCCTTCGGCGTGAAGGAGTCGGGATGGCCGATCGATGATTGCGCGGTGGAGGACTCCAAGTGCGGGCTGTAGTGGCGTCAATGCTCGGACAGAGGGCAAGAGTAGCGACAACCGGCTTGCGGTTGAGAGCTGCTGCAGCGTTGTCGTCGCGAGTTGCTACAGGGGCGAGGAGGCGCAGCGACTGGCGTGGGCTGGCGTCGTGACTAGGTCGCAGCAGAGCAGAGCAATTGCGGCAGTAATGAGTGTCGGGGTCGTCCCGGAACGGGTGGAAAACAGCGGGCACGATCATCGGGGGTGCGGAGGCGCGGATATGGTGCGGCGGCACAGGTGCTGCTATGGGTGCTGCGGCGAGCAGCGGAGGCGAGTTGCTGGTGCGCCGGTGACGACAAACGGAAACGGCAGAGTGGTGCGATGATGCGGCGAGGAGGCTACTGTGAGTTGCAGAAAACAGGTGCAGGCGGTGAGTGCAGGGGAGGAAGACGATGCCCCTCCTTTTTATGCTTTGTTGACTGGTCACTCTCACCTCTCTCTCTCTCTCTCTCTCTCTCACGTCGCTTTCACATTTCCTCCCTCTGTCTCTCTCTGCACACTTCTTCTTTTCAGCAAAAAGGACAACCAAGAGCTTTTTCCTCTTTCTCTTTAGTTTTCTATTCTTTTTTTCTTAGACGAACAATGAAGAGAAGCCCCCCAAACAACAGAATTTTTGCTCTGAATTTTTTTCGAATTTCTCCCCCTGGGAACAAAACAGAAGAAGCCCCCTATTTATAAAGTGAAAGCTCATATTCGTTTCGCAGGTGGAGATTTTCGCTCAACCTCTCAACAACAAAGTGGTTCCAAAATCCCACGGTTGAGTTTTTGAATTCAAAAACTTTTTTTTTCAAAATTTCCCTCTAATCAAATATTATCTTTTATTTTCTAAAAATTAAATTTAAATACGTGTCAATAGAGATGCTCCAGAATTTTCGGGTACCGATTCTACTGATAAAATTATCGATTGGTTGTACTAATGAAATTATCGATTGGTTGACACTTGTAAATGAAGTTTTTCAGCATAGGAATGTCCTCGAAGATCTCGAAGTTGGCATCATTGCTATGCGATTCCGAGGCCATGCCATAGCTTGGTGGAGACGTTAGAACCGAACTCGCCAATCTATTGGCAAGGCTCCAGTCACTTCACGGAGAAAAATGGAAGACAAGATTCGAAAGTATCTCCTTTCCAAAGAATACTAGAGAGAGCTCTATCAAAAGTACCAAAATTTGAGATAAAGTATGCGAACGGTAGTTCAACCAATGAATTTGATGAGTTGGTGATTCGCAACAATATTCAAGATCCAAAAGAGGTGCTTGTGAACAAGTACTTGAATGATCTTCAACTTTATATCCAAGATGCCCTATAAGTCCTTGACATTCGGGACTTGGGAGATGCACGTTAGCAGCCACTCAAAGTAGAGCATTCTCACTTTAGGAGACAACAACCCTCTACCTTGCCAAACCAAGTAACTAGGAGTACCACCAGCACCACCAAAGTTGTTGAAGCTACAGGACAACCTACAAGTAAGCTTTCTACTCAACCCAACATTTCAAAACAATCTATCACTACCGATATACATTGTTATTCCTATGAAGAGATGGGTCATCGTGCTAGCAATTTTTGAACCAACAAGAATCTACCAGTCGGTTAAGCTTTTTTGGTGGAAAATGAATCTGATGAAGATGCAAAGGAGCCACTTGAAGAAAATTTGAAAGATGATGAAGTTGCTACAAAAGATGAACAAATAATACATGTCAATTCTGATGATCTTCTCATGATGAGAAAAAATTTTCTCACTCCTAAAGATAACACTGGAGATAAGAGGTTGCACACCAATATTTTCACTCAGCTTGTACTATTTGGGAAGGTATGTTAATTAATCATTGACTTAGGTTGTTGTGAAAATGTAATTTCTGAAGTGGTTGCAAGCAAGCTGAAATCGAAGTTCAAGGTGCACCTCACACCTTACATAATGTCTTGGTTGAAGAGAGGTACAGGGTAATCATTTTCAAACAATGCCTTATCAATTTTCCATTGGTTCCATCTATATTGACAAGATATAATGTGATGTTCTACCCATGGACACTCACATTATTCTTGGCCAATGGTGGCAATTTGATAGAAATACTACCCATAATGGTTATCATAATACGTATTCATTTGAGTATGGAGGAAAGAAAATTATTTTGGCGCCCAGTAACGAACCTCTTAAGACTCCTTTAATTGAAAAATTCTAATCTCCTACTTTGCTCCCAATGAAAGAAGTAAATGATGCCATGAAGGAGGTTAGTCCTGTAATTCCTCCCCAAACAAATGGACAAACTAAAGTTATCAATCAGTCTTTGGAAAATCGATTGAGGACTTTGATCGATGATAACCCCCAATCTTAGGAAACTCGATTGTCACTTGGAGAATTTGCATATAATTGTTTGGTCAATCGTACCACTAGATATGGTCCATTTGTGATTGTATATGAACATCCATTTTTGATGGCCCACTTTTGTAGTCAAGAGCATGCCATTACACAATTCTAACAACACTATTTTCACTAAGATGTTCAGTCTTTAATAAATTATATATGTATAAAAAGCAGAAAAGGAGTAGGTGAATTTGTTGCAAAACCTTCAAATTCTTTTGATATCGTTATGGATAGATCTAATTTAATAGCAGATATAGGACAAGGACACCAAAGTAAATTTTGATGCCTGGTTCTAGTTTATCATGAAAAATTAGTGTTACTCGTGGGACAAGAATCACACAACTACAATTCTCGTGTTTGTGAAGTTGAATTTCAAAGGTACTCTATTACGATTCATCCTTCAACTTATTTAATTTAGTACTAGAGAAAATAGGAACGGTCCAAAGATTAGGTGACTTCACTTATATAGTATGCTCAAATTGAATGGGTTAAATAAACCTATCAATTGTGCAATATGAACCATCATAATTTAGGGTTTTTGAGGGAGAACTTTGCGTAAAGATAAAGATACAGGGTAACCTATAATATATTTTTAAGAATACACGCATAGGTTAATAAATGGAAGAAAATTATAATTCATTTAAGATTTTATATTATGAGATGGAAAGAATCTTTTTGGCACTTTAGTTGTGCAATGGAGTTATGTTTAATTACTCTTTGTGAATGTTGATATAAACACACGTCCTACTAATTTAAAATTCTTAATGCTTTATGTTAAATTAGTTAGTATTAGACGGAAATGCAACGAATAAGGATGGAGTGCACTGTACAAATGCAACAGAACTATATTTTATTTAATGAAGATATCTCAATTTGTCCTTGTTATTTCACAATATAATCCCACATTTTACCAGCCCAAATTTGCTAGATTTTGATTGAATGTCGTGCTCAATTTTGATCAAATGATTTTCTTGTAAACCACGAGTGACAATTTCATCGACACATTGATAACCAAGTTTAAGAAGAATCAAAGATAGAGAAGCTCACTAACAAAAATCCATTTTTCTAATTAGGTGTCGAGGTTCACTAAATTTGCCCAAAAGGGCGAATCAGTTCTTGAACCTAGCCTATTCAGTTAGACCTCCTAAATCCAATGTATTTAATATGGAAAAATCAATAGATGCTTAGGAATCATACCAACGAGAAAAGTATTTTAAAAAAAAAAATCCTAAACATGTCGCATTGATATCAATTCAATCTTAAATCTTTCGACTAAACAAATTTAGTCCTAAAATTTTTCACAATATACCATGAGTTTTTTTTTTTTTTTGTGACCTAGGGAACCCGCGCACCGTACCAACACGGACAGCCCGAAAGGCCGGGGGTAACGGGGGTAAACCCTGGGGCAACACGTGCTAGCCACCACACACGTGCCACCAGGTAAGTCACCCTGCGGCGTCCAGGAATCGAACTCCTCCCCTTGCATTAGAAGGAGAAGCTCGTTGCCAGCAGTGCCACCCAGGTGGGTGGTTGATACCATGAGTTCATCTAACCAATTTAGGTCGAAAATTGATGACGTGGATGCCAGTCATCCTATTGACACAATCGGCATTAACATAGATAAAATTTTAAAAAAATTAATATCTTTTGAATTTTTTCATTATTTTTCGTTTTATTTTTTCATTGTTGTTGGCAAGGGTCATGGCCATCACTAGTGCAAGCGAGGGCCACCAAGCCCTCACCAAATCCGGCAAGGACAGCCCTCGCCCAAGCCACAAGGATCGAGCCCTCACCAGAGGCCACGAAGTATCTCCATCTCCTAACTCGGTTTGCTGACTCACCGATTTCACGCCATTTTCTGCTGACTAGCTCTTCCTCCCAATCCCTACAAACCCTAGCTTATGAAGAGGTACAGCTTCCTTCCTCTAACGACAATCTCATCCCCCCAACAGCTTTCGTTCTTAACAGCCTCCTTCCTCAGTTCGACCTTACAACCTCAGCAAGGATCACCATTGTCGGATATGGTTAGAGCTCGACCATTGGGCAAGGGTCGACCTCACCACATCCGGTGAGTGTGGCCTCAAAGGACACTCACCCTCACTGTGCATGGCCTGTGCCAAGCAAGCATGGGCCATGGAAGAAAAGAAAATAAGAGAAAAAAAATTATTAAAAAAATAAGATGTTAACGTCAATGCCAACTATGTCATATGTAAGACGGTCGGAGTCCATGTCAACAATTTTCAACCTTAATTGGTCAAATAAACTCAATTGATATCAATGCAATAAGTATAGGAATTTTTTGGTACTTTTCTCAATTACCAACATTTAGGCTGGATAACATGTTCGGTCTTCCTATTGATTAGGTATTGTTGGGAATGACTGATCCCCGAAAAACCGGATTCAACATTAAATCGAACCCCTAAATCAATGCGGAAGACGAGCCCGGGAAAAACAACACGTATCACCGATCATAAAGCACACCACGGATTCGAGCGTACCTTTTAGCCACAGATTAAACACCGACGTCGATAGAGGAAGAGAAACTTGGTCCCGTTCGATCCGGTGAAGCAAAATCGCCTTGGCGCCTCACTGTTTGCTTTTTGGAGAAAACGACAGAGAGGAGGAGAGGAGGAAGCGTACGTGCGTCTCTTTCCTTTTAAAACAAAACGGTACCTTTTTTTCCTTTTTTTTTCTCCCTTTTATACCTCTCTCCTTCCACGGGCCTTATTCCCGTGGGCCGGGCTTTCTCGGCCCAACTTGGGCGAACTGGCCTTAAGCCCAATTCTTATAAAGCCTTCATCTCCCACTCGCACATGGTGAGCCGAACAGAATTCTCTTTACCTCTTTTCAACATTCATACTGGTGAATAATCCGTGAGACCAGCATACTTGGAGAGCTCGTTGCTATACATCTGTTAGGAATAAATAACAGCTCATAATGGGCGTCACACTCCGAGTAGATTTAGTATGCAGTACCGTAGATCGATTGATCACATTTTATATCTCTCTTGATCTCTTTTAAACATGATATATATATATATATATATATATATATATTGTATTCACAATTATAATTATCACAAAGACAGTCATAATTGGTCGACCAGTGAATACAAAACTACAATGTGATTCTACAAAATCGATCTTCCTCTTTCCTTCAAACTCTCAATTTCAGTTTAGCTTGCTTTTCTAGAAATGTCCCATTAGATCGAATCAACTCATGACCATTGGCAACATCCTAAGATAGCAAACACTAAATAGAAACCTTGAGAATAAGTAAAAGTCATGAGGGCACTAAAATTGAGGAACTCTTTTCCTCAAGAGTCTCACACGTCATAAAAGTTGAGATCAAACTTTTGCCACTCTTATTGGTCGGCTCATGCATACGTAGTATGAAATACGTATTACGGTATTAACTCCTTTCCCATGGAGCGTATGTCTACACCTTTCAATACCGTACAAATGATAGTTCAGACATACCCAATGTCTAACTTGAGTTCATGTATCTACTCATTCACAAAATTCATCAGAACTCACATCTGGCATCTTAGACAGATAAAGTAAAATATGTGGGGTATTTTACTTTCGGACATCACAAGTATTATGTCCTCATCTTAACACTTAGTTAAGGCGACATGCGTATTTTAAGCTTGAGCTCTCGATTATCACCTAGATAATACTTAAATACTGTCTCATCTCTATTTATCACACAGTAAATAGAGGCAATTACCCGTGTGAGTGGGCTAATCTTTTATCTGTCCGACATACTTCCTCAACTTATAATAATACACTGAGTATTAAGATGCATAAAGATCATACAAAGATTCATAGGCATTAATCAATGAAAAACAAAATTTCATAAAATGTGAACAACTCAGGGAAAATATAATCCAGTACATCAGACTCTACGCAATCCTAGAGATTTTACATGACCACAAAACACATCTCTAGGTATTGGCTTTGTCATAGGATCTGCTACCATTCTATGCGTAGATATGTACTGTAAGTTCACATCCTTTCGTGCAACCATATCTTTTACAAAGTTATACTTGGTATCTATATGTTTGGTCTTGTCATGATACTTTGGATCTTTGGTGTACGCTATAGCTGCTTGGCTATCACAGTTAACCAATAATTAATTTGCAGCTTTCTCAATAACACCTAAATGATCCAAGAATCTCTTAAGCCAAACTCCTTCTTGTACTGCTGCTGATAATGCCACGAACTCAGCTTCCATCGTGGATAAGGCTATGCACGTTTGCTTCTTACTACTCCATGATATGGCGCCATTGCTCAGTAAGAAAGCAAATCTTGAGGTAGATTTTCTTTCATCTAAATCTCCTCCCCAATCAGCATCTGAATAGCCTTCAAGTCGCAGATCCTTTCCTTGGTAATTCAACTTGTAATCAGCAGTTCCCTTTAGATACCTCAGTATTCTCTTAACGGCTTTCCAATGTGCTGGACCAGGATTGGATTGGTATCTACTCACCATTCCAACTGCAAAACATATGTCGGGTCTTGTACACATCATAGCGTATATCAAGCTCCCAACAGCACTTGCATAAGGAACATGTTTCATTTGTTCCTTCTCTTGTGGAGTCCTTGGACACAGTTTATGGCTCAATCCTTCACCTTTTGCAATAGGAGTGTCTATGGGTTTACAATCTTGCATACAAAATCGTTCAAGAACTTTGTTTATATAAGTTTCTTGTGAAAGAGACAACGATCTCTTCGAGCGATCTCGTGAAATCTTAACTCCAAGAATGTATGCAGCCTCACCCATATCCTTCATCTCAAAGTTGGAAGACAACCAACTCTTGACGGTCTTAACAAACTCCATATTGCTTCCGGCAATTAGTATATCATCAACATATAATGATATGATCACAAATTGATCCTTGGATCTTTTGATATATACACAATGATCCTCATCAATCATTGTAAAATCATATGCCATTATGGCATTATGAAAACGTATATACCATTGTCTTGATGACTGCTTAAGACCATATATCGACCTCAAAAGTCGACATACTTTTTCTTCTTAGCCTTTCACTATGAAACTAGCAGGTTGTTCCATATATATTTCTTCCTCTAATTCTCCATTGAGGAAAGCAGTCTTTACATCCATTTGATGTAACTCAAGATCCAGACTAGCCACTATTGCCAGATAATGCGAATCGAGGTAAATCTCACTACAGGAGAAAACGTATCTTCATAATCAATTCATTCATGTTGATTATACCCCTTCGCCACAAGGCGAGCCTTATGCCTTTCAATCGAGCCATCAGCCTTTCGCTTTATTTTGAGAACCCATTTGTTCCCAATAGCTCTGCGTCCTTTTGGCAGATCAACCAGTTCCCAGACTTGGTTTGATTTCATTGACTCCATTTCCTCTTCCATTGCATGAATCCACTTTTCCTTACTAGAGCAATTCAGAGCCTCATTAATATTTTTTGGCTCATCCTCATCTTGTGGAGCAACCATAAAAGTTTCCCCTTCAATGCCAAAACGTCGATGGGGAATACTTTGGCGACTTGTTCGCCGTATGGGAGATTGCACACTTTGCACATCATTTCCCATCATGCTCCCACTTGGATTAAGCAATGATGATGTCGTCTCATCAAGTGGTTGCAATTGAGAATGAGTTGAATTCAATTCATCACTTCTCATATTACTCCCACTTGGACGAACTCCACTAACATCATTATCCTGATCCAAGGTCTCAAATAAGGAACAATCTTCCCCTATTTCGCCCTTCTTAGGAAATTCATCCTCTAAGAATGTGACATCTTGTGATTCAAACTCAGTTTTACTCCCACTTTCCTGCTCACCTATGAACACATATCCTTTAGAGTGTTCAGAGTACCTTATGAAAATACTCTTCTTTCCTCTGGGACCCAATTTCCCAAATTTATGAGAGGACTCATGTGTATAGGCGGCACAACCCCATGGCTTAAGAGAACTTAAGTCCGATTTTCTACCTGTCCATAACTCATATGGAGTGGAAGTAACTGATTTGGAAGGCACACGGTTAAGTATGTAGGCAGCAGTTAATAACGCATCACTCCAAAAGGTAATAGGTAAGTTAGCATGCGCCATCATGGACCTAACCATTTCCAGTAGGGTTCTGTTTCTTCTCTCCGCAACACCATTTTGTTGAGGAGTATATGGAATAGACAACTGTCTTTCTATTCCTTTTTCATCACATAATTTTCTGAACTCATCAGATAAATATTCTCTACCTCGATCGGATCTCAATGTTTTTATTTTCTTGTCTAATTGATTCTCTACCAGGTTCATAAACCTTTTAAAACAACTTATTGCTTCAGATTTATGAGAAATCAAATAGATATATCCGAATCGAGTATAATCATCAATAAAAGTGATGAAATAAACAGCCCCATGCCTTCCTTTCACATTCATTGGACCACAGACATCAAAATGGATTAAATGCAGAGGAAATTCAGCTCTTTTTCCTTTTCCAAATGGTTTCCTTGTCGTTTTCCCTTCTAGGCAATGCTTACATATGGGCAAATCGACTTTTTCAATGTTGCCCAACAAGCCCTCTTTGGCTAGTCTATTCATACGTTGTTGGCCAATGTGACCAAATCTAGCATGCCACACATTCACATCATTATCATATGAATTAGGAGACGTGATAAGGGAATAACAAACATTTGCATTAACATACTCAATATCTAATACAATGAAACCATCCAGAAAATAACCACAACCATAGTAGTTTGTATCCAAATACAAATCTACACCTCTATTATGGAAGTTCATATTAAAACCTAGTCTAACCAACACTAAAACAGACACTAAATTCCGACGAATCTCCGAAGCATACAGCACATCATGAAGGAACAAAGTACGTCCACCACGCATATTCAGTTGGCATGTGCCAATTCCTTTCACTTCAGCTCTGGAGTTGTTTCCCACATAGATCCACTTAGTTCCAGTTGGTACTCGTCAGAATTCCACGAAGGATCCTCTATCCTTCGCTACATGGTCCGTCGCTCCTGAATCCACAGTCCACAAAAGATTATACTCAGTTAAGAACACAGAACTCGACACAAAAGTAAAGTTCTGAAAAGTACAAGGGGTGCATACCTTCTTTGGCTCACGACAGTCGCGAGCATAGTGACCCTTCTTGTCACAGTCGTAGCATTTCACCCTTGCAAGCTTTTTCATGCGGGGACGCTTCCCTCTTTCATGTTGGTTAAACTTGGGTTTCTTCCTTGAAGGACCTGCTTCTTCCTTGCCTTTCCCCTTATCAAACCAGTTAGGGCGCTTGCGCTTGGAGCTCGAAGCTCCATTTGAGCTAGAACTAGCATGATAGAGTTCGGCATCAGCTTAGCCGCCAACGGGCGGTCCTCTTCCAGCTCAAGATGACGCATTGCATCCTCAAAGGTTTTGATATTTTCATTGTGAGTCAGGTGCACCTTCATGTGCTCCCAACTCTGAGGCAAGGAACGAATTGCTGCTTGCACCTGCTGCTCATCTGTGAGGACATAGCCAGCATCTTTCAGTTCAGTTATCATGTTTGACATCTTTCTAAGATGTTGCTTCATGGTCTGACCATGAGGCTTCTTATAAGAGTCAAAACGATAGTGAGCTGCCTCGTCTAGTCACCGAAGTATGACCAAATCTAGCTGCCAATGCCTCCCACATTTCCTTGGCATTGTCAAAACGCCGAAACTCTCGCATGACGTCATTTTCCATGCTGCTCAGCAACGTGATGCGAGCTAGAGAGTTCTTTCTTTCCACGCAGAAAAAGCTTATTTGTCTCTTTTTGTCTTTGTGCGGTGGTTCCCTCTTCGGGTTCTACCATGGTCGGGTTAAGAGCCTCAAGTGCTTCTTGCTCTTCCAAAGACATACTTGGATTTTCATTTGCCAAATTTCATAGTTGTCACCATTGAGCTTTTCACCTTTGTTCAGCTCGACAACTATGCTCTTTGTGGCTGAAGCCATTGATCTGAACAAATCAGACAAATATGCACGAATTATTAATGCCTATCATTTATGCATCCCTATTTACATAGACCCATCATATTAATGAATAATTTCAAGTAAGGTTTCAGAATCAAAAGGTCACTATGTTTCCAATCATCCTCCAAAATCCTAACTTAAAACTATCATCAATACAATTGTCTTATGCAAAATCAATTCTATGAAGCTACAAAAACTTCTAAAACTACCCCTGACTAATTACCCACAGAACCAGCAATAACAGAAAGCAACATATAATAGATATCTAATAAAACAATAATGCTTTCAATTAACACAATTAGGTAGTAATCATTACATAATATGTCCACAAATCACACTTAACATATATCAGCCAATACAACTAACACCAAGTCAGCACACGAACTGGGAAAGATCCTCTTTTGTTCAATTTCTTGATCTTTTCCCTTGAAACAATACAATAATATTCATTTACAAAATCTATTACAATTTTCTTATATGAAGCAGCTCCGTTGACATCCCATATGTGATTCAACACATCTTGCCATTTAGGTGGAAGAGTGTTTATGAAAAATCGCACCATCTCTGACTGTGACATAGGACGACCATTCCATATGACCTTTTGTATCTTCCCGTTGACTTCAAGGACGTGATCAATTAAGTCACATCTCTCCCATCGATGATCAGTCAGCTCAGCTATCAACTTCGACAGCCTTTCCTTCTATTCATCGGTAATTGCGCGAATAGGTGTGCGCAAACTAAGGGGAGGCATTTTTTCCTGCAACAAATGCAGAAATGTTACTGCAACAAATGCAGAATAAATAAGGGATCACAAATAATCCACATAGACTTAATTGAAAAAGAAACACATTCTTTTTTTTTTTTTTCTTTTTTTTTTTTTCTTTTTTTTTTTCGGGTCAACGGTCAACGGTGGTCAACGGTCGTCGGACCGAACAGACCGGTCGGACCGGTCGGGCCGGTCAGGCCGGAGGGGGTCGGCTCAGGCGAACCGACGGCATGTGCCGCGTGCGTGCGTGGGCTGACGTCACGCAGACGTCAGCCGGCACGCGCCGCGCACGTGCTGGGTCTCCGTGGTCGGGTCGCCGGCCGGTGGCCGCCCCGGCAAAACGTCGTCGTGCGCGTCATCGATGACGTCACCCTAGCGGTTATTGACCGTTGGGTGACGTCATGCGACGTCAGCACGCGTCGATCCACGGACCGGCGCGTGCCAGTTCGCCGGCCGGTGGCGTGCACGCGCCGGTTCGCCGACCAGCGCGTGTTTCGCACGCGCTAGGCGAGCCAGCGCTGCCGGGCGCGTCGCGCCCATGCGTAGTGCCTTCCGGCCGCGCGTGTGGGCGCGTGCGGCGTCTCCCGGCGGCGCACAACCTGTCCCCGGACTCGTCTCGATGTCGTCTTTCTTTCTATGTTATCAGAATTTGATTGCGACTTACGCAAACTCGGAAAAAAGGACGTATAGTGCTCGGGTGTCGGGATTTCTCGCCCGATCCGTACGGCCGAAGAACTTTTGCGAAAAATCAATCAGATAGCACGAAACAAGATCGGGAAAACATGAAAGCGGGCTCTGATACCAATGTTGGGAATGACTGATCCCCGAAAAACCGGATTCAACACTAAATCGAACCCCTAAATCAATGTGGAAGACGAGCCCGGGAAAAACAACATGTATCACCGATCATAAAGCACACCATGGATTCGAGCGTACCTTTTAGCCACAGATTAAACACCGACGCCGATAGAGGAAGAGAAACTTGGTCCTATTCGATCCGGTGAAGCAAAATCGCCTTGGCGCCTCACTGTTTGCTTTTTGGAGAAAACGACAGAGAGGAGGAGAGGAGGAAGCGTACATACGTCTCTTTCCTTTTAAAACAAAACGGTACCTTTTTTTCCTTTTTTTTTTTCTCCCTTTTATACCTCTCTCCTTCCACAGGCCTTATTCCCGTGGGCCGGGCTTTCTCGGCCCAACTTGGGCGAACGGGCCTTAAGCCCAATTCTTATAAAGCCTTCAGGTATCAAGCACAAATTCCTACATGTAGATTATGTATACAAAGTATACATGGATACATATAACGACGGAAGGATTGAATACATGTAGATGTACATATGATGGCACCGATAACCAAACAACTACATCATCTGAGTACTGCTACATGAAATCAGAGCCAATCCAATTGCTCCCAATCCCAAATTGGTTCTGCGAAACTCGCCGTCTCCCATGGATGGGAACATCCTGCATTGGCTATGACTACTCCTGATGATGATGCATCTTCACATCCACCGCCGTCGTTGCTAGCAGCGCCGTTGCCACCCTGGATTGTTGTCTCTCTAGCCATTACTTCTGGTGGCCGACGATCAAATGCTCGAGAGCTCCCAGACACCACATACACTCGGCACAATGTGAATTCACGCCTTAGCTGTAAGTACGTTACTTCCACAAAATCAAATACAAAGAAAGATGTTTGTTGCATTTTTCTGTGAAAGTCCAAGTAAAAACTAAACTAGAGAGGGAAATTCAATATTCCGCAACTGCACCGCACCAATAAAGTGCACGACAGAAAACCAAAACAAGAATAACTATTCGAAATGATTATACAATTCGAACAATTTCAAATTGGCTTCAAATAATAATAACATAAAAAACGCAGAAATTGGATAATCTTGGTGTCATGCACAGGAATCTATTTTATCCTTTCCATGTTTGTAAAAGTTGAAATAAAGGAATTCGAGACAGCACGTTCACCTTAGGAATGGAAATATTGTTGCTCGTGGAATTGGGAATGGTCGGCGAGAGTTCAATAGCCCTGTACTCGTTCAATTTCCACTGGGTTTTTCTTCCTGTGGGAGGTTTTCCCACGTAGAAAACCATTGACTTCTTCACGCCGATCACCTCGTTGTCAGACGAGTAGACGTAACCGGCAGACCCAGTGGCCTTCCAGTAGCCGGTGGCCATGCTCCGGCTGGGCCTCCCTCCTCTTGCCTCCCTCTCCTGCATGGGCGCGAAGAAGAACCACTGCTCTCTATCTTCTCTGCACAGCTCTCCCGCAAGCTCTACAACAGGAATTCGCCAAAGAAAATGTGGGGAAAGGAAAGTTTACCAGTAATGCGCATTTGAAATAATCAAGAAACCATTTTCAGTGCACAATTCAGGAATGTAAAAGAATCGCATCCATGCACGGAGACTAGGTATTACGCGGGAGATTCCATGGCTCAGTATCGAAAATGTCGAGGACTGGGATGACACGATGAAGCTTGTCTTGCTTAAGGCCGCGAAGCTGGTTGTGCAAGTAGAACGAAATGAGCTCTCCCTCGGTTGGATAGAACCTGAAACCTGTCGGGTACTCCTCCATATCTGGTTGTTTAGTGTTCTAGGGTTTCGAGATGTATCAGTACTGATGAGATAAAGTTTTAGTTGGGCGTGGGTTGGAGTTTGCAAGTCAATTACGTATTTATAGGGATCAAGTGCAGGAGGAGAGTGTGTTGAGATGATCTAGGGCTTCTGAAGGAGAGAGTGCAGGAGGGAGGAGAGGAGACCAAAACGAGTGCAGTGACGACGTGTCCATCACGAACTTTTGCACCGACTTTTTCACACGATGCATAGAATACGGCAGGCAAAAAACAAAGGACTCTACAGATTTAATGTCAAAATTGATATAGAATGTGATTTTTTTTATACCGTACGTCATCCTAAAAAAAAGTGAGTCATAAGTACTTTCAAAATACTTAAGGAATGTCTCAATTTTCCAAAAATTGATTACAAATAACGTAAGAAAAAAAAAAAGACAATATCTTCAATACTTTAATTTTTTTTCTTATTTAGGTGGTTGATAAGTGATTCAGGGTTATTATTTTATAAGATCAATTTTAATAAATCATTGTCTAGTTAGAGAATATTTACTAGAATTGGAAAAAGAAGCCAGCAAGAATTCCAATTTGTGTTTTTCTTCGTTACCATTAAAACGAAGCGACACTCGTCGTTGTCATGCTAGTTGTTCCAAGCCGAATTCCATCCAATCTCAGCATTTCTAGTCATGAATGGGTGCTGAAAAGACTTGTCTGAAGCATCGAGGTTGGTGCTCGCTTGATTCAAATCGATACGCTTTTAGTTTACTTCCAAGTCAACTAAAGGAAAACGGTAAATCGAACTAAAGTCGCGTATTATTTGGTTAGGATGGAGGAACCTCTGCATCTAGGATAAAAATAATATGTATTGTTAGTCAATTTTCAAGAAGGAAACTTCAGAAATGTTACAAGTTCTTCCTTATTTGTTGATCCCACCTAAACTAAAGGGTTTGAATTTTATTATTCATGAAAATGTTTAGATATAAATTATTGTGGATAATGCAAATATTTTCTATTGATTAATTATTTCAAACAATCATTTTTAGGAAAAAAATTTCTAAATCATTAATTTTTCGTGAAATAAATAGAGCCTTAATTTAGTTTACCTTTCTCCTGACCAGAATCATTTTGTTTACTTGACTGCCATTGAATTTGTGTTTAGATTACTAACAAAGAATTTGAGATGCATTATTTATAACTTCTTAAAAAGGCGGTTGCATGCTCATCTTGAGAACTTCCTCACTTCTTTCTTTGTCCATTTCTTTTCACATTCCATAATACATAGCTTTTGGTACCTCGGCCATCTCCGAGGTTAAAAAATTATTTGACTAATCATTATTATCGAATGACATAGAATGAAACGTTCCATCTAAATAATCCACCATCATTTGACTCAATATATCTTAATAACTCTTTCTTTGTTCTAATATGATAGAGTTTGGGATATAAAGAAAAAAGAAGAAATACTTATAATATGTGTGCCCATAAGATTTAAGTTAAGTAAAAAACTAAAATGCAAAATTGTAAATATGAATCCATACAAACCTGGTAGGTTTACCAAAAATAGGAAAAAGGCCAAGGAAAAATAAAAGACGAGCATAGAAAGACAAGCTTATACTTTCCTCTTGGATCCACCCACCATGATTTTCTCACCAAGCAGCAAGCAAGGCCAAGGACACCTAGATTGGAAGTACTATTCACCATGATTGACCATTGAAACATTCCATACGACCTATGATTCTTTTCTTGTTCTGTTTTTTCTTGCCACGGATGATGAAAAACAACTTCCCCTGTCGGTGTATGTCTCCATCATGATGCTAGTCGCAGGCCTGTCCGCAATATTTGTGACATTTTAACCGGCCTACTTTAACCCCCAACTAATGCTCCTTCCTCGTACAAAAAATTCCACCATTTCATACTCAAGTCACAAAATCATTATCCAATAATAAAAAAATGAAAAAAAAAATTGGAACTGGGAATTAAGACATTTATTGTCATGGAATACACTGATTATTATTTTTCTTGTACGGAAGGCAAAGAGATGCTTGTGCTATTCTCATTGTTAAAAGTGCCACGTATCACTCATATTCAAATTTTTCTTGGTGTATATTTAATTTCTCTCTACTTGTCAATTTAAATTTCTGAATTTGACATAATATGGTGTCAGAGTCAGATCCTATCTGGTTTATTTCATGTGTCCAGTCCTCAATTAGACATTCTAATAGTTACTTTCCAAAATCAAATGACTAGCTTGGGGGATGTTATATCAGATATAAGTAGCACTATTTATGGTCAAATATCGAGATTCCCTTGGAAAGAAAAAAGCACAGGGGAAGGTAGATACCGAGAATCTTCTAAGTGATGTGAAACATTTCATTTGTTCTTAAAATTTGGAGACACAAGGGATCATGCTCCTTGATTCCTGTTCATGATGGGCCATCATGAACAGGAATAAGTGCTATAACTTTTTACTACTTAAAGAATTTTAGGCTAAAATCTAGATTTTCTTCTTGGTAATTTTATTAAGTTTGCCCAATATTATTTCAAATAAATTCGATCTAATTGCAAATACATACCAAGTAAATTGACACTTCGTTTTGATCTTTCATGAAAAACGGAATTATTCATAGGACAAGAATCATACAATCACAATTTTCATGATCACAAAATTGAATTTTAAGATATTCACTTATCGATCTCATTTCTTGACTAATTTAACTTCAAAATTGAATTTCGAGCGACGCTAAAATTATGACAAGAATTAGGAAAAGTCGAGGCTGAGATGGTGGACCATCTCAGGTGAAACTGCTCGAGAGTAGTAATGTGAAAATGCTCTTCGATGGGATCGCTCACATGTTCAAAGATCAAGCGGTCTTAGACGTGTTAATTATCAATGACCCTACTTGATTTTAGTGTGGGGTGGTGGCGTCTGTGGGCCCCCTTGGCTTTGAAGTATGGATCCACCCTTGCACACCTTTCAAGAAGGCAATCGCGGTCGGAGTTGATCCTTTGGCTGATTTGACGAATGAGATTTGGCTCCGACAAGATTAGATTAGGATAATCCTCGTTGACGTAGACTATTGTGCTTGCGGCCATTTGGAGAAGTACAAAAAGTAATGCACCCCAAAGGTCAATATACTCATATTTTGATTTCCTCTACGATAAATAATTATTATCTTGTCGGCAGATTGTTAATGTTGCTCGTACAAGGGGAATGGATCTTATCTTGAGCCTAGTAGCTTGAAAATCCACCAAAAACCATTCAAGTCGAATAGTTTAAATAAGCTCTTTCGCGCATGCCTAAATAAAGTCATCCGATTGTAAAGCCTATATGACATAATAAGATTTAAACTAACCCAGCTCATTCTAGCATGCTTGTTAATCATTTCTTATAGGGACGTTTATTGTTTCGATTATTATAGACTATATATACAGAAAGGAAAAATGAAAATTTTAGTAAAGGTCGTGTGGTATGATAGAAACTATACACAAAAAATTCTTTACTGCATCTTGTAAAAGGACAACTAGGAAGGTCAGCAGCTCTTCTTTTCTATATCGGCTTATGTAATTCTATCTTTTTGGCAAGGACGATCAATTCATTTGTAACATTGTTGACTCGCGTTATTGTACCTGCCTCTATTGTTTACGAGGACAATTAGAATAATTAGACTACTTTATGTAAGAAAAAAAAGAGATTACATTTGAAACTAGTATATATGATATAAGAATCGTCACCATTTAAAGTGCCTCTAAATATGCAGAAAACGAAAGAGAATTTGAAGAAAAAAAATGCTTTAAACCATGACTCGACCACTTTAATCTAGTGCAGTCATTTGTTGATGATAACCTTGACTGTAGTAAGATCTAATATGCATCCCAATCAACTTCTAAATATGAATTTAAAATTCAACTTTCTAAATATAGAATCATCTTTGCCAAGACCGCCTTATAAAATACTCTCCTGTGACGAGATAAGGGGCTACAAAAGGAACCAATGATCAGGTATCTTCGGGAGTAAGTAAAAGTTAGTCCCAGATATGGTGGAGATTTTCTCGGCTTTCCGCTTGCACCCCGTGTTCACATCCCTTATTCTCCACGAACTTTCCTGGATGATAAAAGTGAAACACCCTTTTTTCTAAAGCAGAACTGCTCGAAGAGATCTGAGAGTCCTTCATCGACCCCACGCGCACCCCCAAAAAGTCTCAAAGACATCAATCACTTCATGGGTTTTGCCTTCCAAACCTTGATTCATGGTTCAACGTAATTCAGGTTCAGAACAATAAGGATTCGCATATTTAAATCGTTTTACGCTGGCTACAAGCTTTAACACGTCAAGTAAATCAGGAAGCTTCGTCATGTACAGGTAATGGAGAGGGGCTATGGCCGCATAAAAGGACTTAAAACCCATTACAAATGCTTTTGTATCCCAACAAAATTTTCTAGGTCCCACGCCGCTTGAGATGGATGTATGAAACAAACGAGTGAGACAAAATACGCCTGGTGCAGTAGCTCACATCACATTTGACGACAGACCCACGTTATTGTTGTTGAATAAGGAAAGTTTCGGGACATCAATATCCATCAATCAATCAATCCATAAAAATCATTTTCCGTGTTGGAAGAAACAGCTTAGGTCCACATTTGGTTTTGAAGTCTCCGCGAGCAAAGTGAACATCCCAAGGGGAGCAGCCCAACTTCCCAGAACACACACAAAGAGAGTCCAACTGCAACCACGACTAGTCAGATACTATGAGCGCGGCCGATAAATTTAATATCAAGTCTAGCCCCTCTCACACTGCACCGCCCATCCACCGTCTTAACTGGTTACTTTGAATTTAATTAGCCATCGAATCACAACACCATTTCACAATTGACAATAAAATCCAATCAGTTTAGAGATAAACGTGTGATTTGGGCATGTGCGTGAGAGAGAGAGACTTTATGGTCAAGATAAAGAGAGAAATCAACAAGAAAACGTACACGTAAAGAATATCAATCATCTTCTGCATTTCTTCGTGCACTGGCTCTTCTCCTGTTGAGAAAATTGAAAGCGAGCCCGGAAAGGAGGATCAATGCCGTGAGCACGGCGAAAGAGTGCCCAAAAATGGGAGGATGCATTTCTTCTTTGCTCTGGATTCTGCCCTCTGTTTTATCTTCTCCGAGTCCGACGGCGAAGAAAACCATAATGCCTCTCGAGGAAATACAGAAAGGCCGATTTATGGTTCGGACACGCTCTTCCACAATGTTCTATCATTTCATCAGATGTGGGGCCTCTTTCTTCCGATGTTCGTGATGGTTTTAATTGATGATGGGCTTAAGGCCTGTCCGCCCATGCTGGGCCCAAAAGGCCCGGCCCACGGAAATAGGGCCCGTGGATGGGGGAAGGTATAAAAGGGAGGAGAGAGAGAGAGATGACACCGGTTGGAAACAGAAAATGAACGTACGTCTTCTCCCGCGCGCTCTCTCTCTCTCCAAAAAGAAAAAGAAGAAACAGTAAGTATAAGACACGTTCTTCTTCCCTTCAAGGTGTCATCGGATCGAACAGGGCCAGTTTCTCTTCCTTTATCGACGTCGATGTCTAATATGTGGCTAACAATGTACGCTCGAATCCGTGGTGTGCTTTAGAATCGGTGATACGTGTTATTCCCGGGCTTCGCTTCCGCATTCGTTTTAGGAGTTCGATTTAGTGTCGAATCCGGTTTTCGGGGATCCGTTATTCCCAACATTGGTATCAGAGCCCTAGTTCACGTTTTTCCCAACCTGTTTGATGTTTTTGATTGATTTTTCGCAAAAAAATTTCAGCCGTACGGATCGGGGCGAGAAATCCCGACACCTGAGCGCTGTTCGGCCATTTTTCTGAGTTTTCGTAAGTCGAAATCGTTTTCTGAAAATATAGGGAGAAAGGGGTCGTCGAGGCGAGTCCGGCGACATGTCGTGCGCCGCCAGGCGATGCCGCATGCGCCCCCAAGCGGGGCCAGAAGCTGCTGCGCGTGGGCGCGACGCGCCCGGAAGCATTGGCTCGCCTAGCGCATGCGGCACACGCGCCGGTCGGCGAACCGGCGCGTGCGCACCGCCGGCCGGCGAACCGGCACGCGCAGGTCGACGGACCGACGAGTGCTGACCTCAGCATGACGTCACCCAACGGTCGGTAACCGCTGGGATGACGTCATTGATGACGTCGGCGCCGACGACCGTTGGCCAACCGGCGACCCAATCCGACCCGACTCGCGGACGCGCGGCACGTGCGGTCGGTTCGTCCGACCCGGCCCGACCGGTCCAACGACCTGACCGTTGACCCGTTGACCGTTGACCGACGACCGTTGACTGTTGACTTTGACCATTGACCTAAAAAAAAAAAGGAATTTGTTTTTTTTTTCAATTATGTCTGTGTGGGTTAGAGGTAATCCATTTTTTATTCTGCATTTGTTGCATGAATCATGGAAAATTATGTATTTTCTATTTTGTTTATTGTGGATTATAAGTGATCCATTTTAGTTCTGCATTTGTTGCAGGAACTATGATGCATTATGCACGGATACCTGCAATCTCGAGAACGGACGAAGGAAGAGCTAAACTGAAAAGGCTGATGAAAGAGTTAGCTGATTATCGGTGGCTTGATGGTGATTTAGTATCACACATGGTCAAGGTCAATCAGTTGATACAGGAAATCATCTGGAATGGTTATCTTATGCCGGATTTTGAGAAGATGCCGGCTTTGATGAACACTCTTCCACCTGAATGGCAAGTAGTGTTAGATCGGCTATGGGAGATCAACGTAGTCCCGAATTACAGGGGGCTAGTGGAAGCTTTTGTAAGAGAGTACTATAGGATTGAGTTGGCCAAAACTTCAACCCTTAGATTGAGCGCCACATGGCGTAGAGTAAATGCGCCTTGGTGGCGACATGAAAGCTTTCCAAAAGTTTTTCCATGGTTGGCAAATGTGCCTTGATTTTCTCGAGATGTTTTGGTGATAGATTAGAAGGGACATTCCCTATTTATTTCTTAGATTAATCATGAGATGTTTTAAGGGTGTAAATATCTCTTTCCATGTTGATATTTTTCTCTGTATATATTGCTTAGTGTAATGTATAGTTGTATTATGTGAAAGCATTGTTATTCTATTGGATGTTAGATATTATCTATTGCTTTCTGTTATTGCCGATTGATGTGGGTAGTTATAGAAGTTTTTGTAACTTCATAGAATTTATTTTACATATGACAATCATATTAATGATAGTTTTAAGTTAGGATTTTTGGAGGATGATTGGAAACGTATTAACCTTTTGATTCTAAAACCTTACTTGAAATTGTTCATTAATATGATGGGTCTGTGCAAAAGGAATGCATAAATGATAGGCATTAATTATTCATGCATATAAGTCTGATGTATTCAGATCGATGGTTTCAACAACTAAGAACGTAATTGCTTATATGAACGGCAACAATTGTGAAATATTGAATATAAAGATTCAATATGTGCTAGAAAAGCTAGAAGCACTAGAAGCTCTTGACCATATTATGGAAGATCTAGAGGATGTTGTGCACCACCTTAAGCTAGTAGAGGACTGCCTATCGGCATTTGAGCCGAAAATATACATTGGCTATGCTGGTCCTAGCTCAGAAAGGGCTTTGAGCTATAAGCGCAAGCGTATTGATTCGTTCAATATGTGGGAATGCAAAGGATCAAGTCCTTGTTGTAAGAAATCAAGAGTTAACCAACACAAAAGAGGAAAACGTCCTCAAGTGAAGAAAAAGTCAAGTGTGAGGTGTTACAATTGTGACAAGAAAAGGTCACTATGCTCTCAATTGTTGTGAGCCAAAAAAGGTAAACACCTCTTGTACATTTGAGAACTTTGATTATATGTCAAGTTCTGAATTATTGGCTGAATCCAATCCTTTGTGGACTGTAGATTCAGGAAAGACAGACCATGTAGCGAAGGATAGAGAATCCTTCGTGGAATTCTGACGATACCGATTGGAACTAAGTGGATCTATGTGGGATATAACTCCAGAAATGAAGTTAAAGGGATTGGCACCTGCTAATTGAACATGCGTTGTGGACGCATCTTGTTCCTACATGACGTTCCATATGCTCTAGAGATTCGTCGAAATTTAATGTCTGTTTTGGTGTTGGTTAAACTTGTTTTTTATATGAACTTCCATAATAGAGGTGTAGATTTGTATTTGGATACAAACTACTATGGTTGTGGTCACTTTCTGGATGGTTTCATTGTACTATATGTTGACTGTGGTGATGTCAATATTTGTTATTCCCTTGGTTCACGTCTCCTAATTCATATGATAATGATGTGATTATGTGGCATGCTAGACTTGGTCATATTGGCCAACAACGTATGAATAGACTAGTTAAAGAGGGCTTGTTGGGTAACATTGAAAAAGTCGATTTGCCCATATGTGAGCATTGCCTAGTAGGGAAAACGACAAGTAAACCATTTGGAAAAGGTAAAAGAGCTGAATTTCCTCTACATTTAGTCCATTATGATATCTGTGGTTCAATGAATGTGAGAGGAAGGCATGGGGCTGTTTATTTCATCACTTTTATAGATGATTATACTCGATTCGGATATGTCTATTTGATTTCTCATAAATCTGAAGCAATAAGTTGTTTCAAAAGGTTTATGAACCTGATGGAAAATCAATTAGACAAGAAAATAAAAGTATTGAGATCCGATCAAGGTCGAGAATATTTATCTAATGAGTTCAGAAAATTATGTGGTGAAAAAGGAATAGAAAGACAGTTGACTATTCCAAATACTCCTCAACAAAATGGTGTTGCAGAGAGAAGAAACAGAACCCTACTGGAAATGGTTAGGTCCATGATAGCGCATGCTAACTTACATATCACTTTTTTGGAGTGATGCGTTGTTAACTGCTGCCTATATACTTAACCGGGTGCCTTCCAAATCAGTTAGTTCCACTCCATATGAGTTATGGACAGGTAGAAAATCGGACTTAAGTTTACTTAAGCGATGGGGTTATGTTGTCTATACTCATATGTCCTCTCACAAGTTTGGGAAATTGGGTCCCGAAGGAAAGTAGAGTATTTTAATGAGATACTTTGAACACTCAAAAGGGTATGTGTTCATAGGTGAGCAGGAAAGTGGCAGTATGACTAAATTTGAATCACGGGATGTCACATCCTTAGTGGATGAATTTCCTAAGAGAGGCGAAATATGAGAAGATTACTTCCTATTTGAAACCTTGGATCAAGATAATGATATTAGTGGAGTTCATCCAAGTGGGAGTAATATGAGAAGTGATGAATTGAATTCAACTCATTCTCAATTACAATCATATGATGAGATGATATCGTCATTATCTAATCCGAGTGAGAGCATAATTGGGAATGATGTGCTAAGTGTATTATCTCTCATACGGCGAACAAGTCACCACTTTTAAAATTGCTCCACAAGATGAGGATGAGCCAAGAAATATTAATGAGGCTCTGAATTGCCCTAGTAAGGAAAAATGGATTTATGCAATGAAAGAGGAGATGGAGTCAATGAAATCAAACCAAGTCTGGGAACTGGTTGATCTTCCAAAAGGACGCAAAGTTATTGGGAACAAGTGGGTTCTCAAAATAAAGCAAAAGGCTGATGGCTCGATATAAAGGCATAAGGCTCGCCTTGTGGCGAATGGGTATGATCAACATGAAGGAAT
The DNA here is from genome assembly GCF_016545825.1 of Eucalyptus grandis. NCBI lineage: Eukaryota > Viridiplantae > Streptophyta > Magnoliopsida > Myrtales > Myrtaceae > Eucalyptus > Eucalyptus grandis. Next base: position 4,796,087 of record NC_052621.1, on the reverse strand, counting down.
TGATTATGAAGAAACATTTTCTCCTGTAGTGAGATTTACCTCGATTTGCATAATTCTGGCAATAATGGCTAGTATGGATCTTGAGTTACATCAAATGAATGTAAAGACTGATTTCCTCAATGGAGAATTAGAGGAAGGAACATATATGGAACAACCTGCTAGTTTCATAGTGAAAAGCCAAGAAAAAAAGATATGTCAACTTTTGAGGTAGATATATGGCCTTAAGCAGTCGTCAAGACAATGGTATATATGATTTCATAATGCCATAATGGCATATGATTTTACAATGATAGATAAGGATCATTGTATATATATCAAAAGATCCAATGATCAATTTGTGATCATATCATTATATGTTGATGATATGCCAATTGCCGGAAGCAATATGGAGCTTGTCAATATCTTGTCAAAAAGTCGGTTGTCTTCCAACTTTGAATTGAAGGATATGGGATTGTAAACCCAAAGACACTCCTATTGCAAAAGGTGAAGGATTGAGCCATAGACTATGTCCAAGGACTCCACAAGAGAAGGAACAAACGAAATATATTCCTTATGTTAGTGCTATTGGGAGCTTAATGTACGCTATGATGTGTACAAGACCTGACATATGTTATACAGTTGAAATGGTGAGTAGATACAAATCCAATCCAGGTCAAGCACATTGGAAGGCCGTTAAATGAATACTAAGGTATCTAAAGGGGACTGCTGATTATACGTTGAGTTATTATGGAAAGGATCTGCAACTTAAAGGCTATTCTAATGCTGATTGGAGAGGAGATTTAGATGAAAGAAAATCTACCTCTGGGTTTGTTTTCTTACCGAATAATGGCACCATATGTTGGAGTAGTAAGAAACAAAAAGTGTATAGCCTTGTCCACGATGGAAACTGAGTTCGTGGCATTATCAGCAGCAATAAAAGAAGATGTTTGGCTTAAGAGATTATTGGATCATTTAGGTGTTATTTGAAGTGCTGCAGATTCATTATTGGTTAACTGTGATAGCCAAGCAGCAAAAGCGTACACCAAAGATCCAAAATATCATGGCAAGACCAAACATATAGATACTAAGTATATTTTTTGTCAAGGATATGATTGCACGAAAAGATGTGAACTTAGAGTACATACTACGCATAAAATGGTAGCAGATCCTATGACAAAGCCAATACCTAGAGATGTGTTTTGTGGCCATATGAAATCTCTAGGATTGCGTAGAGGCTGATGTACTGAATATTGTAATTTCCCTAAGTGTTCACATTTGATGAATTTGTGTTTTCATCATTGATACCTATGAATCTTTGTTTGATCTTTATGCATCTTAATGCTCAGTGCATTATTTTAAGTTGAGAAAGTATGTCGGACAAATATAAGATTAGCCCACTCACACGGGTAATCGCCTCTATTTACTGTGTGATAAATAGAGATGAGACTGTTTTAAGCTTATTATCTAGGTGATAATCGAGAGCTCAAGCTTAAAATATGTATGTCGCCTTAACTAAGTGTTAAGATGAGGACATAATACTAACTATGTCCGAAAGTAAAATAACCCACATATTTTACTTTATCTGTCTATAATGCCAGATGTGAGTTCTGATGAATTTTATGATTGAGTAGATACGTGAACTCAAGTTAGACATTGGGTATGTCTGAACTATCATCTGTACAGTATTGAAAGTGTAGACATACGCTCCATGGGAAAGGAGTTAATACCGTAATACGTATTTCATACTACGTATGCATGAGACGACCAATAAGAGTGGCAAAAAGTTTGATTTCAACTGTTATGACGTGTGAGACTCTTGAGGAAAAGAGTTCCTCAATTTTTTTGTCCCCTCATAACTCTTACTTGTTCTCAAGATTTCTATTTAGTGTTTGCTATCTTAGGGTGTTGCCAATGGTCATGAGTTGATTCGATCTAATGGGACATTTCTAGAAAAGCAAGCTGAATTGAAATTGAGAGTTTGAAGGAAAGAGGAAGATCGATTTTGGAGAATCACATTATAGTTTTGTATTCACCGGTTAACCAATTATAACTGTCTTTGGGATAATCATAATTGTGAATACAATATATATATATATATATATATATATATATATATATTGTTTAAAAGAGATTAAGAGAGATATAAATGTGATCGATCGATCTAGGGTACTGCATACTAAATCTACTCAGAGTGTGATGCCCATTATGAGCTGCTATATATTCCTAACAGATGTATAGCAACGAGCTCTCAAAGTATGCTGGTCGCACGGATTATTCACCGGTATGAATGTTGAAGAGAGGTAAAGAGAATTCTGTTCATCCCACCATGTGCGAGTAGAAGATGATGGTTTTAATTGGTGATGGGCTTAAGGCCCGTCCGCCCATGCTGGGCCCAAAAGGCCCGGCCAACGGGAATAGGGCCCGTGGATGGGGGAAGGTATAAAAGGGAGGAGAGAGAGAGAGAGATGACACCGGTTGGAAATAGAAAACGAACGTACGTCTTCTCCCGCGCGCTCTCTCTCTCTCCAAAATAAAAAAGAAGAAACAGTAAGTATAAGACACGTTCTTCTTCCCTTCAAGGTGTCATCGGATCGAACAGGGCTAGTTTCTTTTCCTCTATCGTCGTCGGTGTCTAATCTGTGGCTAACAAGGTACGCTCGAATCCGTGGTGTGCTTTAGGATCGGTGATACGTGTTATTCCCGGGCTTCGCTTCCGCATTCGTTTTAGGGGTTCGATTTAGTGTCGAATCCGGTTTTCGGGGATCCGTTATTCCTAACAGTTTGGAAGAAGCTCTGCGAAATGCGGGATTTACAGAGGTGGAAGCGAACTTGCCAACTGTTTCGCGAGGAGGTTATATGTAAAGCCTTCTGCGGGCGACAGGGCGCGTGGCCTTGTAAAAGAGAGAGAGAGATTGGCGGTTATGACGGCGACATGGCGTGTTGCATAACCTCGTTTTCTTTTGACTGGTCGTTTTCTTTTTACTTTGGCGTGTTGCATATACCTGGAAATGTGACGCGGAAAGAGGGTCAAGAAAGGTTGGAATTTTTTACCAGCCCGGCTCTAGCAAAAGAGGTAATCTTCCACTGTGGAAAGTACCATACATTATTGATATTTCAGGGCGTAATAACATGGGTCGACCAAGCAATCGAGTATTCTTGCTTTTATGACACACCGTATTCTTGTGGTTCATCTTAAACAAAGACATTTGATTGGTTACATGGTATCATTGTTACACGTGTATTATTTACTTGTCCACTGTGCCTCGAACAAAAAAGATTCCACACTTCATTCCATAAAAAGCAAGACAAGTGAAATCAACCCGATGCCAGCATCACATATCACAAACTATGTTGAACCGATGAAATCAAAAGGACAAGCTACCACAAAACGAAAGCCAAACAAAAATAATAAAACCATCGCCTAAAAGAGGACAAATCTCTTCAACATTCTATCATAACAAGAAATTGCACAGAAAAGCAGCAAAGCTAAGAGCAATCTTGCTCTATGTGGTTAGATGTCGATTAGACAGACAGAATCTTAATTGTTATCCACATGAGAAAGTACTATCTGTATTGAACTCAAAGCCTTAAAAGAGAAGATGCTAATTTGGTTCCAACGTCTTGCTAAGGAGAAGTTTGCCTTTCAGAACCTATTAACATGCCCTTGTTGGAAATTAATCCAAAGAATACACATTGTTTGTTGTAATTAGAACATTAATATAACAGCTATATAATATTCTTCTTTTTATGTAACCTTACAATTCTTGGAGAAGAAGAAAATAAGATATAACATAAAATTGGATGTGAGGTACGGATATCTGAATCTCCTTAAGGCGATTAGTTCCTGCCAATGGTGCTCCACAGATTCACGAACTATGCCTCCCAAGATACAACACCTCAAACATGTTTGGATTAACACTATGCAAACATGACTCAGTTGAACCGTTCAATTGAACCAGCACACTCAGAAAAATTATAGTAGAAAAGTATATCAAAGTCTTTTTGAAATGGAGTCAGAAAAACCAAAACCGAAAGACCGTAATGAAGCTCTATGCTCCCATCTATTTATAGAGATTTTTAGTTCATGTACAGAAGAGATACATGAATTAAATAGACGCATGTATCCACAAAATTTATGAATCAAGAGATACATGAATTCAAGAGATTCACGAATGCAGAGATATGTGAATTCAAAAGATTCGTGAACTCAATAAATACATGAACTAAAAGATATATGAATCTAGGAAATTCATAATTAAATAGATACGTGAACGGAAAAATTTAAGAAATTCATGAATCCAAAAGAGATACGTGAATAGAAAAGACGTATCTTAATTTATTGGCATTCGTTGATCCATTAACCATAATTATAACCATAATTATAACAATCCCCCACATTAATGGATCAACAAAACATTTTTTAACTTGAAGGAATCTAAGCATACCTGTTGAAATACACTACATCAAGATAGGTAGCTTTCACCTTGAACCTTCTTTAGTGAAAGCCTGTCGAACTTACTTAACTAGTCGATGGACTAAGCCTTGAATCGCCAGTTGTTTGTATAAGTCTAGACAATAAACCTCACATAGAGTATTTCCAATTCAAGATTGGTTCTCGATTGTCTTCGTTCTTTCGGCCTTGAACCTCTCAGGATTCGTGCGTGCTTTAGAAAATCTAGCCTTTAAAGATTTTCATAGAATCAGCCATCTCCATGCATATATGTGCATTCCTATTAAAGATATCCTACCATATCTTACTTGGATGTTATATTCCAAGTTATAGGAATTCATTAAACGCATAGCGTACCCTTAATAACGTTGTAGGAAAGCACTGTTGCATCATAGGAATGGGAGACAGTGCTTACACTAGAGTTTCCAAAATTTGTATTGTCCTATTGAACCTAGACCATGGGATCTCCAATTGCATAGGTTAGGTTTCCACCCTAAAATCTCTTTACTCTTAAACCCATTCCCCTCGATGCGCAGTTTATCTGCTATTTTGACAAACCTTTTGTCAGCGGATCCGCAATATTTTTTTTTTTTTTTGACTTTACAAAGTCTAAATAAATGATTCCATTTGAGAGCAACTGCCTTACGGTGTTATGTTTACGACAAATATGTCTAGACTTATTGTTAAAAATTACATTATGCACCCTCCACACTTTTAGAAATTTGTGGGTTGGCAACTTTCCATTCCATAACTCGTATAGAGTTTTACCTGTCTTTTTATGGGGTATTTTATTAAGAATACAATTTGCAGTTAAAACTGTCTCCCTCCACAAGTTCTGAGTTAAACCTGAACTCAAAAGCATGGCGTTAGCCATCTCCTTTAGTGTCATGTTCAATCGTTCAACAACTCCATTTTGTTGTGGAGTATAAGGTGCAATCGTTTAGAGAATTATTCCAAAACGAACACAAAACTCTTTGAAATTGATTGAACTGTATTCTCCTCCTCTATCAGACCTAAGCATTTTGATTCATTTATTAAGTTGGTTTTCAACTTCATTTTTATACTTGATAAACATGCTCATAGTCTCATCTTTACTAGTTAGTAAATAAACATAGCAAAATCTAGTACAATCATCCACAAATGTGATGAAGTACTTCTTTCGACCTCTACTTTCTACAAACTTTAAATCACATAGATCACTATGGATTAATTGTAGAGGTTCACTTGTTTTTTCAATAGATTTGAAAGGTTTCTTAGCAAACTTGGCCTCAACACAAGTCTCACACTTGTAACAAGCATCTAACTCAAATCTTGGAATTAACCCCAAGTTTGCTATTCTTTTCATTGTACCATAGTTTACATGTCCTAATCTACCATGCCATAGATAAGGAGATACAACAGTGTAAACTAAAAGACTTTTCTTTATTAACAGTCTTTGGGTACAGATAAGTCAAGTTTACATCAATGACAGCCACATTGGCTTTAAACAGGTCATTACACAAGTACCATTTCCCACATACATCCCTCCTTTCGAAAGTACAAATTTGTCGGATTCAAATACAACTTTGAAACCCTTCTTAACAAGTATGGAGCCAAAAATTAGGTTTTTTCGAATCTCTGGTACATGCATCACATTCAGCAAGGTGACCTCCTTGCTAGATGTAAACTTCATGATCACCTTTCCTCTTCCGGCAATCTTTGCTGATGTAGAGTTAGCCATATACAGCTTCTCATCTTCTTCAGCCTTCTCACAAGATGAGAACATGTGTTTATTTGCACATATGTGATTTGTGGCACTTGTATTTAGCCACCAGCCAGTAGTGTTCGACACCAGAGATGCTTCAAACATTACCACAACAGATAGTCTCTCAATATTGTTATATTATGTCAAATTCAGTTGCTGGGCTGCACCATCGTTCTTACCTCTCTTTTTTTCTGGCGCTTCTTACAATCCTTAGCATGATGGCTAGGCTTGTTGCATATAAAACACGTCTCTTGGAATTTCTGGAACTATTCCTTCTGCTTGCATTTTCCTTGAAAAGACATCTTCCTTTTTCTATCTTGCTTGGATTTGGAAGATTCCACAACGTTGGCCTTTGGCTTGGAAGAATTATTCGCACTCCTTCGATTGTGCTCCACGATTTTGAGGCACATAATGAGATCTTCAAGGCTCATCTCCTTCCATTTGTGCTTCAAATGATTTTTGAAGTCTAACCAGCCCGGAGGCAATTTCTCAATCATAGCCGCCACTTGGAATAATTCACTAAGTATCATTCCCTCAGCAGAGATGTCACTCAGAATTAATTGTAATTCTTGGACCCAACTCATGACAGATTTAGAATCCACCATCTTGTAATCCAAGAATTTGGCAACCACAAATTTCTTGGTGCCAACGTCCTCAATCTTGTATTTCTTTTATAAGGACTCCCATAACTATTTAGTAGATTCAATATTACAATAAACATTATAAAGAGAATTCACTAAACAGTTAAGGATATAATTTCGGCATAAGAAGCCCCCATGCTTCCAAGCCTCCAATGCATCGAGTGTCATGACATCTTTCTCATTTGGACTAATTATCGGGCACACCTCCGATAAATATTTCGTCAAATTGAGCATGGTCAGATAGAAGAACATCTTCTGCCACCACTATTTAAAGCACACTCGGGTGAATTTCTCTGGTTTCTCATTAGCTGTAACTGGAGGCGTTGCCACAACAGTAGGCAAAGTTCGTTGAACTATTCCTCCAAAAACGGAGCCAAAAGCCATTTGGCTTGTAGTATTCTGAAAACAGTCTCGGGCATACCAGTTGTATGACTTGTACCTGCACCACTAAAATTGGGGTAAGCCCAAGGGCCTGTAGCATTGGCTGCTACAAATTCAGATCTTGAGGGTTGAACATCTTCCATAGCAATGGTCGAATCAACCATAGGAATGTCTCCTGAAACATTTGGGACATTAAAAGGCACTTGGTTGTTTTCAGCCATCTCAATAATCTAACAAGAACAACAAACAATGAGTAAGATAATCGCCTTAAGATTGTTGATAATTAATCCAAAGAATACACACTGTTTGTTGTAATTAGAACAGTGTGTATAATATTCTTCTTTTTATGTAAAGAAGACGATAACAGCTATATAATATTCTTCTTTTTATGTAAACTTACAACTTTTGGAGAAAAAGAAAACAAGATATAACATAAAATTGAAGGTGAGGTACGGATATCTGAATCTCCTTAAGGCGATTAGTTCCTGCCAATGGTGCTCCGCAGATTTACTAATTATGCCTCCCAAGATACAACACATTGAACCTGTTTGGATTAGCACTATGCAAACAGGATTCAGTCGAACCGTTCAATTGAATCAGCACACTCAAAAAAATCAGAGGAGTAGAAAAGTATATCAAAGTCTTTTTGGAATGGAGTTGGAAAAACCAAAACCGAAAGACCGTAATGAAGCTCTATGCCCCCATCTATTTATAGAGATTTTTAGTTCATGTACATAAGAGATACATGAATTAAATAGACGCATGTATCCATGAAATTCATGAATCAAGAGATTCACAAATCCAAAGATACGTGAATTCAAGAGATTCATGAACTCAATAAATACATGAACTAAAAGATATATGAATCTAGGAAATTCATGAATTCAATAGATACGTGAACGAAAAAGTTTAAGAAATTCATGAATCCAAAAGAGATACGTGAATAGAAAAGACGTATCTTAATTTATTGACATTCGTTGATCCATTAACCATAATTATAACCATTGATCTATTAACCATAATTATAATAGTCCTCCACCAAAAATAGTAATAATCACTTAGTATCACAGGCAACATGCAATCTTCAATTAAATTACGTCTGTGAGGCCAAAGAATTCAACCGCACAATCCAGTCACGATTCTCTATAGACAGAAACTATTACCAGGATTTCGGAGTGGAATTAAGTGTGTTTCCACACTTTCATGTTCCTCAAACACAAGTCTTGGCCAAAGAAAACAAAATAACATAATTCTGTTGAAAGATGAAAATAAACAAGAACTCTTAATAAATGTGACAACCGCATGGTTTCATCCATCTGCCAAATAGGAGAAAGTGCTCCATATAAGCTACACTAGAACTACCAATCTCCAATCTCCATACCCCCATGGCTGTAGTCCAACCGCCCTAGATCAATAAGCGCCATGGGCAATAACTGCAAACGGGCAATGCAGAAGCATTTTGCCTCGGGAAATCACCTCATAACAACCAGTGTCACATCCGGTGTTGCGAAAAGGACGAGCGATCGAACAATAATATAGACAAAATAAAAAAATAAATCGGACACCAGATTTAAATGGTTCGGTCATAAAGACCTACGTTTACGGGGAGAGCAGCAGTGAATTTCACTATAGATCAAGCGATACAATGAGATTACACACTCAAGTCACTCAAACATTCAAACACTTTTTCGATGTTTTCCAAGCCTCAATTACACCCAATAACGCACGCCATGTTTAGCCCCAAAATTCCTCAAGAAATAATCTCTCAATCTCACGAAGGAATTATACGCAAATCTTACCACAAGATTTAATTGGCTTGAATACTAAATCTTCTTGGATATAATTCACGAACAAGAACGAGAAAGAAAAAATCCCTCCCAAGCACTCAACGACTAGACAACGCTTCAAGACCAATTCTTCATGATCAACCTTCCTCCATCCATGGCCACAAGTTTATATATATAAGTAAAACCCTTATTCCTTTGCCAACTTCTCATAGGATTTTGTTTCATATCCAAAACATATCTTTGTATATTTTAAACAAAATCTAAGTCCTAAACAAAGTTGAACTTTCCTATTTCAGCACCCAAATTCTCCAACACAGATTCAAACTTTGGGAAGTTGATCTTCGGATATTCTTTGTTCAATTTCGAACATCTACAACATATCCAATTCAGAATATTCGAAATTTCACATTGGACTCAACCTTGAGATATATTTTAACAATCTCCACCTTGGTTCGACGTTTGAGCCAAGTCACAATCGCTTCGCAAAAAATTCAAACTCTACTGCTACTTTCCCATAACCCCCGATGGGCTCAACCGCTATAAATATTATCCAAGTCCAACCCTCGCTTGAACTTCGCCATAACTGAGGACCTCATTAAAATACCAACTCCATATGCACCTCTAACTGCTCCGCAAGGATTTTCCGATGCAACCTCCTCAACCGCAGATAAAACAAAACCATTGTTGCATCCGTATCTATCGGGAGATCGAATACGTACCTTGTTAATTTCAACAATTATGGCAACCATTGGCTCTATAGGCTCCACCTCACTACAAGCACCATCCATGTCAATTATTTTGCTAGTATTCATACTCGCTACCTTAGGAGTTTTTGGTCGCAACTCCACCTCAAGCTGAACACCATCTAGATTCGTATTAACACTGCCACAAACACTCCTAGTCAAAAGTACCAGAGACTCATCAAGGGTAACTTCTCTGTTGCTAACAGGTGAATTTATATCTGAGCACCACAATCGATCGCCCCACTCACCTTGTGCATAGCCATGGAACATGCACCTTGCCCTCCAATCGAGCTTACCATCACTCACTCAAAAATAACACGAGCAACCAAACATTCTAATAATAGAATAACCAACAATGTTACCTGACCACACTTCTTCAGGAGTCCGCCATTCAATAACAATTTATGGGGATCTATGTTGGAGAAATCTTTCCAGAATATTTTGAAGCTGACAAAACATTTCTATCAGTCTAAGTCTGGATATCGATAGTTAAAGTCTCAAGAATTTATAGTCTCAAGACTTTGTTATCTCAAGACTCAAGACTCAAGACTCAAGACTCAAGACTCAAAATTATTCTCACCGACAGTCTTTCTAATCCGGTGTTGAAGAAAATCCAAAGTCGAGGTTTATGGTTGAGGATTTGATTCTATCCTCTGGAATAGATTCTTTGGTTGGATAATCATTTCGGATTCTTTAATTCTTATCTAAGATCAATTGAAGATCCGATGGTCGTGACGAAATAATCTTGGATTATTCTATTCTTGAAACCGAGATCCCGATTGTATGGGCGAACGGGATTGATGGGCTATCATCGATTCCTTAAATAGCTCGGATGATCTTCTTGATTGATTCCGTCCAACGGGTAGATTGGAGGAATTCCTTTGGTAAGTGCCAACGGCTATGATGGCATGAAGGAGTATAAAAGGAAGATGTTCTAGTTGTTTTAAGTGGGTGATCGATAGAAAAATTCCAGAGTCTGAAGATCCTTGATTGTTAGTCGAGGGCGAGCGAAATTGTACACGAGAGAGTGTTTGTACTTGGTAACGCCTTGAGCGAGTGTGGTAGATCATCTACACCTAGAAATCAAGGAAGATCAACACTTTGTAACAACTCTTTGATCATAGTGGAATCCAGCCAATCGGTGTCGGTGCGAAGAGTGGACGTAGGCTTGAATCAAGCGAACCACTATAAACCGAGTGTTCAATTCTCTCTTTCCCTTACTCGGTCTTGCGATTGAATTTTAACTGTTGCAAATTCTTTAATTGTTTAAATATCGTGCAAGCTTCGAGAAATTTTTTTATATACCTATTCACCCCCTCTAGGTACTCGTACTAGCTATTTCAATTGGTATCGAGCCCGTGTTCTTACTTTGTTTGAAGTGTTTTACTTGAGTAAAAGATCCATGGCTAGTATGCTAGCAGGGGCTGATGGAGGGGCAAAGCAATACCAGACCTCCTACTTCGATGGAAAGGATTACAACATACGGAAGAACAAGATGAAAGCTTTCCTACGATCAAAGGATCCTACGGAATGGGACGTAGTGGAAAAAGGAATCACTCTGCTGCTGCATCAATCACCGAAAGAAGAAAAGAAACCGTTGAAACCAGCGGAATGTCTCAAGAAGAAATAAACAAGAGACAAGCACTCGATGCTAAAGCAATTTATTCTTTATATTGTGCTTTGTCACCAACTGAATATAACAGAATATCTTCTTGTGTCACAGCAAAAAAGTCAGGACAGGTTACATATCACTTATGAAGGGACGGTCAGTGAAGGAGACCCGAGAATTAACATTCTTCTTGGTCAATATGAATCCTTCAAAATGAAACCGGGAGAATCAATAAGCGACATGTTTAGTCGTTTTTAGATATTGTCAATGGTCTTGAGAACCAAGGACAAAAAATTTCTGATCCCATGAAGGTGAACAAGCTTCTACGTGGACTCTCCAAGGATTGGAATCATATAAAGACTTCAATAAGAGAGACGCAAAGAATCATGCCATTATCGTAGACGGGCGGATTGGAACTCTTGATCTTACGAAGTGGAACGAATTAATGAAGACGAAGATCCAAGAGGTAAGAAATCTATTGCACTAAAATCAAATGATGATTCGATGATGCAGATTCGAAGATGATATGGATGATGAGGAGCTCGCCCTCATGATAAGAAGATTCAGAAAAGGCGAATAGAAAAGGCGGAAGGTTCATCCCAAAGAAACAAAGTTCTCGAGACAGCGGACCAAGTAATGGTGATGATGAGGAACCAAACAAAGAAGTAGTTTGCTTGAATGTAAAAAGAATGGACACATCGGAATTAACTGTCCTCTTCGAAAAAGAAAGAGGAAAAGCTGAGAAATTTCGAAAAGCTCTTAAAGCCGAAACACGGAGCGATACGAGTGTGAAGAGAGTGATGAGGAATATGCCAACTTTGTGTCTAATGGCACAATCGGACTCGAGACTGGATCGGACTCGGACAATGAATTTGAGGTAAGTGATTATAAAATCCCTGTCAAAGTCTCTAAATATATTGATGAGTTATGTTTTAGTCTTAAGACTTCTCTTAAAAGGATTTCCGAACTTAAAAAGGAAAACTCAGTTTTTAAAACAAAAAAGGAAAACATTTTAGAAGAAAAGGTAAAAAATTTAGACTTGAATGTTTCTACTCTTAAAGAAAGTAAAGACAATCTTTCAAAAGAAAATGCTTTCTTAAAAACTGATTTATCAAATATTTCAAAGAAATTTTCAATAGGGTCCGAAAAACTTGAAAAAGTCCTTTCAATCCAAAGACCTTACTTTAATAAGTCGGGTCTAGGTATGACAACTGAAACAATCCCTTTGATTGATTTTCCGAAAGTAAAAGAAAGAATAAAGAAAAGACCATCGAGAGAGGCTTATAAAAATCATTTCAAAAGAGTTTTTGTAAAGCCTGTAGGTCGAAATGCTTTAAGGTGTTCTAAGTGTAACAGTCGGGATCATTTTGAAAAAGAGTGTCCTATGGTTTGGAAGCTTTGTTAAGAGAGTATGGCCTAATAATGCTCATCCTACTAACACGAAAGGACCCAAGAAAATTTGGGTACCAAAGAAAGCTTGAGACTCTTTTTGAATGCGGGTCTCTGTCAAAAAGAAGGTAAAGTGGTATCTTGACAGCGAATGCTCAAGACACATGATGAGGAGACTCAAAATGTTTCATAAAGCTTATTAAAGTAAATGGTGGAAAAGTTTCATTCGGAGGAAATAGCAAAGGAAGTATTGTGGGATTCGGAATTGCGAAAATTGGAAATCTCACAATAAGCAATGTCTCTCTAGTGGAAGGACTCAACTACAATCTACTCAGCATTAGCCAATTGTGTGATATTGGTTACAAGATCTTCTTTCAAGAAGGCATATGTTCTGGAATTAGCAAAGATTCGACTCAGTCTTTCATGGGTCGAAGGCATGGAAACATCTACCTCCTTGATGTAAAGCCAAATGAAGAACAATGCTTAATCTCAATTCAAGATGAAGCAATTCTATGGCACAGAAAACTTGGCCATATCAACAAGAAGCAATTAGCCAAAATCTCTTCAAAACAGCTTGTTCGAGGTCTACCTAAAGCTGCCATACCAAAAAGTCGACTTATGCACTCCATGCATTAAGGAAACGAGTAAGAAATTCATTCAAGCAAATAAATCATGTATCTATTAATCATGTAATACAATTGCTTCATATGGATCTCTTCGGACCAACAAGAACCCAGAGCATTGGAGGTAAGAAATATTGTCTAGTAATTGTAGATGATTACTCTCGTTTTACCTAGGTATATTTTCTTGCAAATAAATCAGAAACCTTTTCGTACTTTGAAAAGTTTGCTAAAAAGGTTCAAAATGAAAAAGGATGTGCTATTTCTAGTATAAGAACAGATCATGGAAGTGAATTTGAAAATCAAGATTTTACGAAATTCTGTGATAAATGGTGTTAATCACATATTTTCCTCTCCGTATACTCGAGCAAAATGGAGTTGTGGAAAGAAAGAATAGATCTCTTCAAGAAATGGCTAGAACACTTTTAATTGAAAGTAAAATTTCTTCACGATTTTGGGCTGAAGGCTGTTTCAACGCTTGCTATATTATAAATAGAGTCTTTCTAAGACCTATTCTTGACAAAACCCCCTATGAATTGTTCAAAGGTAAGAAGCCTATTGTTTCATACTTTCATGTGTTCGGTTGCAAATGCTTTATTTTGAAAAATGCAAATGATCGAGTTGGTAAGTTTGAAGAAAGATCGAGATGAAGGCATCTTCCTTGGATATTCTACATCAAGCAAAGCCTAGAGTCTACAACAAAAAAAAGCCAGTCTGTGGAAGAATCAATGAATGTCAAATTCCAAGACTCGGTGCAAGATGAATCCGGCCGGACTCGGCACTGAAGAGGCGAATCCGCTCTAGATCTTCAAATGTCTACATCTCAAGAAGCATCTCGGATTCGGAAGTCCATCATCAAGACGCTCATGGAGAATCAAATAAAGAAAGAGATCATCAACACAGTAGCTGGAAGCACAAATCTAGTCATCCCAAAGATCTTATTATTGGCGAACTTAATGAAGGAATCCGCACCGGATCAAAAGGCATGAAGAATCTAGTCTTTGTGGCTCTCATCTACGAAATTGAACCAAAAAGCATAGAAGAAGCTTTATCGATGGCTGGATCGAAGCTATGCAAGAAGAGCTAAGGCAGTTCAAAATCAATGATGTCCGGGAATTGACATCTAAACCAAAAGGTAAAAGCTGTTATTGGAACCAAATGGGTATTCGGGAACAAAATGAACGAAAAAGGAAAAGTCGTACGAAACAAAGCGAGACTCGTGGCCAAAGGGTATACGCAAGAAGAAGGAATAGACTATGACGAGACTTACGCACCCGTTGCAAGGTTAGAAGCTATTCGTCTATTACTTGCGTTTGCTTGTTACAAAAATTTCAGGTTATTCCAAATGGACGTCAAAAGTGCTTTCCTAAATGGATTTATCCATGAGGAAGTTTATGTGGAACAACCGCCTGGATTTGAAGACCCAAAGAAGCCGGACTCGGTCTTGGTCGAAAAAGGCTCTGTATGGTCTAAAGCAAGCACCTCGAGCTTGGTACGACAGGACTAAGTAAGTTTTTATTACAAAATGGTTTTGTCAAAGGTAAAGTAGATACTACTTTGTTTATCAAAAAAGGAAAACAAAAACTTTTACTTGTTCAAATATATGTTGATGACATTATTTTTGGATCCTCT